>NC_064645.1:544969666-545672166 GCF_023864345.2 Schistocerca serialis cubense | reverse complement strand
GTGACGATTAGAGGGATTAGCGAACACAAGGGAGTTGCTGCTAAGCAAAAAAACGCAGAGTATATCTGTTTAAAAAAAGCTGATAAAAATGCTTTTTAAAAAACAGTCTGCACTCTATGCGATCTGATCATGTAAGCGTAGAAAAGTTGTGGAATGATTTCAAAGAGACAGTATCGACAGCAATTGAGAGATATATACCACATAAATTAATAAGTGATGGTACTGATTCCCAATGGTCCACAGAACGGGTCACATCGCTGATGCAGAAGCAGCGATAAAAGCTTGCCAAATTTGAAAGAACGCAAAATCCCCAAGACTGGCGAAGTATTGCAAAAGTTCGAAATATGGCCTGTACTTCAGTGCGAGATGCTTTTAATAATTCCCACAACGAAATTCTGTCTCGAAATCTGGTAGAAAATTCAAAGAGCCTGCACACCTCTGGCTAGATGCAATCAATACCTTCACTGCGCAATAGACGTTCAGATGCGTTTGAATTCCTAATGGACCAAATAGCTGAAGTCATCGGTCCCTAGACTTACACACTACTTAAACTAACTTATGCTAAGAACAACACACACACCCATGCCTAAGGGAGGACTCGAACCTCCGGCGGGAGACGCATCGCAATCCGTGACATGGCGCCTCAAACCACGCGACCAAGGCGCTTTAACAACAGTGAAATCACTGATGACAGTGCCACTAAAGCAGAGTTATTAAACACGGTTTTCCGAAACTCCTTCACCAGAGAAGACGAAATAAATATTCCTGAATTCCAATCAAGAACAACTGCCAAGATGAGAAACAAAGAAGTAGGTATCTCGGTGGAGCTATGCAGCTATAATCAATTAATACAGCCAAGGCCTCCGGTCCAGATTCTATTCCATTTAGGTTCCTCTCAAAGTATGCTGATAAAATAAGCCCATATTTAGCGATTATATACAACCGCTCATTCACAGAAAGATCCGTACCTAAAGCCTGGAAAATTGCTCAAGTCACACCAATACCTAAAAATAGAAGTAGGAGTAATTCGCTGAATTACAGGCCCATATCACTAACGTCGATTTGCAGTCGGGTTTTGGAACATGTACTGTATTCGAAAATTATGAAGTACCTCGAAGAAAACTATTTATTGACACATAGTCAGAACGAATTCAGAAAATATCGTTCTTGTAAAACACAACTAGCTCTTTATACTCATGAAGTAATGAGTGCTATCAACTCATGAAGTAATTAGTGCTATCGACGGGAGGCGTCAAATTGATTCCATATTTTTAGATTTCCAGAAGCCTTTCGACACCGTTCCCAACAAGAGTCTTCTAACCAAACTGCGTACCAATGGAATATCACCTCAGTTGTGCGACTGGATTCGTGATTTCCAGTCAGAAAGATCAAAGTTCGTAGTGATAGACGGAAAGTCATCCAGTAAAACAGAAGTAATATCCGGCGTTCCCCAAGGAAGTGTGTCTAGGCCCTCTGTTTTTCCTGATCTTTATTAACGACATAGGAGACAATCTCATTAGCCGTCTTAGATTGTTCGCAGATGATGCTGCCATTTACCGTCTTGTAAAGTCATCAGATGACCAAAATGAATTTCAAATGATTTAGATAAGATATCTGTAAGGTGCGAAAAGTGGCAATTGACCTTGAATAAAGAAAAGTCTAAAATTATTCACATGAGTACTAAAAGAAATCAGCTAAATTTCGATTACGCGATAAATCACACAAATCTGAAGACTGTAAATTCAACTAAATACTTAGGGAATACAGTTACAAATAGCCTAAATTAGAACGATCACGTAGATAATGTTGTGGGTAGAGCCAACCAAAGACTGCGAGTCATTGGCAGAACACTTAGAAGGTGCAACAGGTCTACTAAAGAGACTGCTTACACCACGCTTGTCTGCCCTATTCTGGAGTACTGCTATGCGGTGTGGGATCCGCATCATGCGGGACTGACGGATGACATCGAAAAAGTACAAAGAAAGGCAGCTCGTTTTGTACTATCGCGAAATAGGGGATATAGTGCTATAGACATGATACGAGATTTGGAGTGGCAATCATTAAGACAAAGGCGTTTTTCGTTGCGACGGGATCTTCTCATGAAATTTAAATCACCAGTTATCTCCTCCGATTGTGAAAACATTCTATTGACACCACCTACACAGGGAGAAATGATCATCACAATAAAGCAAGAGAAATCAGGGCTCGCACAGAAAAATTTAAGTGCTCTTTTTCTTGCGTGCCGTTCGAGAGTGGAACGGTAGAGAGACAGGTTCATTGAACCCTCTGTCAGGCACTTTATTGTGAAGAGCAGAGTAATCACGTAGGTGTAGATGTAGACGGAAAATAATGGCAAGCTCACCGAGCGGTGATGGAAGTGGATGGCGATCAAGCACTCCTCTGTCCTTAGCAGACCACGTAGTTGATCAACAGTGAGGTCTGGTGGCTGTGGGGCGGCGTTTCATACTCGTGCTCTCAGAACCACCCTGGACGATACGAGTTGTGTAAACAGGGGCCATGTCATCTTGGAAAACATCATCACCATTGGGGTACAAACATTGTACCATGGGGTGGATCTAATCAGCCTAAATGGTTGCATAATCCTTGTCAGTATTCTGACCTTGTAGTGTAACCATGGCGCCGATGGAACACCGCAGCTGAAATCGTCACCGACCCACACCTTGTTTCATTCTTCGGACGTAAACTCGGCCAGACGTTGGAATCAATGTGAAACCAGACTCATATGACTTTCTTTCATTGGTCCATAATGTAGGTTTTATGGCTTCAGCACCACGTTTTCCTATTAGGGGCATTTGCATCACTGATGAATGATTGCGGAATTCCAACTTGCTCTGCAGTTCCTTACTTATGGGGATCCCTACATGTCCTTTGGGTGCTAACGGGGTTCGCGAGTGCAACATTCAACTCTGTAGTGACTTTTATAACTGGCATCCTATTATTTTCCGTCACAAAAGTCACTTACGTCGGCGTTTTGGCGTAGTGGATGATGTTTTTCCGCTATCACTGTATAGAGTATAAATCTCTGATACGGTGCCTCGCGATGCATCAAACACTTTGCTTACCTTGGTTACGGCAGCACCCACCACCAGAGCAGCAACAATTTACTCACGTTCGAATTGATTTACTCCGACACAATGCACTCACAACTACACGAATACTCTTCTGGCCATGACTGGCATTTGCAATCTAATGAGGACATTGCACAGGTACCGTTCGTGACCAAATAAAATAGCACAACCTACAGGTTTGACTACTTTACGCATTTACTTTCAAACACGCATTTCTCGCAGTGTTTCCGTATTTTTGCACAATCCCTGTACCTGCTCTGACGTCACATTCTCAGTTTCAAATCAATTTCATCATTGTCTTGCTTCGGATAAGACGTCACGCAGGAACAAAGCCATTCTCCCGGATCAGTTACTATGCTCAGAAGTCAAGTCTCATAAAAAAATTCCAGTAAAAATTTCAGTACTTCACGTATTCCAGAAGTTAAGGTAACAGCCGCACAGACACAACATCACCGAAATTGACAAAGCAAAGCTAAAACAAGTAAAGATAGCACGGCTACAAAAAGGGAGAGAGAGTCTATTTAGAACTTGTACAGACTCCAGACGGCAGTAATACGAGTCGAGGGGCGTGAAAGGGAAGCAATGGTTGAGAAAGGAGTGAGACGGAGTTATTGCTTATCCCCGACGTTATTCAGTCTGTACCTTGAGCAGGCAGTAAAGGGAAAGAAAGAAAATATTGGAGTGATAATTAAAGTTCAGGGAGAAGAAATAAAATCTTTGAGGTTTGTTAGTGACCTAGTAATTCCGTCAGAGACAGTAAAGGACTAGGAAGAACAGCTGAACGGAATGAACATTGTCTACAAAGGAGGATATAAGATGAACATCATCAAAAGTAAACAACGGGAACGGAATGTAGTCAAATTAAATCACATGTTTCTGAGGATATTAAATTAGGAAATGAGACATTGAAAGTAGTATATGAGTTTTGCTATTTTGGCAGCAAAATAACTGATGACGCCCCAAATAGGGAGGATATAAAATGTAGACTGGCAGTTTCAGGAAAAGCGTTGCTGAAAACGACAGATTTGTTGATATCGAATACAGGCTTGAGTGATAGCCACGTACGGAAGTGAAACATGGACGATAAACACTTAAGACAAGAAGAGAATAGAAGGTTTTGAAATGTGGTGCTACAGAAGAATGCTGACGACTATATGAGAAGATCACGTAACTAATGAAGAGGTATCGAATGGAATTGTGGAGACAATAAATTTGTGGCAAAACTTGGCTAAAACAAAGGATTGATTGATAGAACACTTTCTGAGATCTGCAATTTGATAACGGATGGAAGTATGAAGGGTAAAAATTATACAGAGAGACCTAGACATGAAAACAGTAAGACGATTCAGAAGATGTAGGCTGTGGTTGTTATTCGGAGATGAAGAGGCTTGCACAGGTTAGAGCATGGAGAGCTGCATCAAACAAGCCTTCGGATTGAAACCGAAACAACAACATACCGGAAATCGAACTTGTGCCCTCAGTATAACAGACTCGCTGACCACTCAACTTCGAAGGCGGACGAAAATTAGGTATTATTTACATCAAATATATTTCGTCTTTCACTATATGTATTTGATTCTGTCTCCTGTCAAATAGAATATTGAGGTACTTGAGTGACGCCAGATTATCGACAAGTTTAAAAATAAAAAGAAACATCCAATAGACATAGGTCCGCTAAAACTTGAGTTTCCCAATAGTTACACCGTCACTGTTTCTCTCACTTGAAGTTCGGTTCATACCACTTGCCGTGTGTCGTATTTTTCCAATCGTTCACAGCTTCTCACTTAATAAATCCCTGCCTCCAGATCTCAAATATCATTACAGTGCTTTCAGAGCAATGCACTTGTGTGTTTTTCTCAATATTTTCGTACTTCGACCAAAAAAATGGATGGACTGTCACCGAAGGATGGTACGTAAACCGTTCATTTGACATACCATGGCGCAAAGAAATACGGTGTGTTTAAGCGATGAAATGTGTGGCTATGCCATCCTGCATGAAATTGATTCTTTCTCACACTGCTACTAACAGTATCCAAGCAACTGCGAACACATTACATGTACGCAGTTACACAGTGCGTTGCGGGAGGAAATGGAACATTAATCTGACAGCCCATCAAAACTCAGGGGCTAAGTATTTTCGCACCTATAATGATTAATAATGTGCTTCTTATTTTTATAAGGAGTATCCGATCACAAAGCAATATTCAATGTTGCCAGAATCAATTTTTCAGATCAAGGACATATACATGATTTCTGTTTACACCTATTAATCTTTAAGGCAGCGTACAGACCTAGCGATGAAGTTGCGGTACAAGAAAAAAATGTCGCGGCTGAAACTTGTTCCGGCACCGGTGTTTCAGAGGTTTTCCGCGACATTTTTTGTGTTCAGGGACTGTCGCGATACAGAAGTCGCAAGTCTCAGGTTCCCCACCGAAACGGAGGAGGCCGGCCGGAGTGGCCGTGCGGTTCTAGGCGCTACAGTCTGGAGCCGAGCGACCGCTAAGGTGGCAGGTTCGAATCCTGCCTCGGGCATGGGTGTGTGTGATGTCTTTAGGTTAGTTAGGTTTAATTAGTTCTAAGTTCTAGGCGACTGATGACCTCAGAAGCTAAGTCGCATAGTGCTCAGAGCCATTTTAACCATTTTTTTGAAACGGAGGACACAGGAATGAGTTGCGCGACTTATTGTAGTCACTACTGTGCGTTTTTCGAGTCTGTTTCTACTTGCCCGCTATGGAGACAACACTGAAAAGAATGGAAGATTTGCAGGTCCTCCCATGGTTTTCCGATGTTGCATCCCAAGACTACAAACACAGAAGCAAAGGGAGCGATACTATGGAGCATTTCGTCAAGAAATACGAACTATGATAACACGAAATGAAAAAAATACGCAGTTTTAAATCACAGTTCAGGAGAGAAGAACACAAGCACTTGTGCGAGTACAAAAAGAAGTCATCCTTCTCCCAAAAGATCAAACTGGTTCCCGTACAAAGTCTTACAATTTTTACTACAAGGCATGGAATCCATGGGAAGTCGGTAATACGACTGCAGTGAAGGCGATGAAGATAAACACACTCTCAATGAAGTAAGTACGTTTTATTTTATTTCACAATTTTTACAGTACCGTTCGCTTACTTTTACCTGTACTACAATGGACTTAATAATTATATATGTATGCACTGTTTTGAAATTCTAAATACATCGATCATGTTGGTGAAAGATTCACCATTGGCAAGGATCGGAATATGACAGCTAGCCTGGCTGTTGATGGAATGGTTTCCTTAAACACATTGTAATCTTGCGAAATCTTTTCTCCAACCATCTGCAGAAGGGTTTCGAAGTCAGGGGCAGATCGTTAAAATATTTCTGAAACCAATACTACGTTGTTTTAATTTTTCTGGGAGATTCGTAGCAACAGTAATGCCTCCCGAAATTGCGTATCTCCTCTAGTATCGCTTAGGTTTCCTTTCTTTTCTTTTTTAATAATACCGACTCGGTTAGACACAAATTAAAAGCACTGAGGGCAATTTCTTGGGAGGTCGCTTTCTGATTCCTGTAGTGGAACTGCCTCCGAAGGCATGGACGCGCGACTTTGTCGCAGGTGTATAACAGCCTTTAGGGTACGGTACTTTAAATAATACTTACATTAAACGTCCCCCCCATGAATCATTGACCTTTCCGTTGGGGGGGAGGCTTGCGTGCCTCAGCTATACAGGTAGACGTATCGTATGTTCAACTTTAGCGGAACGGTATCTGTTGAGAGGCCAGACAAACGTGTGCTTACTGAAGAGGGGCAGCAGCCTTTTCAGTAGTTGCAAGGGCAACTGATCTCGCCTTGTGACACTAACAAAAACGGCCTTGCTGCGCTGGTACTGCGAACGGCTGAAAGCAAGGGGAAACCACAGCCGTAATTTTTCCCGAGAGCATGTAGCTTTACTGTATGGTTAAATGATGTTGGCGTCCTCTTGGGTAAAATATTCCGGAAGTAAAATAGTCCCCCAACCGGATCTCTGGGCGGGGACTACTCACGAGGACATCGTTATGAAGAGATAGAAAACTGGCATTCTATGGATCGGAGTGTGGAATGTCAGATTCCTTAATCGGGCAGGTAGTTTAAAAAATGTAGAAAGGGAAATGGATAGGTTAAAGATGGATATAGTGGGAATTAGTGAAGTTCGGTGGCAGGAGGAACAAGACTTCTGGTCAGGTGAATACAGGGTTATAAATACCAAATCAAATAGGATAAATCCGGAGTAGGTTTAATAATGAAAAAAAATAGGAGGATGGATAAACTGCTACGAAAAGTAAGGGAATAGAAATGAATTCCAATACTTCTTGACAGAGAGTGGGGAAACGATGTGGGAGACCCGCTCCGCATTACTGGGCAAGGTCCTAATGGAGGTGGTTTGCGTTGCCTTCCTCCGACCGTAATGGGGATTAATGATGATGATGAAGACGACACAACAACGCCCAGTAGTCTCGTGGCAGCTGAAAATCCCTGACCCCGGCGGGAATCGAACCCGAGACCCCGTGCACGGGAGGCGAGAACGCTACCGCGAGATCACGGACCACGAGCAGCACAGTCAACGCATTATTGTAGCCCAGATATACATGAAACCCACGCCTACCACGGTAGTACAAGTTTATGTGCCAACTGACTCCACAAATGATGAAGAGATTGAAGTACTGTAAGATGCGATTAAAGAAATTATTCAGATAATTAAGGGAGATGAAAATTTAGTAGTCATGGGGGACTGGAATTCTATAGTAGGGGAAGGAAGAAAAGGAAAAGTAGTAGGTGAATATGGACTGGGGGTAAGGAATGAAACAGGAAGCCGCCTGGTAGAATTTTGCACAGAGCATAACTAAATCATAGCTAACACTTATTTTAAGAATCATGAAAGAAGGTTGTGTACATGGAAGAGGCCTAGAGACACTGGAAGATTTCAGATACATTATATAATGGTAAGACAGAGATTTAGGAACCAGGTTTTAAACTGTAAGGTATTTCCAGGGGCAGATGTGGCCTCTGACCAAAATTTATTGGTTATGAACTTCAGATGAAAACTGAAGAAACTGAAGAAAGGTATGAATTTAAAGAGATGGGACCCGGATAAACTGAAAGAACCAGGAGTTCTACAGAGTTTCAGACAGAGCATTAGGGAACGATGGACAAGAATGGGGAAAAAGTGCAGTAAAAGAGGAATGGGTAGCTTTGAGAGATGACATAGTGAAGGCGGCAGAGGATCAAGTTGGTAGAAATCCTTGAGTAACAGAAAAGATATTGAATTTAATAGATCAAAGGAGGAAATATAAAAATGCAATAAATGAAGCAGACGAAAAGGAATACGAACGTTTTGAAAATGAGATCGACAGGAAGCGCAAAATGGCTAAGCAAGGATGGCTAGAGGACAAATGTAAGGAGGTAGAGGCATCTATCACTAGGGATAAGGTAAATACTGCCTACAGAAAAATTAAAGAAACTTCAGTAGAAAAGAGAACCACTTGTATGAATATCAAGAGCTCAGTTGTAAAACTAATCCTAAGCAAAGACGGGAAAGCAGAAAGATGGAAGGAGTATATAGAGGATCTATACAAGGGCGATGTACTTGAGGGCAATATTATGGAAAAGGAAGAGGAAATAGATGAAGATGACATGGGAGATATGATACTGCGTGACGAATTTGACAGAGCACTGAAAGACGTAAGTCAATAAAAGGCCCTGGGAATAGACAGAATTCCATTAGAGCTGCTAATAGCCTTGGGAGAGCCAGCCATGACAAAACTCTACTATCTGGTAAGAAAGATGTATGAGACAGGTGAAATATCCTCAGACTTCAAGAAGAATATAATAATTCCAATCCCAAAGAAAGCAGGTGTTGACAGATGTGAAAATTATCGAACTATCCGATTAGTAAGTCATGGCTGCAAATACTAACATGAATTCTTTACAGACGAATGGAAAAACGGGTAGAAGCCGAATTCGGGAAAGATCAGTTTGGATTGCGTAGAAATGTTGGAGCACACGAAGCAATACTGACCCTACGGCTTATCTTAGAAGATAAGTTACGGAAAGGTAAACCTAGGCTACTAGCATCTGTAGACTTGGAGAAAGCTTTTGACAATGTTGACTGGAATGTTCTCTTTCAAATTCTGAGGGTGGCGGGGGTATAATAAAGGGAGCTAAAAGCTATTTACAATTTGTAAAGAAACCAAGTGGCAATTATAAGAGTAGAGGGGCATGAAAGGGACGCTGTGGTTGAGAAGGGAGTGAGACAGGGTTGTAGCCTATCCCCAATGTTATTCAATCTATATATTGAGCAAGCAGTAAAGGAAACAAAAGAGAAATTTGGAGCAGGAATTAAAATCCATGGAGAAGAAATAATAACTTTGAGGTTTGTCGATGACATTGTGATTCTGTCAGAGACAGCAAAGGACCTGGAAGAGCAGCTGAACGGATTGGACAGTGTCTTGAAAGAAGGATATAAGGTGAACATCAACAAAATCAAAACGAGGATAATGGAATGCAATCGAATTAAGTCGGGTGATGCTGTGGGAATTATATTAGGAAATCAGACACTTAAAGTAGTAAAGGAGTTTTGCTATTTGGGGAGCAAAATAGATGATGATGATCGAAGTAGGGAGGATATAAAATGTAGACTGGCAATGGCAAGGAAAGCGATTCTGAAGAAGAGAAATTTGTTAACATCGAGTATCGATTTAAGTGTCAGGAAGTCTTTTCTGGAAGTACTTGTGTCGAGTGTGGCCACGTATGGAAGTGAAACATGGACGATACATAGTTTAGACAAGAAGAGAATAGGAGCTTTCGAAATGTGGTGGTACAGAAGAATACCGAAGATTAGATGGGTAGATAACGTAAGTAATGAGGAGGTACTGAAGAGAGTTTGAGAGAAGAGGAAACTGTGGCACAATCTGACTAAAAGAAGGGACCGATTGGTAGACACGTTCTGAGGCATCAAGGAATCACCAATTTAGTATTGGATGGTATCCTGGAGTGTAAAAATAGTAGAGGTAGACCAAGAGATGAATACACTAAGCAGGTTCAGTACGATGTAGGTTGCAGTAGTTACTTAGAGATGAAGAAGCTTGCACAGGACAGAGTAGCATTTCAATGTTTCAGCTGCCGCTAAGCATTCTACAAACATCCCCGCGTCCCTTCAGCTATCTGTTCTACTGTTATATCACCTTTTCAGTTTATAATTCCTTATTGTGTGAGTAAAATTATGCACAGTATACTTTTGGAGGTAGCAGTTTCGAGGGCGCTCATGTTAGTTTTCAACAAAACGGCAATATTTTTAAAGATCTGCTCTAATACTAGCAGCTATAACGGTAGTTTACAAGCATCATCAGCCTAGAGCATCCATCAACCTAGAGCAGCAGTATAATAGCAGGAACGACGAATGGTAATACCTTTTATTAACGGTGTTTTGAAAAGTATGCCTGAAAATGAAAAAGATGTAAACTATCACTATATCCAAACGACTTACAACTGATCTATACATTATCAATACTTTAGACAGTCTAGAAAAAAAATCCGAAATATTTGACGACCATGTTGGTGATATTTAAGTACCCCAATACTGCACAAAGTATGACGTGATGTGAAAACTGAAGTATTTTGACGAAACTACGTTATTTAGAACGATTGGCGTTTTTAAGCCCAGAAACCAAGGTGTCTATGGAGGTGACAACCTGGGCCGTGTTAAAGTATCACACGAACTGTGCGTATTCTGAATAACTGTAGAGTTATACCACATAGATTTCGACGCGTATTTCTTCGGTGTATAGGATGGTATTAACCGGAGATAAACCCGCAGGACACTGAATTCAACAAGTTATCGACTCTTACAAGCTGATCACAGATTGATTCCATCGATACTGGTCACACCTGAAAAGTACTTTAACCCGTGACATTAATAACGACTCTCGCTCAAATATGTTTCCATGTATAATGAAATTTTCAATCTGCAGGGGAGTGTGTGCTGATTTGAAACTTCCTACCAGATTAAAACTCTGTGCCGGACCGAAAGTCGAACGCGGGACCCTTGCCTTTCGCGAGCAAATGCTCTACCCAAGCACGACTCATGTGCTCTCCTCACAGCGGCAGAGCAACTGACCGTGAAACGCAAAGGTCCGGTGTTTGAGTCTCAGTCCGGCACACAGTTTTAAACTGCCAGGAGGTTTCATGTTTCCATACAAATATAAATGTCAAAGTCGATAAATTTTTCAAACTCGTTTTCTTTTAAATACTTATTATTCAGGTCAGTCATTTTACCGACATAATTTATGGGATTCAAGCCAAAAACGAAATAAATAAAGCAACCGAAAGTAAACTTGTGCGAGATCCAATTATATTCCGCATGCTTTGTCTTGAGAGTAATTTACTATTCTTCGTCACTGGCGAATAACAAGGAAAGAAATGGACTGTAAATGGAACAGAGCACGTGGATGATCAGCGTCGTGACACAGGATGAGTGGTTGACGTTTATCAAACGTGACCGGAATTTTCTCCTCTTATAAGGACATAATGTGCTTCAATACAGTACTACCATGCATGATTTTTAGTCAGTAACAATGCGTTATCGGTTCCAGAAACATAAGGAAGGAATTAGATAAATAAACAAGCGTGTAACGATGAGACTTAGTCCGTTTTAGATGGAATGAAGAGGATGGGGAAAAAGTGCAGTATAAGGGGAATGGGTAGCTTTGAGAGATGACATAGTGAAGGCGGCAGAGGATCAAGTAGGTAAAAAGACGAGCGCAGGTAGAGATCCTTGAGTAACAGAAAAGATACTGAATTTAATACCGTTTTATTAGCGAACTGTTGATCCAGTGATCATTCCATATAGCTAGAGACCGGATTATATGCATTTGTATGCATTTATATGCATTTGTATGCATTATATGCATTTGCATATTTGGCTCCTTTTCACCGGTTATTGCATATTTTAACTACAAACTACTGACGATGAGTATTTTCGGTTTATGTTTTCAATATTTTAAAAATTTATACTGGCGGCCTCTAGCTCGATCTAGTTTTGATGTCTCACAGATTGACCGCCACGTAGAACTGCGTGCAATCGTTAACGGAGAGTCCACTGCCTAGCGAAATCATTACAGAAGAGGAACAGGAACAGGCAGAGCCAATGTTCCTGCCCTGGCAGCCCGGTTAATCCCCTCCAATGTCATACCATACGCGTCGCCAACAATTAAACTACGCAAACGTTTAGTCGTACGTCCTTTGTTTCAGTTTAGCTTTCTTTTGTACTTGTACACGGCTGAACGTGTTTGCGGCGCAAAATGTGTTACGTGTTGTGAGCCATGCCTCCCGAAAAAGCAAACGTCGTTTCGTGGATAGCTGACCATCCCTGAATATTTACATATGACGGAATTGCTTTATACTGTCGAGTTTCTGACAAAAACGTTTCGTGCAAAAAAAAAAAGTTTCACATAGACCAGTATGTCAAGACAAGTCTTCATATAGCAGGAATGCAGAAGGAAGGACCATGACAACAACTTCTCACAATAGCAAGTTGCAGTAACTGTGATTTGTCCAAAGGTAACCAAAAAATCGGTTTAACATGGATCTATGTGAAGCATTCATTTCGAGCAATATTCCTCTTCACAAACTCTCAAACCCCATCTTCAAAGGCTTCATGAGCAAATATTGCTGAAATCAAAATACACCAGATGAATCAACATTGGGTGAAAATTTACATATCGACAATTTACGTAAATGTTCTGCAAGAAATACGCAATGGACAGAATTATCTGGGTTACAGTTGACGAAACAACAGACACTTTTAGGCGTCACATTGCAATTTTAATTGCTGGTGCTCTAAAGAAGAGCCTTCTTCTTTCTGTGTAGCGGCCTGCAAAGAACTTGAAGAAATAAATCATTCTACGATCGCGAGATTTGTGAATCAGAGTATTAGAAAAATATTCCCATAATCTTCTGCATACGAAAGCGTGACTGTGTTTATTTCAGATGATGCTCCCTATATGATCAAAGCAGGACAAGCCTTCTGAGTATTTTAGCCCAATCTGATTCATGTGACATGCTTTGCTCATGGAGTACATCGCCGTGCTGAAGAAACACGTTCCACCTTTGTGAATGTAAATAAACTGATGTAATCCGCAAAGAAAGTGTTTCTAACGGCTCCTGCCCGCATCAAGACCTATAAGAAAAATTACGAAATGTGCCTTTACCTCCCGAACTAACGGTAACTCGTTGGGGTACGTGGGCCGAAGCTGTGTTGTCTTACAATGCACATTTCGAGGGCATTAGAGGGATAGTAGAATACTTCGATAGTACAGAGGCTTCGGCGGTTTGCCGGTGCAAGGAATCTTCTAATGATACCGGTATTAAAACAGAAAGTTTTGTGATTAGCACTTATTTTTCCTACATATCTGCTATTATTAAAAAGCTTGAAACTCAAGGTTTGGCGTAAAATGAATCTATTCAGTTAACGAATAAAAGTATTCTAGTGCACTCATCATTGCAGGAGGGATTTCCAAGAAAACTTAAGGAAAAGTCTGAAAACATTTTAAACAATAACCCAGTCTGTAAACTCTTGTGCCAAATTGATAGTTTTACTAATGGAACGGGTGAACTTTTACCAGAAACAGTAAGTGCCAACATAGCATCAAAATTCAAATACTGCCCAGTTGCCGCAGTTAATGTAGAACGTGCTTTCCTGCTTATAAAAATGTTTTGAGTGATCGAAGGCACAATCTTACTATCGAACATTTGGAACAGTACTTGGTCGTTTGTGTTTACAATAGTAGAAAAATGTAAAATAAATTGTAAATGATGCTTTGGTCCAACAGCATCAATTAAATGTTGATGTGGTTCAAAAAATTCATAATTGTATGTTGGTTTTTAAGTTTTTGAACATGTTCCTCTGCGTGCGATGTAACTCGAAGTTGGTCCTGTACATATCGATTGTTTCGCTGCGACTCATTCGCATCGCATCAGCTTGTTACTGACAACAACAGTAACGATTCTTGAAACATGGTATGCGTCCCCATTTTACAAAATTTTAGAAAATATTCCCAGAAAGGCCCCCTTCCTAACCTCCACCAGAATGTTGCTGTTGTGGTCATCAGTCCTGAGACTGGTTTGATGCAGCTCTCCATGCTACTGTATCCTGTGCAAGCTTCTTCATGTCCCAGTACTTACTGCAACCTACATCCTTCTGATTCTGCTTAGTGTATTCATCTCTTGGTCTCCCTCTAATATCTTTACCCTCCACGCTGTCCTCCAATGCTAAATTTGTGATCCCTTGATGCCTCAGAACATGTCCTGCCAACCGGTCCATTCTTCTTCTCAAGTTGTGCCACAAACTCCTCTTCTCCCCAATTCTATTCAATACCTCCTCATTAGTTATGTGATCTACCCATCTAATCTTCAGCATTCTTCTGTAGCACCACATTTCGAAAGCTTCTATTCTCTTCTTGTCCAAACTATTTATCGTCCATGTTTCACTTCCATACATGGCTACACTCCATACAAATACTTTCAGAAATGACTTCCTGATACTTTAATGTATACTCGATGTTAACAAATTTCTCTTCTTCAGGAACGCATTCCTTGCCATTGCCAGTCTACATTTTATATCCTCTCTACTTCGACCATCATCGGCTATTTTGCTCCCCAAATAAGAAAACTCCTTTACATCTTTAAGTGTCTCATTTCCTAATCTAATTCCCTCAGCATCATCCGACTTAATTCGACTACACTCCACCAGAAAGTATTCAGAAAAACATATCAGCGCTGTTAATGTACCCATTTTGCGCTCTTCCTCGTAACTGATATACACAGGTTCGACTTTGAGACGTAACGCAAGCAGTAACTACCATGTTTTTTTATTTATTATCTTGCATACTTCGACACTTTTCATGCATTTTAAGCATTTTTTATGCACATTTCCATGTATATTTTAAGGATTTTATGATACATGTAGTCCGATCACTTCTTATAATACACAGTGTTGTTGCACTTAATGGGGTGTAGGACGTTAAACGGGCAGTCTTGGAGCAGGAGAGACACCACAGGACTTTTTAATTACCACTGTCTATACTTTTACTAATAAATTCATAAAACTTTGTCAGCATGACCAGGAATGATTCAGGATTCACACTCATAGCAGTGGAAGTTCAAAAACATAAGAAAATTAATTTTATTTTACATGTGAAAGTTCATCATTTTTTCATTTACTATTGGCTGCGTTTGTTTCTATAGGTACACGTTTCTTCATAAGTAAGA
This sequence comes from Schistocerca serialis cubense, assembly GCF_023864345.2. Classification (NCBI taxonomy): domain Eukaryota; kingdom Metazoa; phylum Arthropoda; class Insecta; order Orthoptera; family Acrididae; genus Schistocerca; species Schistocerca serialis. The sequence goes on along the minus strand of NC_064645.1, from coordinate 545,656,791 downwards.
GAGATTCTTCGATGAATTTTGCACAGCATACAAACCATACTTACAGGTGTTGAAAATCTAGAAATTACGAGGGCGGTTCAGAAAGTAACCTCCGATTGGTCACAGTGCGGGCTGTGGGGGGAGTAGCGACGCCATCTGTGCGTTCACGCACTCAACAGGTCAGTCGGCATCAAGCCGTGGTCGAGTGAACGTCGTACCTGCACTAGTTTAGTTTTTGTGGCAGTTTGAAATGTGTGCTGCAATAGAAAACCCCGCCAAATGTGAAGTGCGTGCTGTCATAAGGTTTTTTACAGCCAAAGGGTATTCTGCAGCAGCTATTCATCGTGAGCTTTGTGCCGTGTACGGACCAAGAGTTATGAGTGAAGGAGTTGTCCGTGAATGGGTACGTTTATTTAAAAGTGGACGAGAAAACGTTCATGATGAAGAGAGGAGTGGTAGACCATCATTGGTGACTGACGAACTCGTTCAGACAGTTGATGCAAAAGTTAGTGAAAATCGACGTTTCTCAATGTCGGAGTTGTCTACTGGTTTTCCACAGATTTCTAAGACTCTCTTGTACGAGATAGTGACAGCAAGATTGGGTTACCGTAAGTTCTGTGCACGATGGGTGCCCAAAATTCTTACCGACCACCACAAAACTCAAAGAATGGCCTCTGCATTAGACTTTCTGTCACGTTATGAGGACGAAGGAGAACCATTGTTAAACAGAATCGTGACCGGTGACGAAACCTGGATTAAGTACGTGAACCCTGAGACAAAAGAACAATCAAAGATGTGGGCACATTCAAATTCGCCTACCAAACCAAGAAAAGCCTCGCAAGATTTTTCTGCCAGAAAACTGATGGCAACGGTGTTTTGGGATGCCAAAGGGGTGTTGGTTGAATTCATGGAACGTGGTACGACCATTAATCAAGACGTGTACTGTGAAACAATAAAAAAGTTACGACGGGCTATACAGAACAAACGCCGTGGTATGCTGACTTCCGGTATCGTTTTTTTTGCACGATAACGCCCGTCCTCACTCTGCTCGCAGAACAACGGCCCTTCTTGAGTCCAAGTGGGAAGTTATCAACCATCCACCTTACAGTCCAGACCTGGCGCCAAGTGATTATCACCTCTTCATGCATTTGAAAAAATGGCTCGGGTCACAGCGGTTTGATGACGACGAAGAGCTCAAAGATGCGGTCACAGGCTGGCTCCAGGCACAAGCGGGTGATTTTTATGCAGAAGGAATTTCAAAGCTTGTGAAGAGATACGATAAGTGCCTCAATCGCTATGGAGACTATGTAGAAAAATAGTGCAAAGATGTAGTTGTAAGATGTATATATTAAAATATTTTTATTTAACTTGGTGTATTTTTTTAAATCAACCGGAGGTTACTTTCTGAATGGCCCTCGTATTTAATTTATGAAAAAATGAAAGTGCTGTTACATTTTAAACTTCATGTTTAGAAAAAACTCAAATTTTATAGTTAATTACCTCAATTTTTACCACAGTTTTCAATAGATTTGGAAAAGTCTACAGTTTCATACGCCTGTAAGTATGATTTGTATGCTGTGCAAAATTCATCGAAGAATCTCCCTTACTTATGAAGAAAAGTGTACCTATAGCAACAAATGCAGCCAATGGTAAGTAAAAAAGGTCAAATTTCAAAAGTAAAAAAAAATATTTTCTTATATTTTTGAACTTCCACTTCTGAGTGTAAATCTTGAATCCCTTCTGGTCATTTTGATAAAGTTTTATGAATTTATTCGGAAAAGTACAGACAGTGGAAATTTAAATGTTCTGTGGTGCCTCTCCTGCTCCAAGTCGTCCCGTTTGACGTCCAACCCCCCTTAAATTTCTGGAAGCAGACATTTTTTTCGAAAATCGCGAACATTTGGGTCAAGTTATTTTTCCTTACTCATAACAGCATGTCGACTGGGCAATAAGTTGGCGGATGGCCACAGAGCCTAGCCGGGAGCGGGAAAGCAGCAACCTGAGAGGGGGAAATGTTTCCTTGTACGTCTTTCAATGATGACAATGCCAAAGTTAGCGCGCGTCTCATATCGATCAGCAGCTATAATACAGGCGAGTCACATTAATGTGAGCACCGACTGTGTCCGGCGTCTACGACCAGTGACCACTCACAGACGGCAAGTGGCAGCACTAGCAGTGGAGGGTATACGAGGTGTGGCTAGAAAGAAACCGGACTAGTACTGGTGAAACAATAAAACGAATGCAATAAGGCTGAAAGTCGCGTGGCCTGTCACGTGACTCTCGCTCCGCCTACTGCTCGAGTTTCATCTGCCTCCTGCACTCAGTCTGCTCGTGGCGTCTGTTTTAAGTAGTTGGCGTTTTGTCTGTGCGTCGGAAAATGTTGAGTGTACAGAAAGAACAGCGTGTTAACATCAAATTTTGTTTCAAACTAGGAAAATCTGCAAGTGAAACGTTTGTAATGTTACAACAAGTGTACGGCGATGATTGTTTATCGCGAACACAAGTGTTTGAGTGGTTTAAACGATTTAAGATGGCCGCGAAGACACCAGTGATGACACTCGCACTGGCAGACCATTGTCAGCAAAAACTGATGCAAACATTGAAAAAATCGGTAAACTTGTTCGACAAGATCGCCGATTAACAATCAGAGCAGTGTCTGAGTTAACAGGAGTTGACAAGGAAAGTGTTAGGCAGATCCTTCATGCAAGTTTCAACATGAAGAAAGTGTGTTCAAAAATGGTTCCAAAGTGTCTCACAATTGATCAGAATGAACGCCGAAGAATGATTTGTTCTGACATCCTGGAAAACATTGAAAGTGATCCCACCTTCTTACAAAATGTTATTACTTGCGATGAATCGTGGTTTTTTACTTACGATCCCGAAACTAAACGCCAATCGATGCATTGGAAAACTCCTGGTTCTCCACGACAAAAAAAAGCACGAATGTCAAAATCGAAATTCAAAGCAATGATGATTGTTTTTTTTTTTTGACATCAAAGGGATTGTGCACATTGATTGGGTACCAGAGGGACAAACAGTGAATCAGCATTACTACATTAGCGTCCTGGCTACCCTACATGAGCGAGTACGGAGAAAACGGAACGATTTGTGGAGAAAAAAGTCATGGATCCTTCACCAAGATAATGCCCCAGCTCACAGTGCGTTGTCAGTGAAGACGTTCTTGGCAAAACACAACATTCCCATCTTAAATCATCCACCCTACTCACCTGATTTGGCCCCCTGTGACTTTTTTCTTTTCCCTAAAGTCAAGTCAGCTTTGAAAGGAACTAGATTTGAGACTGTTGAAGCAGTAAAAGAAAAAGCGACGGAAGTAATGTATGGACTTACCGAAAATGATCTGCAGCATTGCTATGAACAGTGGAAAATTCGTATGGATCGGTGTAGAGACCGAGGAGGAGAGTACATTGAAGGAGATAACATGAAATTGTAAATAATTGTAAATGAATGTTTTTTCCAGCATCAGTCTGGTTTTTTTCTAGCCGCACCTCGTGTAAAGCGTTTCTGGGTAACGGGAAGAACAGGTCTCAGAGCGGAAACGGAGTGATTTGTATGACGCCCTAGCTTTAGGGCCAAGGACGGAAGGATTTCCAAAATGGATAAATTTCTAAACTGTTCCGTGTACCACCATGGTTAAAGTATGATGCGCCTGCAAAAAAGAAAAAAGAAAGTGGTAAGGTCTTATGGAGAACTTCTGAGGTCATCGGTCCCCAAGCTTACGCTACTACTTAAGCTAACTTAAACTAACTTACGCTAAGATCAACACACACACCCATGCCCGAGGGAAGACTCGAACCTCCGACGGGAGGAGCCGCGCGGACCGTGACAAGGCGCCCAAGACCGCACGGCTACGTACCTGCTAAATGACGCTATCAAAAACCGGCGTCGATTTCACTGCGATGTAACACGAGCTGTAGACAGCAGAGTTGAACAACAGCTGCGGAAATGTGTGCGAGCGAATAGATGTGCAACTGCTGAGCCAGTGACCGCCAAGATGAACCAAGGGGCAGCCTCAACGACCGTCCAGCGAACTTTGCTGCTCGCCGGCCTCCGCAGCAGGCGCCTGGTTCACGCACCCACGCTAACCGCCGTTCGTCAGTGACAAAGACTGAAATTTGCGCGCCAGTACTGCAGCTGGACGTCCACTGACTGGGGACAGGAGGCCTTTTCAGACGAATAACGTTCTATGGTTCATCGAACAGATGACGTTGGCGTGTATGACGCGAAACGTCTAAAAGTAAACACTACGCAACAATTGTCGGAAGTGTCCAAGCCGGAAGACGGGGAGCGTTATGGTCCGGGGAATGTTTTCGTGGTGTTCCCTGGGTGATCTCGTCATACCGGAAGCCACAATGGATCAACACAAGTACGCATTTGTCCTTTTCGGGCCATGTCCAAGCTTACACTCCGCGGCAGATATCGGAAAGCATGGGTGACGTCACAACGGGGACTGATGCGGAACTCGGAGCAAGCGTATGCACGTCGAGCTGAGAACATTGACTGCGCTCAAGGTTGCTGCGCTAGGCTGACCAGACGTCTCGGCTTTCACATAAATGTCCCGGTGTCTTGAGATAAACACTCTGGACATATAATTGTCCTGGTTTTAATTGAGAAACAAAATGCGGGCAGTAACATTCCTACGTAATTAAAAATTATGAAGCCGGCCGTTGTGACCGAGCGGTTCTAGGCGCTTCAGTCTGGAACCGCGCGACGGCTGCGGTCGCAGGTTCGACTCCTGCCTCGGGCATGGGTGTGTGGGATGCCCTTAGGTTAGTTGGGTTTAAGAAGTTCTAAGTTCTAGGGGACTGATGACCTCAGATGTTAAGTCCCATAGTGCTCAGACCCATTTGAACCACTGTTTGAAAATTATCAGAATTAAATTCCCTAGTAATATGACGTTAGAGAAATGTATTTCACAATATTTACCGTATTAATAATGAAATACCTCTTTCTAATGAGGAACTGCTAAAATCAATCCATTCATTTTTTCTGATAAATACTACTAAGGTAAATCTTAGCATAATATATTTACTTTGTGTCTTATTACAGATAAGTAATATTTACATTTCCCATATCAATTCACAATCTAAAGATTGTTTTGAGTTCTTCAAGTGTAGCATCATCAGCTCCAAAAATCATGGTACCTGGCAAGAAAAAGTGGATTAAGACGTAATGGCAGTAATGAAGTTAAGTATAAACTATAAACAAAAGTGTCCTGCTTTTTCTCTTTGAAATCTGATCAGCTTAAAGTGCGAGCACTTACCTTCAGTCTCATCAGGTAGCACAGCTGCTCCTTCCAGTTCTCCCTCATCTCCAGAGCAAGAACCACAGTAATCAGTTCCGCTATCACTGTCTGCACCACCCAAATCTATCGTTATTTTATCTATTTCATTATAAATAAATATTTCTTTCTGCATGTATTCCCGCTCAATTTTTTTTAACGTGTTTGCACAACGGAATCCTGTCTTCTTTACTCATGGATTTAAATTTCTCTTCACACATATTTTTCACAGACGTTACATTGCAGAGAACGTTCCTAGAAGCTACCCAACCTTTTACAATAGACCAAATATTTTCTATTGGCTTTAATTCTGGATTGTAAGGAGGAAGGCGTAAAGCAACGTGACAAGCAGTTTCAAGGATTTTGTCGACGGAATACTCGACGGTCGTTGCCTTGGCTCTTCGAACGAGCTCATAGAGAACGGGCTTCAACATGTCATCCGAGAATGGGATACTTTCCTTTGTTAGCCACTTTATGATATCGTCTTTAGTTGAGTGAGATGTTGGAGCTTTGTTTATTTTAACATTGTGATACGGCGCATTGTCGAGAACTACTAGAGAGTTAGATTTTAAATTGGGAACCAGCTTTTCTGTCAACCACTTCTCATAATTTTGTTGGTTCATTTGGTTGTGGTAATCCCCCGTTGCTTGATTTGACTTCCACATAACAAGCGCATTGGGAATAAAGCCATTTTCGCCGCTTGCGTGAGTTATTATTAGGCGTTGTCCCTTTGATACCGGTTTGAGGAGACCGTGAGCAGTAATATAACTCCATGATTTCCCAGTTACATGTGACGATAAAATAAAAGTATCAGCAACGTGAACAATGTCTCTGTTTTCTTCTCCACATTTTTTATTTTCTTCAAATACGATATTCTTTTTTCTCTCATATCGCTTCTCTTTAACAGTATCAGCCTACTTGAATTTGTTTTTTTTTTTTTTTTTCCAGCGGAAACCGAATTTCTTTAGTAGCCGCCTTACGCTAGTGTTGCTACCTTGAAAATATACTGCTTCTTTCAACTTCTGTTTAATTCCTTCCACTGTAGGCACTGTAGCCACACGTTTTTCAGCCAGATAAAAGTTGTAAGTAATTCTCCTCAAAACTGTCAACATCTATAATTCTTTTGCTTTTACATTTTTTATCTGGAGTTTCAAATTTCCTTTTCCCGCGATATTCCGATAGCTGGCCTCCCCTTTTTGTTTTCTGGATAGTGCTACGCAAAACGCCTGTGGCCATTTCAGCTCTCAGCTGAGCTTGCTCCACCGGAATGTTCATCCCCTGAGAGGACTCAGCCTCCATAAACATTAAAACGTTATGTATAATCTCCCGTGACTGACTATTCAGTTTTCTGCCTTTTAGTTTTGAAGTACTAATAGACGTCATATTCAGTATGAAGTCGCTGCGCACTAGTAATAAAATACCGAAAACGAACACAAAGGTGGAACTAAAGTGCGCGTCATTTATGTTGGCGGCCGAGTTTAGGTTCGTTCTGCGCATCTGACGTCACAAAACACAGTCAGCCAATGAACAGAGAACGATGTTGCCAGATCTCCACTGCAGTGCAGAGCATGGACGAGTGTCTTCAGTTTTAGAAACGTTCAGTCATAAATAAAGTAATAGAACAAAAGCAATGTCTTGATAGCAGACTTTCTTTTATACTGCTTTTTCGCAATAAAGAACAGCGGTAATTGTTTATTTTCTATTGCACTTCGACGAAGCGTGAGTAATTCATAGTTATACCAACAGTGTTTGTCAGTATTTTGCATGTCCTGTTACAGTCCTCATGGCATCCTACAGGCAGGCGAGCCGCGATAGCGTAACAGTTAAGGTGTTTGGCTTCAATCTGAAAGGTTGTGAGTTCAAACCTTGTGTGGTGCTTAATATTTTCATTATTTAAAAACCAAATCGAAGTGCCTTACTTCACGAATTATATTCGTTTGAATGCAATTTTTTGAAATTTCTAGTGCTTTGTCTCTTCATTAACCCTTTCGCTGCTATAGACACGTGCTCCCCTCATTCTGCGCTGTGGGCGATTTTGTCATCACTGCACTGCTCGCCTGTGCAGACACATGGTGTTCCCACTGCTTTGACACGCTTATCATTCGATTTCACAAAAACCATTTGGCCCAAAAATGTGATTTTTACATGTCTTCTTGACTGATACCTTCTCCCCATAAATGACTTAATTTTGTTTCTATGTTCAACGCAGTTATTATGCAGCGTTTAATGTAGTAAACCACTGCACGAAATTTTGAAGAGTTTGCAGAGGTAGAAGTCCATAGCGTATACTTTCCATATGGTCGATTTTAGTAGCCACAATGTTGAGAATGAAATGTGGACAAGATACCTAAATTTCACACAAAATTTACTGTATAACGATATCTCATTTAGTTTAAGTACCACATAGATGTCGTATGTAATATTGCGAAATATTCTGTCTTTCGCGACTGTAATAAAAGTTTTATTTACACTGGACGCGTTTGGCTTTATTTTAAAGCACTTCAATCAGTGAAAGGTATGGCACATACACAATGGTACTCATGTTCTCCTTCTTGTTTTTGTTCCACAGTCGCAGTTTTACCAATGGTACTGAAATATATTCCTCTTCTGTAACTGTAATATGGTTCAAATGGCTCTGAGCACTATGGGACTCTACTGCTGAGGTCATTAGTCTCCTAGAACTTAGAACTAGTTAAACCTAACTAACCTAAGGACATCACAAACATCCATGCCCGAGGCAGGATTCGAACCTGCGACCGTAGCGGTCTTGCGGTCCCAGGCTGCAGCGCCTTTAACTGCACGGCCACTTTGGCCGGCTTAACTGTAATAAGCGACTTATTTAGACCAGACGCGTTTTTCTCTTTTGAAGCATCTTCAGTGGACAGTATTTTGTCTCCTCCATTGCCAAGTCACCTTTCGTAGTTTTGTGCTGCGGTAACACAATATTCAACGTTTGTGTTGGCTGATCAGTGTTTTTGCAAATAAATGATGTTTGTGTGTGCCACACACAAAAATTATATTTGACATAGCTCAGAGCACTTCACTGATAGACGGTATATTCAAGTCCTAACGTTTTTGTAAGTCCACAGTTTTGTTTAATATATTTTGTCTACTTCTTTTTGATTGATTGAAGTGCTTTAAAATAAAGCCAAACGTGCTCAGTGTAAATAAAACTTTTGTTACAGTCGCGAAAGACGGAATATTTCTCAATATTACATACGACACATATGTGGTACTTAAATGAGATACTGTTATACAGTAAATTTTATATGAAATTTAGGTATCTTGTCCACATTTCATTCTCAACATTGTGGCAACTAAAATCGATTATACGGAAAGTATACTCTATGGACTTTTACCTCTGCAAACTCTTCAAAATTTCGTGCAATGGTTTAGTATATTTAATGCTGCATAATAACTGCGTTGAACATCGAAACAAAATTGTTATTTATGGGGGGAAGGTATCAGTCAAGAAGATGTATAAAAATCTAACTTTTGGGCCAAATAATTTTTGTGGAATCGAATGATAAGAGTGTCAGAGCAGTCGGAACACGATGAGTCTGCACAGGCGAGCAGTGCAGTGACAAAATAGCACACAGCGCGGGATGCAGGGAGCACGTCTTTGTAGCAGCGAAAGGGTTAATGCGGCCGTGGTGGCTTTACTTCATGAACTGCGCGCTCCCCCCTAAACGTAAGTTTACGAACTATGCTATATTCTGCTTCTATTGGCGCGTGCGTCGTGTGCAACTAGCAACGCAGCAATCTCCCGCGTCTGGGCGGGCATGCGCGAGCCGCCAAGATAAAAGAATTGAACTATAGCACTGTACTCACAACGGACACACGCGGCACACTGAGGGCAACCGAATGTATTTGGGCAGAGGTGCACACTTCTGCTCATGCGCAGTGGCTATCCGGCTGTTTCAGAGTAAAATTGGCTGCGTTCACACTGCCGGCCGGGCCGAGCCGAGCCTGGCCGGGCCGCCGCCCGCTTCGATATCAAACACATGGCTCTGAATTGCGGTGTTCACACTGGCGGCCGGGCCGCGCCGACACGGCGTGAGCCTCCCGGAGCCGAGCCGGCGACATCCCGAGTGTTTAATATTGCCGGCGCGAGCCGACTGCAGGCGCGAGCCTGTGGAGCAGCACTACAGCTTCTGCAGTACACGCATCACACGTCTCCCTTCTGCTTTCTTCACAAGTGTGACTGCACACGTCTTTTATTTTAAGATGTTACCTCACATTTCACAATCAGTGAGGAAAAATTACGTTTATTATAATGATACATGCGAAATTACTTTTATTTCATTTATTTAATCTACCGTATTTACATGCATTTACAACAATAGCTTGCCAGCGATCGCGGCATTGCCGCCACTGAATAGTTCGCATTTACTTGTAAACGGAGACAGATTTGAGTGTCACTGAGGGACGGAAATGTGTCCCTACCAGATGATAATGCATTGTAGTCATGCTGTGGCAGTTCCTTATCAGTGGAAATAGAACCACTGAGTCAAAGGGCATTATCTCAAAACTCTTCGCCTATCAATCTGTCTATCTTACAAGGTAATGGAAAGAATTCTGTGAGGTCATCAGTGGCTCCACATGATGAACCATCACCACTGCCAAGAAGAAAAAAGTTGGAAAATTCTGAAGGAGTATTCCTGCGATTCTTCGTTGAAGGCACAGCAAGACATTACCCTAAATGACGAAGCTAATTACTGCCAAGTGATTCTCAGGAGTCCCATAAACTCTCTTCCCTTAGAGGTAAGCGTTTGTGAAATTTAAAATACAAAAGCATGATTACAATTAATTGGAGGTAGTGAATGCTGTACAAAGTTCTACTGCAAACCAAAAAGTGTGTACTAACGAATCTTACCTTATCGTTATACACAATTTTTCTTCTGCTGTTATACTTCTGCGAAAATTTGTGTTCTGTTTAGAAATTTTGTCTTGAATGTTCTGCAGCACATACTGAAATGTATTATGATTCATTCTGTAATCTGAAAAAAATTTTTGAGGATAGCTTTTAAGTTCTTCATATAAAGAAAAAAACTCTCCTAAATGTCTGTCACTATTTATGGGATGAATCCATAACCTCCTAGTTCTTCTGTACTTCAAAACTCGACGAGTTACTGCAGAGTCAAAACAATACCGATAAAAGAGTGAAGACATTGTTCTACACGAAAGCACAGACTAGCTAAAGGCGAGCAACTGTTGATCGCAGCTGCGTTTTCTACTGGCTTGCTTGTCAGCTGTCGAAGGGTGGGGATCTTTTTAAAATTTATTTATTTGGCCTCCGGCCAGCCATTTAGCCAAAGACAGTGCAGCGCAGCCCGCCAAGGAAGGAAAAAAAAACAATGAAAAACAATGAAACGCACATCTGTGCTGATCTACAGTAGTTTCATTAACTCTCCATTATTTTTTCTGCCAAAGTAGACAACGAGACTACAGAATTGCGCTTCAGTTATCTTTTAGTTCGAAATACGAAATGTACGTCATACTAATTGTAGGATGTTGATGACAAATAATTGTTTGTCTTTTGTGATGCAACTTGTGGCCAATTATAAAAGCATAGCAGATGATTGTCCAGTAGCCGAGGGATAAATTCTTATACATTTGGATTTATCTAGACAATGAGACCATTAAAATAATACGAGGGATCGACACTAGGTCTGCGCTGATCACTAGTAATTAGTTTTTTTCTGTCCTGCATTATATGACTACACTAAACCAAGCTGTAACCGCGCGAACTCCGTGGCTTGCGGACGCGGCACTGACGCCACTGAGTAGCTCGCATTACTTGTGACCAGAGACAGATATCAGTATCATTACCATTTCAAAAACTTTTTGGTACTTTTAGCTATATTTCATTCCCAACAATGTATGGTCTAAAACGGATCTAACAGTAAGCTACCCGCTACATAACTTTTTCACTACAAGATTTGTAAATCAAGTGCACAACGTTGACAAATAGCATCATTTCACAATGACTGTTCAGAAATATGGAAAGATAAATGATTCAATACGAAGCTAAGATGTTGCACTACCACGTGTGCAAAAATCAGATTCTTTAGCCGCATACTTCCTTCAAAATCGGTTGGGAAGCGTTACGAAACTAAAAAATCATGCGAAACGAAAAGTAGACTTTTTCTTTTTTCACGAAGTAAGTAACGCTTTTAAGGAAAAAATAAGTTCAAAAAACGATGTGGCGAAGTCTTATATACCGCTAAGAATTTTTAAAACATGAAAATCGGAGAAGTTGATTTTCCCCCATTTCGCCCACCGGCTCGGCGCGGCGCGCAATGTGAATGCACTACTCGTCGGCCTGAGCTGGCTAGGCACGAGCCGAGCCAGTACGCGTCAGCCAGGCCCGGCCCGGCCGGCAGTGTGAACGCAGGAACGGTCACGAAGCTCTCAGATACCTGGCGCGGACTGTACATGCTGTTTGTTTTTCCTCGGCTCGATAGCACCTACCACCAGGACAGTGCTACGTTTACACACTTCTCAGCGTACGTGCGTTATTCGAAGAACCCCAGGGTGAGTTTACCGTACTCCCCGAACTTAAGCGCAATCGAGAATTTGTGGGAGCATCTCGTGGGGCTGTTCACGCCATGGATCATCAAACGAGAAGCATAGCTCAGCTCGCCACGGCAGTGAAATCGGCATGGCTCCACATTCTAGTCGGTAGCTTCCCGAACCTCATTACTCTCTTCCTGCGCCTCCCACAGTGGTGTGCGACGCAGAAATCTTTTGACAGCTGCTCACTTTAATGTGAGTGAAGAGTGTACAGATTACACTCAAAAGGAACTTAAATTTGTAAAATCAAATTGTAGGCACTTTCATGTTCATATTTAGTATTTTTTTGTAGTAATGAACTTGTACTTCAATTAAGTCAGTTTTGTACCTAATGTTTATCAAAATATATATGTTTAGCCAGCCAGAAAGAATGTCCGGGCTTACCTCGGACAGTTCTACAGCTCCCTGCCCCTCGCCCACCCCCTCCTGCAGTCTGGAACCGCGAAACAGCTACGGTCACAGGTTCGAATCCTGTCTCGGGCATGGATGTGTGTGATGTCCTTAGGTTAGTTAGGTTTAACTAGTTCTAAGTTCTAGGAGATTAATGACCTCAGAAGTTGAGTCCCATAGTGCTCAGAGCAATTTGAACCATCCCAACCCACCCCCTCCCAGGGCGCCCCTGTATGTCCTCAAATAACGGACAAATCCGAGGAAACCCGAACGTATGCCAAGCCTTATTTTTTACACGTATATTGAATAAAGTGACTGTGATGCAGACTTGTGCAACTACCAAAATAATGATGTATGCAATGTTATGGTACCGCAACTTGCACGGTTACCTAACAAAAATTTAGACAAGAAAAATCTACTCTTACCAACTACAGATATTACTAAGTGTACTTTATGAGAGGGAAAAGGTAGTAGCTGCCAGCGATGGTAGTCAATAAATCGGGGACAAGAAAACTTGGCCTCCGAAACTAATTAAAACTGGATCCGGAGGGAGGCTTGGCGAGTAATAAGAAAAGCGCCTCGGGCTATAACAGTGGAACGAGCAGTTGCCCGCCTCACAACCGCCGTGAAGTTCATCACAGATGGCGGAGAAATTTTTAAGCTGCCACTTCGGCGGATAATAAGCGAGGTTTTTCGACTTCAGTGATAATAAGAAAAAAGGCATATTGCTTCTCGTTGCTGTAGACGAATGTCCTTTTTATTGCCCCAACATACGTTGGAAGTTCACCGCGGCCCATCGATAGTAAAATCTCGAAATTTTACGCTTGCCTGTAACTAAGCAGGAGAAGACAAGAAACTGTCCTAGAATGGTAATTCCACAGTGATTTAAAATCGTAGAGCAAATGCGTTCATTATGAATGACAGTTACCAGTGAAAAGTTGAAGCGTTAGGCACTCTGAACAGACTACCTTTCGCGTTGTTACTTTAGATAACTTTGACCTGATTTTGTTCAAATGTGTGTGGATTCCTAAGGGACCAAACTGCTGAGGTCATCGGTCCCTAGACTTACGCACTACTTAAACTAGCTTAACGCTAAGGACAACTCTCACACCCATACCCGAGGGAGAACTCGAACCTTCGGCGGGAGGGGCCGCACGATTAGTGACATGGCGCTTCTAACCGTGTGGTGTGGTCGGTTTGGCCGTGCGGTTCTAGGCGCTACAGTCTGGAACCGCGAGACCGCTACGGTCGCAGGTTCGAGTCCTGCCTCGGGCATGGATGTGTGTGATGTCCTTAGGTTAGTTAGTTTTAAGTAGTTCTAAGTTCTAGGGGACTGATGACCTCAGAAGTTGAGTCCCATAGTGCTCAGAGCCATTTGAACCAAGCCTCTAACCGCGCGGCCACTCCGCGCGATCCTTATTGTGTTACTAATGGATTAATTAAGCAGTTGGACTAAACGTTGTTCACTCATTACCGAAACATATCATAATAAGGCCTACACAGGGAAATGCAGATTGTGTATTTCTTTTATTAGGTCACACAATACAGTTGTAAGGCATTATAGCAAAATAGTAGGACGGTCTCCAGTCCAAATGAGACGTTGATTTTGGTAAACAATGCGACTAGAATCCTTAAAAACAAAATTTCTATAAGTAAATTAAATTTATTCACCAACGGTTTCAGTGGACTTCTGTTTCCTTGAATCAACTCTTCCTAGAGTCTTTATTATGCTCTATACAACGGAATATGAATTAGCAAGAGAATCGTTTCACCGCTTTTACGGTTTCTAAAATAACTCGAATGGGTTTGGAAAAAAGAGCAGCCTATAAAGTTATAATGGAAATTAACCAGCAGATCTACCTTCTTGACATAGGTAGTCTTCTAGCACAAGTACACAAGACTGAATGGAGAATAATATCCCCACCTAAGCTGCGCTGTTGTACGCAAATCCGTGTTATACTATTCGTTTGTTTCAGCACTGCCTCTACTCCTCCCTTCCCCCTCCCCCCAATTTACCCACTCCACTCATACGTGTTCGCCTATCGTTCTAGTAGCGGAACTGGCTTGAGAAATAGATTCCGACTATGTCATGCAAACGAAGCATGAATGATTCATTTGCATTAAACAAGAAAAAAAATCGTTACATTTGGAATGTAAGCTTAATATCATCGAAGACTTCGATGCAGAATTAAAATCTATGAATACACAAAGAAGTCCCATCTACCGACATCAGCAATCAGAGTAATTATAAAAGGCAAAGAGAAAAATCTCGCCGGCCGGAGTGGCCGAGCGGTTAAAGGCGCTACAGTCTGGAACCGCACGGCCACTACGGTCGCAGGTTCGAATCCTGCCTCGGGCATGGATGTGTGTGATGTCCTTAGGTTAGTTAGGTTTAAGTAGTTCTAAGTTCTAGGGGACTTATGCCCACAGCAGTTGAGTCCCGTAGTGCTCAGAGCCATTTGAACCAAAAATCTCGAAGCTGTGTAAAATTCTCAGTCTTTGATTTCAGGTATCACTTGTAAACGTCATGTATTATCGCTGTGACGGAAATAATATTAAAATTATGGTTCGATAGTCAAGTAACAGTGTTTATCAGGACACAATGTGATCTCAGGCTTAGCTGATTTTTGAGAGACTGTATGAAGAAGTTGGAGAGCCGGTCAAAGACGAAGTGTTTAAAGCTAATAATGCCTACTGTAGCCGATTCGGAAGCCGTTGTAACTGGCATAGCACAGCAGAAAGTGGACAGGCGGCAAGGGCTGATAAAAAGACTGCGTCGCTCTATCCAGAGAAACTCAAGGCAATGATTGAAAAATGTGATTATACCAGCCAAACCACATTTAACGCAGAAGAAACTGGTCTTTTTTGGAAGAAGATGCCTAAAAGGTCTTTTATTGCGCGTGAATAGAAAACCTTTCCTTGTCTTGAAGCCACCAAAGATTGATTGACGTTGATGATTGGTGCAAATGCAAAGGGTGATGGTATATTAAAACATCTCTGAGTTTAACTCCCAGAAGATACAACAGCCTTAAAAATGTATCTGCAACTGGGTTTCCTTTGATCTGGAAATCGATTGCTAAATCTTAAGTGACAGCTTTTCGTTTTGAACACTGGCTTGGTGGCCACTTCGTACCTGAAGTCGAACGGTATGAAACATCCCCTTAGAAAAAGTAATGAATTACTGTCCTGATAAACCTCTTACGTTATTTGATTTTCAAACAGATGTGAAAAACTGAACGTACTCATACATTTCTCTCTTTACTTATTTTAATCATCACTAAACTGACACACAGTATTTTTAGCGCAACGCAATCTGACTTTCAATAATCCCTACAGAGGAATAGCCCTGACTAACAATAACCTATACCTGCCATGAATCACTTACCTCACAAAAACCTTCGCTACTCGAACTACTACAACACAGCGAGCGCCAATACTGCCAACTAAATAAAGGATTCTAACTACTGAAGGCACTAACTACTGATAGGCATACTTATCAAATGAAAGATTTTGATAGAGAACAAACAACGTATTTAACTTAATAATATTCAACAGTCACCATATATATATCAGTTCATGATATACAGTATTACAAATTTACTTTTCCTATTGGACACACGTCCAGTTCGTCCGCTCTCAACATTCTGTCATCTCTCTCCCCACATCCACCACCGCTGCCGACTCACCTCCAACTGCGCATCGCTACCAGCGTTGACAGCTTTAAAAAACCTAAATCGCTAGATTCAATATCAAAAGTCGCTAAAACTGATTTTACTAGGGGTGTACTGAAAATTTCGTGCTGTGAATGGTGCAATAAGCCAGTGTGTGTGTGTGTGGTGGTGGTGGTGGGGGGGGGGGGGGGGGGGGGTGTAATAAAATATTGATAAAAATTGTCTCATACGTAATTGCTGTATTTTCTTAATTATATGACGCATCGCTTGCAACAACATACATATAAAATACGCTAACGTTTAATTAAAGATGTTATTATAATTGACGGAACACATAAATTGTTGTTTCAGTCACAGTAGTCAAATATACTAGAAATATACAACTATATTTGTAACAAAAGAAAGCAAGAACTCAAATAAGGTTACAAAATATATACATACCGGTATGTGAGCTATTAATCGTCGTCACTCAGAACATCGAATAACTCTTCTGTTTCATGCTCTGACAGAACTATAGTTGATGTAGAGGGTTGAACGTCGCTCAAAAGATGATGTTGCAGTTCGACTGGTTTTGTCGCAAAAGAGTAACTTTTGTTCGTTCCAATAAGCTCCAATACGTCTGACGGTATGTCTTTATTTTGTTTCTTCAGCTGGTCTCTCAATATGTTGTTTAGTTTTTATAATGTTCATAGAACTGAATATTCTTTCCACTTCTGCATTTGAATGTGGTAGGCATAGAACAGTCATTGCTAGCTGTGAAATCAAAGGAAAAGGATTCTCCCCTGCGGCATTTTTATACTGCAAAACCCCACTCCAAAATCGAACAGTGTTAGTAGTGTTATTCCACCTAATTAATTATGCCATTCTTGCAGCATACCGTCTATGAAATCGCCACTAAAACCCAATTCTTTGGCTACATCCGCTACAGCATTATTTTTATTCACTTTTAGTGTTTCTTCAACATTCAGCATTGACCTTTTTTTGAGGATCGTAACGTTACTTGGCAGTTTTTGTTGAATTTCTTTAATGAGTTTCAGACTAAACTGAATGCATCTCTTCTTCAAATAAACTTTCTTTTCTTCAGACAAACTTGACTCAGACAATTTCTGTTCAAACATAAAGCCAAAGTTCGGATTTGCGTACATACATTCGCTTGGAACTGGTGTTGTCAACAAATCAACAGTTGGAAAAACTATGTTTTGTCCGAGTGACTGCATGAGAAATACGAGTGTATCTAGTAATTTAGTGGTGTCATTGTCTTCTCCTTCAAAAGCTTTTATTGCTATTTGTACGTCTTTTAAAGCAAGTTTAAGGTAAAACACGTGAAGATGATTGGATTCGCCACAATACATTGTCTTGAACCATGGCAAGTAAAAAATGTAGTTTTAGTTCTTCCCACTGCTCCAGAACTCTTCGTATTGCTGGTTCAATTGAAAGCCAACGTGTTGCACAGACCTTCAAAATTTTTAGTGGCTGTTTTCCACAATTTATTTCTCATAAACCTTTTTATATTCCTCTTGTCTTTTGGGTGAAATGGAGAACCAATTGTAGGTTTCCCGTACAAGAAACTCTATGTTTCTAGGTCTGGTATTCACTGAGGCGTGCGAAACTGCAAGCTGAAGAGAGTGACAAATGCAACGTATCAATACCAAATGCTTCAAACCATATTCTCTCTTGAGTTGTTCGAAAAGCCCATTGTTTATTCCAACCATTGCAGAAACATTATCTGTGCCAATTCCTACCATATTAAAGATTGGAAGTTTGAGATCTTTCAAAGAATTCACAAGAACAGCAGCCAGATTTCTCGCATCTGCAATTTCTATTACAGCGAGTTTGAGAAATGCTGATCTAATGGTTTGGTTGTTTACACTATAGTACCGTATAACGATACCTAGCATTTTGGATATTGATACGTCTGTGGATTCATCTATTAGTACACTGTATTTTTGGTTACCTATATCTTCAACCAATGATTGTGTAAAATATGGAGCCAAAACTTCAGTTATAATGTTAGTGCACTTTGTACGATGTAATTGCAAGTTTTTAGCGCTCTCATCACCGGAAAACACCTTCTTGCACAGTATTCCTAAATGATCTACAGCTAAAATAGAACAATGCTCAGCAATAAATAAAGAAAGGGCGCCTTCCGCTCTGCTTGCTATTCTATCTGTAGTTTTCGGAACAATTTTCACAGGTAAGGTGGTTTGTGGTTTTTTTAAATCAAATTTTTTGTTTATGCTTAATAGTTTTCGAATGCTTTTTAATATCACACAATTTATCATAAAACTCTGTTGCACATACTTGACATCTTGCCTTGGATAAGTCTCCAACGACTGGTTTCAGCCACCCATTGAATTCAAGTTCTGCTTCCCACGCATCCCGATATTTTTGAGCGTACTGCTTCTTCTTCTGCGGTAAATCCATTATGCAAGCCATCACAAAATAAGTTTCACCAATTTATAATCACTGAAAATACATTAAAACTCAGGCGAACTAGAGGTCATGAAACAATCTACTCACTCGGTAATTCGATATCAGTCCTATAGTTCATTGTTTAAAACGTAATAGTGTCTGAGACACCCCCACCGAATTGTTCTTGCGTTACCACTGTGCATGCGGTAATAATTTGACTGCGAGTTAACATTTCGAAAAATTAGAGGTTGCTGGACAGAAATGTATTTTATTATACTTAATATTACGTGTGTTTTTTGTCAATTCGAAAACTAAAGGGAGTTCAAAAGTTGAAGTATTACAGATCGATACGCTATCGACGATAACAGGCCAGTGGGTAATGAATAATGACGTGTTCCATAGTCAAAGTTATCTTGCTCTGTAGGCAATTCCCACATTCAGGTTTACTAAATGCTGAACAATACTACATGATCTGCTACGAAATTCATTTAACTTGGTAAATCTAGAACAAAGTCAGTGTAGTACCCATTCTATAGTTAAAATCTTAGTTTTATTAATGAAAATACTGCCCCAAAATAGTTTTGGTATGTACTTCAAAAGTCGTCAGTACTCCAAAAGTCGCCAGATAAGTCGCTAAATAATTTTTGTCGCTAAAATTTTTTTTTGTCGCTAAGACGAAGACAAAAGTCACCATTTCTAGCGACAAATTCGCTAAATTTGCAACACTGATCGCTACACGCTGTTCATATCCAACTGCCCAACACTACAATAGCAAATATTCCAACAACGAAAACCAGCCACAGACTGCACACAGCAGTCAGTGATTTTCATGCAGAGCGCTCCGTGGCGTTACCAGCATAAAAACCTAAACAGCCTACTTACAGGTACTGTTATCTAAAACAAACTCCGTATAATCGCCAACGCACCAGGTTATCCTCCTTTCACTCTAATTAATTTCGACCACGTGTGAAAGTTTTATTTTTGCCACTGAACACAAACAAATAGTTATTTAAACACTTAAAACTCACAACACGAGGCGATCGTTTGAGCATCTACATCAAGCTATGGGACAAAACAACGATCTCTGTGTTATAGTCTTCTGGAAACAACTCAATGTTTTCCACACCGTGAGAATTATTGGACAATCTTGGAACGAAATTTTAGAAAAAGATTTGAATTGCGTCTGGAAAAAACTGTCTCTTTTTATTCACAGTGAAACACTGGAGTAATCAGCACAGATCCTCACCGAATTCTTAATGTGACTGAAGAAATGTTCGATGTTCCGAGCCAGTTAAACTGAGAGGTGGATGACCATAACGTTCAAGAACTGCTTGATTCAGAGAATCAGAAGATGACAACTGATGAGCTTATATAAATGTGTGAGTAAGAGAAAAACATTGAACACCCTGTTTCCTTAGAGCCTGTTCATCCAAAAGATAAAATGACGGTTGGAATTTTGGCAGATAGTTTCAGGTCAATTGAAAAGGGGTTACAAATTTTAGTGTAAACAGACTGCGACTAAATGCACATTTCTGCTGCCAGAAGGAGGATAAAAAAATTTATTAGCATGCTACGGAAATTTAAAGCAAGAAAAAAAAACATTTTACTCGTCAGCCGATATTGTTAGATTTTATGTCGCATGCTGCTTTCACAGTTACTTCGGACTGCAT
Organism: Schistocerca serialis cubense; assembly: GCF_023864345.2. Classification (NCBI taxonomy): domain Eukaryota; kingdom Metazoa; phylum Arthropoda; class Insecta; order Orthoptera; family Acrididae; genus Schistocerca; species Schistocerca serialis. The sequence goes on along the minus strand of NC_064645.1, from coordinate 545,636,794 downwards.
TATTACAATGCACAATGCTGTACTGTATATACTTTGTACAACTGTTGAACATTTTATTAAACAGTTTTCTTGTAAATTACATTTTTCTACTTTGTTTCTGGTCCAAAATGAACATAATTCATGTGTTTGAACATAGACTTACGCGAATTCGACTTCCACAGTTATCGCTCGGTCCCAATTATCGCGTACTTCGGAGTATTTCTGTACTTCTATCAAACGTATAAGTATGGAATGTTAAATAAAATTTAAAAATTTGTCTTAAATTCTTTAATTAGTATTCTCAGATTCAAGTTATTTTCATATTAATTACTGTTCTTAAATAACGGATTGTACTTCAGTATTAAGCAAGAGCTTGTTTGGAATGTTGTTCTTTACTTCGCTAAATCTGCAAATTATAACTCAAGCGGAATTGCTTTCTCTGATCACTAACAACTTTGATAAAATAGAGTAACTGTAACGACTTGACGACCAACATTATTCAGCAGTGGTTGCGTTGTTGAAGAACACAACATGGACGTGCAATCGTTTGAGCACAAAGATTGAAACTCACTGGGTAATTGAATGTGAGGTTCATCATTTTTCAATAACGACTGAATCGTTAAAGCGGGCATGTGACTCGCTCCGACAGGAATCATGAAAAACTGAGCACGTGATGTATGAAGTGACTCGTTCGGTTCCATCTGAATGTAAGTAAATCTTTAGTTGAGTATCACTCACGAGATTCCCATACTGCTAGTCACGAATGAGGTTAATCGGTATAGAGAGTTCTAACTCGAAACTGAACCAATCCCCATCCAAAATCACCCTTCAAACAAGTGCAGTAGCAGCAGGCCGTATTTAATTGACCATTGAGCAGCGATTCTGACTGCTGCGATTCGTCAGCACACGGGGAACTTCTTTCCCTAAATCCCATCCGCTTTGCCTCCAAGCACTGAGATCGAATAAACTTGGAGGAGGCTCACTGAACAATCATGAAGATGAATTTGTCAGGCTATCTGACATCTCTACCAATCAGAAGACCGAACAAACAATGCCTGATCAATTCACCTGGAAATTTTTCACGTGACAAAATTCGAATACAGTGTTCTTAAGTGTGGATCCGGAAGAACCAGTTACGTCGGCGCGCGGCTAACTCTTTGAGTACCCGTGGTTTCTGTCTGGAACCACCAATTTATTAATTTTGTTATGAAGCACCAGTGTCTTTCGCAAGAAACCACTGATGCTACTGCAAGACAGAGACATCTGCCGGTACACTGAGGTACTTCTAAAATGTTATGTATTATAGCACCCACTTCCGGCCTTCAAAGCAATAGTCGGCGCCAGTGTTACCAAAGCTGCTATTGTGTACCTAACTCTGGTTTCCTGTTGGTACCATTTAACTGGCAAATGAGTGATTTAGCTGGAGTCCGGAAATACGGATTTTTTCACAGTGATTTGACTTCTTTTGAAGCTTTTTTTCGTTGACACTAGGAAAGCATTGAAATGTATGTTGATTCAGGAAAGGTATTTGCGTTGAACTTAGATTTCAAAACACGCTTCAGTATTCCATAAATAGGTATTATTAGACTGAATTAAAATCACAGCAAAGCAAATTAAAGCTGTATTGGTGTGTTTTCTGGGATCGTCAGCATACTCATATACAAGAACAGAATTGTAGCTACGACAAATAAATATTGAGAAAATCATTGAGAACGATGTAGCAACACAGCTGATATCAGCATAGTATCGCACCATCACAATAATGAAGGAAGCTATTTGCAAAGCAGACTTCGATTTATGAACGATGAATCACTTCACAGTTGTAATGAACATTATGCAAACTCCTGCGACTGAACTGGGGATAGAAACACCGATCTCCTATTCAGTGCAGTAGTCTGCAAACTGTACGAAATCATGTAACATTACAGTTCAGATATTCTGAACTTAGTCCCATAGGTACCTAGCGGAAACATTCTTTATATTTTTGTTATTACAAAAAGAAAGTTATCCGAAAGGAACTAACGTGAAGATGTTTATTTCGAGTCATCCTCGTCTCAAAATATCGAGGTTTTAAAAACAGGCTTCATATCATAGAAACATAATCTCAAATTGTTATATCTGTTTTCAAAGTACTAGAATATAAAAAAGCCATTTCTCTAATGAAATGCACAATGACGTCTTTAAATTTTTATTTTCTTGACTATTCTCTATGGCTATTACAGGCATTGTAATAAAACGTCGTACACGCATTTAAGATATGACGAAATCATGTGGAACAATTATTTCCTGAAGTTTTTTTAAACCGAAACACATATATGATATGAGAAAATCTGAATAAATTACTTTTCAAAAACATGAATGCAAAAAAAAGCATCAAAACATTATTAGCGTTGTCTATATTTTGAAGTAACTGTGAATAAAATTTTATCAAACTGTTCTTTATACAGATGGAATTATCCAAGAGTTTCTTCCTCACTAAACTGTCACATACGTCGCTCCCCCACGTAAATACCTTACACAGTATTATTATTGCAAAAATAAAACCACGATAATACAGCTTATTTTATTTTTTCTTCTTTCTAACTCTTTTTTCGTGTTGTAGACTCATTTAGCTTATTTCCTTTTTTAGAGTTGGCAAAACTGGTCGGCGTGGAGACTGTGCTACGTGATTGTAGGAAATGAATTTTTTCAAATATGATGGTATTGATGAGGTCACTGACAGTGGAAGTAAGTCTACCTAAAGATAGTGCAACATAATTTAAGTTTTGACATACATTAATTAAATTTAGGCCCATTTTTACTTGTTACTTAAGACCATTATTTCTTATAGGCCGTATGAGTTCAAGGAAGTTTCGAGACGTGGGACTGCATCAAGCAAGAAGACGAAATTACTTTCAGATATATCTCACGATCAAAGGGTGGGTGCAAATTGCATGTCCTAGTGGTTCCAAAGTGAAGCCATCCCCCTTAAAAGAACTGACTGTAGTTTTTCCAAAATTCTTCCTGCATTAGCTACTTACTATGGTAATAAAGTTTAATTTGGTGAAATTTTTAAAATGTATTACTTTCTAAAATGAAACAACCACCTTCATTCTTTCGGCAGCTGACCATTTGCCAGTTTATTCTTGTATTAATCGTGATCAAGATTATTTCCTGTCTGCCTGTCCGGGCAAAACGAGCAGCCTTAGCTGAAACGAAACTTGTCGTAACACAATAAATGTGTAAAAATACCGCTGAGGTGTTTTTTATTGGTCACTTTTCTCGTGTTCGGTGCTTATTATGATGATAAAAGTATATTGTGTGAAAATTATAGATTAATTTTTTTTACGATATTGGAATTTAGAGGATTAAACTGCTTGGCAGGCGACTGTTGCAAGTGAGTGGCGCAGTGGGAAGGCCTCGAACATTTACATCCAACCGCATTTCCCTGGCTTCTAGTGCAGAGTTAAACCAAGAATTTCCTCCTGAAATCGCTCAGTCGCACGCATTATAACTACACCCTCATCGAATGAGATTTCAAATAAAAAGTTTTTCTCGTTATTATTACAGATGCATAAACTGTTGTTCCGTATTAAGAGGATAGAAGTAAAAGACGTTACACCACATCAGCCGATTATCAATGCTGCGGAAGTACGCACATTTCACGCGATTTTTAGTTGTACTTCATTGGCTTTACACAGATGGTGTCTACCGGAGCCGGCCGCTGCGGTCGAGCGGTTCTAGACGCTTCAGTCTGGAACCGCGCCACCTCTACGGTCGCAGGTTGGAATCCTGCATCGGGCATGGATGTGTGTGATGTCCTTAGGTTAGTAAGGTTTAAGTAGCTCTAAGATCTAGGGGACTGATTACCTCAAATGTTAAGTCCCATAGTGCTCAGAGCCATTTGAACCATTTGTCTACCGGATCTCATGACACATCCCACGAAGTGCTATTCCGCCTGGCTCATTCAGCAGTCATGCATTGTATATTTTGCAAGCATCTTTTGGGTGTACTCAATTTTACTATGACAAGTACCATTGACCTTTAACGTGGCTAACTTCCCGAAAGCTGAACGCCGTAATTCTCCACTTACGTTATAGAAATATGACCTTTACAAACCCGAAAATGCGTCTGCCTTGCTGCGAGACATATTCAATGCCTGTGTATCACGGAACCAGAAAATATCGGCGCACGATTTCGGAATAGACAGATGTTGTATACGCGAACGCTATCTGTAAAAGCAGTCACATTTCATCTGCACAATGAAGCGAAGCTATTCAAAATATTACGAAAATACTGAGTGGTTACGTGGCAACGAATTTCCTTTGTGGAAAATTAAATTTGGCACTGAAAACTGCATTTTATGAATCGATATTAATGTGTTTACTTGACCTTTAGGTACCGGATAATCGGTTTACGAAGACTGCAGTTAGGGAGCCATAAGTAAATGTAGTATGTCTGCATACACTGACCAAAAAAGAAGTGAAAGTTTGTACTTGCTAAATGTTGTCGCTGTCGTGTTTGTTGGCAGTGTGTAGATCAGTGGCGCTAGTAGCAGCGGCAACGTTAGTATTTGCGATAGATAGACTGATGCCATAATTACACATTTAAAGGGAGTAAGATGAGTCTGCAGCTTTTTAAATTTTTCTTGTTTAAGATTTATTAAAAGTTTCAATTACCTCTCGAAACCAAAAACTCCCTCCTCCTACGGGTATATTATTATTTAAATCGCGGCATTTTAGAGAAGAACTGAAATTACGTTCTGACTGTATTTTACGTAAGGCAACTAAGCTACATTTCTACGTAAACCCGACAGTTTCTCTGAAAAGTAATTTTTTGGTGTTTTTCTTTTTAAATACTATTGTTTTTTATAAAACGTTTATGGATGGAAGAATATTTTTTCCTTTTTTCCAGATTATCTGACAGTCTTGTCCCTTTTTTGGTTCAAGTGTACTTTGAATTCAGTTACAGATTCACCTCCATCATTGATGACGTAGTTTATATGGGAATATATAGGCTACATGACTGTTCTTGCCGGGAACATTTTGGAATCCGTGTACATTATCTTCTAGTTGTTGTTTTCACATTTAAGTTTAATCCACTTCCAAAAGCCTAGGTTCCTGAACAGCTTACTGTTCGGTGCATCGCTGTGTCTGTCAGGCTACAATGTTCACAGTTAGGGTTTCCCGTGAGTCTCAGGTGGTTTCGCCGTTACGCAATCAGAAACAGATCGTTTAAGAAATGTAAGCAGCTGAGCACAGCGTCGAACTTAATAGTCGCATCCGAAAAGTTAGACCACGTCACCGTGCAGTTACGATCTTTGTGTTTTAGGTGGGAACTGTTTCTTTCTGTTACTATCCCATAATCTTTTACGTGGTGAAGTTCTTTTCGTTTGGAAGCTGTTCTGCAATTTCCGTTGTGATTTTAAGCGTGTGAATAATATACGTGGGTGTCCGTCGTTGAGTTCTATTTGTTGTGGCAACACCTCATGCGACTTTCAATGAATCACACCGACTTGCTGGTTGTTCTAAGGATAATATAAGATATTTACCTATGAGAGCTGCCCAGTCCTTGGATACAAGGAGTAGCACCGTTTCCCAGAAGAACCATCCTTCATGCTTCTTTATTTGAGCAATATATTGTCACTCTATGGATATTATTTGTGCTTTATGCCGCAGGAAGTGAAACATGGACGATAAATAGTTTGGACAAGAAGAGAATAGAAGCTTTCGAAATGTGGTGCTACAGAAGAATGCTGAAGATTAGATGGGTAGATCACATAACTAATGAGGAAGTACTGAATAGGATTGGGGAGAAGAGAAGTTGTGGCACAACTTGACTAGAAGAAGGGATCGGTTGGTAGGACATGTTCTGAGGCATCAAGGGATCACCGATTTAGTATTGGAGGGCAGCGTGGAGGGTAAAAGTCGTAGAGGGAGACCAAGAGATGAATACACTAAGCAGATTCAGAAGGATGTAGGTTGCGGTAGGTACTGGGAGATGAAGAAGCTTGCACAGGATAGTGTACCATGGAGAGCTGCATTAAACCAGTCTCAGGACTGAAGACCACAACAACAATGCCGCAGGTTTGAAAGACACAGCAGACTGCCGTATTGTTTCCTTTGAATAAGATTTAAGATCCTAGTGCTGTTCGTTATTAACGAGCATCTTACTCTCTTCATCACTGATTTGGAATTGTCTTCAACCAATTCGTTCATGTTCTTCTTCTATTTAACGCCGAGCACTTACATTTCGTCGTATTCTATGAAGGCATGTGGCGTGAGTTGTGAACTTTTGTTCAACCATAGGATCTTTGTTTTGTTGCTGGTTATTGTTGCTGCTTCTGCTTCCTTATAAGACTCCATCGTTTCAATATCTTCCTAATGTCTTCATGCTGCTTGAGTACAGTAGTCGCCATAAGCGTTCACGGCGAACCTTTGACCACCAACATTTATTCCATAGATCTGGTTGATGACTGAGCGGATCACTGGTTCCAAGGACATAATAAATAATTTAATGGATAATGGGCATCCCTGCTGTACCAAGCGATTAAATGAGAATTTTCCCATAAAGTGGCCTTTTATTTGTAGTTCGGAGGCCAATAAATTCCGGTCTAGTAGTAGCAGATCTTTCGTAGCCTGTGGGGAGTTACGGCGATCCTACTGGATACTGCTGACTGACTTTGTCAAAGGCACTTTGTAGTTCGATTTTCGACAATCCTACTGTTCCGGTAAGGTACAGTCATGAGAAAACGGCCGTGACTCTCAGACAGCTAAGTCCATAAATGACATTCGCGTGGGGAACGTTAAACGTTTGGCCAGACTCGATTACCTCAGGAAGAGTCTCTTATAATTTTGCAGCTATTGTGCGCGTCGTTATGTTTTCGTTGGCACATAACAAAGTTATTGACCTATAATAAGGTTTTCTTTTTGGTTTCGAAGTTTTGGGCACGAGGCATGAAATTATTGATTCAATTTCTAAATATATTTGACCCACTCATTGTTTCTCTCTCACGAGATCCGTGAATTGCGTTTTGATAACTGACCAGAACACTTAAATTCTTAATTTGTGTGGCCCTAGTGTCCGTAGTTGCTTTATAATTCTTGAGGGTATTGTGGTTCTGCCGCTGCATCTGCAAAAATACGGATTTTTTCACCAGATGCGTTTCGCTTTTTTGAGGTAAAGCATCATCAGTGGTCTGTAATTAAGTTATTTACATTTTGATTTCTTTTTATATCGAAAAACAGTTGGCTAAGAATAGGTAGATTCCTACGTATAGTGTGATCAATCTATGATGCCCACCTGTCTTAGTCCTCCAATCATGTTACTTAAGGGATCGCAGTTAGTGGCTGATCCTATCGTGTCTACCGATCGTACAACACAATTAAAATCTCTCCACATTAATGTATGAGTCTTTGCGTCTTTCATAAAGTATGGGACAGTCATAGTAAAAAACTTATCTCTACTACTTCTGATAGTTACTCCTGATGAGACATAAAGGCTAAATGTTGTTTGAGCCGTGGCGCCATTGAGTTAGAAAATTGTTCAGTCTGGCGCCACTGGCACAAGGATAGTATTGACTATCCCTCTTGGGCCCCCATTTCGTACATCTATGAGGAAGTGTTGGTATCTGTGGGTTGTGTCCTTAGAAGGTCTTTGCTTGCCGATATATATACGGGGTTTGCTGGCCCAAGGGGCGGAGGGGGCGAAGTTTGGTGATTGGCGGTAGCGTCGCGACAAGACGTGAACACGAGGTCCGGGCGGCCGAAGCCACGAGCTGCGCAAGGGAAGGCCTTCGTACAGCGAAGATACCGGAGTACTTCAACGGGGTCAGCGTCGACTATGAGCAACAGCCGACATCCCGTCGGTTGGTTGACAACATTCGTGCCGGGCGACCGCCCGTAGCGTGGCTGTCCTTCTCTACCTGGATTTCATTGGCACCACTCACTAAATGCTGCGATGCACCGTGGATACATGGAACTGCTTGCTGATACAGTGGAGTAACATTCCGTAATAATCGTGCTTTGTGTCATCTTCTACCAGCCCTCCTTATTATTTTCTGGTTTGTACCCGATCCCCAGAATTTTATTCTGTCGGCTCTTTGGTAGTAAATATAGGCCTTAGTATTATACTAGGACATTAGTTGTCGTTTAAAAATTTGTCCCTTTGCTATATTGCCTTTCCTTATTATTTTCTGGTTTGTACCTGACCCTCAGAGATTTACCCAGTCGGCTCTTTGGTCGTAAATATGGGTCGTAGTATGGTACTATGACACTAGCTGTCGTTTGAAAATATGTCTCACTATAATTTATCGTTATATATTGCTAAATAAACAGATCGAGTCAAAAGAAAGTTATATTGGTAGGTCCCCTCTTCCACGTCTTCCTTAATTCCTGACCGAGCGAGGTGGCGCAGTGGTTAGCACACTGGACTCCCATTCGGGAGGACGACGGTTCAATCCCGTCTCCGGCCATCCTGATTTAGGTTTTCCGTGATTTCCCTAAATCGCTTCAGGCAAATGCCGGGATGGTTCCTTTGAAAGGGCGCGGCCGATTTCCTTCCCCATCCTTCCCTCACCCGAGCTTGCGCTCCGTCTCTAATGACCTCGTTGTCGAAGGGACGTTAAACACTGATCTCCTCCTCCTCCTCCTTAATTCCTGTAAGTAACCAGTCACATTTCATTTAGTTTGGCTTTGATAACGCGTCCATACGGTTGCTTTTCCAATTTCTCTAATTCCAATTCCATTACGGTTAAAATGCAACAACCCCTACCGGTAGAGCCGACATTGTTGTGCATGTTGTGTTGCTGTTGTAAGTTCATCTCCTCTTGGCTAGATTCTTCCTGAAGGAAGGCATTGGTACCGAAGACATTTACTGTGAGCAGAATAAGAACCCTCCAATTTCTCTTGCAAGCTATTTGTCAGTTTCCCTTTCCGAGTCTTAAAAATTTTCCGACGTGGTGCATTTAGATTTGGTTTGGCTTTTACCCTCGGTGCCTTTTCAACAACTTGATATTTTATAGCCTTCTGGTTGGTATTACTTCCTCTGTTGCCTTATCTGTGTGCTTTGCAGAACGTGTGGTGACACGGTAAGCTGGTTCCGCACAGTCTTCTACTTTACTTTCCCGTTTACACATTCGAGTCACAGCTTCTGTGATTTCACTCGCCTGTTCCTTTTTTGCTCCCTGGCGTGTTTTTGCTTTAGATGGTTGGTGTTAACTTTCATGAAGTGGACGGCTCAAGGGGCTCGCCACGTGTGGTTGTCGGGATTGAAGAATATCTGTGTCCTCCTGAGTTTCCATCCCAATCTCAGGTCCATCCAGTACTGCTGGAACATAATCGGGTCTTTGTTTCCTCGGTATCTGTACCGAGTTTTCTTCAGGGCCTTCTTCCGTCTCGTACTGCCCTTTATTGTTATTCTGATTTCGATGAGAACAAGAAGGACTTTCATTTTCCATATCGCTTTCGTTTTACTGCTCTTGAATTGCAACCTCATGGATTCCGCAGCTGTTTTGCTGAACAACCGTTGCAGACTCGTCTTCATCATTTCATCCCCTTGATTGTTGTCTGATTTCTTGCGCACTTTATTTGTTGCTGGTTTCTTTTTGAAGGGTGGGAGTTCCTCTTCAACTAAACCTGGGGACTCGTTAGTGGATTCCGTCAGAGTGTTCTGGCTGTTAACCGTTGTAGAAGGTAACAGATATTGTGCCACCAATCTTATCTGCTGTTGAGATTATTACGTAGAATAAACATGCGCCATGGGCAATATTCTGGAAGATGTTCTGGTTCGTTGCACACGTGACATATAGGAGTTTGCCCAACATAAATTATGTGTGCTTTCCAACTCTCTACAAGAATTTGGGACAGGATATCAAACATTCGAACACATCTACGTTTATTAAAGATATAAACTTGTTTGCGTACAGACTCTTATATCTAGTACATTACTTAACTTTCCGAATTCGATGCATTTCACCTGTCGGTAATTCGAAAGGACGTACATCAAGTCCTTATTGACCAACTCTGGGGGAAGATTTAGCACCCTGCCGGTTTTCAGTTCGCTGTTAGGATTATTTATATCAATGGTACTGAGAGAATGATCACGATGACGGAATTCAAATTTTCTTTGGATTTTCAGCAATATTCTATCTAACATAACAGAACTATGCAATTCATCAAAAACACATAATTTCTCATTATCTATTTGAATGAACTTAGCATTATCACTAGAAATATCAGAATTCTCATGCAGGCTGTCATCAATTTCCAAAGCTGTAGGTTGCTAATGGCTCATATACTTGTCAAGGGCGAAACTCAAATAATTTTTCCTCGTCAAATCCATGGACATTATTTACAGGTACGAGCGGGAACCTCCGCTTCACCAACAATACACAAAGATGGTGAAGACGATGAACAACAAGTATTACTGCTTACAATTTCGGGGACTGTACAAGCAAGGCGTAACACTTGTTTTGGTAGCCAATCAGGTATAACACGGACCACCGCACTCCACGTCCACACAGGATGAGCATTAGCCCGCGACTGCAGTTAGTAAATGGCACGAGTTAACAAATCGGCAAGTGAAACAAAAAAAATAACAAGTAAGTTTTGAAATGTGCCTTTGGTAGAACGATCTGTACTATTAGCGGATGCAGGCCATATAATTCTGATTGTGGATCACTTACACTGTCATATTTTCTGCTTCACATTTTTTCCTCCCATGCTTTCTTTAAGACATGGTGTCAAGTCATTGTGACAACAATGGTTGCTTTACAGTGTTTCTGTAGAAAGCTGTTACATCCTCAGGTTTCATTGTTTCTTTAGGAATTAGGTCTGAGCACAGAAGATCTATGATGTACGATGACAGCGGTCAACGGCAGCTCAAGGAGCTACTTAATTTGGAACATACAGGTGCAGTTATAGTGTCCTGTGAGATCCAGCATCTGCACAGTTATATGATAATTTCTTTCGCTCTAATCAGGCAACAAATTCATCTCTCTGGAGTGTACTTTAGAGTGCTCACCAAGTATCGTCGAATAATGCGTGCCGTTCATTGTAATTTCGAAGACGGAGGGAAGAAACAAAATGGTTTTAGCCCCTGTCGAGGAAGAACTTCACTTATACTTATTACAGGGAGTCTTCATACCAGCTCTAAATTGTGTTTCCATTAATATATCCATGATAGAGGGGGATTGTTTCCAGTTTAAAAAGGAAAGCACGAATTTTTCACGAACACACCCTACGTTATAGACTGAAGAAAGGAAACCGTCTACTACCCTCTGAACTATTCAGTCTCACTTTCACGTGCTATCGAATGCCGCTATAATGGGTAAATTATTCCGTTGTTAAAAAACTGTCGTTACTTGTATATCTCTATAATCAAAATAGTTTCGAGGATTTACTGCATGGTGGAATGCGTCCCTCTTGCGTGCTATCATTTCTCGAAACCTTGTTTCGATATCTGAAGCCCACAATAGATACTAGGTACGACGGCAACGAAAATGCAAAACGGAGCATCAGATTGACTATTAAGCAAAACAAAAAATAGTTGTTCAGGGAGTGTCATTGTGATAAACTGTGTACAAAGGCGAACACAGTACACATCTTTGAATTCACGAGCAGCGCGCGTAGCTTTTTGCCGCTGCACAAAGTACGTAAAGTTTTTACGAGATTCTCTCCTAATTACAGGTTGCAAGTTAACTGATTTCAAAGCATTGTAATAAATTTCACAAATGACAAATTCGTTATTAAGAAGCGATGCGAGACTCACGATGCGAAAGAAACTTTTTCGTAAGGAACAGTTACAGTGTTACCGTTTATTACATGTCACATATCAAAGAAAACATGAGAATTTGCAAGCCATGATTCCCGTTTTTACGCAGACGACGTGTTTCCTTAAAAACGAATTTCGAAACTGAGGTACCTTTGCTTTCTTTAAAACAAAACACCTTTATAAAGGCGTAACAGACGACACACAGAAATCTCTCAGAATTTGCCACCCCCGATCCTGTCGAAATGCTACAGCAACAGGCCACTCTCCGCGAGCGGGACACAATGAAAGCACTGCGTTTGGCTGACGGCTTTCCCCTACTATTTGGCTCTCAGAGACGTCACTCACATATTTTATTAGTGACCATTAACGACAACAAAACTGGCTTGTTGGAGGATTCATAGTTCATTGAAGGCGATTGTGCACGACATTTTTGCGGGTGTGTGTTCTGCGAGTAATATTTGGTGACGTACTGAGATACAAGTGGTCAAATCTCTGGTTATGCAGCTTTAATTGTTGAATTAATCGACATAGAAGGCGGTACTATTTATTATATCATAGTTTCAGCCGGCCGCTGTAGCCGAGCGGATCTAGGTGCTTTAGTCCGCAACCGCGCTGCTACTACGGTCGCAGGCTCGAATCCTGCCTCGGGCATGGATGTGTGTGATGTACATAGGTTAGTTAGGTTTAAGTAGTTCTAAGTCTAGGGGACTGATAACCTGAGATGTTAAGTCCCATAGTGCTTAGAGCCATTTGAACCATGATTCCACTGATGCGTTAACGGGTGTTTCAAACACATACCCAGTACACGCATGATAAGCATGCGTGTGTATTATTCAACATGTGATTTCCTGTAACAACGTTACGTTACCTTATGACACAACGGTTCAAAAGCGTTCTATCATGGAGCAGTGAACACAGAAAACGCTGTAAATGTTGACGTTTGTACCTTTAGATATCCTCATTCGTGTCTGCTGTCGTATGGTATGCTGACAGGTTCAGCTACGAGTGGTCACAGCCCACATGGAACGTAAAGGGAAAGAGACGATCCTAGTGGAGGGGACAATCTTGCGTACGCGTGAACAAAATTACACATGTAAAATAATCTGAGAAGCTGTATAAAGAACTCCATCCACTGTGTGATGTGTCGTCCAACCGTATAAAAAGAGGAATACCATAGTGGAGCAACCTACGCCAGGTGCTCTGCCAAAACTATCTGCTAGACATAAAAGATAAGTGATGAAGATGGTGAAGCAAAACGCCAGAATAACAACAACAGAAATTAAGGAACATGGAAGACCATCTGGAGAAAGTGTTTCATGAAAGAATAACTCTTACGGTTCTGGACAGCACTGGGGTACAATTTGAGAACACCAAGAAGAAAACCGTATATAAGTAAACAAGAACGAGCGTTTAGTATTTGCTACTGAATACGTAACAAAGAAAAATGAGTTCTGGGATCGTGCGTCTGGCCAGCTGAAAGCAAGTTCAGCGTATACCGAAGTGATGACCGATTAACGGTGTGGAGGCAGAAGAATACTAATTCTAAAAAATTGGGAGCTACAGTCAAACACGGGGCACTAGAGTAATGGTTTGGAGCCGTATAGCATTGATTTGTGTGGGTGCGGTAGGTTTAATGGATGGCCGCATGAAAAAGTATGTTTATAAGACTATGCTACAACAACGTGTGCACAGAAGCGCTCAAAAACTAAATCTTTGAAATAATTATTACTTCCAACAGGACAACGATCCTAAGCACACCTCAGCAGTTGCTAGGTCTTTGATCATGTACAACACATCACATACACTCAAAACACTACCTCGATCACCAGACTTGATCCCGTTCGAAAACATGAGGCAAGAATTGGAAGACAGGATCAAGTAACACAAGCCTGAGAGGCATTACACTGCATTTATGGAATAATATTCGCACATAACCAGCAGGAAAGTACATTCAATGCCAAGGAGTCTGGCAGTAGTTACTCATAGGAAAGGCATGATAACCAAGCACTGGAGTGCTGCGTTTTGTTTATTTTAATAAGTGTGTGCAAAAGTTGGGACAATATTTTTTCAGTTTTCATTACGAAAGTGTACTTATGTTTAATTTAAGTGAATACATCTGACTTTTAAAATGATATGAAGGTATGTTAAAACATAGAATGGGTTTATTTATTTAACTGTTAACGTTCTGGAAGTTAAATATTATCTTTTCGTGGCACACACTTGATATTTGAAAAATTCGGTCCGCCTCTGTACATGGCAATACTGTTCCATAGAGGCTCATAAACAGTTAAATGGCATTATTTTTCTGCGAAAAAGTCATTATTTGAAAACGTGTAAACTCAAACTCGTGACGTCACTATCTACGATTCCTTTACGGTACCCGTGCTGAATGAGGCGATGCGAAAAATTAACAATCAAGAACAGTATCGAATAATGATACTTAATACCTTAAACAGCTATAGCTGATACCTATACAAGTATTCTTAACTGGCATTTATTTATTTTCTGTGAGAGTAGATACACCAGTAGAATACCGAGTGCTAATACGGAAGAAGGTAAGGCAAATGTTGAAACTGAGGAATCTAGAGATAAAGCATTTACTCGGGAAACGGTGTCAGCGGGAATCTGTTGCGGTCTTGTTGACTGAACTTACGTAATTGGGGTAAAACAGCCTACAAAATGCGGCAGGATGGGCAGAAGAATAGGAGGGTAGAGGTCTGAGTTGATTTAACGACCATCATTAAGATTAGCTATGTCGAGAACTTGTTGCATAAAAACGCTGATCTGTTAGATGATACCGTGTGTCTGCAGAGAAAGAGACTGCCTTTTATGGTGCACATTGCTGGAAGAATGCTAGTGAAGCAAGCTATAACAAAAGAATACCCATGCTTGCGGAATATTCTGTGTACCAGCGGGAAATTTATAATCCAGTGCACAGTCAGGTATTTTATTTAAATTCAGTAGTCTGAAAATAGTATAGAATGAAATGGTACTTTTAAAAGATTAACGATAGAAAAATAAGTATGAAAGACTAATACTACGTTATCAATGTCTGTTTCTCCTTTGAAAGAATATACAGAGCAACCTGAGAAAAGGAAATATTAGTATGGACGTCCGGTGAAACTATCAATTTAAAAAACTTCAGTTTTAGTACTTTCAAAAATATTGTGCGGAAGTAAGGAAGCAGAAAATTTTTAAGCTATCAACCAAACTTCTGTTATTAAACACCTGATCATTTTACTGGGTGTATGTCCTATTTTTTATGTTCTAATTATACAAAGCACTGACAGATGTCAATGATATTGAACAAAGAAGTGTTAAAAGCTACATTTCTGATGCGTACCTGAATGTTCTACTGAATATTCTCTGCAGCTGGACTAAGGTTCGGACTTTGCATTTGGTATTGCCACTAGTCTTCATGCCTCTTTGAATGAAGGCGCGGAAACCGCCGCTACGTCATAACAAACTACTTAATTTCTCGTGAACAATGCGACAACGAGAAAACTGTTAGTATCACTTTCGAAATCCGTTCAGATAAATGTAATTGAATAGGCTAATCGTACTGGTAAGTGAAATCACAGGCTACCGTTTTTTGAAGTACGTGAATAAAAAGCGCCTACTTTTGTAAGTAGGCTGTTTAGGTTCTTATATTGGTAGCGCTCGGTATGAAAATCGCTGGGTGTGCTGTGTGCAGTCTGTGGCTAGTTTGCATTGTTGTCTGCCATTGTAGTGTTGGGCAGCTGGATGTGAACAGCACGTAGAGTTGCGCAGTTGGAGGTGAGCCGCCAGCAGTGGTGGATGTGGGGAAGTGAGATGGCGGATTTTTGAGAGCGGATGATCTGGACGTGTGTCCATCAGCGACAGTACATTTGTAAGACTGGACGTCATGAACTGATATATATAATATGACTTTTGAACAATATTAAGGTAAATACATTGTTTGTTCTCTATCAAAATCTTTCGTTTGCTAATTGTGCCTATCAGTAGTTAGTGCCTTCAGTAGTTTGAATCTTTTATTTAGCTGGCAGTAGTGGTGTGGTGTCACCGCCAGACACCACACTTGCTAGATGATGGCCTTTAAATCGGCCGCGGTCCGGTAGTATACGTCGGACCCGCGTGTCGCCACTGTCAGTGATTGCAGACCGAGCGCCGCCACACGGCAGGTCTAGAGACACTTCCTAGCACTCGCCCAGTTGTACAGCCGACTTTGCTAGCGATGGTTCACTGACAAATTACGCTCTCATTTGCCGAGACGATAGTTAGCATAGCCTTCAGCTACGTCATTTGCTACGACTTAGCAAGGCGCCATTATCAATTGCTATTTATCTTGTGATGCATGTACCGTCAGACCGATGTTTAAACACATGCCTTTCGGCTCCCTCATAGTGGCTTGGTTGTCTTGCCAAGCCACAACAAGTGGCGCTCGCTGCATTGCAGTAGTTCGAGTAACGAAGATTTTTGTGAGGTAAGTGATTTGTGAAACGTATAGGTTAATGTTAGTCGGGGCAATTCTTTTGTAGGGATTTTTGAAAGTCAGATTGCATTGCGCTAAAAATATTGTGTGTCAGTTTAAGCACAGTCATTTATAATTTTTCTAATGGGACGTTTCATATGTCGGCCCTTAGCCGAGGATACCTCACTGGAATCTTCTGATTTTTTCTTGTAGTTTGTGTAATTAGTGTAGCTTTTGTTTACTGCTAGCGCGTAATTGTAGAGAGAATCTAATTTGTAGTTGCAGTCTTTCATTGTTGTACAGTAAAACAGTTGTGGCATGCATGTAGATTTGCACCAAGTATTTCGCAGCTGCGCTTGCAATTAACTAGATATTATTTTCAGTGCTATGTTAATGTGTTTTGTTATTTTTGCTCTTCAAATTGTGCTTTTCTGTGTTATCGTGTGAAATATTGTGACAGCTACAGCGTGTGAAAAACGTAATACTAGGCTGCAAAGTAAACTGAGAAATGACAGTGAAGACGAAAGCAGTGTGTTAGCACCACCGTGTCAGAATTAACTAATGTTCAACATAGTAATTTGGTAACTGTGCATAGGGAAATGGAGTGGGCGGCAAACAATGGTGTAGACAGTGAAACAATTAGTGAACAGGGAAGCAATATCGATCGATGGGTCGGCAACAGCCCGCCTCAGGAAACGGGAATGACAGGACACAATCTTGCAAATACTGCAGATTTAGGTTTTGGGTCATCACCGTTTTCTCAAATAAGTCAAGACACATTTTCTGCTTGTCAAAATGTGAATGTTGCCGGTGCAACTTCACTGCCGAAAAGCACTGAGGAACATGTTTCAGACACCAGTGCATTGTTATTACAGTTAATGCAACAAATGGGACAAAGGCTACAAAAGTTGGACACAATGGAACAAAATCTTCAAAAGTTAGACACAATGGAACAACACCAGAGACAAACACAGCAACAGTTAGACGCAATGGAACAAAAGATTCAAAAGTTAGACTCAGTGGAACATACGCTTGAACAAACACATGAAGATTTAACTACTGAGTTGCATAAAATCGAATAAAAATGTCAAATAGTTTGTAATGACATAAAAACACAAATTTGTGAGCATTTCGAACCTATTTTTTCGCGGCATGACAATACATTACAGAATCACGAAGCAGCCATAAAAGAACTGCAAACTATTGTTCATGAAAATCATGAGACCTTGCAAGCTAAAATTGACTCAGTTGCATCTTCCGATTCGGTTACGCAACTAGCAAAAACTCAGGAAAACTTAAAGGACACAGTAGATACGATTTCAACACAAATAGACACTCTAAAACTTGGTTCAGAAAAACACATTGAGGAAATAAGTACACTATCGGAGAAAGTAGCCGAACTTTCGGATTAGTTCACTAACTTATCTGCAAAGGCAGATGATGATCTGAATGACACAAGACCTGTAGTCATCAATGACACAGAAGAGTGCGAACAGATTAGGAAATTCAAACAAAATCAGAATCAAATTAATACCCAACACCAAAGAGAAATCCGGGAAGAACAAGATCGGTTGGCACAAGTAATACAAAAATTACATATTTCAGAGGACACTCGCGATCCAACACGGGAAGAGGGACTTAGAAATACGGAAAAACCGCAAAATAATAACACAGCGCATTTCGGAAATTATGAAAGAAATTGGCAAGGTGCTCCAAATTTTGAGATGGAACCGCCAACACGACGTAACAATGACCGATATGCGAATCGCCGACACGATGATTTTGACTATAAGCTGTTTATTACTACACGTAAATTCAAAACATTTAAGAATTCTGGCAAAGACATTCATCCACAAGAATGGCTCCATCAATTCTCTCATTGTTTTCCTCCCAACTAGTCACTGAAGCACAGGTTAGAATTTATGTGTGGCTACTTAGAGAATGAACCAGCTGTAAGAATGCAATCGGTCATTCACGATTGACACAGCGAAGGAGAATTTTATCATGCATTCCTCTCAGCATACTGGTCTCAAGCTACACAAGATCGAGTAAAACATAGCATCATAATGATGAAACATTTCGAACAATCTGAATTTTCCAGCCTTGTCACATATTTCGAAGACATGTTACATAAGAGTCAGTATCTGTCAAACCCTTACAGCCCCTCAGAACTCATTCGCATTTGCTTAATCAAAATGCCTAAACATTTACGACATATTCAGTATCTGTCAAACCCCTACAGCCCCTCAGAACTCATCCGCATTTGCTTAATCAAAATGCCTAAACATTTACTTGGTAACTTTTTTGGTACAGTAAGTCAAGGTGATGCATCACTCTAGTGTTAAGATTTGACATAGGTATTAGACATGGCCATCTATACTGTAATATTTTTTCTGCTTGAGCTTTGTCATGTTTAGGTACAAGTCATTGCATTTGCTGCTGCTGTGTGCCAGGCATAGTGCTACTAAATTTCCCTTTGTATTACTCTGTTAAGCTAGTTTTACTACTGATTTATTTTTCGTGTTGCTGCACATTGGCTCATATTAGTTGTAATGTTGCATTTGCTTGGTAATTTAGATTTACTGTAGCTTGCTTTGCCAATTTCCATTATTTTGTCATTGCTGTTTGTGTTAATTGTTTTGTGCTGCTGCATTGCCTCATCCCTTAGTTTAGCATCTGAGCTCAGTAGATTTATGATAGCTTAAGATGGGGTAGGCTATATAATAGAACGAGTTGTGATGAATTGGAAGAAATACATTGAGAAGCCATAAGAAAATGGTTTGGCCAAAAAAGTATTTTGAAAGAGTATATGAACAAAAAAGTAGGGTTTGGGGACAACAGGTTTAGGTAGGATTTTCTTGGAAATAAATGATGAGGTAAAATAATGGAAAATAAATAATGAGGTAAGACATATATGAACATACAAATACAGAAAGCATGCTTGAATTGGATTTTTTTGGTGGAAACAAATGTTGAAATTGTTCGAAAGATCTATGGAATGAAGTTTTGGGTTGGACTGCAGTACCAAATGTTACACTGAAAACAAACCCTGCCATTTTCTCTTGTTATTCTGCTATGTGTTTGTGTACTCTTGCGTATTTGTGTTTTTCCTGCCTTTATGTGTTTAGCTGATGAGAGTTATGTTGTAGAATTTTTCTAATACTATGTTATTTACTTTGTAAAGATGTTTAGACATTATTTATCTGTTCTGTTTTGTTGCTCATGTGTGAAGTTGATGTTTCAAAAGTTATTCTGATCTTTTATGTATTTACTTGTGTCATAATTCCTGTAATACTGATGTATATGTTATTTCGATTCTTTTGTAAAGCCTGTGTTACTACAAATCTTACCCGTATGGTTATGTTCTATAATGATGTATTTTGTACCTTTGTAATTGTATTCTCATGTTATAAAATTGTAATTGACACCAGTTCATCAAAACAAGTAACTTGTAAGCATTCATTTCACTGCACATATTTCTGTTGGTCATAGTATATGCACAATATGTGAAAAAACAGAGGACTGTTAGTGTTTGCATGTGTGTTAATAATTCAGCAAGGGACTGATTAACAGCATTGCTGGTTCGAAGGACAATTCTAAAAACTTTGTGAGTGCGCCAGTGGTGGTTTATGAACTTGCTATATTGTCTGCAAGACTTCTAAGGACAATTCCAAAAACTTTGTGTGTGCACAAGTGGTGGTTTATGGACTTGCTATATTCTCCACAAGACTCTTCGATGGTGATTGTCCACCTGCACAGTCGCAACAGTTGGCTGCTGGCCGTCTCTACAAGGACTACAGTGGGTCGGCATCTTTGATGGCCCACCAAAACCATTATTTCTACAAGGACTGCAGTGGATCGGCACCTCTGGTGGCCCAGTAATACCATAGTCTCTACCAGGACTACAGTGGGTCTACTCTGTCATGACCTACATACGAATATTCTTCAAAACTTCGACTGACTCTGCTGTGGGTTTGCTCTGTTGTGGCCCATTACCTGTGTGCATGTCAAGAGTCAGCACTGCCTTTCCGTTGGATGGACAGCACTACTACTTCCAACTGCATGGAAATCCATTACTTCCGTGTGCATTTTCTTTTACTGCTCAGACTTTGTGCATAAAATTGTAATTAATACTGTGATCAATGATCAGGACTGTCTTTATGGACTGTGAGAAAATTGTAGCTTTTGACCAACATTGTACCAATAAGTGTGGCATTTGATTTCTTAGTTATTGTAAGTACGAAAAAAATTTTCAAATCTATATTGGCCAGTGCCCAAAACAATTTGTAAAATTTTTTGTGGGGTGCATGGGGGCTATGTAAGTAGGCTGTTTAGGTTCTTATATTGGTAACGCCACCGCCACCTAGCGCTCGGTATGAAAATCGCTGGGTGTGCTGTGTGCAGTCTGTGGCTAGTTTGCATTGTTGCCTGCCATTGTAGTGTCGGGCAGCTGGATGTGAACAGCACGTAGAGTTGCGCAGTTGGAGGTGAGCCGCCAGCAGTGGTGGATGTTGGGAAGTGAGATGGAGGATTTTTGAGAGCGGATGATCTGGACGTGTGTCCATCAGAGACAGTACATTTGTAAGACTGGACGTCATGAACTGATATATATAATATGACTTTTGAACAATATTAAGGTAAATACATTGTTTGTTCTCTATCAAAATCTTTCGTTTGCTAACTGTGCCTATCAGTAGTTAGTGCCTTCAGTAATTAGAATCTTTTATTTAGCTGGCAGTAGTGGCGCTCGCTGTATTGCAATAGTTCGAGTAATGAAGATTTTTGTGAGGTAAGTGATTTGTGAAACGTATAGGATAATGTTAGTCAGAGCCATTCTTTTGTAGGGATTTTTGAAAGTCAGACTGCGTTGCGCTAAAAATATTGTGTGTCAGTTTAAGCACAGTCATTTATAATTTTTCTAAGGGGACGTTTCACTCTGTATTCCAGGACGAGGGGTAGAACTCTTTGTCCCATTCGGCTGTTAATATACGTTTCACAGTGGAACCCCTTTAACGTTAGTGTATATTCACTTTATATGATTGACTGTTCTGGTACACATAAAATAGTGAGAGCCTTGATGGTTCCTTTGCTTAAAGATCGTAACTTCTGATAAGGGGACGGTCAATACAGTCCTGACTCGTACCATAACGCACTTACAGAGGAAGTACATATTGCCATGGAATGATTTCATGGCTTTGCTACGCACTAGCAATTTTTGTTTCAGACAATATTAATAAATGTATGAATTTTACAATATCTTTGCAAACCAAATTAAAGGGTATAATCCTCAAAATTTTTGCTTCCGAAAACTAGATGGGAATTTAGTACTAAGCGATGAGGAAAATTGAGAAGTACTAGCCGAGTATTTTGGAAAACTACTAAACTGCCCCAGAACTAACAAAAACCCTTCCAACATCCAACACCGAAGCCCCACAACAAAAATATTCTACACCGCCAACAGAAGAAGAAATTATCAAACACATACAGAAACTCAAAAATAAGAAAGCCTCTGGGAGGGATGGAAATGTAGCCGAATTTCTCAAAAGTCTAGGGCCTAATTCAAGAAAGGAACTAGTAAGAATTATTCAAAATATATGGCTTACCGAAGAAATATCAGAAGATTAGAAATGTGCCTTAATACACCCTTTACATTAAAAAGGGGACTAACATGATGTGAACAATTACAGATGTATTTCTCTCCTCCCTGTCACATAAAAGATATTATCAGCCTGTATCCTTGAAAGAGAACAACAACTGCTAGAACCCAACATCTCAGGTTTCAGGCCAAACAGATCGTGCCTAGAGCAAATGTTAAACCTAAAATAAACGACAAGAATAAGGAAGATGAATAGCAAACCTACAGTATGTTTTCGTCGTCTTCAAAGAGGCCTGTGACTCAATCCACAGACCGACACTATTTAGGATTCTTGAAGCAAAAGGACTGGGTCGGAATATACAGAAAATCATTCAGCGGACATTAGCAAATACAACATCCAAAGTGAAATTTATGGGAAAATATTCAAAACCATTCGAGATAAAAACTGGTGTTAGACACGGTGGTGGGTTATCGCTTTTATTGTTCAATGTAGTTCTGTATAGAGTCATGGAAGAATGGGAAAAGAAACTTGAAGAAGAAAATTGCTGGAAACCAGTTTCATTAGGAACCCAAAAAAATAACCTACGAAAAATACTTAGCCTTTGCGGACGATCTCACAATAATGGCAGATTCTTGTGAGATGGCTATAAAACAGATAGAAACTCTAAAAGAATGCGCAGAGAAAGTCGGCCTACAGATATTTGTAAAGTCAGGATTTACAACGACAAATTAAGAAATTTTCAAATTACAAACCAAATATGGCGAAATTAACAGAGTATCACACTTTCAATATCTAGGAGAAATTATCTCAGAAAAATATGCACAACAAGAAAGAATACAAAAGGCTTGTAAAGGTTTAGGAATAGTTCAAAACCTCTGTAATAAACATGCTTATCTTTAAATGCCAAAATTAGACATCACAAAACATTAATGAAAGCATTAATGTTATAGGCCAGCGAAACCTTGGCACTAAACAGGAAAACTGATATAGAAAATCTAAAGAAAGAAGAATAATTAGGAAAATTTTTGGACCAAGATGGACCGAGAATGGAGATAAACTATAGAAAAATTGAAAAATATTCTAATATAGGGACAGAAATGAGCAAAAGACGCCTCAAATTCTATGGTCACATAATGATGCTTCCCGAACACAGACTAAAAAAAAGTATAGTAAAGTGCGTAGATTCCCTCGTTATTGAAGGAGAATGGATCGAAAATGTTAAGAAAGACTTGGAATTAGCCAAAATCACCAAAGAAGAAATAGATGTAAGGAGCAATTTTAGAATGTAAGTAGAAAAACGGGAGGTTAAACCAGAGACAAAACGCCGAAGAACCGCAACATAATGGAGCGAAGAAAGAAGAGCCAATTTCTCACAAACAATGAAAATCTGGTGGGCAAATAAAAAGAACCAGAAAAACAAGAAGAACGGAAAATGACCCATCTTTACTTAGCGTCTTCCACTCTGGGAGCTTTGCGACTAATAATAATAATAAATATATGGAGTAACTTACATACTGTAAACAGTAAAGTGAGGTGATACGGTTTTGAATAATCCCATCGAAACGAAATCTGTTATTAAATCACTGAGTGATAATCTAAGAACTAGGTTTATGATGATCAGCGAACCACACTTTAATGCTGCCTGAGTCGTTTGTGCAGCGCGTGTTTCGGAGGTGATATTTTCCAGAGATATCAACATTACCGTTACCAAAACCGCTTCATAAAAAGACAGAGACGTATAGTAAATGTAATAAAACATTGCCGGCTATTTTTGTGATTATCACTGATTTCAGGTTTATAAAAAGGTGTGTATTACCAGTGGTAACACCGCATTACAATAATACTCCAAACCGTTGCCATACAGTACACCTCATAATAAAAAAACTACAGAGCACATGCGAATTGCATTTTGAGATTTAATTTCTGAGTTACTGGCTGATTCATGACTTGAATCATCTGATTAATTTGCAAACTGCAGTGACTTTGAGGGTCTTCCAGACGCAGACTCAGCGAATGCTAATAGAATTATACAGGCTGCATGATTTCCAGCTTGTTAACTGGAGCCTCTATAGCGCCGCTGTCTACATGCAGATCCCCCAGTCTAATTCCTATTGCAGCTTCATTAGTATGTAAATTGAAATCCAGTATGAAAGTCGGGCTTGTAAGTTAATTAAATCTCTTAGAGTGGTGGGTAAAGCCATTTTTTTCGAACCTTTCCCGAGTAAAATGCTAGTGCTATTGTTCGTCTGTGTATGTTGGCAGAAGTCTAAGAAAAATTCAATTGAAATAAATTTCCACTCAATCAGAAATAGTTTATGAACTTAAAGAAGTATTAGCTGCGTAGCTTCTATGATAAAACTTGTTTTCTTGTATCAGGTCAGCAATTAAATAACTCAATTTAGCATTCATCTTAAATTTTCCTAAAATCTGTCATCAGACTTTCATAATGTTGCATCACCAGTCAGCGACTTTCGTAATTAAATTTTTAAGCTTTGTCATCTGTTCAAACCTGATGAATTTTATTGCAGTAAAACCTTAAGTTGACGTTATGTGATTATATGTAATGCTGTGTTTGGCAGCTCATTGGATGTTACGGTCTTTCTGTGTTCAGCGGCCGTGTGACACGCGGTAACACTGTGTGTCAGTTCTTATCAGACACATAAAGTGGTGATCATCCAACTACGACTCGTGGGCCACATGCCGCCCTAATCAAGTACTGTGTGGTTGCAGATCTCATCTGTATTTTATAATAAGATGCATCTAGCAATTAACAGCGGAATTCCGGAATGTCAACTAACGTTTAGAGTTTCTAAAGAGTGTAATCTTCCTGCTTAGTAAGAAACGGAAATACGCACAGTGACAGCACTATCGGAAAATGTGCTTGATATTTAACTGCCATGTGTACTGAGCAGTCAGCAGCTGCATGGAGACATTTATGTTACAAGAAAAAATGGCAATAAATTACATTCGGATAGTCAAATAAGTGTCATAAAAACGTAAACCGCTGATTAAACAGCTACAGTTAAGTATGAAGATAATTCCGTAGCATGGTAGTCTAGAAATAATTCTAGTGGTGATAATTATTTTACTATAATGATATACATATTTTACTTTGAGGTCATTTGAAATTTGCTAGCATTAAAGGGCGATTTTTATAAGTTAACAAATGGAATGAATTTTAAAAAAATTATGATAGTTACAGTGTATTTTCCGCTTTAATGTTAGCTTATCTGATTGTATTATTTTTAAACAATTGGTATATGGGTGTGCGGCTAATAAAGGGTGAGCTGTGACTAACGCAAAGCAAAATAAATATGCGAATTTCGAAAAGTCAGAGAAACACACAGGAAAGTTACGTGATTGGTTCGCAATAAGGAAGGTAAGTCTCATCATTTCTGGTGTCGCTTATTCTCAGTTAGTTTAAGTTACAAATTCTGCATTCGAAATACTGTCGATATTTCGATACTCTCTGAATTGCTCTATTCGCATTACATACCAGTCGTACTTCATTTGAGAGCTGAATTATTGCACTACACGAGATTAAAAGACATAATTTCGCACGTTAACCATATGATGCATGGATGGCTAGACTCACAGAAATGCATAAGAGGGTCTTATAAGACATCTGGTTCAATACAAATAGAAAAAGGTGTCTATTAAACTAAGTTAAGAAATTAGAATGCGTTTGTTGATACCGAGTTAATAGAAATGCGTTTATTTTGATATTGTGGCCTTCATTTTAGTAGATGAAATACAGTACTATAAATTTCCCAGTAATTTTTCTGAGTTTAAACAATAAATTTCCAGTTTTTCTGGGCTTACGCAAAAAGTTCTGATCATGAAAAATATCTGTTTGCTGATACATTATGTTTTCGCAAATTTACTGCATATTTCACAACTTTTTCTATTAGCTTGTATTGGCACATGGAACATCTTCATTTTGGTTACCTCCCAGTTCGTGCAATCTTCCTCTGTTGGGGGTAGCTCCCCAATGTGCCATGATTTATTGGAATTATATTTTTTACGGCGTGGGTTATTGATGTCGTTTCTATAAACCTAAATGTATTATTTCTTGCCCTGGTTCTAAGTGCAGAAAAAAGTAAGTTAATGCGGACGAGTACAGAAAACAAACCTGTAATATTCAGATCCAGTATTCATAGTGGCATGCTTGACACAACCACGTCGTATAAATATCGGCGTGTAACGTTGCAAAACGATATGAAATGGAACGAGTTGTGAGGATTGTGGTAAGGAAGACGAATGGTAGACTTGTGCAGGTACATGGTGAAAGATCCCCAGGTTATGGCGAAGTTAAATTCATTTGAAAAAAAAAGAAAAGAAACAGCGATCGACCATAAGCGTTGGCAAAGACATTAACTATGAATGCGCGGTTAGGCGAAGACAAATGAAAAAAAAACATCATTCATTTTTCTTTGTACATGATTTTGTTTCACAATCTCTCGTATCGGAAGGATGGTCATGATGTATTGCTCAGGGTATGAAGTACTACGAGCGTTATGTATTATATGTGTGTGTGCCTAAGAGAAGACTTAGCAACGGTATCAAGTATTTTTATTGAAGTGAAGTGGAGCCAAGTAAGGAGGATTTACTTCATTTTTTTGATATGGCGCTGGTGTCCTTGAAGTCAACTGCCTGCACCTAAAATTGAAATCTAAGAGAGGAAGTCCGAATAGACTAAATTCGTACACGCAGAACATTTATAATAATGCAATTGTACTATAATTTAAAATTTTTCTTTCCACTTGTTTTAATATTATTATAAGACAACTGGCGACCTGAGTGTCACGACTTCAGGGCACCGGTAGTAAGTAGGGTTTTTTAACTACTGTTATAGTAAGAAATTTCTATGACATTGTTATTAGTCACAAAAACTAATTGTCTGGGTTTTCTGTTTGCATGAATCACAACGAGGAGCAAGTAAGGCAAAAATGCAAAAATTGAGGAGAAAATTTTGGAAAGGAATAAGAATTGGACACAGGTTACATAAATTTTTCCATAGTAAGCTGTTTTTTTCAGCGTAGCAAGGGTACTACGGCTACGCAATTTGCTTGCATTGTTACATGTGGTAGAACCTCTTTTGATGTAGATAGAAACCTTTTCCTCATTGTTCCCTTCCTTGAATTTTATGGTGGGAAATTTACAGGAATCTTTCAATGTGATACGTGTGATCAGTAAAACATAAAGAATTGTGACAAAATAGTTTGCGTATCATAATAGACGTAAAAAAAGCTTTGACATCGCATAAATCATACTTATCAAGGGTAATAATTAGCCTACGATACTTTAACTTCTTTGTGAAACATTTATTTTAGCATATTCACACAACATGGCTGAAAAATATATGCGCATTGTTGACAGCAATAGCGAAAACGCTGTCAGCCAAGATGGCGTAGAATTGCGCGATCGAACAGTGGAAGTTCAGGCGCCATGTATGCCTACTGCAGAAAGTTTAAGTAGGTCAGAGATGAGTGTCGCAGGTGTGACAAATGATAGTGACGCTCCGCAGCACAATAACCTTGATGACGCAACGTTTGCAATTGACCAGACAATGTCATGGATCTCCAAGAGTGATAAGCCGCTCGTGAATGAACGATACAAATATGAATCTTGACAACACGTAATAAACACCACTTGGTCACAACACAAACATTAACCTGGAAAGTACATCTGACAGTAACCATAGTAGGACAACTGACGCACTGCTGTGGCAGTTATTATCAAACGTAAACACCAAATTACATAGTATCAACACAAATTTCATCGGAATGAAACAAGATATAAATACCAAAATCGATAATTTGACACAAGACATGAACATGGTAAAAGAAACTGCTACACAAGAACTAAATACAATGAAACAAGAACAAAAACAAGTATTCATGGATTTTCAAGACACGGTCTCACATAAGTGTGATGACTTAGCCAGAAATTTTCGCACTGACAGCGACAAAAGATTGAATCGTATGGAAAAACAAGTAAAGCATTAAGTACTTCCTGAAGTTAACGGTAACATTACGGAGTTAAAACAGAAGGTAGGTACTTTTAACGACCATCCTGATATAGTAGAGCAACAGATAAAGAAACGCACAGACACGAAAACAAATATTGAAGCCACACAAAACCAGTTGTGTTCGACAGTAAAAAAGGTAACCACTGTCGTTAACAAACTAAAGACTATGAACGTGTACCTCTAGCTGTAGAAGAGCTTTAGAAGTTGACTCAGCATCTGCTAAGAAGGAGAGAGAGAAGATCAATGAAAATCTAAGTGTTATCATTAGTCAAGTTGAAGCCAGTACGTTAGATAAGTGCGATACCACTGCAGAGAAGTTAGTAACCGACTGTAAGTTATGCACAAATGTAGTAGATAAGGCTATTCAGAAAAAAGAAAATGAAATGGTGAAAACGGTGAACATTAACCCAGAAGCCGCACAAAATAGGATCAGCAATCTCTTAGAAGAAAATATTACTGGATCTCGAAATGTGCACGTATATAATACACAGGTTACAGTGAACCAACCACAACTTGTTGGTATTTATCCACAAATTGTCACGAGTCCCACAGAAGGTACCAATGACAGTGGTAGAGTGCAAAATGTAAACATACCCACAGCTCCAATAGCTGAGCCATTATAGGTAACTACAACAACATAAATATGACTGAAAGTTTCACGTGTCTGTCAACTATTTTTGCAGACGAGGTTTTGCTGAGATATCTACAGTTTCCTACATTCACTAACGAAGGCAAAAGAATGATCCCAGTAGTATATATCAGTGCTTTTGTGGGATTGTCGTGGGATCTATGCAAGATGATGTTCTTTTATTGGCAGCTGAAGTGACCGAACGTTGCCGCACTTATACCCAGTTTGAACGAGCCGACAAAAACTGATCTGAGGCAGTGCAAGAAAGACTCAGACGTGAGGTTTTCAACCCAGCTCTATTCAATGGCAGATACAGTAGACCAGGGGTCTCCAAACTACGGCCCGCGGGCCGAAACCGGCCCGCGAGGGCCGGCAATCCGGCCCGCGTTAGCTGGCCGGACATCCCTGGTATCCGGCCCGCCAGATATTTGAGGTGGTGCCTATACTGCCAGCACTTCAGTTTCGAGGCCTATCGTGGCCAATACACCGCGACATTGTCGGAGCTCTGTCTTTACAATGCGGAAGGTCATGGTTAAACTTGTGGCTATCCACAATAAACAGACAGACCATTCTCCGTGCGATAATGAAAGAAAAGGTTAACAGACTAGTTTGGCGAAAACATTTTAAGTAAAAAAATTATTTGCATTTTATTCTCCTCACGAGTCTGGTCCAAGTCTTTCAAATGGACGCCACTTCGACGACTAGCCTTAGTAATCAATCATTATGGAAGATGCTTCTTAAGCAAGGTTTCACTTTCTTTACGTATTTCGATTTTCAGATTTTCCTTGTCTCTTCGGATTCAAACTTTGAATTGTCCCACACCTACTAGTAAAGCGCATTAGACACTAAAATACTCGTGAGACACTCGCAACGCCGGCCGAAGTGGCCGTGCGATTCTAGGCGCTGCAGTCTGGAACCGCGAGACCGCTACGGTCGCAGGTTCGAATCCTGCCTGGGGCATGGATGTGTGTGCTGTCCTTAGGTTAGTTAGGTTTAACTAGTTCTAAGTTCTAGGGGACTAATGACCTCAGAAGTTGAGTCCCATAGTGCTCAGAGCCATTTGAACCATTTGACACTCGGAATCAATCACGCAACAGAACTATCAAATATATGCTCTGGCTCTGCTACTCGCTACAAGACAACATAACTAAATTTATTGTTGCGCTGCTTGAGATAACAATGCATTGACATACTCTACCTCTGTTACGTCTTGTAGTAATAGTGTTGCTAACAGTGTTTTGAGATTTCGTTAACTTTGCAGGACGCTTTCGTGAAGAATGTGCAGTGACATACATTTTTGTCGGTGAAATTCGCCAGAATAAAATATGCTAGAAATTCGGTCAGGGACGTCCACCAATCAAAATTATGTAAATAAATATAAATCGTAGTTCGTTTCAGTGCTAAACATTCCCACAACCTTAGATTTTTGCGATTTCATCTTTCCTTTAGCCTTACATTACGGTGCTCATGAGTGCTAGGGTTATTTAATCCCACTAGGTGGATCTTGGCCCTTATGACTTCGTGGACGAATCAATGTGGCCCGCAGACTAAAACGTTTGGAGACCCCTGCAGTAGACTATGTGGATACTTTGAAAAACAGGTGTACAAGACACGCTACTGGATGAACCCAATATGAGGTAGACGTTTTAAAAAAAATTTTAAGTCATTTACCATCGCACATTAGAGTAAAATTAGCCACAACGCCAAAGCACGGCACTGAATATTTTCTGTCAGTGCTTGATTTTATGGACTTAATCTTCGAGGAAAGACCTGTTCCCAACAGAGCAAAAGGAAATCAGGCACAACAATAACGTAGTAACGTAAATCTGTCAGTATAACATGATCTAAACACACAACAAGGATAGTACACACAACAGCAAAGTTACATACCCAGAGGTAACGAGTACGGGAACGGGAACGGAAAAAACAAACGATTTAAAAGAAATTTTCAAAACAACAGGAGTAATTTCAATACACCAGCGAATTACAATCCACCATCACAAGGCCACATGCCTAACATAAACAGAAACTGTCAGCCGCAGCAGTGGCCGACGAGCGGCAACAATACTATGCCTTACACTGTACCGCAGCCGACCTTTGGGCAGCAAAATAGCAGCTCAGCATCCAACGACAGAAACTGACGATTTACCCACACAGTGCAACAAACTGAAATTACTCCAGGTAATGAATTAAGTCCCACTACGCCGTCGGAAAACACCAATCGGTCGTAGTTAAGCCCCAGGCTATTGACCTCTCTGGGAGTGGGGGCAAAGCTAAACTATAAACATATTTCATAAGGTTTGACAAACAAGGCTACATCATGGATGATCTGTCTCAGCATGAGTTAGATACAAAAAATAATATCCAGGAAGATCAAGTACAAGCAATCATTAAGGTGAAAATATTTAATATTGACACATTGTTCATTTCAGATACTGGTTCAACTACCAACCTAATGTCAAATGTATTTTTCTGTGAATTGAAGAAAGAGAGGCAAATTCCCAACATTTCCTGTCCAAAATTGCAAGGTGCAACCTGCTACAGGCAGTATGACTAAACCAGTTAGACAACAGGCACTTATTCCATTACAAATTGAACATTTTACAGTGAAGTGCAGTTTTATTATAATTGACAAACTTATAGTTAATTCTCTTATTGGCATGGACACACTTAGAATATTCAAAATACAGATTGACATAGGTAATGGTAAATGCCACTTTTATGAAGAGGATCAGATTTTTTTCTATAGATTTAGTCAAAACATCTGATGAAAGTAACAAAAACAAACCAGAGTTCAAATGTAATAGTACAATGTTCCTTTCCAACTGTATATTTCCCAAACAAATTTGATACTGAACAATAAGCAAACACTGCGGTTAGTTACGAAATGGTAGAGCAGAAACTAAGTGAATCACAGATACTAAATAATATGCAACCACAAGAACTGTCTAACTAGTTATTTAAGTATGCAAACGTCTTCAGTAAGAAGCCAGGAGTAATCAAAGAATATGAATATAAATCTGAAGTCCATCCACAGGAAACATTTTCTGTAATGTCACATCCAATTCCACAGGCAAAACGAGAGGCAGCAAGAGGAGAGACAATCATTTGATTAAATGGGGAATTATATAACCTTCATTTTCGCACTGTTATAGTCCTATATTACCAGTAAGTAACCAGACAGGTCTGTAAGATTAGTTCCCGATGCTAGAGGTGTCAATAGGATTGTAGTACCAGTACGCGTAAAACCAGACAACTTGGACGAACAGCTTTTAAATTTTTACAATAGAAAATTCTTCAGCATACTCGATCTCAACTCATCCTACTGGCAAATAAAGCTCCACGAAGAAAGTCGAAAATATATAGTATTTGTTGGTGGTGGTAGAAGTTATGAATACCATGTTCTACCTTTTGGAGTCCAGGCGTGTTTATATCTGCAATGAAGAAGGTCTTAGGACTAGAATTGCTTAGCAAAGTCACTGTTTATGTAGACGACATGCTAATAGGCCCATCCACTTGGTTAGAACATATCAGGCTGATTGAACAGGTACTTCAACAATTTGCAGATTACGGAGAAACAGCCAATTTAGAGAAGTCTAGATTTGCTAAAGAGCAAGTCAAATTTTTAGAACAAATGTCAGAACAACGTATATTATATGATTCGAAAAAACTTGATGCCATACGCAATTGTCCAGCTTCAAGTAATAAAAAATGTAAGCAATGGGTGGAATGTCAGCCCTAGGTATAAGCTGTCATGTTGTGTATATTGTCGTTACTCAATACTTGCTTGAATTTTCATTGGAAACCAAACTCCAAGTGAAGGAATGAACTTTAAAGACAAGCAATTTATACAATGTTTTGGACAGCTATATGTGTTTTTCAAGAAGTGGACACTCAAGTGTGGTGACATTAACATGCATGTGCTACGAAATAATTTCTGAGTGTTGTGGCTCATAGCGCTTGATAAATTAATAAGTGAGCTATAGTTGCTCAAGCCAGTATTTACCTCGTCGATGGATGCTGTTGCCCAGAGTTCTCTCCACTGAAAATGCGAGTACGACGGGTAATTATGACACGCGAGCCGTAAAAATGGAGATTTTCTGCCACAGCATCGGATTTTGAACAGAAAGCACCCACCCACTACAGCCAGAATTCTTTAATATGTAATACTGAGGAGAAAGTATGACATTGAATGTGAAATCAACACTATGAAAACAAGTGCACGCACGCGCCACTGTAGCAACTGGCATGTTGACTGTCAGCGACCAGTGATTAGCCGCCAGACCTAATAGTGTGCAAGCGCGAAACCAGGCGGCGAGGTCGGGGGAAACTGAACATTATTGTCAGTGGGCTGAATTCAAATATGTAATGAACTATGATATAATGTATATGATCTTTCAATTTCTTGTAGAACTCTAACACACATAGGATAAGCTGACAAGTCCATTCCATTAAACAAAAGAGAAACTGACGCACAAAGGGCATCGACTCTTATCAGCAATTGTAAATGTATATATGTAGATGCAAAAACACTGTACGTCTTCATACCATGTCAACGTGCAGTGTGCGGCCAGTTGTGTAGGTGCATGGTGAAGGGCCTCCAGATATGGGAAAGCTAAAATTTATTTTAAAAAAATGAATCAGCGATTGACCATAAGCGTCGGCAAAGGCATTAATTATGAATGCGCGGTAAGGCGCAGACAAATGAAAAAAAAAAATCATTCATTTTTATTTGTACATGATTTTGTATCATTCTCTCGTATGGAGAAGGATGTTTCTGCATCTACATTTACATTTATACTCCGCAAGCCACCCAACGGTGTGTGGCGGAGGGCACTTTACGTGCCACTGTCATTACCTCCCTTTTCTGTTCCAGTCCCGTATGGTTCGCGGGAAGAACGACTGTCTGAAAGCCTCCATGCGCGCTCGAATCTCTCTAATTTTACATTCGTGATCACCTCGGGAGGTATAAGAAGCGGGAAGCAATAAGTTCGATACCTCATCCAGAAACGCACTGTCTCGAAACCTGGCGAGCAAGCTACACCGCGATGCAGAGTGCCTCTCTTGCAGAGTCTGCCACTTCAGTTTGCTAAACATCTCCGTAAAGCTATCACGGTTACCAAATAACCCTGTGACGAAGCGCCGCTCTTCTTTGGATCTTCTGTACCTCCTCCGTCAACCCGAACTGGTACGGATCCCACACTGATGAGCAATACTCAAGTATAGGTCGAACAAGTGTTTTGTAAGCCACCTCCTTTGTCGATGGACTACATTTTCTAAGGACTCTCCCAATGAATCTCAACCTGGTACCCGCCTTATCAACAATTAATTTTCAATGATCATTCCACTTCAAATCGTTCCGCACGCATACTCCCAGATATTTTACAGAAGTAATTTCCACCAGTGTTTGTTCCGCTGTCATATAATCTTACAGTAAAGGATCCTTCTTTCTATGTATTCGCAATACATTACATTTGTCTATGTTAAGGGTCAGTTGCCACTACCTGCACCAAGTGCCTATCCGCTGCAGATCTTCCTGCATTTCGCTACAATTTTCTAATGCTGCAACTTCTCTGTATACTACAGCATCATCCGCGAAAAGCCGTATGGAACTTCCGACACTATCTACTAGGTCATTTATATATATTGTGAAAAGCAATGGTCCCATAACACTCCCCTGTGTCACGCCAGAGGTTACTTTAACGTCTGTAGACGTCTCTCCATTGATAACAACATGCTGTGTTCTGTTTTCTAAAAACTTTTCAATCCAGCCACACGGCTGGTCTGATATTCCGTAGGCTCTTACTTTGTTTATCAGGCGACAGTGTTTAAGATGTATTGCTCAAGGTATAAAGCATTACGAGTGTTATGTACTAAATGTGTGTCTGCCTAAGAGAAGACTTAACAACAGTATTAAGTAATTTTGTTGAAGTGAAGTGGAGCCAAGTAAGGAGGATTTACTTCATTTTTTGACAAGCACTAGTGTCCTTGAAGTCGGCAGGCTGGCTGGCTCTGAGCACTATGGAACTCAACTTCTGAGATCATCAGTCCCCTAGAACTTAGAACTACTTAAACCCGACTAACCTAAGCACATAACACACATCCATGCCCGAGGCAGGATTCGAACCTGCGACCGTAGTCATCGCGCCGTTCCAGACTGTAGTGCCTAGAACCGCTCGGCCACTCCGGCCGGCGTCGGCTGTCTGCATCTAAAATTGAAATGTAAGAGAGGAAGTCCCAATAGCCTAAATTTCTACACGCAGAACATTTCTAATAATGCAATTTCTTCTTTCCATTTATTTTTTATTAATGTAATACAACTTCCGTTTGTTGGGAAAACTTAACGAACGTGTGGGTTATATGTAAAGCAGACCGTATATAGGACTTTAGTGCGACCTATTCTTGAGTATTTCTAGAGTGTTTGGGATCCACACCAGGTCGGATTGAAGAAAGACATAGAAACAGTTCAGAGGCGAGGTGCTATATTTGTTACCGGTAAGTTCAATCAACATGCAAGTGTTACTGAACACAATGTTCGGGAACACAAATGGGAATCTCTGGAAGGAAGATGACGTTCTTTTGGGGGACCAATGCTGAGAAAATTTATAGAATAGCCATCTGTAGCTGACTGTTCCAAACATACATTTCGCGTAAGGCAGTGAGATAACATCCCAAAGACGTTCGAGCTCATATGCGGTTCCTCATTGTGGAAATGTTTTCGCTCAAACTCGTCTAGGGGTTGAACCACACGTGTTGCATTATGCGCCCTAAAATAGACACTTGTGATCCATTGGCTAAATTGTCTGACGAATGGCAAGTTTGCGAAATACACTACTGGCCATTAAAATTGCTACATCACGAAGATAACGTGCTACAGACGCGAAATTTAACCGACATGAAGAAGATGCTGTGATATGCAAATAATTAGCTTTTCAGAGCATTCACACAAGGTTGGCGCCGGTGGCGACACATACAACGTGCTGACATGAGGCAAGTTTCCAACCGATTTCTCGTACACAAACAGCAGTTGATCGGCGTTGCCCGGTGAAACGTTGTTGCGATGCCTCGTGTAAGAAGGGGAAATGCGTACCATTACGTTTCCGACTTTGATAAAGGTCGGATTGTCGCCTATCGCGATTGCGGTTTACCGTATCGCGACATTGCTGCTCGCGTTGATCGAGATCCAATGACTGTTAGCAGAATATGGAATCGGTGGGTTCTGGAGGGTAATACGGAACGCCGTGCTGGATCCCAACGGCCTCGTATGACTAGCAGCCGAGATGACGGGCACTTTATTCGCATGGCTGTGACGGATCGTGCAGCCACGTCTCAATCCCTGAGTTAACAGATGGGGAAGTTTGCAAGACAACAACCATCTGCACGAACAGTTCGACGACGTTTGCAGCAGCAATGACTATCAGCTCGGAGACCACGGCTACGGTTACCCTTGACGCTGCATGACAGACAGGAGCTCCTGCGATGGTGTACTCAACGACAAACCTGGGTCATTTTTTCGGATGAATCCAGGTTCTGTTTGCAGCATCATGATGGTCGAATCCGTGTTTGGCGACATTGCGGTGAACGCACGTTGGAAGCGCGTATTCGTCATCGCCATACTGGTGTATCACGCGGCGGTGATGGTATGGGGTGTCATTGGTTACACGTCTCGGTCACCTCTTGTTCGCAATGACGGCACTTTGAACAGTGGACGTTACATCCCAAGTGTCTTACGACCCGTGGCTCTACCCTTCATTCGATCCCTGTGAAACCCTACATTTCAGCAGGGTAATGCACGACAGCATGTTCCAGGTGCTGTACGGGCTTTTCTGGGTACAGAAAATGTTCGACTGCTGACCTGGCCAGCATATTCTCCAGATCTCTCACCAACTGCAAACGTCTGGTCAATGGTGGCCGAGCTGCTGGCTCGTCACAATACGCCAGTCACTACTCTTGATCAACTGTGGTATCGTGTTAAAGCTACATGGGCAGCTGTACCTGTACACGTCATCCAAGCTCTGTCTGACTCAATGCGCAGGCGTATCAAGGCCGTTATTACGGCCAGAGGTGATTGCTCTGGGTACTGATTTCTCAGGATCTATGCACTCAAATTTCATGAAAATGTAATCTCGTCTCAGTTCTAGTATAATGTATTTGTCCAATGAATACCCGTTTATCATGTGCATTTCTTCTTGGTGTAGCAATTTTAATGGGCAGTAGTGTACAAAGTTAATATAACATACAATAATAGCAATAAGAATATCGGGGACTAAATTAACGACCCATAAATGATGTATGGAAGTGAAACATTCACGATAAATAGTTTGGACAAGAAGAGAATAGAAGCTTTCGAAATGTGGTGCTACAGAAGAATGCTGAAGATTAGATGGGTAGATCACATAACTAACGAGGAAGTATTGAATAGGATTGGGGAGAAGAGAAGTTTGTGGCACAACTTGACTAGAAGAAGGGACCGGTTGGTAGGACATGTTCTGAGGCATCAAGGGATCACCAATTTAGTATTGGAGGGCAGCGTGGAGGGTAAAAATCGTAGAGGCAGACCAAGAGATGAATACACTAAGCAGATTCAGAAGGATGTAGGTTGCAGTAGGTACTGGGAGATGAAGAAGCTTGCACAGGATAGAGTAGCATGGAGAGCTGCATCAAACCACTCAGGACTGAAGATCACAACAACAACAACTGATGTAGGCCACACAGTTGCGATTTGGTTAGAATAATGTTTATTTAGAAAGCAAACCAAGAGCGAAAGTGGTCGTATGTAGAGTGAGTGGTAAACTCGAGCGTATGTCCATCTGACACCGTTCAATCAATCACAATCTCATCGTGAAATGCAAGTCTAAAATTCCACCTCGTTATCTTCGCGAAATCTTTAGAGTTCACACGAGGCGCGCGGCTGCTCACCTCTCAGAGACCAAGTGCCGCGATACCACACAACGCGAAATTTTCTAAGTCGCTTCACTTCCTAGCTGCCTAAAGACCGACCGTTCGCTTTCGCCTCTGCATCCGAACTGTACTCTTTGGTGTCTAGGCCAGAACCATCCACTTTCGTGTCTCGAGCCGATCTGCGGTTTCGCGTCTCCACCAGCACTCTCCCCTCTGCCCGTCCCCGGCCGCATTTCCCGCGCGTCGAATATCCTCGCTCAACTGACAAGGGCAGTTCCCTTTCCTGAACCGTTCATGTGATTGGCTACAGCTTAGTCTGCATTAGTTTACATCTTAATATACTTGAATAATCAAAACTTGACCACTTTCACGTTCTAAATAAAGTAACAATAATATCCAGTACATAATAAACGTTAAATTCTTTTACATAAAACTAATACAATTTCCTTCTTAACTTTGAATGTCATGGCCAGTAGCCTTGGACCAATTTTTTTTCTGATAAATAAATAAAGAACAAAAGTAACTATTATGCACAAAACTTTACAACAAATATCCTATTACTTAATGATTCAATAAGGTGTCATGCTGTTATAGTTCAATGTGTTTTGTGTGGAGGAAATGATGATCTGATGATTAACTGAAAATACTGATAATTTAAATTTTCTATATCTTTTAAACAATTGAAGATACAGAGCTGATATTTACCACATATGCCATTTTAATGATGCGCTTCTATGTGAAATGTCGATCATTAAGATATACTAAAGCGTTCAGATTTTGGCATTCAGGTCTTTGTTACAAAACTTGTTAATTTAAATATAACAGTAAATCCTAAGCTATTATAGATATGATCAATATTCAAGTTTTATTGGGATTACCAAGAAAATTTATGAAGGATGGTAGATTAAAATAACTGTCGGTTAATTCCCTGAATTACTACAGAATTAAATATTTTTCATAAATGTTTCCCTTTATGGCCGATCTTAGGTCTGCCATATTTAACACTGCTATGCTTCCCTATGACGTAGGTTCTCGTCTCTCTCACTCGCACACTACAGCACTTAGGCCACGAGAGACAATAGACGTCTGTGAGTTTCCCCATTTCGTGGTGAACCTGCGCCTTTTGTGGCACACAGTTCTCGACGACAGGGTTCGTTTCGCAATTTCTGTAGGCGGACTCTTTCGCATATACTTAAATGAGAGCGAAATGCTCGTCAACTCCCAAGCGGCACGAACATAAGATACGAGAAATTAGGGCTCATACGGAGGCGTATGGATAGTTGTTTTTTCCTTGCTGTGTCTACACCTGCGACTGGAGAGGACACACCTGGTAGTGGTACAGGGTACCCTCTGCCACGCATCGTGCCGTAACTTGCAGACTGTGTATGTAGATTTAGATAAAACTGTAATTCCTTGAGAAAAATTCCCCTTTTAACATACCTGTCGTCTTACTGGTTTGGATGTTGCTGTGAAAATAAACACATAGTATTCGTAGCTGCTACGTTCATTAGATTTGTCCATTAAGTCAAAAGCTATCTTCTTGACAGTCTCTTGCTTTTTGTGTTCACGAGGGGTCACCCAAAAGAAACCGAATTAATTTTTTGGTGGGCAGAGGTTTTGTAGTACCGCACTTTGCCTCTAGGAACACATAGAGCGAACATTCCACAGATAGTAAGTCGATTGCCGTAGCTGAAGAAGTTCAGGACTAGTTTCGTCAGAGTTTATACTGACAAGTGTTTCGCGTGAGTGTCGTTTTTGCTGTGGCTGATTTCATAAACAGCGTGCGGTAGAGGAAATTCTGATTTTTGCTCCAAAAAAGTGGAACAGAAACTCCTGAAAAGTTAAAAACGACGTAAAAGGACGATGCTAGGGGTGAAAAATCTCAAGTGTGGCTTTCCCCCTTCCAGAATTGGTGAAATGTCAACTAATGGCAAACGTCGTTCTGGACGTGCTTCCACGGCCCAAACATATGAAAATGTTGAAAAAATTCTTGCAGCCATCAAGGAATATCAACGACGGACCTTTGAAGAAATTGTGGAGCTGTCGGGAGTTCAGTGCAGCCAATTGTAAGGGGAAGATTAGTGCTACGACTGCTGACTGCTGAAAAAAATAAGGTCTCGTGGCAGAAGGCTGTGCTTTTGAAGAAGAGTTCCAATATGATCAAAATATATATTTCAAAAATTAACACAGCTTATGATCCTGAATTAAAGCAACAGTTAAGCCAGTGGAAGACTTCAAGTTCATCTCGCCCCAAGAGACCTCGACAGGTGAAATCAAACATTAAAACAACGCTGATCTGATTTTCGACGTGAAAGAAGTCGTTCACTCAGAGTTCGTGCCACAGGGTCAGTCAGCCAGGTTTCTGTTTGGCTGTTTTGAGAAGATAGCACAACATTTTGCGGTGGAAGTGACCTGATTCGTGGCAGTTCGGTGACTATTTTTGCCATCATGACACTGGCCCTACCGAGCGAGGCGGCGCCGTGGTTAGCAATCTGGAGTCGTATTCGGGAGGACGACTGTTCAAATCTGCGTCCGGCCATCCTGATTTATAATGTCCCTAAATCGCTTCAGGTAAATACCGGGATGGTTCCTGTGAAAGGGCACGGCCGACTTCCTTCCCCACCCTCCCCTAATCCGATGGGACCGGTAACATCGTTGTTAGTTCCCCTTCCTCGAATCAGCCAACACTGCTCCTGTTCACACAGCCCTTTCTGTACGAAAATTCTTGACCCAAAATGGTATTACTACCGTTCCTCACCACCCAAGTCCCTTACTCACTCGGCCTTGCACCGTGCGACTATTTCTTGCTTTTTGTTTTGTTTTTTGTTTTTGTTCCCTACAATGAAAAGAAACATGAAAGAAAAGTGTTTAGCTAATGTTGCAGAGGTGAGGAATAAAACGACAGATGCGCTGCCAAGCTTCACAACACTTGAGTTTAAACAATATTTTGAAAAATGGAAATAAAATTAGACAAGTGTATTTGCGCAACTGGTCAGTACTTTGAAGGGGATTGAAGATTTGTGTTTAAAATGTGAACAAATAAATTAAAAAAATAAGTTCCGTTTCTTTCGGGTACTTCCACGTATATACCTTCTGGTCATAGAAATATACTCCTGAGTTAGTGTTATTATTGAATAAAACAATCTCTGGCCTTATTTTGCATCGTCCATCTACTATAGCACTGTGGTGCAAAGAACTGGGCAAATGATATTTTTTGGCGCATATGTTGCAGTGGTCAAACTGTCTTGAAACCATATCATAAGGATAAAACTCCTCGGCGCTTGGAGTCGAATTTCCTTGTTGTTTTGACTCAATGCTTCCATTTCTGTAATCTTTTCCTGCAAGAGTTTTGCAAATGAACCGCTTGCAACAAAATTATGCGTTGTGATATTTGTTGAGGTTCTTCCCAATTTTTTTGGTAGTGTCATTACTACCTTATTCATTAATTTGTTTTGTCTCATCAGGATTCAAAAACTGTATTAATTTCCTCAGGCGTAATATTACGTCAATTCTTTTCTTGGTAGTAGCAGTGCCCTTACCTTATACATAATTACAATACACACTCTCCCTTAAAATTTTCTGCGAGATAAAATAATCCTATGCGTTCTAAACTCATTATCCCGAGAACGATCAGTGTCCGAATCACTGCCATCTTCCTGATCAAAATGAACTTCATCTTCAAGCTACTCAAGAACTTTTCGGTCAAAATTCTGATCACTTGAGCTCACTTCAGATACGTTCCTTTGCTTCTAACAGACATTACGATAACCTTGCTCTAAGAAAAGGATAAAAGTGTCTTCCATAGTTATTCCCTTCATGAAGTTAAACCTATGCTCACATCAACTAATTTAGGCTAAAGAAATACATTTAGCTTTCAAAAGACCAATCAGCTGTAACATTTTCACTATTTCTGACTTTAAAACAATGAGTGCAGTTGTGTTGAAATATTAATTGTTGTGAATAATCTTGCTAATATAATATGACACTCAGACTAAAGGTAAATAAACTATTGGAAAGGTGGCTTGCTTATTCACTAAGGGTACTAAAGGCCCCTGCTAGGTATTAGAGTGAATGATTACAAAAGTAATAAAGAAAATAATTTAATTAGACTTGCACCAACAACGTTTCTCCTAAAGAGTGTCCATGTTATTTCCGACAATAGCAATGAAACTAAACCGCATAGATCTCGAAAATGAAGAGCGAGCAGGTACTTTCCTATTCTCTCTATCGCACTACGTCATGAAAAGTAATTGAAGGATGTTTCACAATGTTATACCTAATCATCCGAAGTTCGCTTTATGAATCATTTACGATGAGTGAGCAGATATGCCTGGGGCTATTTTCCTCGAAGTGCTTTAGCATTTCGTGGACTACAGATATGAATTACCAATAATACCAACGCACAAAGCGCATATCGTCGGACTCTACGTACATCTCTGCAGTTCGTTCTACAATGCCAGAGGGAAAATAAACCTTAATCATCCTGTACGGTAAGTTGCAGTTCTGTGAAAGTAAACTTCCCCCACAACGAGAGCTGTTTGCTTTTCAGTTCACCGACAGACTACCTGATCAGCATTACCTGTCCAGCTCTAGCACGTGAGTAGACTACGTAACTTCAATGAGCTTGTATTTGTAAAGTGTAGTTAATTTAAGTTTATTAAGTTTATATTTATTTGCAGTTGTTAATTGAGCTGTTACGTAAAAAAGCCCAATTGCTGGAGCCGTCATGTGTCACGTGTCTACCACATTGAAGAGCATGCCGCAAGCGTAACGTGCTGTCGGTTTGTATTCGATGATTCCGATTTCATTGTCATCACTATTAATGGCTGCAATACTTTTTGCAGCATGAGTTTATCAAATGCATCACTCAAGCCTCAGCTCTCTAGTATATGAGAAACCAAGAGGTTTAACTGGCTCCCTCTGTAATTGCAGTAGGTTACCCAGGTTCAAAAATGGTTCAAATGGCTCTGAGCACTATGGGACTTAACATATGTGGTCATCAGTCCCCTAGAACTAACTAACCTAAGGACATCATACTCATCCATGCCCGAGGCAGGATTCGAACCTGCGACCGTAGCAGGTCACTCAGGTGTTATGGAACTTCATATATAATGAGAAAGCAAACCTTTATGATCACTGCCCATGCGGGCAAGTGACACGGTTTACAGAAGTATGTATGCGGATCAGGCAGGAAGGGGATCACAATAGCGAAGATATGGGCTGCAAGTTGGAAAATCCATTGAGATAAGCGACTTTGACAAAGGGCAGATTACTATTACGAGAGCTTGTGAATGAGCATGTTGCAACCGGTGAAGCTGGTCGAACGTTCACGGAAAGAGGTAGAAGGACAGTGAAACTACCACTAGGCGCAAAATGGTTGTACGTGGACAACTCTTCACAGGACGTTGGGTTCGGAAGCTTGTCTCCTCTGTAAAATGGAATAGATAATGATCTGTGACAT
Organism: Schistocerca serialis cubense; assembly: GCF_023864345.2. Classification (NCBI taxonomy): domain Eukaryota; kingdom Metazoa; phylum Arthropoda; class Insecta; order Orthoptera; family Acrididae; genus Schistocerca; species Schistocerca serialis. Next base: position 545,593,993 of record NC_064645.1, on the reverse strand, counting down.
CTCTGGCGAAAGAGCACAGTGCTAGTGCGGGCACAAGTGTTTTGGAGCGCACCGTTCATTGTACGCTGTTGAACATTGAGCTCCTCAATAGACCAACCCCTACGTATTCACATCTTGACCAAACGAGATCGTCAGTTACGACTGCACTGGGCACGGACAGTCGGGATGCGACCGTCGATCAACGAAACGTGTCGACTTCTCGAGTGTATCACATTTTGCCACACTGGGTCGATGGTCGTCTCCACAGATCAGTTATCGAGGTGAATGGCGACACTAAACGTGCAGCGCGCCACGGACACGGGCCGGTGAGAGCAGTATTTTGTTGTAGGAGATCTTCTCCTTGCGCAGGAGATGTGGTAGTAATCGAAGACACATTGACAGCCGCGAACCACATGCAACCCTTCATGCTTGATGTCTTCCCCGACGGTAATGTCATCTTTCAGCTGTACAGTGGTCCGTGGATACGGTGATTTGAGGAGCATTATAATGAACTCATGTTGATGTCTCAGCTATGAAATCCGCCTGATGTAAATCCTATTGAACTCATCTGGTTTGCTTTCGAGCGCTATCACAGCGTACGCAAATCAGCTGCCCGATATGATCTGTGCATTGACATATAATGCCATATTCCTCCACAAACCTACCAAAAAAACGGTCGGATCAGTTATACGCGGAATTAGCGACGCATTTCGTTCAAAAGTCGGACAAACAAGCTATTAAGTTGGTGGTCATAATATTTTGACTCATCAGAGTATATAAACACAAATCAAGCATTGCACTACAGCTGATTACTGTTCAGGATGTCCTAATGCATCAGACATACTGACACCGACTGTGCAAGATATACAGCAATTGACGTCCATTCTCTTACGGATTTTGCTCCATCCGCTGCCACCAGCCGCCATCACGGTTCTTACAGCCTGAAGGTGGTCTAAATTATTGAGCAAAACCTGTTGCCAACAAACATCTGTTGCATTCGACACTATTTTTATAAAGATCATAGGTGGCTCACTGAAACCGACCCCCACAATCTAACTACCAGTGCTAATTATTACCCGACCATCTAACATCAGACTCAAAGCTACAATAAACAAGGAGTAAGAATATATGAAAACAATGCGATCAAACAGTTCATCGTCATTTACACAAAACGGATTGAAGTAGAGGACGCCGGTCTGGAACACCGTCCAAAGATTAGGAGTTTTAGAGGAAGAACAAGACCGGCAGGAACACTGACGAAAAAACATCCCGCAACATGGATCCCTTATTGAATGAGATTTTTACTCTGCAGCAGAGTGAGCGCTTATATGAAACTTCCTGGCAAGTTAAAACTGTGAGCCCTACCGAGACTCGAACTCGGGACCTTTGCCCTTCGCAGGCAAGTGCTCTACCAACTGCGCAACTCAAGCACGACTCACGCCCCTTCCTCACAGCTTTACTTCTGCCAGTACCTCGTCTCCTACCTTCCAAACTTAACAGAAGCTCTCCTTCGAACCTTGACGAACTAGCACTCCTGAAAGAAAGGATATTGTGGAGACATGGCTTAGCCACAGCCTGGGGGATGTTACCAGAATGAGATTTTCACTCTGCAGCGGAAAGTGCGCTGAAATGAAACTTCCTGGGAAATTAAAACTGTGTGCCGGACCGAGACTCGAACTCGGGACCTTTGCCTTTCGCGGGCAAGTGCTCTACCAACTTTTTTTTTTATTATTGAACAAACTAAAAGTACTTATATATTCACTATGCAAGAGTTCTTCAAGGTACCATTTAAACATATACAAATGGCTTAGTTAAACAAAAAAATATTAAAGAAAACATTAAATACAACAAAATATGACATATCCTGTATTCTTTGGGTTTTTTAATTTTTTTTATATTTTTTAATAATCTTTATTGAACAAACTAAAAGTACATATATATTCACTATGCAAGAGTTCTTCAAGGTACCATTTAAACATATACAAATGACTTAGTTAAACAAAAAAAAATTTAAAACATTAAATACAACAAAATATAACATATTCTGTCTTCTTCCTTTTTTTTATTTGTTTTTCTTGGTCGATGCATGAGAACGCGGATAAGGGTGTTGTATCATGTGACAGGCAGGCGTGGCACACCCCATCTTTGAGCGGCGTCAAGGAAGACGCTGCGGAGATAACTGGCAAAAGTTTGTCGGTAAGATGGGTTTCGGGTGAGGGTGCTATGCGCGGTCACAACTTTGTACCAGAAATCAAGGACTGTATGCGGACCACTCTGAAAGAGGTATTCTAAAGCCTGTTCTCGAAACCAGATTAGGGTATGGTGCTTAGCAAGAGGGTAGTGAAATGTCTGGGGCAACAACAGGAAATCCGGGGTTACCGTCGTTGGCGGGGCACGGAGGTAAAAGCCCACGATTCGTTGGATGAGGAGCCATACGTTTCGTTGTAAGTGGCACGTAAGACGGTGTTCGTCGGTGTCTTCGAGCTTACAGTCAGTGCAGAGTGGGGAGGCGGCCAGTCCTATGCGATAAAGTCGACTATTAGTCGGGAATTTCCCACAGACTAAAACGTACCAGAGTGCAGACACAGACGACGGTAAAAAGGGTGCATGCACACACCCCCAAACCGCTCGCCAGTTAATGTCAGGATGCTGTAGCACCATGGGGTTCAAATGGTTCAAATGGTTCTGAGCACTATGGGACTCAACTGCTGAGGTCATTAGTCCCCTAGAACTTAGAACTAGTTAAACCTAACTAACCTAATGACACCACAAACATCCATGCCCGAGGCAGGATTCGAACCTGCGACCGTAGCGGTCCCGCGGTTCCAGGCTGCAGCGCCTTTAACCGCACGGCCACTTCGGCCGGCCACCATGGGGTCGCCAGGGTTGGACAGCATAAACAAACGATTATAATCTTTAGTACGGGGAGGACGGGTGACTTGAAGATCGGCCCGAACGCAGCTGAGTTCTATGAAACAATTGGCGACGTGGTACAATAATGGAGAAATAGGTGCCACATTGATCGGTGGATCGAGAGAAGCTGGTCGGAGGATATCTAAGACACTGCGTGTTAAGGACGGAACCGTCCCCTGCCAGTGCCGCAACAGAGTGTGGACAAAGAGTGCAGAAGATCGTGCCCGCACGTTGACGAGTCCGAGGCCACCTTTTGCAGGAGGCGATGTTAGAGTGTTGTAGCGGACTTTGAAAAGTGCCCCTGCTGACACGATATATCCAAAGGCTGATTGGATGCGGCGGCCAATGAGTAACGGCATTGGGAGGATCTGGGCGACGTGTACCAGTTTAGGGGCGACATACATGTTGACATAGGACACACGTTGGAGTTGGTTTAAGTTACGGTGTACTTGACCGCGGACATTGTGCCGAATCGACTGCAAAAGCCGCCGGTAAGCCAGGGCCACTGTGCGGTGTGTGGAGCTCGTAAATTCGATACCCAAGTAACGAAGGGTGGTACTGACTGGGAGTGGGGTCGGCTCCATAGCCGGGAGGCCGTGCCCAATGTGCATCATAGTCGATTTACGGACATTAATAATGCTACCAGAAAGACGTCCATACTGGTGGATCCATTGGATGGCGTCATTGAGTTCCGTGGAGGAGCAGGTGAGAAAGAGGAGGTCGTCCGCATAAGCCCTGCAGTGAAAGGTGTAGTCACGCAAAGTGAGACCCTGCAGTCTAGAGGTAAGACCAGTGATGAGGGGCTCGAGTGCAATGGCATATAATAAAGTAGACATAGGGCATCCTTGATGCACAGAGCGGCGTATAGGAATCGGTCCTACAAGCCTCCCATTGACTTGTACCATCGAGACCGCGGGAAGTAGTAACCGGTGAATGGCATCGACAAAAAGTAATGGGAACCCCATACGTGTCGCCACCGTGAGGAGGAATGGGTGTCGAACGCGATCAAAGGCACTCGTGAAGTCGACGGATACCAGTGCTGCACGAAGGCGACAAACCGACGCCAGTGCGATTAGGTCACGGCATTCTCCTAGGGTTGTTTGTAAGGTGGCCCCACAACCACGTGCAGTCTGCTCCGGTGAAAGGACCGTAGGTAAGGCGGTGCGTATGCGCGTTGCTAAGAGGCGTGCATAGATTTTATAGTCTGCATTCAGTAGTGTAAGGGGGCGATATGCAGAGGCATGAGACCCTCCCTTCGGCTTAGGCACAGGTATAAGAATGCCAGTGACGAATTCAGGTGGAATTAGGAAGGACGGAGTAAAGAGTTCCTGAATCATTTCCGTCCAGCGAGGAAGCAATAACGTGGTGAACGCCCGGTAAAACTCCACTGGGAGACCATCTGGCTCTGGTGATTTGTTCTTGGCCCATTTGTTGATCGCATCTACCACCTCGTCTGCGGTGATTGCAGACATCATGGACGTTGACTCCGCTACGGTGAGGGTCCGATCAAGGGAAGGACGGAGATCATCAGGAATTGGCGTTGCCATCGGTTCATCATCACAAAATTGGCGATAATGTTCAGCAAAGGCAGATACCACTGCCGCCTGTGTTATGTGGTGAACACCACCGGAGGTCGTGATGTTGGGGACGAAAAGTCGGCATTGATTGTGGATGGTGTTTCGTCGTGGAGGAGGTCTTGTCGTCGGGAACGCACCACAACACCATGCAGTCGTGCACGTTGGAGAGAGAGGAGACGAGCTTTAGTACGCTGTCGTTCGCTATGGGTGTCAGGTGATAGAGGTAGCGCATCGAGCTCACGGAGGATGGCGTAGTGAAAATTTGTTGTGTCTCGATGCCATGCTGCTGCTTCCTTGCCACATTGCATGATGACCTTTCTGATTGCAGGTTTGGCACATTTGAGCCACCAATGGAACGTGGATGTGTACCGCGGGAGGCGTCTTTCGCAAGACACCCATGTAGTGGCAATACATTGTCGGCAGTGTGGATCATTAAGGAGGGAGGTATTAAGCTTCCAGTAACCCCTGCTGCGCCACACTGACTGAGGTGGCAGAGCCAGGGAGCAAATGACGGCGGAGTGGTCCGAAAATGCAAGGGGCCATCGTTCAGCTTGGGCGACTTCATTGCCAAGGTGGGCAGAGACACAAAACCGGTCCAGTCTGCTCGCAGAATGTGCTGTATAATGGATAAAACCAGGGGTATTGCCATGAATTTTCTCCCAAACGTTCACTAGATGAAAATCTTCGATTAAGGTGAGCAGCGCCGGGCATGGCGAATTACCAGGCATTTGGTCCTGCGGATGGAGGACGCAGTTGAATTCGCCTCCCATGATAAGGCGATCATAGCGTCCAGAAAACAGGGGCGCCACGTCATGTCCGAAGAAAGTGGACCGCTGCCGACGGTTCGTGGAGCCAGACGGAGCGTAGATATTGATGACGCGCGTGTCGAAGATGGTAACAGCCATGCCCCTTCCACAGGGAAGGATTGTCGTGTCCTTGAGTGGGATTCCTTCGCATATGTAGAAAGCCACTCCACGCCCTGATTGATCACATGTGGACGTGTATGAGTCGTAGCCGTAGACTGGTGGTTGTGTGGCAATACGTACTTCCTGAAGAAGGGCGACGTCGACGTCAGAGGCCCGAAGCATGTCACATAGGAGTTGTAGCTTGGGTGCAGTGCCGATCATGTTGATGTTCAGTGTGGCGAGCCGGTACGTTTGTTTCAGTGCTGGGGGACGCGCATCTACCATCACCAAGGGAAGTATGAAGAGGGCACCGACAGGAAGTCCAGTTCCATCAGCTGCAGTGCCTCGCTTTTGATGTTAACAGGCAGTCTTATCCGGCGGAGGCAATTCATCCGGAGGAGGGGGCGTATCTTCCTCAACGTCGTCGCCACGTGCTCCTGTGCCGTGGGTCTGTCCAATGTCCATGGGAATCGCGTCGTGGTGGGAGAGATCTGGAGTTGTCGGCGGGGAGACAGGCGTCTCAACCTGCGCACCGATTGTTACATTGTGCGTGGCGACCTCCATGGTGGTCCCGTCCTGCGAAATGTCTTGTTCATCGTGAAAGTTGTCCGCCGACCTCTGCGTGGAAATGTCGGCTGGTTGGGTGTCGTCTTCGTCGTCCCGGGTGGCGACGCTTTGAGAGCCCGTGGGTGAACGGCGACGGCGTTTGCGCCTACGTGGCAAGCGTTGTTTGCGCACGTGTTCCTCAGTGCCGATCGGACGGACCGGGCGACAGACTGGACGAAACTGTAGACGTGGCAAGAGCTGCTGCGTAAGTGACCGGTAGGGCGGTCATCGTGGGTGTGACGGATGCTTCTGACAACGGGAGCTGCGCGACACATCTTTGAATGCATTCAGACCGAAGGTGACCTTCTTTCCCGCAACCGGAACAGGTCCGAGGTTGGCCGTCGTACATTATAATGGCACGGCAGCCTCCGATACGTAGATAGGAAGGCACGTGTTTCTGCAACTCGATGCGGACCTGTCTAACACCGTTTAAAACGGGATAGGTTTGAAATTGTACCCATCGCTCGGCAACATGTTCCAGAACGTTGCCATAGGGACGGAGCGCCTCGATGACGACGTCTGCAGGTAGTTCGAACGACAGTTCGAAGATCCTTATCGTCCGTGTCCCGAGACCTGCGTGATCGACGGTAATGGGTCCGACGTTGCCGACTGAATAGCAGAAGCGCAGTCCACCTTTTGCCTCTTGAAGCACCTTGTCGCACGCCGCATCGTTGATCATTTTGACGTAGACGGTACTGCTAACTTTGGACAAGTGGATACCAGTTAGATCCGTTGGTGGTATTTTAACTTCATCGCGAATAAATCGTTCTACCTCCAGGACTTTGGGTCGGGCGAAGTCGGAACAAAAGTTGAAACGTAATGTCTTCTTCCGACGGTTGTGCGCCATGGTGGTCTAGAAGGGCAAACGGCACTTACAGCGGCCGAAGAAAACACAAACACACCGTGTGCGCCTCGCCCGCAGCGCTCTGGCGCGTGACTGCCTCGCAGCACTGCCGGCGGCAGACTGCCCGATTCGATTCCTACGATTCAATATCACATTACGATTCGATTGCTACGATTCGTTCACGATTCTTTCGCGATTCATTCTAGTCTGCTATTGCACGATTCTTACGGAATGCAAAAAGTTCTACACCTTACTCACAGATGGCAGGACATGTCTGAAATTGTCAATGGGGTTAGAACAACGCCACCTAGGATCAAGGTCTCACATCGTGAGCCTAAGGAGCCTGTGACGTCACGGGTAGGGGTCTGAGAAGCTAGGTACTGACATACGTGATTCGAAGCTTTTCCGTATTGTACTTTGTACTGATCGTGAGTGGTTATTTGATCTATACTCAGTTACAATGTCCCGAAGGTGTTGTATGCCGAATTGCAGGGGCAATTACGATAATGGACCTAAAGTCAGTGTATTTTATTTCCCATCTGACGAGAATTTAAGACGAAAATGGTTATTGGCTGTTCACAGACAAAACTGGACACTGAGTAAGCACTCTGTTGTAAGTATCAGTGTGTTTGTTTGGTTAGTGTGTCTTGTTGTTGTTGTTGTGGTCTTCAGTCCTGAGACTGGTTTGATGCAGCTCTCCATGCTACTCTATCCTGTGCAAGCTTTTTCATCTCCCAGTACCTACTGCGTGTCTTAGTTACTTGAAATGTAGTACAGCTGAACAAAATACAGTAAACAGAAGAATGTATTTATAATCTCATACCTCATTAATTTTCGTTATATGTTTTAAAGTGAACTGTATGCTTGTTTTTAGATATGTGAACTGCATTTTAACAAGGATGGTATTTTTAGCAGTACCAGCAGGTATGACCCGAAAATTGTACACTCTTGACAGCACCGTTGGATTGTCGACGCCTGAGAAAAGGTGAGTTACGAAACACGCTCTTAGTAAAGCACACTTGCGGTGTAAAGCTAGTTCGCGTCCGTAGTGTAACACTACTCGTGCGCCCTGGGTAGCGCTAAATGAACTAGCACATACTGGCAGTCAGATAATCTAAGGATCTCCTGACTATAAGACACTTTCAGTAAGAGTTATGTAACCAGACAGAGTAAAGCGCAGTGGCATAACAACTATCTTTATTTCACTTGTATGCTGTGAGATCGGTTTCATACTTCGTTATTAATTTTTCAGATGCTATCCCATCGAATTTGCCTGGATGCTCATCTTACTTGTCGAGTTATCAAACTGCATTACGAGAGGACCCAGAAAATCGTAGGGGGCGTTTAGAAAATCGTGCTTTTCAAATTGCTACCCAAGAAAGTGTGGACACACATGCGAAAATGATTGATGTGATATCGTTCGATAGTTTTCGATAGTTTTCTTCTCTCACTGGCAAATAAGCTATTTCTAACTAGAACGAACAGCCACAGTTGGAATTTGATACTTTGAAAGAAGCGCTACTTGACGCGCCAATCCTAGTCCACCCAGAGCTGTCACAAGATTTCTGCCTTAGCACGGATTCTTCTAAAGTCGGTCTTGGTGCCCATTTATTTCAAGAAACCATAGAAAATGACATTACTATTCTGAAAACTATCGGTTTTGTTAGCCGCGTGCTAACAAAATTCGAAGAAAATTATTCCGTCACTAAACTGGAAGTTTTAACTATTGTTTGGGCATTTGACAAATTTTGTTCCTTTCTTTCTGGCAAACACGTAATAGTATATTGTGGTAATCGACCATTACAATTTCCTATACCGTCAAAATTAAATCATGACAGGTTGAAATGTTGGGCATTATTTCTGCAAGAATTCCACTTCACAAAAGTCTACATTTCCGGCAAAGAAAACATTGTTGCCGACGCACTGTCACGTGCACCGGCTGGCCTTGAGAAAAGCAACACAGAAGCTAACCTCGAGAAAAATTGCAGTATTCTTTACATTCAAAAAGTAAGCTTTGAAAACTTCGTCGCTGCATTTTTAAAGGACATTGCTTATGAACTAGACAAGGATTCGATTTGGAAGGACATCAGAAGTAAATGGCATGAAAAGACACACTCGCAGGTTCGGCATTATTATCTGGTTAGAAACAACACACACTCCAAACGTTGCACTGTTGATGATAAGCTATGGGTACTTTGTATTCTTGACGATTTTGTTAATAAGCTCATCTGGTACATTTATTTCAGCTACGCACCCTTTGGTCCACGAAAATGTTATCATATTCTTCGAACGACTTGTTATTTTAACAACATGGAAAAGAGAATTAGGAGAATCTTGTCTATTTGTAAACTTTGTCAAAAAGCTAAGCCACCTACCATCTCACATCGTACTCCATAGATTTATATCATTCCTACTAGATTAAAAGAATTGGATGCTGTTGATCTTCTGGGGTCCCTTGTCAAAACATTGAATGGATTTTCTTACGTTCTAGTCGGTGTTGAACTTACTTCAAAATCTGTTTCTTTCACACCGTTACGCAAAGCCACTGCACAGTCTGCATCCAACGCCATTGTTAAAAATTTCTTACGTGAAGTTGGAAACGTTGCCATAATCATTTCAGATAACGGACCACAATTCAGATCTGCTGTTTGGTCACGCATCCTTCGGAATTGTAAAATCAAGCCCGTTTTTATTTCATTGCACCGTCCGCGTTGTACCCCATCTGAACGGAGTATGATAGAAATTAATAAGCTTTGCAGACTTTATTGTCACAGAAAGCACCAGTATTGGGACAGATACGTACACTTATTTCAAAACGTACTGAATGAAATGCCTCCTGACTCCACTGCTTTTACCGTCTATTCTTGTACTGAAGAATGAGGAACCACCAAACATAATCATAGAGCTTGTAACTTCTCCGAATACACGTAAACTTCGACACAATGACATAATTGATTAGGCTATTAAACATATAAATTCTATTGCAGACAAAAGGAAAAAACTACACCGTAAGACAAATGCAAAGAAACTACATGTTGGTCAAAAAGTTCTAATTAAAGCCCATTCACTGGTACATAAGAAGAACCATTCGAGTCCCAAATTGTCTGATTTACAATGGACCTTACAGGATCCGACATATACTACATGATAATTGCGTTAAGTTGAAACTCTGCGAACTAAGAAAGGTAAAGGATTACACCACATTTGTCATATAATACTATTTATTGAGAAATAATTTGCTTTCTGACTTAGTCATTGCTATAAAATTTTCACTTCAACTTACTATCATGCTTCGTCACACTTAGCTCTGTTTTGAGGTTAGCTATCTACTCAAGAACCTATGGAATTTATTGAGACAGTAATTTTACGAGTCCACTTTGATTGGGAACATATGACACAGTGTTACTGTATGTACATTTTTCCTTGTTAGTTGCACGATTACGTCATGACAATAAAGCTCACATTCTTGGAACATACACTGCTAATGAAATTTTACTGCAACATTTTGATTTACTTAAAAAAATTGTATTTAAAGTACTTTCTGAGAGCTCATAGACGACACAGTATTTGGTTTGACAGCTACATGATTATACTACAGCGCTATTTATGAGTGAGACAATTTTATTGTTGCTTTTACGCTGTATCTGTTTTATGATGGGACAGTCTTTCTATGTTCTCCTGAAAAGTAAAACATGTTTTGGTAATGACTTTTGTGGCACAGCTACAATGAGACGGGTATTTTTCAAAAATGGCTCTGAGCACTATGGGACTCAACTGCCGTGGTTATCAGTCCCCTAGAACTTAGAACTACTTAAGCCTAACTAACCTAAGGACATCACACACATCCATGCCCGAGGCAGGATTCGAACCTGCGACCGTCGCGGTTGTGCGGTTCCAGACTGTAGCGCCTTTAACCGCTCGGCCACTTCGGCCGGCGGGTATTTTTCGTAACACGACAATACATTACAGTACAGTACTTTCAAGGTCATGGCAATGAACATAATAACTACGACATTAATACATAGCTCTTTACTTTTGTATATGACTAGGGTAAGTACATAGATATTTGGAGAACTTCGCTTATGAATGGCTATAGCTACGACACTTGATACGTTTTTACCGTTAGCCAACGACAGAAATTATCTTACAGAGAGAAGCATAGTTTAGCGCTACAGGACACGCATTTGAGTGATTAATTCTTATACTTGGAATATTTTTAGGAAATATTTTAGAACTACAGTGATACAGAGAAGGTTTTCGGTGATACATTTCATTCTGCAGTTTTAATCTGTAACATCGACATTATCCCTCATGGGGGGTACGCCTACTTTGTGTACCATACGTGTGCCAAGTGCAAGGAGCCCTAGCTAATATGGTATGTGCTTATACAATTTTACTCATCGGTACCATATTTCTCTAACACAGAATTACACAGCTATCTGGTCAATTATCTGACAGGAATAAACATTTTACTACGTCAGTGACAAATGTGCACATAATTACACAGCTGGATTACTCACATTTATGAAATTGTACCTTGTCTGCATTTTGTGAACTGTTCATATATTTTCGGAGTCATTGTGATAGTATGAGAGATTTGAGAGACATATTGTGTATGGGATCGTGATTTTTTTAAAGTACGTTTGTGGTAGATGACATTACTTAAACAAGCAAGAGAGCATTTTTTAGAGGTTTTGAGATTGTTGGATGATGTCGATTTTAATATTTGATTGATGTATTATGATGATATTATTATGGTGATGAGGTGTATTATGATACGTTTATGATCAATAAGATGATGGAATGTGATCGTGCTACATGTTTATAGTGATGAAATATTGAAGAAGTATCAACAAATATGTATATGTGTAATAAGGCGAAGAGTAGTGGTTAGGGACTCTGGTTTGTGGAAAAGAATGTTGGAAACCAAGAACTGTACTTTAAGAGATATGGAATGTGAGTATATATGTGTATGTGAGTACCACAATGCCCACGGAAAATTTTGAACACTGTGATTGATGAGATTTCGTTTTTACACACTTCCACTGTAATTTTTCGACCTGTGAAATTTTTTGTTGGTATTGAACTGTCATTGTAGCTGAAACTGCTGTCGTAAATATGTTTGTAAAGAGTATATGTGATCTTCACATAACGCTCTGCTGTGCTGGGCTGTGCGCTAGCTGCCTTGTTGTGTTGGCCGGCCAGTGTGGCCGAGCGGTTCTAGGCGCTTCAGTCTGGAACCGTGCGACCACTACGGCCGCAGGTTCGAATCCTGCCTCGGGAATGGATGTGTGTGATGTCCTTAGGTTAGTCAGGTTTAAGTAGTTCTAAGTTCTAGGGAACTGATGACCTCAGATGTTAAGTCCCATAGTGCTCAGAGCCATTTGAACCATATGAACCTTGTTGTGTTGCCTTGCAACTATACTGGTGCCGCCACTTCAAAGCTCGCCGCACTCCCGGAAGCGCATGCATATTTACATTTCTTGCAGAACGCACCCCAAAGTCGACACACTATTACTTGAAAACATATGATTACACTTTGGAGCTCATACTTTGTGCTACTTACTGAAATGCTTATGAACTGATGAGAAATATTCTTACATCTACACACCTGATTATGACAAGTGTCTTTCTACGACAGTTGAGAGACTGTTTACTGACTTATGAAATGTCATATGGTTGGTGACCGATGTTTTTATGCTTTGCGTTTTACATATTTCCTTATTTGATTTGATATCTGGTTCCTAGTGGCACTGTAGCGTTGGTTTCATAAAATACAATTTAATATATCCTAATGTCAACACTTTTAGTCAAAAGATCCATTAAATAATAATTTTATAATCCACATTCTTAAGGAAGAGCACTTGGAACGAAAGTACATTAATAAGGAGAAGGTACTAGTAACAGGAATTTCATTTCCTTTTCAAGGACTTAGTAATTTTTTGGTAGTATAAGTGTTGTGCACCACTTTAGTGTTAAGATGTGACATAAACATTGAGATGTGAATAGACATTTCCCTTATCTGCACTGCTGTCTTTACTGTAATATTTTTTCTACTTGTGCTTTGTCATGTGTAGTGTAACGACGTAGGTTTTGTATAAATAATTTTCTTTGGACATATGACCATGTGCAGACTTCGTCACCTACGTCAGTTACAACACACTTCAAAATTATTTAAACTCTTTTTAAATTGTCTCTGAATGGTTCTTGAACGAAACTGTAATTAAAACATCATCATTTGAGTCGTATGCGCAGAATTACGTCACTCAGTCCTATTGGTTTGCGCAAACTTTTTCTCAATTTAGATGTCATTTTGTTTCTTCTCAGAAGTTATATTAACGCAGGTTATCTGATTTAATAAATATTAGAACCACATTGCATAAACTTTCAAGACCCAAACTCGAGATGAACGTTGTCAAAATTAATGATCTTGTCAAATAGATTATTAATTCATTCACATAATTCTTCATAAATAAATTCTCGGAACACGTATAGTAGTATACACTACTTTATTAGCTTCATACATATAGACGTGATCCTGAGCCTTGACAAGATAGGACTGAACACTTACACATTATTAAACTTTCTATGACGTCATTGTTGTACAAAACATTAAAAAATCACAATTTTTCAATTTTTAGAAGCACGACGCAACAACTCGGTTTCAGGATCTTCTGTTGCTCTTTGGCTGTCGCCCCGTGACATATAGTGGCCAGCAATTTTCTCTCTGGTCCCGGCAACGAAGATGCTGTTTCCGTTCGTTGCGCCGCCCTCTCCGTACATGAAACATAAAAAATAAATACAAACTTTAGACAATTCACAACCATTACAAATATTACAAAAAATACATAAACAAAAACTTAATTAAACCTATATTCACCTGTAAACTGGGCTGACACTGGTGGAGGGAGGACGCTTCAATTTCGCATCCCACTACATACCCCACCCACAAGCTCAGTTTGTCAGGTTTTAACCGAAAATAAAACTTCTTCTATATACAATATTTACCTGTTAATATTATACATTTTTTCTCATGTTTTCAGTAATCTAAAGTCCTTGCTCTTTGATAGATGCAATCCTTTTATGAAGATATTGTTGTGACTATTTGTCATTTACTTTTAATCGTGCTATTATGGTAATTCACAACCGAATATATGGAGATTACTCCTTTTCATTTAATAGTTGCTAGTGAATAATAATTTCGTACGTTCTATAACGTTGTTACATTAGGACAGAGCGTTCAAATTGTGATAGGTTAGTTTCAGTTTCATTCATTTACTAGAGTTATTCTTTCCACTAATGTATATTACTAATAAGTTTCTCTCAATAACTAATAGTACTATTAATTTACGTCGTTCGTTTCCCTAATGCTTTGCTTATGGCTGAGGTCAAGAAGAAATCAAGCAAAACTTTCTTTAGAATCTCGGCACGTCTTTCTTTTCCTTCGGACACTTTGTTGGGTAATGGCAATTTATTTAGGAGAAACAAGCGAGAGAGCCCCATCTGGTGTGTTCTATATTAACACTATTACAAATCTCTATTAAAGGCACTCTGCTATGTTCTCGTGAGCCATACAGCTCTGGACGCCCATGGTCCCTAAAATTATTAACCATCCTCTTTGGTTCCTACTATCCGAGTAAATATAAAATATAAAAAATTCCTTCTGACCTAATATAAAAATTTCTTCCATATAAATCTCCTTTTGTTATCTTTCTCATGTTGAAGTACCGGTAGATAATTGTAGAACACTTGTTTAAACTTCCTGTTATTTCTTTAAAATAACACGTAACTTCACATGAATAAACTATGAACGCTCTTCCATATGTAACATATACTAAATATTAACTTATTTAGAAACGAAGGGTTTCATTTGGTCGACACTATATAATCCTTTAATGACACCTGATGAAGGTTCCATAAGAAGTAACGCTTTGGGATGCACAATCTTATGTACAACATATGGACCTTCAAAAATAAAGAAGAAATTTTTACGTTCCTTATTGATCTTCGAACTTTTAGGATGAGATCGTACTAATACAAGATTTCCTACCTGAAATGAGGGTTCTATAGCATGTTGATTATAACTTTTAATTCTCCGTTCAGCATTTTTAACAATCTGTTCGCAAACGTTTTCATCTGGGATGCATTGTTGGATCTCATTTACTGGTGGCCAAGGTAGAGCAGCTAGTAAAGGCTCACCTATAATTCGTTTGCCTGAAATGTCTATAGGTGATAATCCCGTCGTTAGATGAGGCAATTCATTTAATATCTTTTCGAATTCAGGCATTAGTTTGGCCCACCGAGTATGCACAATAAGTTCTACATAATCGTCCTAATTCTTTCATGACTCTTTCTGCTAAACTACTTTGAGGGTGATACTTCGAAATTAAGATATGTTTGATTCCATATTGTTTTATCATATCTTGAAACTTTTGTCTAATAAAGGCACTACCGTTGTCAGACATAAGTCGTTTAGGAATGCCCCAGTCAACAAAGTAATTTCGGGTAAGAAAGCGTATAACGCTTGCGGTATTCGCTCGTTTCAAAGAATATAGCTTCAAATGTCTGGACCAACATTCCATTACAACAAACACATAAGTAAATCCTCCTGAACTACGAGGCAGAGGGCCGAAAAAATCTAATGACAGTAGATCCCACAGACCTCGAGGAATTACAGCATATAATTTATAACGCTTAGATCTGTTATTAATTTTAACCTTTTGACAGGTTTCACAAGCCCTAATAATACTTCTCCAAAGATAATAACATTGACGAAGGCACAGTGCGTTCACATCGTGAACACAGTGAAGAATCGATATTAGCTAACCGCGTATCCAATACAGAAATGCGAATACAGGAAATTACTAAACGGTTATCGGAATTAGATAATAATGAAAACATTTCAAGTAGTAGAAGTAATAACGTAATCAGAGACAACAGTCGCATCGTGTTTGCTAGCTCGGACGACAACAATATAAATAAAGAAATCATGGCAAGCAAATCCGACGCAACTCTGTCCCTGCAATCTAAACAAAATCCAACTGTGTCTCTCGCAGAATGTTTGGATGATATAACGACAAATTCAAATGTAGCAAGTCGATTTCCTGTATTCAAACTAGGAGGCGAACTTCACCCTATAATCTTTATAAAAGCTTTTGAAAGTTCATTATCTCCTAAATGGAGTAATGAGAAACGGATTCAATTTGTAATAGGACATTTAGAAGCAGAAGCTGCGGAATGGGCAGTACTGCATAGAACTGAATTAGGGACTGGGATGATTTCGTTAAGCAGATTAAACAAAATTATTGCTCAAGAGGAAAACAACAACACTTAACTTTAGAGTTGTTAGACCCTCCTCCATATTCTAAACGGTGGGGAGGTTATTGGAATTAGTTTGAATGGCATTTAAACCATGCTAAATTAATTGAAGAACCAATTATTGAAAGTCATCTAATACGAGTCCTAATTAGGAGGTTACCATATTATGTAAAGGAAAGAATGATAGAAAGGGAATGGTCACAACCTTGCGAATTATAAGGGTATTTAGAACAGTTAGATATTCTCTATTGAGAACGGGAAGACGAGAAATTTAGATTTGGTAGAAATGACAATCGTCGAAATAATAATAATTCAGAACCATGAAAATTTAACAACAACAATCATAGCCGGTTTT
Source organism: Schistocerca serialis cubense (assembly GCF_023864345.2). Classification (NCBI taxonomy): domain Eukaryota; kingdom Metazoa; phylum Arthropoda; class Insecta; order Orthoptera; family Acrididae; genus Schistocerca; species Schistocerca serialis. The sequence continues at coordinate 545,577,496 of NC_064645.1, read as the reverse complement.
GTTATATAAAACGGCAGTCTAAAGATAAAGAGAGCCAACAAAATCGTGGTAATAACTCTAAAATGCGGAAATTACTTAATAACGATAACGAGATAAATCATCCTCAAGTAATTAATGAAGGTCAAGTTGTAGGTGATGTTATCATAGAAAGTTCGGAAAACTAGTAAAGTCCTTTAGTATGGGTCAACTAAAGGGAACTGTTAGTCAAGATTATACAAGACCCAATTGCAATTTATCGTTAAGCTGCCGAAAGGAAGGTGATTGGCAACAAGATTTACTTCAGGATGACACTCAGATAAGGGAGAATATACCTTATAAAACCGTTATTAAAGGTTATATTAAAGATACCGAAGTAGATATTATAATCGATTCGGGTAGCGAAGTAAGTATTTTAGCTAAAGAATTATTTCAACTTAAAAGAAAGTACTGGAATTTCCCAACCTTACCTGTAACTGGGGTGAAAATTATAGGAGTTACTGGTAAAAGAAGTCAAAATATTACTGAGGAAGTTTATTTAACTTTTGAAATTTCTAAACAATTAATTGCTCACTCCATACTTGTCGTAGCCAACTTAAATGTGGCCATAATTTTAGGTATAGATTGGCTGTGTAAATATAAAGCTATATTAGATTTTAAAGACTCTTCCTTAACCATCCATAAGGAGGCATGTGCTTTTAAAGTGAGGTTTTCTAATAATGAAGTACCTGAAAATTGCTACGAGTCCTTACAGATTAAGTACACACAGACCACGAACCTATTAATAGATTTTAGTGATCTTGAATATGAAATATACCAATGTGAGGCTAGTAATAGTATCGCAACCGAAGTGAAAGAAAAATGTTATTCCACGAATTGTCTATCCGAACGAGAAAAGGAGGAGTTGGAATCTTTGTTGTTAGAATTTAGAGCCGTCTTCTCAGATGAACCGGGGAGAATCAAAGATTACGTTTGTAAACTTAAGATTAAAGATCAAAAACCATTCTTTAAGAAACCTTATCCTATTCCAGTACAATTCAAAGAACCGGCTAGTAGGGAAATAAGTAAGATGCTACAACAAAATATTATCGAACGATCATGCAGTGCTTTTAACAATCTTTTGTGGGTAGTTAAGAAAGCTACTGGTGGAGTACGACAGGTTCTGGATGCTCGTGAATTAAACAAAATTATAGAGATGGAAATAGACAGACGCATTCCTTTGGAGGACGTACTTCTTAAGATTGCTGGTTCTCGTTATATGAGTACAATGGATTTAACTGCTGGCTACCATCAAGTAATATTACACACGGATTCACGGCAATATACGGCTTTTCTTTTTGAAGGTAGATCATATCAGTTCCAAGTTTTACCTTTTGGACTTAATATATCAGTGTCAACTTTCATTAGGGCATTAGATTCTGCTTTGGGTCAATAATTATTACAAAAGATTATTTTATATGTAGATGATATTTTGGTAGCCACTAAAACGTGGGAAGAACACGTAACGATATTACGGGAATTGTTTAACCGTTTAATTGACAGAGGAATTACTTTAAAATTATCAGAGTCTTACTTCGGAAAGGAGGAAGTGAGATTTTTGGGGCATATAGTGGACAGTACAGGTATTAGGCCAGACCCAGCACGTAGTGAAGCTATTGCTCAATGCCCGAGTCCTAGAAATCGGAAACAACTGAAATCATTCTTAGGAATGATAGGATTTCTGAGAAGATTTCTTCCAGGGCAGGATATTGTTAATCCTAAATTACTCGATTTATTAATAGAGAAATCAGTATGGTTTTGGGAAAAGAGGAAGAGGAAGTTTTTAATAAGATAAAAGGAGCGTTAACAGAAGCCAAAATGTTATACCATCCAGATTTCAATCAGGACTTTTGTATGTGTACGGTGTGATTATGGTGTGTCTTGCGTAATATTCCAAGGTGATCTGACCAACGAAAAGGGATTATATCAGCCTATTTGATTCGCTAGTAGAACTTTAAATAAACATGAAAGAAATTATTTTATAACCGAGAAGGAAGCTCTCGCAGTGGTATGGGGTTTTCAAAGATTTAGAGGATTATTAATGGGAAGAAAAACAATTGTATATACTGATCATCAGGCTTTAACTTTTTTGAACAATTGTCGGTTACTTCACCGTAGATTATTACGTTGGGTATTATGCTTGCAAGAATTTCAGTACGAAATTAGGTATATAAAAGGATCTCAAAATGTAGTTTCGGATGCTTTGTCGAGACTTCCAGTAGGAATGGAGAATATTAACATTGTAGAAGAACCAGCAACAAATTACCATCTTTATTTCCTTTTAACTCAGGAGAACGAACGTAAGGTTAAACGGATAGTAACTGCTATTAGATGCAATCAAAGAAATAACGATCAATATAGGGACCTTATACAAAACCTTAATAATGGGGACGAAACAGTCAACACCCGGGGTGTGTGGTTATATTTCAACGACTTGTTGTATTGGAAAGCACAGAGGGAACACCAGAGATGGAAAATCTGCATTCCAAAAACTGTTGTGTACGAATTAATTACTTATATTCATGAAGGTTACGGGCATTTTGGAATTCATAAATGTATTAAACATCTAATGAAGTATTATTATTTCAAAAATATGTCCCGTATTGTGAGAAGTATGATTAGGGCTTGTGAAACCTGTCAAAAGGTTAAAATTAATAACAGATCTAAGCGTTATAAATTATATGCTGTAATTCCTCGAGGTCTGTGGGATCTACTGTCATTAGATTTTTTCGGCCCTCTGCCTCGTAGTTCAGGAGGATTTACTTATGTGTTTGTTGTAATGGAATGTTGGTCCAAACATGTGAAGCTATATACTTTGAAACGAGCGAATGCCGCAAGCGTTATACGCTGTCTTACCCGAAATTACTTTGTTGACTGGGGCATTCCTAAACGACTTATGTCTGACAACGGTAGTGCCTTTATTAGTCAAAAGTTTCAAGATATGATAAAACAATACGGAATCAAACATATCTTAATTTCGAAGTATCACCCTCAAAGTAGTTTAGTAGAAAGAGTCATGAAAGACAGGACGGCTATGTAGAACTTATTGTGCACATAACCATACTCGGTGGGCCAAACTAATGCCTGAATTCGAAAAGATATTAAATGAATTGTCTCATCTAACGACGGGATTATCACCTATAGAAATTTTAAGCAAACGAATTATAGGTGAGCCTTTACTAGCTGCTCTACCTTGGCCACCAATAAATGAGATCCAACAATCCATCCCAGATGAAAAAGTTTGCGAACAGATTGTTAAAAATGCTGAACAGAGAATTAAAAGTTATAATCAACAAGCTATAGAACCCTCATTTCAGAATGATCTTTTTCTACTTGATGAGTTAATGTCTCTAATTCTACATTATCTATTGAAGGTATCTCTACAGGTTTGGTAGAGACCTTTTTAATAGATTCTAATAATTCTCTACGAACAGTTTCTGTTTGCATAGAAAATTCATCTCGTAACTTATCGTTATTTTTCTCTATTTCATTTACAACTAAGATATTGGTATTATCTAGTCTCTCGGTTAAGTCAGTAATATGATTTCGCATGCGAGCTTTTTCCTCACGTGATTGCTGGATATGTTCTTCTAACCTTTTACAATTACCAGTAATCTTATTACTAAGTCCTACTAGTTTTTCCTGCATTTCAACTTTAGAAGCCTCTATTTTATCACTTAATTCTCGACTGGTTTCATTAAGATGTTCCTGTAACCTGTCTGTCGATTTTGTTAGCTCCCCTTTAAGTTCCTCTTTTAATCTAGCCGTAGATTCGTCGTTAGACTGTTTTAATCTAGTAATAGATTCTTCGTTAGACTGTTTTAATCTAGCCGTAGATTCTTCGTTAGACTGTTTTAATCTAGCCATAGATTCTTCGTTAGACTGTTTTAATTCCTGTTTTAATCTAGCCGTAGATTCTTCGTTAGACTGTTTTAATTTCTCTTTTAATCTAGCAGTAGATTCTTCGTTAGATTGTTTCAATTTAGCGATCGCCCTAAAAAGGGATCTCATGCTCCTGTCGGACATGGATTGCTCTTCGTCTGACATTTCACTTTCCGACATTATTGTAAGATATTAACTAGTTACACACGCAGACTTGTAATCAACAATCCTGTAAAAGCACACTCCCTATGTACAACACTCCACTTCCAACTTGAAACAGACTCACCGGACACTAATATTGTAGTTTGTAGTTCTCGGTGATCAGTGTGCTGCTATGGGCTGCAGAAGTAACAGCCGTCGATGCAGCCGCTGAGATGCTGCGACCCCGCTTCCGCAACCGGCAGGACGCTGACTCGAACACCGGAGACGTCACTGGCTGCAACCACGCCCGGCCGCACCGTAGACAGGCGAAGCCCTCAGCAACACCTCTAATACCAACCGGAGGAACGCCCCCCCAGCTGACGTACTGGGCCTGTTAGTTTAGGGAGGAAAAGGTTGTCGGAGTTTGCAGCGTTCGGCTACTGCCCAACAGATGCGCCTTCTCGTGGAATAACTGCGTGACCGTACTGCTTGGCTGCGCTCCGTCAGTTGCCCACACCCGCGAAGTCGCCGCTGGCTGGTGAAGGCTCCACGAAGACTCGCGTTGACTTCCGAAGGACTCTTGATGTTTTAATTGTCTCGTACCTGTGTGCCTTAGATGCACACAGGTCCTGTTTATAAGGTCGCCACGGTGTAGTGTAACGACGTAAGTTTTGTATAAATGATTTTCTTTGGACATACGACCATGTGCAGACTTCGTCCCCTACGTCAGTTACAACACACTTCAAAATTATTTAAACTCTTTTTAAATTGTCTCTGAATGGTTCTTGAACGAAACTGTAATTAAAACGTCATCATCTGAGTCGTATGTGCAGAATTACGTCACTCAGTCCTATTGGTTTGCGCAAACTTTTTCTCAATTTAGATGTCGTTTTGTTTCTTCTCAGAAGTTATATTAACGCAAGTTATCTGATTTAATAAATATTAGAACCACATTGCATAAACTTTCAAGACTCAAACTGGCGATGAACGTTGTCAAAATTAATGATCTTGTCAAATAGATTATTAATTCATTCACATAATTCTTCATAAATAAATTCTCGGAACACGTATAGTAGTATACACTACTTTATTAGCTTCATACAAATTGACGTGAACCTGAGCCTTGACAAGATAGGACTGAACACTTACACATTATTAAACTTTCTATGACGTCATTGTTGTACAAAACATTAAAAAATCACAATTTTTCAATTTTTAGAAGCACGACGCAACAACTCGGTTTCAGGATCTTCTGTTGCTCTTTGGCTGTCGCCCCGTGACATATAGTGGCCAGCAATTTTCTCTCTGGTTCCGGCAACGAAGATGCTGTCTCCGTTCCTTGCGCCACCCTCTCCGTACATGAAACATAAAAAATAAATACAAACTTTAGACAATTCACTACCATTACAAATATTACAAAAAATACATAAACAAAAAACTAAATTAAACCTATATTCTCCTGCAAACTGGGCTGACGCTGGTGGAGGGAGGACGCTTCAATTTCGCGTCCCACTACACATGTTTAGGTATAAGTTATTGCATTTGCTGGTGCTTTTTGTCAGGCATTGTCCTACTGAATTTTACTTTCTATTACTGTGTTATGAAAGTTTTACGACTGATTTACTTTTCTTGTTTGCCGGCCCGAGTGGCCGTGTCGTTCTAGGCGCTACAGTCTGGAACCAGGCGACGGCTACGGTCGCAGGTTCGAATCCTGCCTCGGGCATGGATGTGTGTGGTGTCCTTAGGTTAGTTTGGTTTAATTAGTTCTAAGTTCTAGGCGACTGATGACCTCAGAAGTTAAGTCGCATAGTGCTCAGAGGCATTTGAACCATTTGAACTTTTCTTGTCTGCTGCATATTGCCTTATATTAGTTGTAAGGTTGCATTTACTTTGCTAATTTTAGATATACTGCTGCTTGCTTTGCCAATTTTAATTTTTTGTCATTGTGGTTTGTGTTAACTTACTCAACTGCTTCGCTTGGTTGACTGCTCTTGGCTTAATATATTTCAAAACATTCAACCATACGTCTTGCCCACAACGAAAGATAATAGCCGATACTACTTAGGTACAAAGTCACATACATCACTACACAACGTGAGCCGCTGTCTGAGCTCATTTTCTGCAACTTGCATATTAAACCAGATTTACCAATCTGGTAGAAGACACATATACAAAAAAAAAATTGTGTGGGTCACTGGTTTTTCAATTGGACACCACTTCACTGACTTGGGTGGTCCTAATCTACCCGAGTCATCCAACTGTGGAAGCGGGAAATACACGTTAACGGGGAACATGAATCATGTTTCCTTTCTGGCAACTCCTCACGCCGTTGAGAAGTGAAGGTTAGGTTAGAACACTGACTGAAAAATCCGTGGTCTGACCAGTATTCGATACTACGACTTCTTGGTTTCCAGTCAATCACTTTACTGCTAGACCACTAGGCCTGGCAGAAGACCCACTGAATCTCCACGACACTTGCAGGCAAAAGTAACACAAAAACAATCAATGTACTCACTTTACCGCTTTCTTGATGTTGCCTGCTGCAGCTGGAGACGTCATCACTCGTACAGCTATCCATGGCAGCCACACTTCTGATACCATTTGTAGAGGTCAGGATGAATGACTTGTATGAGGTTGGTGGAGCTGGGCCACTAATTGTCATGAAGGCCTATAGTTCTCCACCCTAGGCGTCATTGCAGCGGTATGGTGGGTGGATACCAGGCAATTGTCCCACGTGCCGTCATACAATTCGCATTGTCATGTATTACATACTCTTCAAAACAGAACACTGTTGATGGTACTAGATGGTGCCTCCCCCCTCCCCCCAGACATGGGCTTGACTGGGACAGTGAAGTGTACCTAGGAATGGGCCAGTATCACAGCCGATGTTTGGCATCCACCTGGGCAGCCACTGGTGGTGGGGTATAGCGATGTTGTGAGCACTGCCGTAGTGGCACTGACTCACACTCTGAGCAGGGTGGCCATATTGCCCAAACTTGAACCATGGATGCCCACAGCATGTAGCCTGCCTGTTAGTAGGCGACATTCAGGCTTAACACAAACAGCACCCTTTCAGCTAGAGAACCTGTTGACCCATTTTAACCAGTAGCCGCGTATGTACACCCACTCATAGCTGCCTCCTTTGGGGTGTCTGTAAGATGACATCTTATTATTGGTGGTATATTATGCAGGCCTGGTCTGTTATTGTTTCCGAAACGGTACTGATTATTCCCCTCTAGGTAGCAACAGCACCGAGGAACAAGGTGTGAATATTGAGCAATACTACTCTGTTTTCCCATATCGTCGGCAACTTTACAGCCAACGGTGTGTACCAATTTTAGCTTTCCAGAAGCGATTTCTACGGTGCCACTAAAATCCGCTTAGACCATCTTACACGAAAACACCTAACATGTCCCATGCTGTGACTTCTGGCGTTACTGTGGTATGAGGCCTTGCAACCTATCTGGACGTTAAAACTAAATTTCCCACTCGCAAATGGGGCTGCTGTTCAAGACAACGTAAACCACGGGCATGTGGACTGCATATTTTAAAATTGCGTACTTAAAACTCTTGTACCTGTTTTCCCTGCAGGAGTCGTCTTCTTGCTGCTGGCACTGCTAGCTACAGATAAACCTGTAATGTTCATTACGTCGGTGCAGGCTGGGGAACCACGATGACAGTCACAAGCAAATGATCGATACTGAAAAAAACGAGTATATTGTACCACCAAATCCGAAGGTGGGCTACTTTGTTTACAATTGGAATTATCTTACAAACGACGTTGTCTAGTCCTTCACTGGAACATCAACGGTGTAGTCTGTTTTGAGTATGTGAAAACTATTGTCGAAATGTTAATCATTCAGTTCAGTTACTTGGGGGGCAATCACGTAAGAGTCACTATTCTGATAGGTGGTTTTCAATTGAGATAGGTTTCAAAGATTATGCTATCAATAATAATCCAAAGTATTGGCGTCACTAGTTATTTTCACGAGAGTACGTGTGATCTCTCGTGATGCGTCTGTCTGATCATTTTGCAGTGCGATATCCGAAAGAAAGATACCTCCCCTTGCGAAATTTAGTCAGACCTATTACATGCCTCTCTTTCGCTTTGAAAGTTCGTTGAGGTATTTATACAATACACGTTACTTGCCGCTCGACAGTCGGGATGCCGTTTATTGTTGTACTCGCAACACAACGTATGAAATCGGAATATCCACTTCTCAGATAACTAACCGATACCGAGCTGTCAACACTTTTGTCAACTACACACTACCATAGCATTTACATGAATCGTGTCATCAAATAGCATAATTCACGTTTTTCGGGCACAACTTCGGCACTGCACTTCACGAATTCCACGGAGGCTAAATCACGACTCTCGACAAAGGCACTCTGTTTAGGCCACAGTCTGTACCGCCGCGGTATAGGCAGAGAAACTACCGTTTGTTTACTGTCTCCTGTTAAGTCGGAATAGAATTTTGCTGCTGGGAAAGGTGGAGCTGTCTTGCAACACGTGTAACGCAAATATGTTTTCACCGAGACACTGTCGAACAGGCACATATATATAGTGCTCCCCCTCAACAAGTGCAAATCGGCTATTGACCTTTCACAGCCAATGACACCACGTTCGTAGTTCTCCTCAGTACACTGCACAGGTCTCAACAATCCTTTCACCATAACTACCTTCTGGTGCTACCAGCGGCTTACCAGGATATCATTATTTCCTCTGATTTGTAAGCATATAAGACGAACAATGTATGGCTTCTATTCCCACGCCCGAAACTTAATGATTTATGGCCTATCCAATGAGTGAATACATGAAAATACTTCGAACTAACCCTCAACCTTACACTAATATGGAAAAAAACTTCACAACTAGTAATCAGTCGAACATTGGCACTGTACCCCATCAGTATTCTCCAAAAATGAGCACAAGGCCTTGATCCGAACAATCTTACGACAGTACAGTGCCTTTTCCACTTAGTTTATATTCAACCATCTAAACTTCTGAACACATCATGAAGTCTTCTTTACCATATCTACATACCCTCTCACCTTAACCAAATCCTCTCTTCACATCTCTGCTCATATTAAACATCCTAGTCAACACGCCAATGTCAATATCCCCAATATTTCCCCTATAGTGCAGTCATGAAATGCTGCCAAACCGGTACGAAAACTTCCCAGCTACACATCATCTCTGTCCTCTCCTAAACCAACTGCAACAACTCCAAGACAATGAACTTTACCTTGACAGTTATTCTTCCTATCAGACTTCTTTCAGTGCGACACTTCAGGTGTTTCTCCCCTCTATCCATACTATTCATACCTTCCCATTCCACACTCATGGACTGGCCTCCACCCTAGTTACCCTTACTTCAAATTCCATGTCCACTGGTACCTACTGCCCGCACTGCACATCCCTGGGAACGACATCGTTCCCTACTCATTTATCAGAGTGTCATTTAATGCCTCTAATATGAACTTGTTGTTTCCCAGTACAGGACCTAAAATTTAGTGCAGTAGTGTGTAGTAAGTACTTCACATATAATGCAGTTATTACCATCAGTAATTGCTTTTACTGTTTTAAGATCATCAGTCTAAAAATCATATGCTTTTACAGAACTATCACTTTAATAAGTCATGGTTTCAAAATAACAACAGTAATGGGAAAACTGGTAGACACCGACCTCAGGGAAGAGCAGTTTGGATTCCGGAGAAGTGTAAGAACAAGCGAAGTAGTGCTGACCCTCCGACTACTTGTAGAACAACGTTTAAGGTAAGGAAAACACTACGTTTATAGTATTCATAGATTGAAAGGTTCCGACAATATTGACTGGAATACTCTACTTGAAATTATGAAGATAGCAGAGGTAAAATACAGGGAGCGAAACGCTATTTACAACTTGTACAGAAACCAGATGACAGTTATAAGAGTCAAGAGGCATGAAAGGGAAGTAGTGGTTGAGAGAGAAGTTTGTTAGGGAGAAGATATAAAAGCCTGGAGGTTTGCATATGACATTGTAATTCTGTCAGAGAGAGTAAAGGATTTGGAAGAGCAGTTGAACGGAATGAATATTGCCTTGAAAACAGGATGTGACATTAACATCAACAAAGGCAAAACAAGGATAGTGGAATGTTGCCGAATTAAATGAGGTGATGCTAATTAAATTAGATAAGGAATCGAGGCCATTAAAGTAGTAGATGAATTTTGCTATTTAGGCAGCAAAATAAATGAGGATTGCCGAAGTAGAGAGGATATAAAACGTAGACGGGCAATGGCAAGGAAAGCATTTATGAAGAAGAGAAATTTATTAACATCAAATATAGATTTAAGTGTTAGGATGTCTTTTCTGGAAGCATTTCTTTTGAGTGTAGACATGTATGGAAGTGAAACACGGACAACAAACTCTTTAGACAAAAATGAAACAGAAGCTTCTGAAATGTGACGCTGCAGAAGAATGCTGAAGAATAGATAGGTAAATCAAGTAACTAATAAGGAGGTGGTGAGTAGAATTGGGGAAATAAGAAAATTGTGGCCCAACTTGACCAAAATAAGGGATCAGTTGATAAGAAACGTTCTGAGACGTCAAGGTCTCACCAATTGAGTATTGGAGGGTAGATTGAGGGATAAAAATTATAGGGAGAGACTGGAAGATGAATACAGTAAGCATATTCAGAAGCATGTGGGTTACAATAGTTATTCAGAGATGAAGAGCCTTGCACAGGATAAAGTAGCGTGGAAACCTGCATCAAACCAGTCTTCCGACCTAAGACCACATCTGCAACCAACTTAGCTATATTACTTTTTTACTGCAATAAGACCACTTTTGCATATTTTTGTAAATGTTCTAGGCTAAGGGAAGGAAAATTACCTGCCTGAAATAACAATAAAGAATATTATCAGCTATTGCGATATCACTACTAACTTATTGCTGTGAAGTCACGAAAGTAGTTTTCTAAGTTTCTACAGTCACTCATATAGATTTGTAATCGTCTCACGTGAGAGCTATAAAAATGATTAATTTCTTCCGTAAATATAAAAATTGTATACAAGTTAGTAAGCAGATATTATTAAACTCAACAATACAGGCATTAAGTATAGTGGAACACATATACTATTTCGGTTTGGGGTTTGAAGGGAGCAAACAGCAAGGTCATCAATCTCCTGTTTCAAAGGTGATCCATTCGGACGATTTTACATCTCAGAAGAGTCATAACGATAAATGGTAAAAGGCTAAAAAACGTAAAAATGCAGTCGTGTGTCAATGGTGAAAACAAAAGGAGGGAATGTGAATGTATGCTTTCCCGGCGTATACAGCTGGCGAAGAGTTCTCGGGCTTCCAGCCTGGTGCGGTGTCTTCAAACTGCGACGTTTCGACGAGTGACATACTCATCATCTTCTGGCGAAGTCATCTTCGCCAGAAGATGATGAGTATGTCACTCGTCGAAACGTCGCAGTTTGAAGACACCGCCACCCGGCTGGAAGCCCGAGAACTCTTCACCAAAAGGAGGGAAGTCAGCAAGTGGGCAACCCAAAGGCTATGCTAGAGGTAGGATATATCCCACCTCTGATGCAGTACAGACAAGACCACCTGCTATTCAAAAGTGTTCAACCGCTAGAATGTAAAAGTTCGAATTGTAAAAGGAGACTAACCGTATCTAAAAAGCGATGAAAACAGAGTAAAACGGAGAGATAAGAGGATCTTGGCCAGGGAGGGGAGTCAGGAATCTCCAAACACAGCTTACAGTGGGAGACACCTCAACCTTCACCGCCCTGGCCCTACTCCCGAGGAAGACTAAAAACCTTAGAACTGAAAATAAAAACCACTCTCACAGAGGAAATTGAGAACCGGCTCAACCAACCAGGAATCGTCTGCCAGTATTAAAGGTAAAGTGCGGGGAAGTCTGTACTTAGTACGCAGAGCTAAAAGAAACATTCCACCAAAATGTGGGCTACTGACTGGTAGGCTCCAGAACTGCAAAGTGGGGGTGGCTCATTACACAAAAGAAATCCATGGGTCAGCCTGGTATGGACAATGCAGAGACGACACAGGGTGGACAATTCCTTTCGAGAAAGGAGGAAGGAAGAACGCAACGTGACAGGTTTCACCTTAAGCGCACGAAGTTTATTAGTCAGGGAGGTAGCCACCCAAGAGTTGGCCAATGATTGTGCAAAGTGGGATTTGATATGAAGTCGTAAATCCGCCGCAGGAGGGGTTACAGAGAAAGGGGGGGGGGGGTAAGTGACCGTTCCCCCAGCCAAACGATGAGCAAGCTCATTACCTGAGATACCCACATGGCCAGAGGTCCAAAGGAAGTCAACGGAACAAGCAGCATGGTGAAGATCAGTGAGATGGTCACGGATGGTGGAGACCAAGAGATAGAGGGAAAAACGCTGGTCAATAGCCTGAAGGCCACTCAGTGAGACTGTACACAACAAAACGTGGTTGAGTTGGGATTGTTTAATAAAGGTAAGGGCCTGGGAAATTGCCATTAGTTCCACAGTAAACACCCCACACGCAGTTGGCAGGAGATGATTTTCAATGCCAACAGAGGACGTGAAGGCATAGTCCACATGATCAGCATATTTAGAGCCATCGGTGTAAAAACAACAGCATCGTGCCAAGAAGTTCGGTGGGAAAAACAATGGAACACCATCAGGGGAACGAAATCTTTCGGACCTCAGCAGAGATCCATCCGAATCTGCGGTCGAGGAGCTAACCATGGAGGGGGGGGGGGGGGAGGGTATTAGGGAGGGAACGTGGAAGACAGGACAAGAAAGGAAGCTGAAAATCACGGCAAAGAGATGCAAAGCAGAGCCCAACCGGTAAACCCACCCAAGGGTGGGTATCTGGTGGGCGACGTCCTTGGTCTGGGAACAGGATAGAATAGGAAGGATGAGTGGGAGAGGAACGGACAGCGATTGCATAAGAAACCAGAAGCTGAGACCGCCGAACAGAAAAGGGGGAGGGGGGATTCCTGCTTCAACCAGGAGACTATCAACAGGGCTTGTAGGGATGGCACTGGTGGCCAAACGGATACCAAGATGGTGGACCGGATCAAGGAGGTGCAGTTTGGAAGGAGAAGCCAAACCGTAAACTTGACAACCATCGTCCAAGCGAGACAGCACTAAAGCCTGATAAAGGCGGAGAAGAGTGGAACGATCCACACCCCAAGAGGTGTGGTCAAGGAAGTGAAGGACACTGAGTTTATGGAAACATCCTATCTTCTGAAGTCTGATATGAGATAGCAAAGTGAGCTTGTTGTTAGAAAGAAGATCCAGGGAACAAAACTGTGGGACCACAGGTAATCGTTGTGCATCAAGGTAGAGTTCCGGATCGGGGTGGACCGTAGTATGGCGACAGAAGTGGACCACCCGCGATTTTAAAGGAGAGAATTGGAACTTGTGTGTGAAGGTCCATGAAGAAGCATACCATATAGCACCCTGGAGCTGCCGCTCTGCAGATTTCATCGAAGTGGAACTAACCCAAATGCAGAAATCATCCACATACACAGCAGGGGTGACTAAAGGACCGACAGAGGCCACAAGTCCATCTATAGTAATGAGGAAAAGAAGTACACCCAATACGTAACCCTGTGGGATGCCATTCTCCTGGGTCCATGGAGAACTAAAAACAATACCAACCCGAACCCTGAATGACCAATGGAAGAGGAACTGGCGGATAAAAACCGGGAGTGCGCCCCAAAGACCCCACTCATGAAGTGTAAGTAAGATTCATGGCGCCAAGCTGTGTCACAGGCCTTGCGTAGGTCGAAAAATACTGCAACCAAATGGCGGCACTGGGAAAAATCCTGCCGAACTGCGGATTCCAAGGGAAGAAAATGATCGATCAGAGACCATCCCTCTCGGAATCCACACTGATATGGGGATAATAGTTCCTGAGATCCAGTGACCCAATTGAGCCAAGGGGCTACCATCCATTCAAGTAACTTACAAACAACGTTTGTCAGACTAATTGGCCTATAGCTTTTGACAAACAGGGGATTCTTACCAGGCTTAAGGATGGGAACCATGATGCTATCCCTCCACTGAGAAGGGAAGTCACCCTAGAGCCAAATAAGGTTAAGCACCCAGAGAAGATGTTGTCGTTGTGGAGCACTGTGATGTTGAAGCAATTCGTTATGAATGGCGTCTGGGCCAGAGGCAGTATCACGAGAAGACGAAAGTTGCAAAATGGGTCGCAAGATGTTCTGCGAGAATCAATGGGTCCATGGAAAGGCCATCTGGGAGGGCAAGGCCTGGGAGGGCAGACACATGATGGCAACCTTGGAGAGAGGACAGTAGAATTGAGAGAAGAAACAAAGTGTTCCCAACACACCCGTTTGCTCCGTTTGATTAAGTAACGGGCTTTGGCCCGGAGGCGTTTAAAGGTAATAAGATTGGCAGTGGATGGGTGCCTCTTAAGGTGTTTCAAAGCTCGATGGCGATCACGGATGGCAATGGCAATTTCCGTACTCCACCACGGGACTTGCTGGCGGTGAAGTGGTCTGGATGAGCGTGGGATAGCAAGGCTAGTAGCGCGAACAATCGCATCAGACACATCATGTAGTACGTTATCGAAACAACCCGACAAAGAGGGAGAAAAAACGATCTGTGCAGTATATAGAGGCCATTCGGCATGCTGGAGAGACCAACGTGGTAACCTGTCCATCAGGGAGTGGGAAGGGAGCGAGAGAATCAACAGGAAGTGGCCACTATCGCAAAGGTCGTCGTATGGCGACCAGTGTAATGAAGGGAGGAGGGAGGGAGAAGAAAGAGAAAGATCAATGGCAGAAAAGGCACCATGATTGGCACTGAAATGGGTAGGGGAGCCACCATAAGAAGGCACAAGTCGTCGTCTGCAAGAAACTGGTCTATGAGAAGACTCTGACTAGATGGAAATGCACTGCCCCACAAGGTGTAACGCCGGAAATGCATATCCTCCTATTTCCATCTATTGTACTATTATTTTTTTTCTTGTTTTGTTACCTCAAGATATGACATTTCTGTCTCTTTATATATTGTAATTGCTTTACTGTTTGTATATATATTTATGCATTTATGTCGATGTATATTTGGTTTGTTTCGTAAATATTATTTGTATTTTTACGCTGGGTCTTGCCTAGGGAAAACTGCTATCGAACGATTACATCGATAGGTCGTGTGAAGACTCAAAGTGTGTAGGATCTTTGGTAGTGTTAACTCTGCCGCGTGAAGCGCGGGCAGAACAGTCGGAGTCTGGCTGGAGTAGCGAGTGGAGCAGGTGTGTTGTGTGACGCTCCCGCGAGTTGCCGCGCTTTCGGGGTTTGGCAGCATGTAATTGCGCTCGACTCGCGATGATAGTTTCTGACATGGTGTCGCGGACGGGAAGCATTAGCTGGCGCACATCAAGAGCCCGTTTCGCCTGGTGACCGTGTCGAGAAGAAGGCGCGCCAACATCCAGCTTCTGCAACAGCGACGGCCGACAATGAGTGACTGTCGCCACCTCCTCGATCGACGGCTTCAAACCTTCAATCAACCAACAAGGAAGACTAAAAGCACGTAAAGTTTCAGAACTGTATGGCAGACCTCAGCTTTTCAAATTGTTCCATTTGCCTCGCAAAATTACAGCAACTTAGCATGAACCTCTGTTGCTCATTGTCCCAGTTGCATTGCCAAGCAGGGTCCCTTCCTTTTCCGAAATGAACCCGAGTGTCGTTGAAATTCAAACGCCAGCATAATTCCATTTCACTGCTTTAATTTCAAAGTTCAATTCAAGCATTAGCTGGCTACAATAGTTAGATTACACAAGCACAAATTAAGAGTGCGAGTTTTGTTACCGTATTTTAGCTTACCTGTGACTGCAGCTCAGCTTGGTACGTACTAAATTTTACTATTGTTAATTGTTCAGAATCGTTTAATTCAAGTTCAAAGTTAAATCTCTTATTTCTAAATTGCGTAGATTCAAGTAGTTTTTGAAATGATTGTTGAGGTAGTCCAAGACTAACCGTATTTTACTGAATTTCGATGTGCTTCAGAAAGAAAGCTCACTATTAACTTCAGTCACTAAATTAACTTTCGATTTTCCGGTCATTAATTCTTTTGCTAAATTAAGTCAGGGTGTAGCGAAATTTATTACTTCTGACAAACTTTCAGTTTTCACACTACACGTGTCAACCTTCAGTTGCCACGCTTCTAGTGTTAATTATATGTGTAATAACCTTTCTTTTTCAGTTACTATAGTAATTGTCCTTAGGACTGGCGACCGTGATTTCCCCCAAATCTCAAATATCTAATTACCGCTAGTTAATTGTTAACGTAACGGCCGCACATTTACTTTCTTTATTAACTTTACCCCTTTTCAAAATTAATTTCCACCAATTTCATTTGCATTTTTCCTTTCATTTAGATGTAACCCTTTCCTCCCTCTTTACCGGCAGGTTAACTTCGGTGACGATTGCTTTTCCAAAACTCCCATTAGGTACACGCGGTTTCATTTTTCACTGTCATTAAGGTCGGTAAGTGAGGGGGAGGTTACACGTGGCGACCTGGTGACAGGACAATCTTCAATTTTGAGGTTGTTCTGGACACGAAGTTTGCATTGTGCAAATATCGTAACAAAGTACTGGTTACGTACAGGCCGTTACGTCAGCGAGAATAAGTAGTGGGAGTAATCCTAATTATATTTGAGATTTGTCATTTATATTGAAAATTATTAAAATGAGTGAAGGCAACAATTACCAAAATTTGGTAGACTTGGATACGGAACAATCGGTCGAACAGTGGGAAACGCGCACGGCGGTTCCCATTGTTCAGGGGCAGGCGGCTAGCATGAAAGACGCGACCGCCGAAACGCAACAAAGAGCAGAAATGGAATTCCAAACTTTAGAAAATGTTTCGGAATCGGAAGCGAAAATAAAATCTGTACCCCTTGATGATGAATACGGGGGAACATGTATAGAGGAACCAGCTACGGAAGTAAAACCGGTAGTCTCCGGGAATTTAACTGATTTATTGAATGTTTTGATTAATGAAATCAAGAGTCAATCGGCAGAAATTATAGCTCTGTCTGCCAAGCAAGAAGCTCAGTCTGAAAAGATTGAACGAAAGCTAGACAATCAGAACAAAGCTATTAATGTTGTTAACAACAATGTTGGAGTTGTTAATACAAAAGTTGATAAAATCAAAGAAGATATTGTTGTAATTAATACCGAAATCGGTAATCTTAAACAGGAAATGATAGGCGTTCAGGCGGAAATTGCGAGCATAAATACTCGTTTTGATTCCGAAATTAGCAGAATCGAGAAAAGTGTAGGAGAAGCAGTTGCTCCGATCATCGAGAATAAGGTGACGGAACAAATTCAATTAGTGAAAAAAGAGGATCAACAGAAGGTGGAAACTTTAAAGGCTTTAGTGTCCGAAGTAGACACTAAAGTGAGGGAGCAGGCTAATACCTGCGAAGAGAAAAAGAGGGAAGTGGAAACGCTTGCGACAACCACTTGCCAAGTAATTACGAGAGTGTCGGAATTAGAAAAGAAACTTGACGAAAAACAGAGCTATGTGCCAATCTGTGCACATAGTTCGGAATTGTTGACGAAAGAGGAGCGGTTCGACCCCTTGAAAAAAGGCGGTATACACGCGACGGATTTCATTAAAAATTGTGAAAGAGTTTTACCCAGATCATGGACTAATGAGAGAAAAATTAATGCGGTTATTGATGTGCTGGCTGGTGATGCCAAGCGTTGGGGCTTAAACCTCGACATTACGAACCTGACTTTTGACGAGTTTAAAAATTTGTTTCTGGCTGAATACTGGTCAGAGCAAAAACAGCAAAGTGTCTGGCGCGAATTTGTCGTATCGAGGCCTTTCGATGCGAATTCGCGCGGTTCGATGAGGGAGTTTTGTGAGGGCTGGATCCGCAAGTTGGAATATCTGCGTGATCGCCGCACGGAATCCGAAATAGTCTGGGAACTCTACAAGAAGCTTCCAGATGATACAAAACGCTACGTAGGAAGCAATTACAGGACAATCAATGATTTCCTGGAAAGAGTTGAGGACGAGGACAATTGGCGCAATAATCGCGACAGTGGTAGAGGCCGTGGTAACAACAACGGGTACCACTCCAACCATAACAACGATAACCATGGGAATAATGCTTACCGCAGCAATGACAATAATGGTTCGGACCGTAATAACAATCGGTACAATGCAAATAATTACCGGAATGACGGAAACCAGTATCATACTAGCGTGATACGGGCTGCGCAGAATAGTAATAACGCCAGAGGGTGTGACCAGCCGCCTCAGCAGTATCCGGGGAGCGTATCTGCTGGGATCTGCTGGGACGAGACAGGGAAACCATTAGCCGCGCCGGTGAGGGGCCGACCGGGCGTGGAGAAATTTTGGCGGCCCAATAACAGGAGAAGACCCAGGTGTCGTCGTTATGAAAATTCCGTATGGAATAATCAACGGCGGGAGAGTGTGCCAGTGTTAGGAGAAAGGAGTGCGCCCACAAGTAGTAAATCAGCTGTATACATGGCAGCAGAAAATACATTCACTGTCAGTGAGAACAATTTAAGTAGTGTTCCGGAAATCGATTATAAAGTGGCAGCTGTAATACCCACAGCGGAACTGGAGATTGAGTTTAAGAATGATTCGCAATTGTTGAGAGAAGATCAGATGTCGGATAAAACGTCCGTCATCGAGCGAGGGGATGCAGAGAGGGATGAGGTCTGGTTAAGGCAGTTCGGTCGCTTATACGACGAAGTAAGAGATTATAGGGGCCTGTACGGGAGAAGTGTTTATGGGGAGCGCGGGCAGGATTTGCCGCGTCTCGTCCCGCAGGAAGATAGTGATTGTGAAGTGATAGGAAGTTCTGGCCCTAACCGGCAGACTTTACTAGAAATAGTTGATGTTAATGGGGAGCACGAGCAAGATGCGTCGTGTTTCGTCCCGCAGGAGTTGAATGTTGAAGTAGTAACGGAAAGTTCTGGCCCTAACCGGCAGACTTTACCGAAAGTTGTAATGGTAGAAGTAGCCGACCCATCCGACGCGAACATCCAGTTTAAACATTGCGAGAGTATTAAGGAGAAAAATTACGAAAATTTTAGTGATAGCCGAACACGATTGGTAGAAAAGCACGTAGATTACAGCGTGTATGAGGTTAGAGCTGACATTATACCGTCAGAAGATAACAGTGTGGGTTGCGCAGATCTAGAGGAAGTAATTGCAGATACTACTGGGCACATGTCTCCAGGTAGATTGGCAGATGAGATCAATCTGATTAAAGAGGAATCAACGAAGGTGACAATTAGTGAATTGATAGCAAAGCAACACTCACTAGTTGACGAGTTACAGGAAAAGGTTTCGGTATTGGAGGCGACGCTACAGACTAAGCCTCAGGACAAACGTGTTGAAATTAAAACTGTATGTGAACAGAGGCTGAAAAAGCCGCCAGACAAGCCGAATTTAGGATCAAAGCCGGATGGTTTTTTCTGGAATGACCTGGATATAGACGAGGATTTACTGTGGGAAAATAATGAAACAGTCGAGGACAAGTGTAGACAGATAGTAGTGTCTGTTAATATGCACGACCTACAACTAAACGTGTTGATGGACACCGGTGCAGAATTGAGTGCTGTATCTGGGAAAATATTTGAGTTACTGAAAGACAGACCCGGCATCGTAGTTATGCCAGTAACAGGAGTGAAAATTATCGGTGCTACTGGGAAGGCCAGTAAACCGGTCACAAAACAGATTTTTGTCAACTTCAAGATATGTGGGGGACGATTTGAACAAGAGTTTGTCGTCGTGCCAGACTTAACTACGGAAGTAATTATCGGGTTAGATTGGCTATTAAAGTACCGTGCAGTGATTAACTGCGAAAGCAAAACTTTGACATGTATGTCACTAAATAAAACAATGATAGTTAGTTTTGACGAGGCAGGAGACGGTGTGCATAGGCAATACCAGCCTATACACATTGTTAACTGGCCGGATGACATTGACGTAGGAATGAGTTTGAACTGCCGTAATGTGAGGAAGTTCGGCATTGACAAAAGTGTAGAAAGTGAATTGGAAGAGATAATCAAATTCCCTCCACGGATTGACATTAGTATTGGTGTGAAAAACGATCGTTTGCGAGAAGTAATGAAGCTAAAAGCCGATGCTCGCATACGTCGTAATGACGCTAAAGTGCGTTTTGCTAA
Organism: Schistocerca serialis cubense; assembly: GCF_023864345.2. NCBI lineage: Eukaryota > Metazoa > Arthropoda > Insecta > Orthoptera > Acrididae > Schistocerca > Schistocerca serialis. Next base: position 545,557,267 of record NC_064645.1, on the reverse strand, counting down.
GTTTGCAATCGGAGACTTAGTACTTGTAAAAGCTCATGAGAAATCGAGCGAGATAGACAATGAAATCTCTAAATTTAAGTTTGTTTATAATGGACCATTGTAGACCTGAAATTGTACCAACCAAGGATTGATTGGTACCACAGATAGGGTAATTTGTACAGTATGTAGATATAGAGTGTAAGATTTAAGGATGTGCCATGTGGCGATGCTTTTGCCTGACCTAGAGGTCATTAAAGAAGTTGTAATTAATAAGTAATTTATGTTGATTAAATGATTTAAAAGTTACTGAATATTAATCAATTTAAAAATCCAAGCTGCTAGTTTAAGTTTTCAGCTGAGTCACAGTAGATTAAGGAATGTAAATATGATTTTGTGAATAGCTGTAAGATTCCATAAATATGTGATTTACTAGTCATTGCCGATGTACTTAGACGCTGTTTTAAGTTTCAGGCTAGTACATGCGTGTGATGATGGACAGTGTTGAGTTATCCACTGTGATAGTATTAAGGGACTCCTTGAGATTACTCGGGAGTGAGTTTTTCCTAAAGAATTCAGTGAAGCGGACGTTCTGGAAACGCCGTCACAAGGGCGAGTGAGATCAAGCGTGCCGCACACGCGGGCGCAACAATACTGGCGAGGCGAGCCGCTGTCGGCTCTTGCGCCGCTGTTGGCTCTTGGGCCGCTGTCGGCATTCTTTGTACTTGCGAGTACGGAAGGCGGAATTGTTTTTCTTCCTGGACAGCTGAAAGAATTCTACTGTCAATATTTATGTTTTATTTTATCTGCTGTATATTATTTTCTTGTTTAGCGTTAATTGGACATGACGAGAATATTAATTATGAAAAGGTTACATAAATATGTGTATTCTATGTAATTAATTATTAGTTTGCGTATTTTGATATACCTGTTTTTTATGACCATGTACTCTGATCAATTTTGCAAATAGTATTCCATTTCTTATAGTGTTACGAATTTTAATGATTTTGGAATAGCTAAACCGTTTTCTATGTTTTCTATGAATTTTGATATGTTGTCAACCTGTTTTATTTTGTGCAAGATGACAGAGTGGAATAAGATTAGGAGTTTCTCCACTCAATTATTATTGTCTACAAATTGATTTATGGTTAATTAGACGAATGCAAAATTTTGTTGATGTTTTGAGCAAATGCATTTCCGCTGTTTCTTTTTTGGGACATTTTCTGAGTCTGTTTACGTTACACGAACATCCTCAGACAATGTGGGGCACGTGTAACGCCGGAAATGCATATCCTCCTATTTCCATCTATTGTACTATTATTTTTTTTCTTGTTTTGTTACCTCAAGATATGACATTTCTGTCTCTTTATATATTGTAATTGCTTTACTGTTTGTATATATATTTATGCATTTATGTCGATGTATAATTGGTTTGTTTCGTAAATATTATTTGTATTTTTACGCTGGGTCTTGCCTAGGGAAAACTGCTATCGAACGATTACATCGATAGGTCGTGTGAAGACTCAAAGTGTGTAGGATCTTTGGTAGTGTTAACTCTGCCGCGTGAAGCGCGGGCAGAACAGTCGGAGTCTGGCTGGAGTAGCGAGTGGAGCAGGTGTGTTGTGTGACGCTCCCGCGAGTTGCCGCGCTTTCGGGGTTTGGCAGCATGTAATTGCGCTCGACTCGCGATGATAGTTTCTGACATGGTGTCGCGGACGGGAAGCATTAGCTGGCGCACATCAAGAGCCCGTTTCGCCTGGTGACCGTGTCGAGAAGAAGGCGCGCCAACATCCAGCTTCTGCAACAGCGACGGCCGACAATGAGTGACTGTCGCCACCTCCTCGATCGACGGCTTCAAACCTTCAATCAACCAACAAGGAAGACTAAAAGCACGTAAAGTTTCAGAACTGTATGGCAGACCTCAGCTTTTCAAATTGTTCCATTTGCCTCGCAAAATTACAGCAACTTAGCATGAACCTCTGTTGCTCATTGTCCCAGTTGCATTGCCAAGCAGGGTCCCTTCCTTTTCCGAAATGAACCCGAGTGCCGTTGAAATTCAAACGCCAGCATAATTCCATTTCACTGCTTTAATTTCAAAGTTCAATTCAAGCATTAGCTGGCTACAATAGTTAGATTACACAAGCACAAATTAAGAGTGCGAGTTTTGTTACCGTATTTTAGCTTACCTGTGACTGCAGCTCAGCTTGGTACATACTAAATTTTACTATTGTTAATTGTTCAGAATCGTTTAATTCAAGTTCAAAGTTAAATCTCTTATTTCTAAATTGCGTAGATTCAAGTAGTTTTTGAAATGATTGTTGAGGTAGTCCAAGACTAACCGTATTTTACTGAATTTCGATGTGCTTCAGAAAGAAAGCTCACTATTAACTTCAGTCACTAAATTAACTTTCGATTTTCCGGTCATTAATTCTTTTGCTAAATTAAGTCAGGGTGTAGCGAAATTTATTACTTCTGACAAACTTTCAGTTTTCACACTACACGTGTCAACCTTCAGTTGCCACGCTTCTAGTGTTAATTATATGTGTAATAACCTTTCTTTTTCAGTTACTATAGTAATTGTCCTTAGGACTGGCGACCGTGATTTCCCCCAAATCTCAAATATCTAATTACCGCTAGTTAATTGTTAACGTAACGGCCGCACATTTACTTTCTTTATTAACTTTACCCCTTTTCAAAATTAATTTCCACCAGTTTCATTTGCATTTTTCCTTTCATTTAGATGTAACCCTTTCCTCCCTCTTTACCGGCAGGTTAACTTCGGTGACGATTGCTTTTCCAAAACTCCCATTAGGTACACGCGGTTTCATTTTTCACTGTCATTAAGGTCGGTAAGTGAGGGGGAGGTTACAAAGGGATGACGAGCATTAAAGTCCCTGAGAAGGAGGTAGGGAGGAGGAAGTTGCTGAAGAAGGGCAGTTAAGGCAGCACGTGTAAGAATCCTGTCAGGAGAGAGATACAGATTGCAAACTGTGACCACAGAGTCCCAGTGGAGCCTAACAGCAACTGCTTCCAATGTAGTTTGAAGAGGCATCCATAGGGACCAACGTACAAACGCCACAAACGCAGGGGGCCGCCCTGATTTCGAAAGAAAGCACAGAACCCACGGAGGGCTGACAAGAGATCATCAGTAAAATGAGATTCCTGTAGAACCACACAAGCTGCAGAGTAAAACGAAATAAGGGATTGCAGCTCCAGAAGGTGACGGTAATATGCATTGCAATTCCACTGGATAACCACAGAACGATGATTCAAATGGAGGTGAACAGGGCAGTCGTGCCACCGGGTCACCAACCGTCACCGACAAAGAGGGGGTGACTTCCACGAACAGCAGGTTGGAGGCAGGTTGTGAAGGTGGGGACAGAACATCAGGCGACACCAGAGGCTCCTTGTAACTGGACTTATGTTTCTTCTTCTTTTGTGTTTGAGATCGAGGAGGACTGTGGTGCAAAAAGGAGCCAGCTGCAGCAAGATCTGGAACAGAAAGAGAACGGGCAACTGGGGGACCACAGACCATGTTTCTTGTGGTTGTCACGTGGCAGCAGATCTTTGGTCTAGAAGGTGCCAGGAAGGGGGGGGGGGGGGTCCTGCGAGGGCCACCCTTCACCAGCAGATGCTGAATTTGTGTGACATTTCTCGGGCTGGGGAGGGGGACTGGCGCCTGGAGGAGAGATGGTGGGAATCACAGGGGCGGGGGGAGGGAGGTAGGAGAGAGGTTCGGAACTGGAGTAAGGAAGGGGGAGGAAGGGGTCAAGATGTAACTAAAGCATAGCTAGATGTCATTGATACAAGATGAAGATGTGCATACTCCTTACGAGCCTCAGTGTAGGTCAGAAAATCAAGGCACTTACACTCCTTTATCTTCTTTTCCTTCTTATAAGCCGGGCAATTTAGTGAATGCAGAAAAGATTGCTTGACAATTAACACACACAGGAGTGGGAACACAGGAACTCCCCTTACGGAGTTCATGTCCAAAGTATCCACAGAGAGGAGTCTGTGAACAGTGGGAAGACATATGCGCAAAACGGAAACACTTAAAACATCTCATAGGTAGTGGGATGTACGGCTTCACATCACATCGATAAACCATAATCTTGACCTTCTCGGTGAGGGTATCCCCTTCGGAGTCCAGGATAAAGGCACCAGTATCAATGCAGTTGTCCTTCAGGCCCTTCTGAATATGCCGAACAAAGTGAACACCCCGCCGTCCTAGATTGTCCCTGAGTTCCTCATCAGTTTGAAGGATGAGGTCCCTGTGAAAAATGACTCCTTGACCATAATCAAAGACTGCTGGTGGTAATGGACACAGGAATTGTGCCAAGATGGTCACAGGCAGGAAGGGACGCAGACTGGGCAGCTGAAGCAGTTTTGATCAACAACGAACCTGACTGCATCTTGCTCACAGAGTCCACTTCACCAAACTTGTGTTCAATGTGTTCCACATGGCTCTGAGCACTATGGGACTTAACATCTGAGGTTATAAGTCCCCTAGAACTTAGAACTACTTAAAACTAACTAACCTAAGGACATCACAATTATCCATGCCCAAGGCAGGATTCGAACCTTCGACCGTAGCGGTCGTGCAGTTCCAGACTGAAGGGCCTAGAACCGCTCGACCACACCAGCCGGCCTGTGTTCCACAAAAAGTAAATGTTTGGTATTAGTGAAAGTATCTCCATCAGTCCTAGTGCAAACCAGATAGCGGGGGAAAGGTTTCGCCCCTAGCCGATGAGCCTGACCCTTAACCAGGGGGTAGCCATGCAAGGGAAGGCCGAAGGGGCAGAAGAAGAAGCACTAAAAGAATCATTTCAATTCAAAGAGACAGCCACAGAAGAACGGTCAGAGTTCTGGACTCGTATGAGTTTCATTTGCATAGCATCCATCCTGATACCACCCACTTCGATCAGGGGCTATCCCCACGGGCGCCACCCAGCCACAGCAAGGGCTGTCTGGCACAGCGGCCATTGCCGGGAGTTCTGATGCTCCAGGATGACAAGCAACCACTCCTTGGCTTATATAATGAGGTCACAGCTCAGGTATCAGGAGTGTGATCCCTGTGTTTTCAGGGGGCTCAACGAAAAGGGTACATAGCGACCCCACCACACTGGCTGGCTACCGTGTTGGCTATGTACCCTAGCATCAGATAATGATATGAAGCATAAAATGGAAGGAACTAGGAGGGCACACACCAGAGATACTAGGAAAGGCTCAAATGGCTCTGAGCACTATGGGACTTAACATCTTAGGTCATCAGTCCCCTAGAACCTAGAACTACTTAAACCTAACTAACCTAAGGACATCACACACACAAATGCCCAAGGCAGGATTCGAACCTGCGACCGTAGCAGTGCCGCGGTTCCGGACTGTAGCGCTAGAACCTCACGACCACCGCGGTCGGCCTAGGAAAGGTGTTCATCCCCAAGTGGCTCGCACAACGGAATAGAAATTTAGTAATGGAGGTCAAACCCGAGAGGGGGACCACAGAATGCCAAAAGGATGAAGTACTTACGCAAGAAAATCAAATTGCGGAGCCAACATAACCAGGAGGATAGCAGGGCCAACATAAACAAGGACACCAAGAGAGGGAGGGGAGAGGGCGGAGGGGAAGGAGCAAGGAGAGGAATGGAGGGGAAGGGAAAGTTAATACAGCCCGGAAAAGAAGGAAGGCTGCAATAGCCCGGTGCCCCGTGCTCGCCACGCACGTACTCACGAAGGGGCCGTGAGCCCCATGCGGGGACACCGACAGAAGTTTTTGTTGGGAGGATGTAAAATTTAGGCGGCCACTAGCCAGGAAACAGTTCGTAGAAGAAAAACACATGATTTTGTTTGAGTAAAATTATTTGGAAGTATTGTGCTCGAATGTAGCGTTGTATGAAAGTCAGAAATGGACGCTAAGTATAACAGAAAAGAGAAGAATAATAGCTTTTGGAAAGTGGGGTTAGGGAACAATGTTCACGATACAGGCGATTGTTAGGTAACTAATTAGGAAGTTCTGAAGCGATTTGGACATAAAAACTGGAAGTGCAGAGCAAGGCTTCGATACAATAACGTTGTTGAAAGTGGACTAGGTTGCAGTTGCTATGCAGAAATGAAGAGACTTGCACAAGAATCGCTTACGTGGAGAACATCATCATTGTCTTCTCCTCTTTCACAGCATATTATCTGGAGCTTCGCAAGGATCAGTTATGCAACTGTGAATGAACAACGCTCGAAAGTAGCGACAAGAACTTCATAAAATATTATTTTAAAGAAAGATGATAGCACGGATAGAGGCAACTATAGCTAACTGCTGTTCTCTCTTTCTTACTGGCGCTGCTGCTGAATCCTCGGTGTCATACGCGGCGTTAGTTTTCGTTGACGATACTGAACCTTAGCTATTATAGTGACGCTCATTCTAGGCATCACTGAGATAGGTTTGCAGTAATGAACTTCGCAATTCAGTCCGGCTACAAAGTTTGCCTTTAGGTCACATTGCTTTCCGAAAATCTCATTATGTATGAAGCTGCTTTCGAATTACTCGCTTCATTCAGGTAACAACCAGGTGTTTAGCAGCTTCCTCAGCGCGAAAAGGTATTAGTCATCATCTCACATACTTTTTCCGAATAGGCGATTGGTCTATTGATTAGTTTAATGTCCAGAAAATATTTGCTTTGAGTGCCTTATTAATTTACGTATTATTATGCACTCAATGAAGTTCAGATGCTGGACAAGCCTTTATACACCACTGGCCATTAAGATTGCTACACCACGAAGATGACGTGCTACAGACGCGAAAATTAACCGACAGGAAGAAGATGATGTGATATGCAAATGATTAGCTTTTCAAAACATTCACACAAGGTTGGCGCCGGTGGCGACACCTATAACGTGCTGATATGAGGAAAGTTTCCAACCGATTTCTCATACACAAACAGCAGTTGACCGGCGTTGACTGGTGAAACGTTGTTGTGATGCCTCGTGTAAGGAGGAGAAATGCGTACCATCACGTTTCCGACTTTGATAAAGGTCAGATTGTAGCCTATCGCGATTGCGGTTTATCGTATCGCGACGTTGCTGCTCGCGTTGGTCGTGATCCAATGACTGTTAGCAGAATATGGAATCGGTGGGTTCAGGAGGGTAATACGGAACGCCGTGCTGGATCCTAACGGCCTCGTATCACTAGCAGTCGAGTTGACATCTTATTCGCATGGCCGTAACGGATCGTGCAGCCACGTCTCGATCCATGAGTCAGCAGATGGGGACGTTTGCAAGGCAACAATCATCTGCACGAACAATTCAGCGAAGTTTACAGCAGCATCGACTGTCAGCTCGGAGACCATGGCTGCAGTTACCCTTCACTCTGCATCACAGACAGGAGCGCCTGCGATGGTGTACTCTACGACAAACCTGGGTGCATGAATGACAAAACGTCATTTTTTCGGAAGAATCCAGGTTCTGTTTACAGCATCATGATGGTCGTATCCGTGTTTGGCGACATCGCGGTGAACGCACATTGGAAGCGTTTATTCGTCATCGCCATACTGGCGTGGGGAGCCATTGGTTACATGTCTCGGTCACCTCTTGTTCGCATTGACGGCACTTTGAACAGTGGACGCTACATTTCAGATTTGTTACGACCCGTGGCTCTACCCTTCATTCGATCCCTGTGAAACCCTACATTTCAGCAGGATAATGCACGACTGCATGTTGCGGGTCCTGTACGGGCCTTTCTGGATACAGAAAATGTTCGACTGATGCGCTGGCCGGCCCATTCTCCAGATCTCTCACCAATTGAAAACGTCTGGTCAATGGTGGCCGAGCAACTGGCTCGTCACAATACGCCAGTCACTACTCTTTATGAACTGTGGAATCGTGTTGAAGCTGCATGGGCAGCTTTACCTGTACACGCCATCCAAGCTCTGTTTGACTCAATGCCCAGGCGTATTAAGGCCATTATTACGGCCAGAGGTGGTTGTTCTGGGTACTGATTTCCCAGGATCTATGCACCCAAATTGCTTGGTAATGCAATCACATGTCATTTGTAGTATAACATATTTGTCCAATGAATACTCGTTTATCATCTTCATTTCTTCTTGGTGCAGCAATTTTAATGGCCAGTAGTGTAGTTTTACAGTGCAATAGCTGTGCGCTTAAAAATGAGTACTCGTTTATTATGCATAATTAAGGTAGTGTGAAACTTGAACTAAAGCATTTCAAACAAATGCTGTAACCTCAGGAGACTATCGGATCGCTCTGATATTTGGGCACTGATAGAGGAGCAAAATATATTAAAGAAAGAAATAACTGATAAACGTTCATACTTACTCCTTTTTTGGGGGATACGCATCACACACGTTTGGTGAATGTGAGTTTGACCTTCCGGTGAATCGTGTCGTCTTACATCGCCAGACGCCAGTAATTGATGTGTGCGAGTCGTCTGGTATAACGACTCGCCAACGTCGTATTAGGTTCAGGTGCTCCGAGATGCACGGAGGAACTGTCGCAGTGCGCTACGATACTTAGGCTGTACGGCAACGCGTTGGATGTGCTTGTGGACAGATATAAGTAAGCAATAGTTTGTCAAGGCGTGTGTTACTGAAGCGATGCCAAGAAGACTATGTCCAACTTGGGAGTCACACTGTCAGCTCCTGTAGTAAACACTTGTCACTTTGCGAAGGCTATGGGCAACTCCGCTTGTAGACTAAGTCTGGCAGGCTGATCTCCATTACGTACTGTAGCTACAAACAGTGCCCCTGGAACTCCGTACTAGAACTGTCATGCACTAATAGCGAACATGGACCGCCCGTAGCTGCCTGTGGCCGCCGCTCATCACAACGCGGAAGTCCATCTCATTGGCGATGGCGTAGATTGGGCTGACCCTGCGGCTGGCGGTGAACTTCAAAACGCCTCCCGTGGCGCCAGTCGGAAACTGTCTCGGAGTGCCATCTCCGGTTGCGTCCATTGTCGATGACACAACAGTAATCAACAGCTTATGAGACTATTCCACACATCACATATGTACAACTACTTGCAAACACGTGTATGTCAGCGAACGGTTCCCAAGGTCATTGTCAGACTCAGTAAAATGTACAAAACTACTTAGATACAAGCCAGCACAAATTATAGCAGAAAAATTGGTAGCTTTTACGAGAACACAACAAACTTACAGTAAGTGATTTAATTGAAAACAGATTGGCACCATTCATTTATTTTCTTCTGCAACGAAATACTTGGTGGGCATCTCAGGATGGGTATTATGTAACAGGCACCAATGCGTATCGAGATCTAGTGAAAGTGCTACCGTTTCACGAGACTGCCGTTATTTTGACTCGTACAATAAATAAGGTGCAGCTCTCATTTCTCTTAGCTATTACATCAAAAGCTGCGCTATATGGGTAGTGATGTTGACACTGTAGGCAGCGTCTGAATACGATTTTACGGTGAGTGCATGCATTTCAAAAGAGAAATCGTAAGTAGCTCATATGATGGAGGTGATACGTACATCAGTTACTTTCGAATGGTTCAAATGGCTCTGAGCACTATGGGACTCAACTGCTGAGGTCATTAGTCCCCTAGAACTTAGAACTAGTTAAACCTAACTAACCTAAGGACATCACAAACATCCATGCCCGAGGCAGGATTCGAACCTGCGACCGTAGCGGTCTTGCGGTTCCAGACTGCAGCGCCTTTAACCGCACGGCCACTTCGGCCGGCAGTTACTTTCGAGTTTATGGGCATGTTAATGAGGAACTACTGAAAATTTTCTGTTTTCTGTTAACTTAGACATAATAAAAGGCGCTACTAACTAATTATTTTATTTATTCGAATGGCTAGGGCCTCCCGTCGGGCCGGTCGGTGTTGCCGAGCGGTTCTAGGCGCTTCAGTCTGCGGTCGCAGGTTCGAATCCTGCCTCGGGCATGGATGTGTGTGATGTCCTTAGGTTAGTTAGGTTTAAGTAGTTCTAAGTTCTAGGGGACTGATGACCTAAGACGTTAAGTCCCATAGTGTACTCAGAGCCATTTTTGATCCTCCTGTCGGGCAGACAGTTTGCCGGGTGCCGGTCATTCAATTTGACGCCACTTCGGCGACCTGCAGTCGATGAGGATGATGATAAGGACAGCACAACATCCAATCCCTGGGCGGAGAAAATTCCTCGACCAGCCGGGAATCGAACCAAGGCCCAGAAAATTGACAATCCGTCACGTTAACCATTCACCCACCGGGGGTGGATTCTACTAACTATATGAAGGTTTCATTTAATGAAATGAAATGAATCACGGAACATATTGACAAATACGTAGTGTAATCAGTAGAAGGAAAAAAATTGTAACAGGAACGCAGCCACTTTAATCTGAAAAGCTGCGAAATAAATAATAACTATAGGGTGTTAATTAACAGTGTAACTATTTCATTAGCACGACTAGAATGCCGTGATACTCGTTAAATATCTGTAATTACAGCATTGTTGAATCATTAATACACGATTTCATTGCTCTTTCATTTTTCGGCCCGTATGAAGCAGGCCCGTACTGGCGGCCATTGCTGTCGATGGCGGAATGAAAATACCAACAACGCGCCCGGGCGAAAATTCTGGGTGCGGGAGGCGGCGGCAGTTTGCGATGCGAGGGACCGACAAGAATTCCACAAAGCGTTTCCAAATATTGCAGCGGCCGAGGAGCGCCACTGCGGATCCCAGGCGGCTTCTAAACTGGCGCTCAGGAAAAAAGGGGAAAGTACGACAAAAACGTGCGGATGTGACGCCCTAAAAGCAAGAAGCAGGGAACAAAGACTTATGTCAGAACAAGGCGCTGCTTTTCATCAGGTTCTACCACTTCGTCAGAGTAATTAGCTACAGTGTTGCCACTGCCTTGTAAAAGAGCTCTCATAATTATCATCATCCTCTGTATCATCATTTCAAGGAATAGGCATATTTTCCCGTTAAGGTCTCTTTCCATTTTCACTTTAGAATGAATCGTGGTAGTCAAAGCCTCCTTTCCCCGAACCTGTATAATCAATTTCGTATCTATTTTTTGGGGGTAATCTGTTGTATGTGTTAATTTAAGCTCTTTGCATAAGGTTTCATCGCATTTATGGCCTACAAGACTTCTGAAGAACATTATTTTTTAAAAAGAGTAATTTACTGAGCAGTACCAGCTAGTTTGGTCATTCTAAAGCACATAACAGATGTGGATAAGCGGTGTGTCTATGGAAATGGAAATGTCGTGTGGCTAGGGCCTCCCATCGGGTAGACCGTTCGCCTGGTGCAGGTCTTTCGATTTGACGCCACTTCGGCGACCTGCGCGTCGAGGTGTGTCTTAACGGGAGTGGTGCTGTTACCGAGAAAGTACGCATGCGCCAAAGATGAGCGACCAATATCTGTGAAGCGGGAGGGCTTCTCAGGAGAATTCGGCATCTCTGGCGTTGCAGACAAATCAGTCTGCCTCTGACCCTCGCTTGCCTAATAGATGTTATTTGGTTTTGCCGGAAAAAAATGATAAAAGTAATAATAGAGCAATGAACTGCCTATTTATCGCTAAAAGATGGGTATGGCGAAGATTGTTTATCACGTACGCGAGTGCTGGAGTCGTTTGAAGTGTTTTCAGGATGACTGAAAAGACGATGAAGATGACTCACGCCCGAGACGCCCTTCAATATAAAAAACGGGTGAAAATTTAGAAAAAAATGATCAGATCTGATCCTCAATCGACTGCAGAACTGTAGCAATTGATGAGGAATTATACATAAATGATTTAACATGGGAAAAGTGTCTGTGAAACTGGTAGCGAAAATTCTTATGATCGAACAATAAGAAATTCGTGGAAATCTTTGTACTGACTCAGTGCCACTGAAAATTGTCCTAATTTCGTGGAAAGAGTGATAATGTGTAACGTATCATGGTTTCTCACTTATCATCCAGAAACTGAGTTCCCATTCAGGCTCTAGAAGGATCAAACTTCACCTACAGCGAAAAAAGTTCGAATGAGCTAATACATATTCAAAACAATGATTACTGTTTACTTTCGATAATCATGGAATTTGAATCTTCACTCCCTTCCTGAAGGTCAAACTATTAACCACCGTTGCTACCTTGACACTCTTTCTACACACCGTGAGAAAAAAAAGAAGGAAAAAAACCTGAAATGTGGAAGAAAAAGTCATGGGTTCTACATCAAGACAACGCAGCGGGTCATTTCGCGTTGTCTGCTAAGAGATTTCTTACGAAGTACAGCATCCCACTGTTAAGAGTTTATTGTGTTACTCATTTTTGTGACTGAGCCTATGGCTCACTTTCATTGCATTAAGGTTTTGTTATTGCTTTTATGGGAATATTTATTGAGTAAGAAGTTATTCAGACGTAAGTGTGGGTAGTCTGGCAGTGTTGTGGGTAGCTGGCAATTCAATTGTCTGGTGACAGTAGGTGTGGTTAGAGGTTACTTCTACACAAAGCTAAGTATTCTTGGGCATAATAAGTTTCACAGTTTTTTTTCTGGTTATGGCTGAATGCTAGACATTGTAAATTGTTATGATGGCACAGGACTGAATTTGTTCTGTACTTGTGTTTGTTCCATTAATTGTAACTGTGTTTTTTTTCATTTTGGATCTACTTAAAGCTCTTTCAGGCTACAGAAAGATACATTTTGTTCTACTGTAAGTGGTTTACCATTCCACATTAACCTGGCCTGAGACCATGTGGCTTTTATCTATTCCCCTAGGTCAAATCTGCATTAAAAGCCAAAAGATTTCAGTCAGTTTTAACAGTGAAAGAAAAAGTTTCGTCAAGTTCACAGAGGAAGACTTCCAGCAGTTTCCACCAATGGAAAGATCGCATGGACAGTTTTAGGGATAGTGGATGGGAGTACACTATTGGCCATTAAAATTGCTACACCAAGAAGACATGCAGATGATAAACGGGTATTCATTGGACAGATACATTATACTAGAAATGACATGTGATTACATTTTCACGCAATTATGGTGCATAGATCCTGAGAAATCAGTACCCAGAACAACCACCTCTGGCCGTAATAACGGCCTTCATACGCCTGGGCATTGAGTCAAACAGAGCTTGGATGGCGTGTACAGGTACAGCTGCCCATGCAGCTTCAACACGATACCACAGTTCATCAACAGTAGTGATTGGCGTATTGTGACGAGCCAGTTACTCGGCCGCCATTGACCAGACGTTTTCAGTTGGTGAGAGATTTGGAGAATGTGCTGGCCAGGGCAGCAGTCGAACATTTTCTGTATCCAGAATTTCCCGTACAGGACCTGAAACATGCGGTCGTGCATTATCCTGCTGAAATGTAGGGTTTTCCCAGGAACCGAAGGTAGGGTAGAGCCACGGGTCGTAACACATCTGAAATATAACGTGCACCGTTCAAAGTGCCGTGAATGCGAACAAGAGTTGACCGAGACTTGTAACCAATGGCACCCCATACCATGACGCTGGGTGATACGCCAGTATGGCGATGACGAATACGCGCTTCCAATGTGCGTTCACGGCCATGTCGCCAAACACGGATGCGATCATCATGATGCTGTAAACAGAACCTGGGTTCATCCGAAAAAATGACGTTTTGCCATTCGTGTACCCAGGGTCGTCGCTGAGTACACCATCGCAGGCGCTCCTATCTGCGATGCACCGTCAAAGGTAACCGCAGCCATGGTCTCCGAGCTGATAGTCCATGCTGCTGCAAACGTCATCCAACTGTTCGTGCAGATGGTTGTTGTCTTGCAAACGTCCCCACCTGTTGACTCAGGGATCGAGGCATGGCTGCACGATCCATTACAAAAATGGTTCAAATGGCTCTGAGCACTATGGGACTTAACATCTATGGTCATCAGTGCCCTAGAACTTAGAATTACTTAAACCTAACTACGGACATCACACACATCCATGCTCGGGGCAGGATTCGAACCTGCGTCCGTAGCAGTCGTGCGGTTCCGGACTGAGCGCCTAGAACCGCGCGGCCACCACGGCCGGCCGATCCGTTACAGCCATGCGGATAAGATGCTTGTCATCTCTACTGCTAGTGATACGAGGCCGTTGGGATCCAGCACGGTGTTCCGTATTACCCTCCTGAACCCACCGATTCCATATTCTGCTAACAGTCATTGGATCTCGACCAACGCGAGCAGCAATGTCGCGATACGATAAACCGCAATCGCGATAGGCTACAATTTATTTTTATTTATTGCCAAATTATAGACCTGTTACCTGATGTTTAAAACAGGTCGTACATCTTACAATTTTCGTTTTTCATCTTTTTACAGTTTTCTTTCCTTTTGTTTTATCTACAAAATTTACAAAGAATGATTCAAAATAACAATAATTTGAGGTTGAAATATAAATAAAATTTTGTTGTTTTTAAGAAGAATATAAAAAGAAGATAGGATAGATGAGAGATTTGTTAGTACCATCACCGAGTGTGACTGACGGTGAATACCTCGGAATGGTTTCATCGAGCCGTTGACCGCCAGTCACACACACACACACACACACACACACACACACACACAAATGGTTATTAGTAGAGAAATGTTTCTTATCCTATTTGTTACTAATCCTATGTATTAACTATATTAGGTGCGCATCCATGTACAGCATTTGGTGTTTTCTTGGCTAGATTGCCAGCAATTTGCTTATTTACTGTCACATCTCAGCTTCCTCCTCCTGTTCCTCCTCATTGTCACTATTTTCGCTGTCACTGTGGGTATCGCTGTCCATCCTCTGGAGATTTCTGTTACGCTGCACATAGGCATGTCTGTGACGTCGTGTCCGCATATACTCTTCATGTGTTGTTTTTGAAATACTGTTTGTCAGTGCGTTTAATTGTGCCCATTGTTCTTCGTCTCTTATTGCTGTGTATATATTTATGTCTGTATCTGTGTAATCTAAGTGTAGTGTATGTCTATTGTTCGCGTATTGCCCGCAGAAAAAGACAGTGTGTTCTGGGGAACCTTCTTCCCCGCATGTGCATGTAGGTGTCTGCCTCAGACTCACGCGGTTTAAGTGCGTGGGATAAGGTCCGTGCCCGGTTAAGAAATGTACCATACCGCGGCTGGGATCGATATGTCTCATTCTCAACCGCTCCCTTATGTCAGGGAGGAAGTTGTGCAGTCTACGTCCCTTATCACTTACATCCCACTCACCTTGCCATGTATCCAAACGCCAACTTTTAAGGTGACGTATCGTCTCTATGGGCACACCGGTTATTGTGTGTACCTTATCTAGTCTCCCCACCTTTAACCAGTACCTTGCAGCTCTGTATTTGATCGTGATATCTATGGGGCATATTCCGAGCACCACACACAGTGCATCTGCTGAGGTGGTACCGAAGGCTCCAGATAGCCTAAGTAGGACACTTCTCTGCCCTCGTCTGACGGATGCTTTGTTGGTGACCACGTTCAGTCTATGTGCCCACGTGCTAGCTGCAAAGCTGAGTACTGATTCGAAGAGCGCACAGTGGTATGTACGTATGACTGGTAGAGGTAGTCTGTACTGTTTTGAATTTAGCCTCACCAGTTTGTGGAGTATTTTTTCTGCTTTGTCTGTTGTTAGCCTTATGTGTTCGTGGAAATTCAATTTTTCATCTATGTGTACCCCAAGATAGCGCGTAATGCGTGCTCGTTTAATGTTTGTGTCCCTAATTTTAACCGAAGGATTTCTTTGAAGTGATCCTTTCAGTAAAGTGTATGTTGTTTTGTTTTCGGCTATCCTGAGTTTGTTGTTGTGACACCACTGAGTAATTGTTTGTAGTAATCCACTGGCTTTCTCTTCTAACTAGGCTCTGTTGTTTGCAGTGACTACAACTAATAGGTCATCTGCGTAGGCGACAATTCCGTCTGACCTGTCATCCCCATCCAGGAGTTGTAGGAGGGGTTCGATTGTTATGTCCCAGAAGATGGGGCCGCAGATCGACCCTTGAGGACAGCCTTTGGTAATTCTTTTAATTACTTTCCGGCTGTCCATTTGCCATTCGACTACTCGGTCTTTACAGTAGTCCCGAAAACTGTTGTACAGTGATTGCGGTACCTCCAGATGTCTTAGCCTCTGAAACAGTGCTGGCCACCAAAGATTATCAAATGCTCCGGCAATGTCAATCATTATTGCCATGGCGTATTTCTGTTTTGTGGTGTTAACTATGCGCAGGGCCTGGTTGATGGCATCATCTATTGATCTGCCCGCTCTGAAGCCGAACTGGTGTTGGCTCATACCCCTGAGAGCTCTGTGTGTTTGCAGGCGCTTACACAGTAGCTTCTCCTGAATCTTTGCTAGGGTGTTTATTAGGCATATTGGCCTGTAAGTCTTTGGATCTGAAGGATCCCTGTCCGCTGATTTCTTAATAATGACTGCTTTGGAGGTTTTCCATACTGTAGGTACCCTGCCCAGCCGTAAAGCATCGTTCAGTAACGTTGTTAGGAACGGGGTGATCTGCGGTGCTAGTTTTTTCAGTGTTTCCGAGTGGATACCATCTGGTCCACGTGCTTTTTTGTTTTTGAGCTCTGAGATTGCTAACGCAACCTCTTCTTGCGCAAAAGGACAGGTGACAGTTGCAGTGTTGTATGGTGTGTGTAGGTTTCCTCTTAGTGTTGCATGATATTGTGTGTCTGTACCGATAACGTCGTCAGGGAGCAGTTTATACAGCAGAAACTCCGCTGTATTCCTCCATCCCCTCGTCATCGTGCCGTCATCCTGCCTTAGCGTTCCCAGAACTAGTGAGGTTTTTATCTTCTCTGTCAGTATTTTGTATGGTTCTCCCCATATATTTTGCTCTGTTTGTGTTGTTACAAATAGCTCCCATTGTTGTCTACGCGTGTTGTATAGGGTCTGTCTGTATAAGTCTTGTGCATGCCTATATGCTTCAAGTCTTATTCGTCGGTCCCTATCTGCTATCGCCCTTTGATATAATTTTCGTTTGCGTCTTGCGTCTTGTTTGAGTCTCGTAAGTTCGTTGGTCCATGGTACTGGTGAGCAATTTGTGTTCTTTGCTGTCGGTATTGATGTGTTTTGTGCATGTTGTATCACCTGTGTTAACTTGTGTGCTCTATAATCGATACTTCCATTGATGTTTTGTAGACCGTGTCGTTGTATAATTTCCGTTAATTTGTTCCAGTCTGCTTTGTGCAACAGCAAGTGTCTGGTGTGTGATTTGGTCATTGTGTTCTGAGTGTGAGTTAGTGTGTATGTTATGACATTATGATCACTACTGGTTATGTTGTCGTGTACAGTCCAATTTGTTACGTATGCCATTGCTGCATTATTTGCTAGCGTGAAGTCGATATTACTGCTCGTACCATCGAACCCTGCATATGTTGGTATAGGTCCTTCCGTATTCATTACATGTAATTGTGTTTCTTGTATTAGATCGGTGATTATGCGTCCTCTGTCATCTGTTCTGTCTGAGTTCCAGAGGGTCGATCTGGAATTAATGTCAGCACTTATCACTAATTTTTTGCCTCTGGCATACATTACTAGGTCTCTGATGTAGTCTGCATACGGCTGTATTTGATGGCTGTATTGGGCGTACATGGATGCAATAACCCATGTGACGTTCCCGTTAGTTATCTCTATGGTAACCAAGTGTTGATTGCATAACTGTGTTACCTTAACTATGTTATAAGTTCTATTTAGAATTACTATTGCAGCCTTACAGTCATTGCTGCCTGTTATTGTGGTAGCATGTTTTGGTAGACATATCAGTTGCCCGTTTCTGTTATAGGGTTCTTGTAAGCACATGATGTCTGCCTGCAGGTCTAGTGCTATTTTAGGGATTTCCGCACTGACTGTCGTACTGTTTTTTGTATTATGTTGTAAGATATTCATTTTTTGTCTATGTGTTCTGGGTGTTTTACGTGTACAAAACATTTACTGCCAGTCTGTGAGTAATCAAAATATGTTCGTCCGTGTGCTCTTACATGATCTATATATATTTTGTCCAAGTCGAAAGATTCTGACCTGCGCAGGCAGACCTGGAGCATGAGATCGAGCAGCGGCTCTGCTGATGTAGGAATATTTTCTGTCTTTAGGATGATTCTGTCTGTTTGCTCAGTTACTGGAAAACAGAGAGAATCTCCCTTTGGATGGCACAATCTAAGTAGCATCCGCTGCGCTGTCTGCAGTATCTCTTTTTTCTCTAGCCTACTTAAAAGTAAGTTAAGTTCTAAATTATCATAATTAGGTGCAGCTGGCTTGCTGTTGGTGCTGGTTTCTGTTGCGGTCTCTGAGGTGGTACTGGACGGATTGTGGCTTGGTGTTGGCCGCTGATTGGGGGACATTTTAAGACCTCTTTGGGATGTCACACGGTTACTTTTCGTTTTGTCACACGCCTCTTCAATGCTGTTTGCCTTCACACGTTTTTCACTGATGTTGGTGGTGCTTGCTGGCGTGGTGTCGGCGATGGCGGTGATTTGTATGGGACTGACTGTATATGTTATGTTGTCTTTGTTTGTGTTTGGAGTGGAGGTTGTTGCTAGACGCACGTTGACATCGTTGCAAATGTCACATGTCTCTCCCTCAGATTTGTCCTCATCTAATTGGTCTACTTTTATAAGTCTGGGTCCAGTAGTTTTGAGTTTAGTATTGGTCTGTAGCCTGAGTGTTTCGATGTGTTTTGATTCAGGGACTGCATGCCTGTCTGTTCCTTGTTCCATTTTCCCGGGGTGAAGAGTGCCTCCCGAGACAAATTTGACTGGTTTGATGTACTGTTCACATTTACGTGTGTCGTAGGGTTTTCCATGTGATGATGATTCTGGTTTGTGTTCATCCTGTGTATGTGTGGTGTGATGTACTTCGGCTGGGAGAAATTGTGAGGGAGTATGTCGGTTTTGTTTGTACATTTTCTTGTGCACAATATATGTAAGTTCATCTTCCAACTCATCTATCCTCTGCATTAATGTTATTTGGAAGTTTATCCAGTGGTGTAATTGTCTTTTAATTTGCTTTGCCACCTCGTAGTGGATGGAACCACAGATTGTCATGTCATCTATATATTCTATCGTATTAATGCAGCTATCCTGTAACGTCGTTGAGTGTGTTAGGGGCGGGATGGGTTCATTATCGACGTAATTCTCCGGCAGAAGATTCATTTGTCTTCTCCAGGAAATTGCTCTTTGGTAGCTTCTCTGTAATGTTGACGGTGATTGGGAGTTCGTGTTTCTTGCGTGTGTGCTGATTTTAGCTGCCATAGTCTATACTGTCCAGGAGCCGGTCATGCAGCTGTTTATAGGTCTGACAATCACCTCCTTTTGTTTTATTGCAGACGCGGCCTCTGTATTTGCAGGGGATACAGACGCAAACCGCGGACCTGCACTCACTGCGCTTGTGTCCGTGGTTGCCGCACTTGGCACACGTGACGTCGGCTTTTCTGCAGGTTTTAGTCGTATGTCCTAGGTCGCAACACTTAAAACACTTGTTTACAACTGTATAGTCTTTCACAGAAAGTGATTCGAAGTCTATGTAGACTCTCTGTCTTCTTGCAAGGACTCTGTACAGGTGTGGGCTGACCTCCAGTATCTGGTGACTGAAACCCCTTCCCCTAGGCCCTGTTTTGAATCTTATTTTGACCTCTCTGTCGAAGTCTTCTTTCGTGGTGTCACCGCTGAGATTCTGCTCATAAAGGCTTTCTAGAAACTCTTCGTCGGTAAGTGTATCTGGCACGTGATATACTGCCACGAGTGGCTTGCGTTTTCGCGGTCCTTCACAGACAATGGTGTGCAGGTCTTTAGTCTTTTCTATTATTTTTCGACAGTCCTCCTGTGTTTCCGTTTCTACTATAACTGCAGTCTGCGTGGTTCTGATTGATTTTATATGTATATTCTCTTTCCTGGGATTTATATTCTTGGTGATGGTCTGTCGGACAGCTTTGGCGTCTTGATTTTCTGTCGATTTGATATAGAGGGTTGTGGCCTGTTTTGTTTTAGCCTGTTCTATTCTTCGAGCCTCTTTGGTTTTGGGCTCTATAGTTAAGGCGGCAGCATATGTCAGTGTCTGTGCTTGTGTCTGTGCTTGTTGTGTGACTTTATTAGTTAGTTCTCTTATTTGTTGCTGCAAGTCTTGGTTCGCTACACTCAATTCCCTATTTTCGTTCTCTAATTTCTCAGCCTTCTCTTGCAAAGTTTGTATTTGTAGGTCTTTGACTGGATTCGAGGCTCTCTGTAGTTCTAGTCTCAGTCGCTTATTTTCATCGTTTAGGCAGGACAGTTTAGCTTCAAGGCTAGTTATTTCGAAAGCCAAGGGAAACACTTTGTCTCTAATGACGGTCAACAGGGCAGATGAAACATGCTTAGCTTTTAACTCTGCTCCTATTTCACTCAATATTTTGTCTATGGCTGCTATCTTTTGACTGGGGGACATGGGCACAAGTTGTTCCTCCGTGTGTTCCATACCTGGAGTGACGTTGATGGCTCTAGCTAGCGTCTTACCCCATGCTTTCCTTCTTCTTCCGTCGGCCTCTGGTGTGGTGGTGTCGCTGCTTCGTCGGCTGGAATCCAGGGCCGAAGGTAGGCAGGCGGTTGTTTACCAACAGCAGGGAGCTCAGCTGGTGGCCGCTACTGCTGACGTCGACGGCGGGGCGCGGGGCAGCCGGTGGCCGCTGCCGACGCGTCGGATTCCGCTGCGGCTGGCGAGGTGTCGCAGCGCGGCGCGGAGTGCTGGCACGCGAGAACCGACGCGGCTGACTGGCGAAACCGACACGCGCTCGGCCAGCGGGAGGGCGACGGCCTCTCCGTTGACGCGTTTGACACGACGAACGCACTAAAGCACTTTAATCACTCTCTCTGTTTTATTTACAGTATTTAAAGAGTAAACGAGAACGGACTGTGTAAGATAACACTCCCGGTACACGATAATTAAAAATCAGTGTTCACAATCAAATTTTTACCGAGAAAATCTGCATCTGAATGCGGAGCCACATTACACTGCAACCTACTCGGCCGCCATCTTGGACGATCCGACCTTTATCAAAGTCGGAAACGTGATGGTACGCATTTCTCCTCCTTACACGAGGCATCACAACAACGTTTCACCAGGCAACGCCAGTGAACTGCTGTATGCGTATGACAAATTGGTTGGAATCTTCCCTCATGTCAGCACGTTTTAGGTGTCGCCACCGGCGCCAATCTTGTGTGAATGCTCTGAAAAGCTATTCATTTGCATATCACAGCATCATCTTTCTGTCGGTTAAATTTCTCATCTGTAGCACGTCATCTTCGTGGTGTAGCAATTTTAATGGCCAGTAGTGTATATTGGGGGTGATAATAACTAAATATGTATGCAATTAAAACAAAATGTTTTACGGCATTGGTCCCGTTATTTTATGGCCGAAACTCGTACATCATTCACGTAGATCATATAAAGGAGAAATTTCAGGCAGAGCTACGCAAGACGTTGTCGTCAGTGTCCACGACCTCGGAACGAGTATCCACAAGCGAGATATACACCAGTTGTTCGCAGTTCCGCCATAAGTGAGAACTGCAAGCACCTGTTTAGATGTGTGGATCGTGGATTCATATTCAGAAATCGTGTAGATTGGAGACGATGATGTGCGTAACTGCGCCAATTCAGAAGAAGTGATACCATCGAGTGATTTTATCAAAAAACTCTAACTTTTTAAATTTTGATTACGAATTGTCTTTCATTAACTTCCTTAGTGGAACATAGTTTGTGCTAAAATGTTATGAGCTATATTCTTTTCTTTAATATTTCGTTTTGAAAACTTCGCTTTCCGAGATGAGAAACATAGAAACAGATATCCACAGTGTCGCAGAGCAGCTTAAATCACTTAATAAAGGCAAGGCCTCCGGTATAGACTGTATACCGGTCAGGTTCCTCTCAGAGAATGCTGATGCAATAGCTCCGTGTTTAGCAATTACGAGAGTATTCACAATCGATACAAAAGAGTTATATATTTGCACCTGTTACTGTTCAAAGTAGTCACCAGCGTTGTGTAGAACCCGTTGCCAGTGATGTGGAAGGCGTAGTACACCTGTTCTGTTGATCGTGCTAATGGAGCGGTCTACTGCCTGTCGAATCTCTGGAAGAGCTCTGAAGCGAATGCCACGAAGTGGTACCTTCATCTTCGAATCAAATCAAAGTCACAAGGACTTAAGTCCGGGAAGTATGGTGGATGCTACAGAACTTCCCAGTCCCTTCGACCGAACGGAGCAGCCACAGCTTGCTCCTTATGTGCCCGCGCATTGTCGTGCAAAATTATGGGTAGATGGCGCAGAAAGAGTCGCCGCTTCTTTCGCAAAGCTGATCGCAGGTGATGCTCCGAAAACGAACAGTAATACTGTGCATTGACGGTCTGCCGTGGAGGAACGTAATGCGTTAGTATACCACCATCACAGTCGTACACGAGAATCACCATAACTTTCACCATACTGGGGCTCTGACTTTCGCGGCGACCCGTAATGACGCCACCGAGCGAGGTGGCGCAGTGGTTAGCACACTGGACTCGCATTCGGGAGGACGACGGTTCAATCCCGTCTCCGGCCATCCTGATTTAGGTTTTCCGTGATTTCCCTAAATCGTTTCAGGCAAATGCCGGGATGGTTCCTTTGAAAGGGCACGGCCGATTTCCTTCCCAATCCTTCCCTAACCCGAGCTTGCGCTCCGTCTCTAATGACCTCGTTGTCGACGGGACGTTAAACACTAACCACCACCACCACCGTAATGACGCCATTCGTCGGATTGGCGTTTCAGTTTTGGCTCGTACGATGTTTCTCATATAGCATCCAGGGTTACGAAACGGCGTAAGAAAGCCTCTCCTTCACGCTCATAGCGCTCCAAGTCGTCTGAGCAGCGTCGCCACACATCTATTTCTGCATTTCCGTCAAGATGCTGAACCAATCGTGACGCAATTTTTCGTATGCCCAGGCGTTCCTTCAGCATGCGAAACACAGACGTATGCGCTGATCTGGTTTCGTGAGCGAGCTCACGAATCGTATGGCGTTGATCACTGTCCACTAACGTGGCAACAGCATGCACTTCTTCTTCAGAGACTCTAGGACGACCTGCCCGATGCATATCTGCCACAGTTTGCCGACCTTCGTTGAAGGCTTTTACCCAACGTGCCCACCGAGCGAGGTGGCGCAGTGGTTAGACACTGGACTCGCATTCGGGAGGACGACGGTTCAATCCCGCGTCCGGCCATCCTGATTTAGGTTTTCCGTGATTTCCCTAAATCGCTCCAGGCAAATGCCGGGATGGTTCCTTTCAAAGGGCACGGCCGACTTCCTTCCCCGTCCTTCCCTAATCCGATGAGACCGATGACCTCGCTGTCTGGTCTCCTTCCCCGAAACAACCAACCAACCCAACGTGCCACTGTTCTGTCCGGCAGTGCCGATTCACCGAACGCCTCTTGAAGACCTTGATGACACTGTCGTGCTGTACGACCTCTGGCACGTTCAATCTTGATCCAACTCCGTTGTTCCTGTTTCGAAAACATAGTGACAGCGTTACGCTAGACCGTTAGACCGATTACAATTACAAATAACCTAAATTGGAACGATCACATAGATAATGTTGTGGGTAGAGAAAACCAAAGGCTGCGATTCATTGGCGGAACACTTAGAAGGTGCAACAGGTCTACTAAAGAGACTGCTTACACCACGTTTGTCCACCCTGTTCTGGAGTACTGCTGTGCGGTGTGGGATCTGCATCAGGTGGGACTGATGGATGACATCGAAAAAGTACAAAGAAGGGCAGCTCGTTTTGTATTATCGTGAAACAGGGGAGATAGTGCCACAGACATGATACGCAATCATTAAAACAAAGGCGTTTTTCGTTTGACGGGATCTTCTCACGAAATTTCAATCACCAGTTTTTCCTCCGATTGCTAAAACATTCTGTTGGCACCCACCTACATAGGGATAAAATAAGAGAAATCAGGGCTCACATAGAAAAAATTAGGTGTTCTTTTTTCTGCGGGCCATTCGAGAGTGGAACGGCAGAGATACAGCTTGAAGGTGGTTCATTGTACCCTCTACCAGGCACTTTACTGTAAACAGCAGAGTAATCACGTAGACGTTGGTGTATTTCATAGTGTGCTCTAGTTGTTTCATTTTTTCTATTACACAGAGCGATTTTGCTCAATGGGGACAAAGTACAGAAAACGACCCTGAGAAGATGAAAAGCGAAAAAGGGACATGCCGACATATGATTTGCAAAGGGAGTACATGCATATGAAGAAGTAGATAGAAGATCTTTGGCAGTGTAGGTTTCTGTGATTGAAAGAACGTATAAGAACGCACGGGCGAGGAGGCATCGTCTTCACTGCTGTTGCCGACTCACTCTAGTGTGGACGTGCGTTGCGTAAATGCAGCGCTGACGTGAGAGACGATGGCCCAGTATACCGACCAGCAATAGCCTACAGGTAAATGGCAACGGGTGAGCCACAGCACAGCTGTATTGGATAAAATGTCCCCGAGGACAGCTACCTATAAAGGTCCACTTACAGTGAACGTATTACTTTACTACCAAATAGATCGGTCTAGTTGTCAGTGGATGTTTACTGAGGTAGAGGCAACTGAGAAGACAATCGTGATCCATAAAGGGGGGAATATCTATGTCTACTCATAGTAAAATGTGTTGCGGAAAGAGCGGCGTAAACAATTCGGCACCGCTGCGTGCAACTCGACTATAATCCGTTCATCAGAAGAATAAACCTCATGTAAACAAACACAAACGCGATGATTGGTCAGAAGCCGTAGCACACGTACACTGATGTTACACTCTTGGAAGTAGATCCTACGTATGTATTAGATATATTATTACTAAGTTACGTTAAATGAAACTTTAATATATTCAGATGTATTAACAGCCCTCAACGTTTTACTTAATCATGCTTCAGCTACGTAGTTTTTTTTTAAAAAAACAACGTGTACCGTCAGCTTCTGCAGCGTTGTGCTCTGATTGTTGCGCTGTTAATGCGCAGTATGAAAATGGCTGGGCTCCTTTCTGTCCCGCAGTGAAACACGCGTGTGGTATACAGTTAAAAAGTGCCGAGAAATAGGCTGTTCTGAATGTTTTTCACAAATCTACGTAGATAATCGGCTTTGAAGTTGTTCCAGGTACTGTATCTGATGCAGCTGATACACCATGGAGACCTTAGTGTAGCGCAGTTGGTAGTGTTAAGAGAATGACAGTCATTTATCGTTTTTGTTTTGTTGGTTCAAATCTCACCAGTGTTATTTTTTCTTCAGTGTGAAATACCTACATGTTCTAACTATAATGCTCACCATCGTTTCTTAAGAATAATACACGTCTTCTTGTTTCTAATTACATATTGGACACGAAATTACTGTTTTCATTTCAAATACAAATTCTTAATTATCGATGTTTTATGAAAGAGTGTTCACAAAAGTTGCTTAAATTAAGAAAATACAACAACTGAATTTTTAAGGCCAAAGTGAAAAATCAAATCCTCTGTATTTGGATTATGTCGATCATTTTGTACCACACAGGTAGGTAAGTATCGTAAAAACATGAAAAACAATCATTTTCACAGCATCGAGCACATCATACAAACGCTGCATTTTTACTTTTTCTACTGTACCATTACCATATGACCCAATAGAGCTGATCTGGAGCCAAGTTGCGGGATTTGACCCGAGAAGTAACAAGACAGTCAAGCTGCCAGACGTACTAGAAGCAACGCACGCAGCTTTTTCGCATGTCATTGCCGAACGCTTCCGGGATGTAGAACGGCTCCTCACGAAAGAAGAACAGAAAAAGCGGCGGGTGGTTGGCTTCGTGGATTCTGTCGTTGATCGGCTCTTTATCAAAGTAGCAGATGACACTTCCAGAACAGAAATATATGTCTCGGATTCGGATAAGAAAACTACAAAGAGACATGAATGATGGTGAAATAAACGTAAAACAGACGGATCTCACTGATTCTGTGACATAAGCTACGGTTTATTCATCGAACCACCTTCACAATTGGAAAGAATGAACACCTATATCTTTCCGTACGAGCTCTGATTTCCCTCATATTATTGTGGTGATCGTTTCTCCCTATGTAGGTCGGTGTCAGCAAAATATTTTCGCATTCGGAGGAGAAAGTTGCTGATTGGAATTTCGTCGGAAGATTCCATCGCAACGAAAAACACCTTTCTTTTAATGATTTCCAGCCCAAATCCTGTATCATTTCTGTGACTTTCTCTCACATATTTCGCGATAATACAAAACGTGATGCCCTTCGTTGAACTTTTTCGATGTACTTCTTCAGTCCTATCTGGTAAGGATCCCACACCGCGCAGAAGTACTCTAAAAGAGGACGGGCAAGCGTAGTGCCTCCTTAGTGTGTCTGTTACATTTTCTAAATGTCCTGCCAATAAAACGCAGTCTTTGGTAGCCTTCCCCACAACAATATCTATGTATTCCTTCCAATTTAAGTTGTGCTTAACTGTAATACCTAGGTATTTAGTTGAATTTACGGCTTTTAGATTAGACTGATGTATCGTGCAACCCAAGTTTAACGAGTTCCTTTTAGCACTCATGTGGATGACCTCACACTTTTCGTTATTTAAGGTCAACTGCCACTTTTCGCACCATTCAGATATTTTTTCTAAATCGTTTAGCAGTTTGTTTTGATCTTCTGATGACATTATTAGTCGATAAACGACAGCGTCATCTGCAAACAATCGAAGACGGCTGCTCAGATTGTCTCTCAAATCGTTTATATAGAGAAGGAACAGCAAATGGCGTATAACATTACCTTGGGACACGCCAGAAATCACTTCTGTTTTACTCGATGACTTTCCATCAATTGCTACGAACTGTGACCTCTCTGACAGGAAATCACAAATCCAGTCACATAACTGAGACGATATTCCATAAGCACGCAATTTCACTACTAGCCGCTTCTTTGGTACAGAGTCAAAAGCCTTTCGGAAACCCAGAAATACGTGATCGATCTGAAATCCCTTGTCAATAGCACTCAACACTTCATGCGAATAAAGAGCTAGTTGCGTTTCATAGGAACGATGTTTTCTAAACCCATGTTGACTGCGAGTCAATAGACCGTTTCCTTTGAGGTAATTCATAATGTTCGAACACAACATATATTCTAAAATCCTGCTGCATATCGACGTAACGTTATGACCCTGTAATTTAGTGGATTACTCCTAGTACCTTTCTTGAATATTGGTGTGACCTGTGCAACTCCCCAGTCTGTGGGTACGGATCTTTCGTCGAGCGAACGGTTGTATATGATGGTTATGGAGGGAGCTAATTCATCAGCATACTCCGAAAGGAACCTAACTGGGATACAGTCTGGACCAGAAGACTTGCTTTTATAAAGTGATTTAAGTTGCTTCACTACTCCGAGGATATTTACTTTTACGTTACTCATGTTGGTAACTGTTCTCCATTCGATTTCTGGAATATTTACTTCGTCTTCTTTTGTGAAGGCATTTCGGAAGGCTGTGTTTAGTAACTCTGCTTTGGCAGCACTGTCTTCGATAGTATCTCCTCTGCTATCGCGCAGAGAAGGCATTGATTGTTTCTTGCAGCTAACATACTTCACATACGACCAGAATCTCTTTCGATTTTCTGCCAGGTTCCGAGACAAAGTTTCGTTGTGGAAACTGTTATAGGCATCTTGCATTGAAGTCCGCGCAAAATTCCGAGCTTCTGTAAAAGATCGCCAAACTTGGGGATTTTGCGTCTGATTAAATTTGGCATATTCGTTTCGTTGTTTCTGCAGCAGTTTTCTAACCCGTTTTGTGTACCAAGGAGGATTAGTTCCGTCGTTTGTTAATTTATTTGGTATAATTCTTTCAATTGCTGCCGATACTATTTCTTTGAATTTTTTTATCGACATCTGGTCTACACTTGTATTATTAATTTGGAATGAGTGGAGATTGTCTCTCACGAAGGCGTCAAATGAATTTTTATCTGCTTTTTCGAACAGGTAAATTTCTTGCTTATCCCCCCCCCCCCCTCCTCTAACTGATTTCTAATGGACGCAATTGTAACTTGTTGATCACCTCAAATTACGGAATATTGTAAGTTATATTTAAACTAATTTTGATCGTGACCCTTATTCTGAAAGTAGAGAAGTGACAAGCTGTTTACTCCGTGGAAGCCGTTAATCGGTAGGCTGACGACTTTTGACAGTAACGGTTATGAACAGTTGAAGGCAGAGCTGGCGGAACCTTTCGGTCTCAACTCGTACCTGAGCTCGCGGGCGCCTCGTCACGTGACGCGACAGCAGAGCTCCTAGCGCATAATGTCGAAACTGTAGCGACCTTGCAGCTAATGTTTCTGGGGTACCGTACTGATATGAATGGCAACCTGCCACCGTTTTCAAATTTGCGGATTTCGCAAGTAGTCGGTAACTTTCGTGCCATTGTCGCATACTACCAACGCTGTGTAGCACACACATTGGCGGTAAGCGGTGGTTTACCACTCGTGGTCTGACATACACAGTCCCGACACCCACTGATGTGAAAATTACTATCATCTGCCAGTTGAAAAGACACTAGCATCCCTAGCTACGAAGTATGCCGGCCGTAAGATTTGTGTTTGTTTTTAACTATTTTCCAAGATAGTTAGCGACATAAGTATTATCTTCTTAATTTCCTTGCTTTAAAAAACTACAAAGAGACATGAATGATGGTGAAATAAACGCAAAACAGACGGATCTCATTGATTCTGTGACATAAGCTACGGTTTATTCATGAACAAATGCTTTCCGATTTACAGCTCACTCCGATGAAAGCAACAGAATATAAACAAATATTTCATGCATAAGAAGCATATATTTCTGTTGTGGTCTGTTCTTATTAGGCACTTTTCGTTGCCATGGCACAAATTTTTATATCCTTACTCTTTTTAATGCATGAATATTTTTATAATTTTTTTTACTTCAAAAGCGAATACGTTTAAGATTCTTGGCGTTTGTGGAGCAGATATAGCAAAAATTGCGGGGTTAGTTTCTTCTGTGTTGGATGATGCTTTATTGTTTTTGACGTTTTGTTATCACGTCACTGTTCTCTTCCCTTCAGCTGCAGTTGTGATGGCTTATTTGATACGTTAAATAGCGTAGGGATTGCATCCCACACTAGATTCACATTCACAGGTTTGACTGAAAGTGTAGTGACGAAAACTTCACCTAACTGAATACATACAAACAACGTCTTTCTGCAAACTGTCGGGTCTTCTGTTACTTACTAGCCCTTTTTTTGTTCTTAAAGGAAAACGATATTCTTTTGTAAATATCTATGCGTTACAAGAGAATTGTAAATGAGCTGTGCTGCAATGACTGACTCATGCCTCCCAGGATCCTTAGGAAACTAAAGGAAAGACAAACATGGTGTCATTTTTAGTTAGCGTCGATGCAACAACCCCGGAACCGGCTATAGCTGTTTAGAAAGAGCAGAGTCCAGGAAATAAGAAGACCGAGTCTCTACTGGCCACCGAAGAGAACCGTGCGCAAGAGACAAAGGAAAACGTTGAAACCTTTCCAAGAAGCAGTCCTTCAACGAAGCACAGAAAGAGGTGACTGGCCCACAATGGCGTTTTACAGATGGCACAGCCTTTGCGAGAAAAAGCAAAGCAAATCAGCAACAAACTACATGAGTAACCGCCTATCAATGCGGTTGCAAGTATGCATTCTTCTGACCCACTGAAGGCTAAATTAAATACGCCATGCCCCAAGTTATCGCACCATTTGTCAAACGAAAGTTTGCAGGTGGGAGCCAATCACGATACAAAGAAGATTCTTCCAGAGAGTAGACATGTATAAAACGACACACTGGAAGTTAACCAACACAAAAACTGGGCTGATGAGTCGGATGAAATGAATCAATATGATGAAATGACTGAAAATGCAGGAACGGAAGAGATCTACAAGCTGCGACATCGTCGCGAAAAAACACAGTGACCCGTATATGTAATAAGTTTCTTTAGAATAATTACTATTAAAAACAGTCTTGATCACGATTTATTTAACAAGGTGACCGGTTTCGACCACTACTGTGGTCATCTTCAGACAATTGAGTAGGAACCCCTTTCTGTTGGATTCTCCAACAGAAAGGGGTTCCTACTCAATGGTCTGAAGATGACCACAGTAGTGGTCGAAACCGGTCACCTTGTTAAATAAATCGTGATCAAGACTGTTTTTAATAGTAATTATTCACAAGACATTGATCACTGCTGTTCCCATAATGCATTCAAAAGTAAGTTTCTTTAATTTACGTCTATGGTCACAATCCTTTTTTGTTTAACAGATTACCGGTTTCGGTCTTTAATGACCATCATCACATCTGTTTTATTGGGACTTTGTTTTTATGAAACAGATCTGATGATGGGCATTAAAGACCGAAACCGGTAATCTATTAAACAAAAAAAGTATTGTGACCATAGACGTAAATTAGAGAAACGGAAGAGATCTCTGCCCAATAAGATCAATCGAAAGCAGTGGAACAACTTTGCTGAAACAGGCGTGTGAAAAGGGATCTGCTTCCGACAGCACTTCTTACGACGAATACGTATTTTACCAGACACTCAGCAAGTAGCCTGGACAGGATGTACGTATCGTTCAACTTAAAGTACCATGTACTCCAGTGTGAGGTCTAGACCACCATCTTTTCTGGTCACGCTGCGCACATCGCTCCAGTAAATGTTGAAAAGCAAGAGGGGCATTTGGAAACTCAACGTCACACATCTACAAGATGAGGAATATCACGTGGCATTTGCAAGTAAATAGAAAGAATGCGAAAAAAGATTTAGGCAACACAATTATGTCATAGCTTGGTGGCTCCAGTGTGCTAAGCCTAACATAAAAAGAATGCTAATTGACTACTCACCGCAGAAAAACTTATGGATGTAAATACGACTGGATTTTGTTTTAGATACCTTAGATACCTATACACCCTGGACACACGAGTTATGGGGAACTATACACGGATTCAGAAAATCCAAGCAAAAGTTTTAGCATTGGAGCGGCGATAATCAAAAGGTTTCAAACTCAAATCAAGGATATAAAATCATAGAACTGGAAGACACAGCCATGCACTATGTCATGCGTGAGAATAAGAGAGGAAACAGAAAAATATTGACAGACACTAAGTTAACTGATGGAACCAGTCTCACAAAACAGAGTGAAACTGAAAACGTGGTTCACAAACATATCTCAGATATAATGTCCAACAATACTACCGAGGACTTGCCGCAGCAAGATCTTGTTAGGAACTTAAAAAGCAGAACAAGCGCAGAGGAAGCAGAAAATCTCAGAGCTGAGACAGAGGTGGAGGAACTGAAAGATGCATTAGCACAGAGTGCTAAAAATTAATTTCCAGAACCCGGTGATATCCCCATAGAATTTCACCAACTGTTCTGGCTACAAATGGAAATCAAATTGGCATGCATGTTCCACGAACTCTTGAACGGAAATGTCGACGTTCTTAAAGAATTTCCTGAAGGGATAATAGTTATAATTCCTTAAACTAGTTAGCAAAAGAACTGAAAATCGGCTCCCAATCACATCACTCAACTGAGATTTCAAGATAATGGCCTGCTTTTTAGAGAGAATAATGGAAATCGCATTGTGTTGTATTGAACTGGGGACCTATAAACGACGGAAAGGTTTCGTCCCGCCGTAGCCCTAAGTGGTTCACAACCCCACAACAGGCTACAGCCGTCCGCTCACCCCATCGACGCCCCACACCGAACTCAGGGTTAGTGTACGGTTCGGCCCCCAGTGGAGCCTCCGGGAACGTGTACACCAGACGAGTGGTTCAAATGGCTCTGAGCACTATGCGACTTAACTTCTGAGGTCATCAGTCGCCTAGAACTTAAAACTAATTAAACCTAACTAACCTAAGGACATCACACACATCCATGCCCGAGGCAGGATTCGAACCTGCGACCGTAGCGGTCTCGCGGTTCCAGATTGTTGCGCCTAGAACCGCACGGCTCTGGCTTAGTCACAACGACACGATATTGTCAGAGAATATAATGAAATAGAAGTAACATTATCGCTGGGCGCCGAAAGTTCAGTACGGTGCGAAGGAGAATTTATGAGTGTTTAGAGAGAGAGTCGAGTCGAGCTTCGGAATTCTTTTGTTGATTAATTGTCATAAAGCAGTGGTACTGAAGAATGTAGTCGTTGGCGTGCATGCGATGTGGACAGGCGGATTATATGGGATTTCATGGGCATAGTGTGATTACGGCAATGGAAATGAAGTCCCACGCTTCTTGACAGAGCGTAGGGGAACGATGCGGGAGACCCGTACCGCCTTACTGGGCAAGGTCCTAATAGAAGTGGATTTCCGTTGCCTTCCTCCAACCGTAATGAGGATGAATGATGATGATGATGATGACGACGACACAACACCACCTAGTCATCTCGGGGCAGGTGAAAATCCCTTACCCCGCCGGGAATCGAAACCGGGACCCCGTGATCGAGAGGCGACAACGCTACTGCGAGACCACGAGCTGCGGACAATTAGCAACTTAACATGAAGAGCTCTGTCGGCCCAGTTTCATTTATTATGGAGCTACAAGAAGGGAGCCTGCTCCACACAGTGTCAACGAACAATGCCTTACATAGCTCCAGCGACATTTCAACCTGAAATAAGAGCCAGCTAGTTTGTTGGTCAGACTTGTATACGAGTAGCCAGCAACGTAGTTCATTTTGCGATAAATACCGAGTTATACGAAAGTATTGACCTTCACTTTTACCTAAGACAAAATACCTAAGTCGGATCCATCGTAGCCGTTATTGATGATCCGAGAGAATCCTAATGGCTGAAAAAGTATTACGGTTTTTTTTTATTGAAGAAATTATAGTAATGAAAATTTCAATAATTTGTAAAACAATATTTAACTCAAGTGCTTCAGTCTAGGAACCAATATCGTAATTTGAATGCCAGTGCTTAACAAAGTAAAATTCAGTAAGATATTTTTTTCTGTTCTACTTTTTGACAGATAAATAAGTTTTCGTTTTTACGCACTTGCAATCAGCCAGAAAGGTGTGTTAACCTCTTGAGATAATAGCAGTAGTATTTGTACTAAGTGACTAGCAGTAACTGTTAATGAATAGTAATAAAAGTTGAGGACCAATGACTCAATAAAGTCATACCACGAGCTTTGCCACTTTGTTACAATCACAATTTTGACTTTGCAAGTTACGTCGCTGTAACTCAGAGGAAAGTTATTACTGAATGACGCTATATCATTACGATAAATTTTAAGCTAAATGACAGCATTAGCATTCAGTAATGAATAAACATAAATAACTTTTTGAGTACAATTAAAGAGAGTAAGCCTTATGGATATTAGTATTTGAGTAACTGTTTACTAGTGATGAGAGTTTATAGCTCTTTGTGATTTTTACTAATTGATTTTCATAAGCGGCTACGTAATTTAAAGGCATTTGTTCACTGTGACATACCCATTTGAAATCAACATAGAAATATATTTACTAATTACGTGCCTTTTTCAACATTCTTACGTAAGTTTTCTAGCAACAGTCATTGCTAATAGTGACAGTAATTTTGCTCAGGTAGTGACCTGGCGAGCGTTAAATATCTTTAACACATTAACTAAACTCATAAAATTATCCAAATTTAAAGTTTTATTTCTTCCGGTCATTGCAGCAAGTACTGAGCACAGACAATTCGGTTATAACTGCACCTATATTTCTTTGGTTTCATTTATTCTTCGGAGTAGATGCCTTTCCCACATAACAGGGAACTCAAGGTACACGGTTCATTTAAGTCCTAATTAACCGGAAGCGTAAGAGATGCTTATTACGTGTGTGCCCTCATGAAGCTCTTATGTTGAACTAATTATGTGAAGCGAACAGTTATGTTATTATCAATTTTACGCTGCACCCGCCCTCGTAGGCCAATGATTAACGTGTCTGACGGCCATGCAGAGGACAAAACTTCAATTTACGATGCTGCCAGAGATTTTTCCTGGGTAGGAGGACAGAAATGGGATCCTCTCAGTCTTTGCTGCCAACTGAGGGGCTACCGGAGTGAGTAGCAGCTGAAATATCAGAGAATCGAAAACGCCCGGGGCAGCTGTAAGCTGACCTCTTCCCTCTCGACAATGCATCCGAATGTCACCAATGACAGAGAATGACACGGTGACCGGTCAGTACTGAATGGCCCATGAGTGCGAGGACTTGGGGCTGGTAACGGATAGGTTTGTGTTGTATCAGTAAATCATTACTGACAAGGAATTCCTTGAGTGGTGGATCGCAAAACGTCGATGACGTTTACGGCACTCGACGCCCAACATAATGTGTATCATGCAGCAACAATTTCGGCTCCTAACGGCCACAAGTGGGGGAGGGAGTGAAGGTATCAAATGGCTCTAAGCACTATGGGACTTAATATCTGAGGTCATCAGCCCCCTAGAGTTAGGACTACTTAAACCTAACTAACCTAAGGACATAAGACACATCCATGCCCGAGGCAGTATTCGTAACTGCGACCGTAGTAGCAGCACGGTTCCGGACTGAGGCGCCTAGAACCGCTCGGCCACAACCGTGGAGTTATCCAGCGGTGCGGACAGTATGAGGCTACGGAGGGTAGTTGAATTTCTTAGCCGACGACAGCACTATAGTGCTAGTGGTGTTGATACAAAGCAGAGTAATGGGAACGATAAGAAAGCACACATTGCATTACATCTACAACAACAGTTGCTGAAGTTCACATTTCGTCAGAAACGAACGTAAGGCGTTTCCAGAGTGAGAAAGAAGTAGCAGATGAAATATTAGCGTCTCTGCGAGGTGTGTCAGTGGAATGTGTGTTGTCATATACGCTCGACTGCGCGTACAATGCACATCAGGAGTGCAACGATGACGATACGTGTGTAACAACCGAAAGTGATATTGAAACAGGTCTTCAGCTACGTGGTTCATCATCGTTATCGGACAGGGAACCACAAATCATGTACTCAATGAAACACAGTAAAGAGCAATCGTCTTCAAAGGAGCGGGTACTAAATATATTTACGCACTTGGAAGATCATCCGCATCATAGTAAACAATTACGAACAAATTTCGAATAAGTACGCGGCAATATGACCATGTAGTGCAAAAGGAAAGCTACGTATATTCAAAGGAAGACAGGACGCACTTGTTATAAAAGCTGGTGTTAGCGGGTTTGCGATAATCGAGACAATTAACAGGAAGTGCTTGATAGTGGCCTGCTACGTTACACACATCAAATAGCGCGGACACATATTACAGTGATTGTCATTTTTTTCTGTTTTCCGTCTTCCCTTAGTTGCGTTTAATTCGTGTAGGTATGCACCGTTTATGAAGCTAATTGAAGGCAGTTTGTTTATTGCCAAGCGCGTTTCGCTTCTTTTATTTGGGAAGCATCATCAGTGTCCTATTATACATATTTCCTTTTATACATGCAATAAACGTATTATGTGGTGGATATAATATACTGCTATGTCACATATTGTCGTGTTTTTCTCTTGTTTTTTAGGTTAAAATCAACTTTTGTAACACAAATTTCGTAATGTGAACTTACCGTTAGATGTTACTTACGATTTATTTTATTTATTTCTCGTTCAGCTACAGGCAAAGCGTGATACACTTACAAACATCAACATAAAAATTTAAATTAACATTAACAATGATTTACAATAAAATTTTCAGGGTTTCCAGCCACAAAAGTGCTTGGTCACTTATCACATGTATGTCCATCAGATTTCCTCCCTTAAGTCCGTGTACGTCGCACTCAACTATATGCTGCATGGTTTGACTCTCTCCGCACTCACAATTGGGGTCCTGGGAGAAGCCCCACTTTTTCAACAAATATCCGCACCGACCAACACCTGTCCGCAGACGATTTAGAGTTACCCACACTCTACGTTGGAGTTGGAAGCCTGGAACTCGTTGAGATGGGTCCTCAATAAGGAAACTGTTATTCACTTTGCTTTCCTGCCATTGCTGTTTCCACAGGTTATCGATATCAATCTGTTGTTTGAGTTCTTTCCAGAAGGGATTTCTTGACATCAATCTGTCAGGGGGAGGAGGTAGGTCCCTGAACTTTTCTTTGTACCTCTGGATTGCTCTTTCACGTCTAATCGAGGGTGGTTCGATATTGGCAAGGACGGGCAGCCAAGGTTTCGGGGTGGGTCTTACTGTTCCTGTTATGAGCCTCATTGTCTCGTTAAGTTGTACATCAATATATCTGACATGCCTACTGCGGGCCCAGACGGGTGCGCAATATTCCGCTACACTATACAGAAGTGCCAGTGCTGATGTGCGTAGAGTTTCAGTGGAACATCCCCAGGTTGTTCCTGCCAGTTTCATTATGATGTTGTTTCTTGTTTTCATGTTTTGGGCGACTTCGTACAGGTGGCTCTTATATGTGAGAGTGCGATCTAGCTTAACACCCAGATATTTTGGCGTTCTATCGTTTTTCAACAATTTACCTTTTATTTGCACTTTTAGCTCACGATTTGCATCTTTGTTACACAAGTGCATTATTGATGCCACGGATTTAGTCGGATTTACTTTGAGGTGCCAGTTGTCATAATATTGTTGTAGTCGTTCCAGATCCCTGTTTAAAATTTCTTCCAGTTCTTCGAAAGTGTTGGCGTGAGCCGCGATAGCGATGTCATCTGCATACATAAAAGAACGAGATTCCAGGTTTGGGATGTCCGCTATGTATAAATTGAAAAGGCATGGAGCCAGCACAGACCCTTGGGGGAGACCATTTTGTAGTGTCCTGTAGCTGCTTGTTTTCCCATTCAGAGATACCTTGAATCTCCTGTTCATCAACATATTTCTGACTAGATCTATGATCTTCTTGCATTTCACGACTTTTGACAGTTTATACAGTATCCCTTTTGTCCATACGGTGTCGTATGCTGAGGTGAGATCTAATAATACCATGCCCGTTTTCTTTTTGTTTTGGTAACCTCTTTCAATGAAAGTGGTTAGGGCGAGAACTTGGTCGCAACAATCTCTTCCTTTTCGAAAACCGCCTTGCTCTGGGGGAAGAGCAGCTTCTATTTTACTTTCTATTCTGCCTAGGATGACTCGTTCAAACAGCTTGTAAGTGGTGCACAATAAAGATATCGGTCTATAATCTTTAGCATTCTCTCCTGTTTTCCCTGGTTTCTGGATGGCTATGACTTGTGCGTTTTTCCATTGCTTTGGTAACCGGCTGGTATCTATGATATTAGAGAAAAGAGAAGACAGCCATGCTCTTCCCTTTGGCCCGAGGTTCTTCAAGAATTCTGGAAGAAGGCCGTCACAGCCAGCTGCTTTACCAGGTGACATTTTCTTTAGTGCTATATTTATCTCTTCTTGTGTTACCCAGTTCGCTAAACCTGCTTCCTCCTCGCTTGCATCTAGCTCTTCGTTCATCAGTTGGTGCAGTTCTTTTTTCTTCGAGGCGGAGGCATGGATTCTGGATGTTTGTAGTATAGAAGAGCATATCTTGTTAGGGGTCATTTTATTATTGATGTTCCGTCCCTTGAATTGTGCTCCGCCAAGTTTCCTCTGTAGACTCCAGCTCTTCTGTGAGGAGTGCGTAAAGTCCATTTGTTCCATCCGCTTTTGCCATCTCTGATTGCGTTCCTCGTCCATAGCTCTTATGAGCTGTTCTCCTAGTTCTGGATTCTCTGTTTTGTTATATTCATCGAGTAGTTGTTCGCACTCCTTTGTCCAGCATGGGATGTATTCTTTCCGCGCTCCTCTTGGTATTGAGTTATGTGCCGCTTTAATAATTAACTTCGTAAATCTGTCGTAATTTTCTGGAATTGGGGGAATTCTGTTTACATTATTTTCAATAGTATCTTTAAACTTAACCCAGTTAGCCTTCCTGAGGTTCCAGCGGGCTATAGGGGGGCTCTTTATTACTGGTATTTGGATCCCAAGGTCTATAATAACTGGTCTGTGTTGGGTCCGAGGAATACGGCTCAGTACAGTTCTCTTGGACGGAAGTGCTATTCCAGTTTCTCCAGATGAGACAAAACAAAGATCGGGCGTTGATGTTGTGCCCCACGTTCCTGAACAGAAGGTGGGGGTATCTTTTGCATCGTATATTAATGTATAATTATTTATATCTGCCCAGTCTGCCAGCATGAGTCCTTCTTTGTCGCAAGACTGATAGCCCCATCTGGGGTGGTGGGAGTTAAAATCGCCAATTATGACTGCAGGGTGTTGTGGGTTAGGTAAAACAGGTTGTTCCCATTTTTCTGAAGGTGGCTTGTACACGTTATACACAGTCATATCGTTTAGTTTGATTCCCACAGCAAATTCGTGGTGCATAGTTTCCTCAATATTATCAACCAGTTCTTTCTTGATCAGTGTTGCAATACCGTGTTTATTATGGGCTTTATAGCCCACAATTTCATAGCCTGGTATTAGAAGTCTCGAGATATTTTCTTCTGATAGATGTGTTTCCTGCAAGGTCAGCACATCAATTTTTTCTTCTGTTAGTAGCTTTGTGAGGATGTCTCCTTTTGTCCTCGTGTATCCTTCTATGTTAACTTGGCATATACGTATTCGTCCACGCACTTGGCTCCGGGGGGGAAACTGAGGCATTTGTCTCGCTCTCTTGCGTAACTTCGCCTGTGAGGGCCGGGAGGTATTACTACGTCCGGCCGCCGTTTGGTGGTGACATTTGCTTCTCGTGTCGCAGCTCGTTCTGAGCATTTCGATTTTCTTCTCGCAATGCGATCGTTGTGCGGCACGATACTGGGGGGGTAGGCCACGTCGAGGCTGTCACCATCTACTTACGATATCCAGCTGTCTTAACTATATCTTGTGGTCCTGGAGATGTATTCGTTAGTTTCCATGTTCCAGCTGGCCGATTTCTGACGTTCTTTCACCCACGTTTGTCACATCGCACGTATCACTTGCACTTTCCATTTTGTGTTCAACATATGTAAAAAGGGAGACACGCGTTACAGGCCACTGATGATGCTTCCCAAATAAAAGAAGCGCAAAACGTACGGCAATAAACAAACTGCCTTCAATTAGTTGAATATTACAGTGATCTGAAGGTAAGTAGTGGATGATTGTATAACTTGAAGAAGTGCTAGAGAATTGGAAGACGTAAGATAACGAAATTTTAAACAAAGCGTCAACGTGACAGTGGACAGAAAACTTCGTAATCGATCCGAAAATTTGTAAATGAGATAAGCAGGGTTATCTCTTTGTTCAGTAAGGAATTTGTTTTCAATTCCGATCAATCGGGATTGAAGAGGAAACGCATATTAAAAGAAAAAAATGGTTCAAATGGCTCTGAGCACTATGGGACTCAACTGCTGAGGTCATTAGTCCCCTAGAACTTAGAACTAGTTAAACCTAACTAACCTAAGGACATCACAAACATCCATGCCCGAGGCAGGATTCGAACCTGCGACCGTAGCGGTCTTGCGGTTCCAGACTGCAGCGCCTTTAACCGCACGGCCACTTCGGCTATTAAAAGAAACCTGGAAATTAGTGGTACCAAGAGAGTTGTATGAAGATCAACTAACATCATGTATACACTTACACCGAATGTTAATATGGATGGTAAATTGGCTGCTAAGTTACTTATTGTGCTACGAGAGTTGAAGATGTTCTGCCCGCTACGATTATGTGTGGTGTACGAGATCTTGCAAAGGTAGTAGGGAATATTTACGTCACAGCAAGCAGGAGCTGGAAAATGGGCGTGAGAGAACTACGACTGTGGTATGAGGACTGCTTTTGGCAAACAGCTGGTCAAAATAACTTGATTTTGTTTGATTACTGGTCTGCGTATAAAAGTCATACTCATTTACGGCAAACTATCCCACCTGAAAAGTTTGACATTGCTATTCACACCACCTGAAACAACTGGACAAATGTAACCTCTGGATGTTTGCATTTTCCGTGCCTATAACACATATTATCGCACTATCTGTCTTGAAGGATAAGCTCCACGATATACTGTTTCGCATTCGGTTGCATGCCATCATATTCCATCAGTTGTAATCTCCTCGTTACGCCACTATGATTCTATATGCATTGTATAAGAGCGGATACTTAGCTGAACGTCATGTACGACTTGTAACTCCCAAAGAGTTCGTCTGCGATCTTATTGGTCCAAAGCTTTGTCATCTTTGTGGCGACTCATTTTTCATTCACTGTACATGGTGCAAGTTAAGGTTTGTTTCAACGTTTCTTGAATGCCGACGATGTCTATTTTGTGAAGCGTAGTTCATACATTCCATAGAAGCCTGATCTCTGCACCTCTCGGAAACTCATTTTCTGTCGCCCTCCTGATGGTCGTGTTGATTTATTAACAGCTAATATTATTCCTGCCGTATATGTTAACACAATACTCATATCAGCTTTACTAAAGACTGAACTTGGGACGTCGCACTCAATGGGTTCCTTGTGCGAGTCTCCAGGGCCTGACGCTTGAGTGAGTATGTCATAGTAAGTCGTGAATAATTTATGTAATGTGTTCAGAAAATGTTCATCTGACTGGACCGGTCAATGAACCCTCTGCATGGGAGTGTGAATACTAACAAATTATTTACATGATCTGTGATACGTGCAGCCTCAAACGCAGTGCTGAAAGAAATAGCGGTACAGTCCGTTGTCATTGAATGCTATAAACAGGAATACGTGCTACTGAAACAAAACAAACCACATTAATTATTTCAAAATGAAACTTCCTGTAATTCCAGTAAAGCTTATCATTGGACAATATATTCATTCATACGCTTCATCCAGAGCTACGTCATCTGACAGAGAGACAGAGAGAGAGAGAGAGAGAGAGAGAGAGAAAGTCGGAGGGAAGGAGAGAGACAGAAAGGTGATGGAGAAAGAGAGAGAGATAAAGAGAGAGAGAGATTAATGGCTTTGAGCACTATGGGACTTAACATCTTAGGTCATCAGTCCCCTAGAACTTAGAACTACCTAACCTAACTAACCTAAGGACATCACACACACCCATGCCCGAGGCAGGATTCGAACCTGCGACCGTAGCAGTCCCGCGGTTCCGGACAGCAGCGCCAGAACCGCTAGACCACCGCGGCCGGCGAGAGAGATTAACTACACGTTCGCGAACTGTTATCTGCGCAGTTGCTTAGAGCCATATAATTAAATGAACATCCAGCTGTGAATAATAGCGGACTGTAGAGCAGTATTGCTTTTATCTTCATCAGTTATTTTGAATCTGATTACCCACATGCGTACAGCCACAAATGAGTTATCGACATGGCTTAGTCAGAAAGCATTTGTGTTAATAATAGTGGCCTATTCCTAGAAAGTTTTAGGAAACTGTTCCCAGTTGCTCGCATTTCCTGTTTATTTTATTTTATTTATTTTTTAATTTTTGTTCAAAAAAATGTTTAAACAGCGGTAGGTGTTGCAGATTCCCGAGTTAATACCCATGTTAACACATAGCTGGAACAGGCTGCGAGTCGTGTGCGCACAGTAACCCTCGGTTTTTCAATGACAGATCAAACGGTCCAAGCCAGCATCTATAGCGTTTATAAGAAAGCAATACAGAGGGAAATATGTCGAACACACGCGAGACTTTTGTTTCTTAGCGTTAGGCCAATTGTACAATGAACAAGGTGATTTTCAGGGCAACATAGATCAGATAAAGCGGATTAAAATAAAGATTATTAGTATAACCGGGCAACATACACCCGGATTAAGAGCTAGAGCGAGGGACACCACAAGCCTGTGGCAACATGTCACCACTGCACATTACCGCATGCAGGAACTGATGCACCTAACAGAGATCTAGCAGTCAAATGCCTACACTCGATATGTCACACAAGCTAGCATCAAGCATGCCACAAAGAAATATTTTATCAAGTTGTTCTCTAGCGATTTCAGTGATCGCGGTGGTCTTGAAGAATCGCCGGAGAAGAAGGACAGCATTAGCGTTAGTGCAATCATAGAGGTGCAAAATACAGAACTCATGATTCCTTTTCTCCAAAGAAGAGTTGTCAGTCCTTAAGTGAGCCTCTCGGAATAAATCAGTAGGACTCGACGACGTGCCCGTAGGGTTGTATTCTGCATTTTGGTACTTACTAACAGAGACACTGGAATATTTAACGATATATTAAAAGGGTTAGGGCCACCTCCTGAATTAAATGAAGCTACCACAATTTCAATCCCAAAAAAGGCCAAAATCTCCTGCTGTTCAAGTATGAAACGTATCACACTGCACAACGCTAATTTTAAAATGTTTACTAGAACAACAAAAGTCCTGGCGTTGAAAAAGCATACGATGATTTGAACTACAACTACATTTCTGGCGTCACGGATAAAGTGGGATTTGACAAAACATTTGTAACGGTAGTAAGCAGTTATTGTATGCACAGTGCAAGACCCAAAATAAAAATGAATGACATCTTCCCAACCCACATATAACTCTGCCTGACTCTGGGACAGGGCTTTCCTTCGTTGAACCTCACTATAAGCTATAGCTACATGGCCCTGGCCGACGCGTCTCACGAGATACGATCTTTGATGCAAGAACTGTGGGGGACGCTTATGCTGATCTCCGCAGTATACTGAACAGCCAAGACGATGAATTAGGAACAGGACAAATCATAGAAGAATGTAAGCGGATGATTGGAGCCCTAATATACGAAAATAAATCCACAATTTTCACCCTAATTCTAGAGTTCAGCAACCTCACGACAACCGAGCGAATGCAATAGACTCTACGTACAAGTTTGGGATGGCCATTATATCCAGACCACAAGATATGGTAGAAAAGTACTGAAAAGACCAAATACAGCTACTTAGCGCTGTGTAAATTGCACAGAAACTGCTCAACTTGGACAACTTGCAAAGGACTTATTACGTAAGTACCTACATCCTTGCAGAACTCAATCCAAATGCAGCCGTGTTTCCTACGCCAAGCAGTTATGTAAGACAGGTCTCGGCATCAACAGCATGGTACTCGTGGATCTTAAGTTTTTTCAAGTTTTTTGCTATGCCGCGGCCATCCCCTGCTGTAGAGGAGGGCTTGGCTTGCACAACAGGTATAATCATTGTACAACCATATATCTGGAAAAAGAAAACAAACACACAGACTTCTTAGCAACAACGAAGCCGATGATGCTGTAGCCTACAGGAAAGTAGTATCACACGATAGTTGTGAACAAATCAATGAGATTCGCAGAAAATAAATGCGTGGTGTATTGACTGGCAGTTATCTCTCAATATTAGTAAGTGTAACCTACTGCGTATAACAAGGCGAAAATCCTCGTTTATGTACGAGTACAAAATAAATGCCCAGTCTTTGAAAGCCGAAACATAAGTCAAATATGTG
The DNA here is from genome assembly GCF_023864345.2 of Schistocerca serialis cubense. NCBI lineage: Eukaryota > Metazoa > Arthropoda > Insecta > Orthoptera > Acrididae > Schistocerca > Schistocerca serialis. The sequence goes on along the minus strand of NC_064645.1, from coordinate 545,514,025 downwards.
GGCGTGACTGTTCGAAATGATCTCAAATCGAATGATCAGATTACACAAGTAACGGGCAAGGCGAACTCTAGATTGCGGTTTATTGGTAGAATCCTGAAGCGATGCACTCCTTCAACAAAGTAAATTGCTTACAATACGTTAGTTCGTCCAGTCTTAGAGTATTTTTCGTCTGTATGGGGCCCTTACCAACTGGGTCTGATTCAAGAGACTGAGAAGGTCCAAAGAAGAGCGGCAAGATTCGTGACTGGTACATTTAGCCACCGCGAGAGCGTTACAAATCTCATTGGAAGCTTGAAGTGGGACACACTTGCCGATAGACGACAGTCTAAACGGAGGGGGCTGCTCACTAAATTCCAAAATCCGATCTTCGCCGAGGATGTAGAGCATATATTATTAAGACTAACTTTCTAATCGCGCAATGATCACCATTCAAAGATAAGCGAAATTAGAGCTCGTACTGAGGCGTTCAGACAGTCGTTTTTCCCTCGCACGATCTGCGAGTGGAACAGATAACGGTGGGGGGGGGGGGGGGGGGGGATATTACTTTGGCGCGAATTGTGCCCTCCGCCACACACCGTTTGGTGGCTAGCGGAGTATATATATGTAGATGTAGACTAGTTTTTATCTTCTGACGATTTTATTAGTCGCTAAACGACAGCGTCATCTCCAAACAACCTAAGACTGCTGCTCAGATTGTCTCCCAAATCGTTTATACAGATAAGGAAAAGCAAAGGGCCTATAACACTACCTTAGTGTACACCAGAATCACTTCTGTTTTACACGACTTTCTGTCAGCTGTTACGAACTGTGACCTCTCTGACAGGAAATCACAAATCCAGTCACATAACTGAGATGATATTCCATAAGCACGCCATTTCACTATAAACCGCTTGTGTGGTACAGTGACGAAAGCCTTCCGAAAATCCAGAAATACATAATCGATCTGAAATCCCTTATCAGTATCACTCAACACTTCATGTTAGTAAAGAGCTAGTTGTGTTTCACAAGAACGATGTTTTTTAAACCAATGTGACTATGTGTCAATAGACAGTTTTCTTCTAGGTAATTCATAATGTTCGAACACAATATATGTTCCAAAAGCCTGCTGCATATCGACGTTAACGATATGGGCAGGTAATTAAGTGAATTACTCCTACTACCTTTCTTGAATATTGGTGTGACCTGTGCAACTTTCCAGTCTTTGGGTACGGATCTTGCGTCGAGCGATCGGTTGCATGTGATTGTCAACTAGGGAGCTAATGCATCAGCATACTCCAAAATGAACCTAATTGGTATACGGTCTGGACCAGAAGACTCACTACTCCGAGGATATTTACTTCTACATTACTGATATTGGCAGCTGTTCTCGACTCGAATTCTGGAATTTTGTGAAGGCATTTCAAAAGGCTGTGTTTAGTAACTCTGCTTTGGCAGCACTGTCTTCGATAGTATCTCCATTGCTATCCATAGAGTAAACATCTCTGGAGTGAGCACTCACATGCGCAGAACAGATTTTGTGTTGTCAACATACATTGCCGGCCTGGTCACGTGATCTCGGGACGTCGTGTGTTTGTTCGTATAGCGCCATGTATATTTAGAATGTCACTACATCCCTAGCACAGACGGATTCTTTTCGTACGTGTCGTGGATTATTTATATATGTTGCACAGACATTTTAACAGTATCCATTTGATACCGGGAATAAACCAGCTACGTAACTTTTAAGGGCAAGTGATATTACATTCAGCTTCTTTGCGATAGGTTCAGATGCACTCGATTTTTGGTAGTTTTTTGGTATGATACCGCACTTTATAGTGTTACAGAGCCTGAAGTACATTTTTGCAGTGATAGTCCTGCAAAACGACTTGACAGTACGTTAGTACTTTCGCAAGTGTCCGAAAAACACCGAATTTACCACACATTAGCGATTATATCCCTGCTAATTCGTCCTTTTTTTCTTGTATTTCTGCGTATTTATTTTCTCGTTTTTGCGACCTAAAGCACAATTTTTCTTACTGGTGGCGCTTTGAGGTATTTACCTAACGCATTTTAAGTACGTGCTCCTAGTTCATTAAATAAATAGTAGACGGAGTAATGTATATACATAATTGACAAGTCACTGATAAATGCATGGAGGATAGTATTTACTGAAACAACTAACCTTTCCCTTTCCTGTTCCACTAGCAAATTTACGAGAGGAAGCGATTGTTTGTAAGCTTTTGCACGAGCCGTAATATCTGTTATATAGTCATAAAATCGTAGAAAAATAGGTCTACAGAATCAAGTCTTCATTATAATGCGTCTCGAAATTTTTAAACGTATACAGTGTCTCTTACTAAAATGAAAACTATAATTAGAGCTATATGGAATGTACCCATGAAAAGTTACTAACCCTCCTTTCACATATTTTTCTTTGCATCCGTAGCAACAACGTAATTCACCATCGCTATTACACTATCAACAAATGGTGAAACACAACAAAAACTCTTGGTATTATAAACGTCAAAGTCTGCGGAAAGCATACACGCACAGCGAAGTCCCGAGATCACGTGATAATCCTGGTTTAATGCTGACAACATGCGCAGAACGCAATGCTCACTCCAGAGATATTTACTCTATGTTGCTATCACGCAGAGAAGACATTGATTGTTTCTTGCCACTAACATACTTGACATACGACCAGAATCTCTTTGGATTTTCTTCCAGGTTTCGAAACAAAGTTTCGTTGTGGAAACTGTCGAACAGGGAATCAGTGATCATAAGGGCGTTGCAGCATCCCTGAATATGGATGTAAATAGGAATATAAAAAAGGGGAGGAAGGTTTATCTGTTTAGCAAGAGTAATAGGAGGCAGATTTCTGACTACCTAACAGATCAAAACGAAAATTTATGTTCCGACATTGACAATGTTGAGTGTTCCTGTAAAAAGTTCAAGGCAATCGTAAAATGCGTTTAGACAGGTACGTGCCGAGTAAAACTGTGAGGGACGGGAAAAACACACCGTGGTCCAACAACAAAATTACGAAACTACTGCGATAGCAAAGAGAGCTTCACTGCAGATTTAAACGCAGCCAAAACCTCTCAGACAAACAGAAGTTAAACTATGTCAAAGCTAGCGTAAGGAGGGCTATGCGTGAAGCGTTCAGTGAATTCGAAAGTAAAATCCTATTTACCGACTTGACAGAAAGTCCTAGGAAGTTCTGGTCTTACGTTAAATCAGTAAGTGGATCGAAACAGCATATCAAGAAACTTTGGGATGATAATAGTATTGAAACAGAGGATGATAGGCGTAAAGCTGAAATACTAAACACCTTTTTCCAAAGCTGTTTCACAGACGAAGACCGCACTGCAATTCCTTCTCTAAATCCTCGCACGAACGAAAAAATGGCTGACATCGAAATAAGCGTCCAAGGAATAGAAAAGCAACTGAAATCACTCAACAGACGAAAGTCCACTAGACCTGACGGGATACCAACTCGATTCTACACAGAGTGCGCGAAAGAATTTGCCCCCCCCCCCTTCTAACAGCCGTGTACCGCAAGTCTCTAGAGGAACGGAAGGTTCCAAATGATTGGAAATGAGCACAGGTAGTTCAAGTTTTCAAGAAGGGTCGTCGAGAAGATGCGCAAAACTATAGGCATGCAGAAAGATTGCAGCGGATGGACACTTGGTGCAGGGAGTGGCAGCTGACCCTTAACATAGACAAATGTAATGTATTGCGAATACATAGAAAGAAGGATCCTTTGTTGTATGATTATATGATAGCGGGACAAACACTGGTAGCAGTTACTTCTGTAAAATATCTGGGAGTATGCGTACGGAACGATTTGAAGTGGAATGATCATATAAAATTAATTGTTGGTAGGGCGGGTGCCAGGTTGATATTCATGGGGAGAGTCTTTAGAAAATGTAGTCCTTCAACAAAAGAGGTGGCTTGCTAAACACTCGTTCGGCCTATACTTGAGTATTGCTCATCAGTGTGGGATCCGTTCTAGGTCGGGCTGACGGAGGAGATAGAGAAGATCCAAAGAAGAGCGGCGCGTTTCGTCAGAGGGTTATTTGGTAAGCGTGATAGCGTTATGGAGATGTTTAGCAAACTGAAGTGGCAGACTCTGCAAGAGAGGCGCTCTGCATCGCGCTGTAGCTAGCTGTCCAGGTTTCGAGAGGGTGCGTTTCTGGATGAGGTATCGAATATATTGGTTCCCCCTACATATACCTCCCGAGGAGATCACGAATGTAAAATTAGAGAGATTCGAGCGCGCACGGAGGCTTTCTGGCAGTCGTTCTTCCCGCGAACCATACGCGAGTGGAACAGGAAACGGAGGTATTGACAGTGGCACGTAAACTGCACTCGCCACACACCGTTGGGTGACTTACGGAGTATAAATGTACCCTCCTGGAAATTGAAATAATAACACCGTGAATTCATTGTCCCAGGAAGGGGAAACTTTATTGACACATTCCTGGGGTCAGATACATCACATGATCACACTGACAGAACCACTGGCACATAGACACAGGCAACAGAGCATGCACAATGTCGGCACTAGTACAGTGTATATCCACCTTTCGCAGCAATGCAGGCTGCTATTCTCCCATGGAGACGATCGTAGAGATGCTGGATGTAGTCCTGTGGAACGGCTTGCCATGCCATTTCCACTTGGCGCCTCAGTTGGACCAGCGTTCGTGCTGGAAGTGCAGACCGCGTGAGACGATGCTTCATCCAGTCCCAAACATGCTCAATGGGGGACAGATCCGGAGATCTTGCTGGCCAGGGTAGTTGACTTACACCTTCTAGAGCACGTTGGGTGGCACGGGATACATGCGGACGTGCATTGTCCTGTTGGAACAGCAAGTTCCCTTGCCGGTCTAGGAATGGTAGAACGATGGGTTCGATGACGGTTTGGATGTACCGTGCACTATTCAGTGTCCCCTCGACGATCACCAGTGGTGTACGGCCAGTGTAGGAGACCGCTCCCCACACCATGATGCCGGGTGTTGGCCCTGTGTGCCTCGGTCGTATGCAGTCCTGATTGTGGCGCTCACCTGCACGGCGCCAAACACGCATACGACCATCATTGGCACCAAGGCAGAAGCGACTCTCATCGCTGAAGACGACACGTCTCCATTCGTCCCTCCATTCACGCCTGTCGCGACACCACTGGAGGCGGGCTGCACGATGTTGGGGCGTGAGCGGAAGACGGCCTAACGGTGTGCGGGACCGTAACCCAGCTTCATGGAGACGGTTGCGAATGGTCCTCGCCGATACCCCAGGAGCAACAGTGTCCCTAATTTGCTGGGAAGTGGCGGTGCGGTCCCCTACGGCACTGCGTAGGATCCTACGGTCTTGGCGTGCATCCGTGCGTCGCTGCGGTCCGGTCCCAGGTCGACAGGCACGTGCACCTTCCGCCGACCACTGGCGACAACATCGATGTACTGTGGAGACCTCACGCCCCACGTGTTGAGCAATTCGGCGGTACGTCCACCCGGCCTCCCGCATGCCCACTATACGCCCTCGCTCAAAGTCCGTCAACTGCACATACGGTTCACGTCCACGCTGTCGCGGCATGCTACCAGTGTTAAAGACTGCGATGGAGCTCCATATGCCACGGCAAACTGGCTGACACTGACGGCGGCGCTGCACAAATGCTGCGCAGCTAGCGCCATTCGACGGCCAACACCGCGGTTCCTGGTGTGTCCGCTGTGCCGTGCGTGTGATCATTGCTTGTACAGCCCTCTCGCAGTGTCCGGAGCAAGTATGGTGGGTCTGACACACCGGTGTCAATGTGTTCTTTTTTCCATTTCCAGGAGTGTAGATGTAGATAAGCATCTCGCATTGAAGTCCGCGCTAAATTTCGAGCTTCTGTAACAGATCGCCAATCTTGGGGTGTTTGCGTCTCTTTAAATTCGGCATGTTTGTTTCGTTGTTTCTGCAACAGTGTTTTAACCCGTTTTATGTAACAAGGAGGATCAGCTCCGTCGTTTGTTAATTTATTCGGTATAAATCTCTCAGTTTCTGCCGATACTGTTTCTTTGAATTCAAGCCATATCTGGTCTATGTTATTAAATTGGAATGAGTGGAGATTGTCTTTCAGGAAGGCGTCAAGTTAGTTTTTATCTTTTTTTTAATATGTATTTTTTTCGTTTATTTTGGGAGAATTTGGGGATTACAATACTCAATCTCGCTACGACAGTTCTCTGTTCACTAGTCCCTGTATCGCTTTTGATGCTTGTTATTAACTCAGGATTATTTGTTGCTAAGAGGTCAACTGTGTTTTCACAACCGTTTATTATTTGCGTGGGCTCATGAACTAACTGCTTGAAATAATTTTCAGAGAATGCGTTTAGCACAATTTCGGATGATATTTTATACGTAACTCCGGAATTAAACATGTATTTTTGCCAACATATCGTGGGTAAATTAAAGCCACACCAATTATAATCGTATGAGTCGGGTACGTGTTTGAAATGAGACTCAAGTTTACTTTGAACCTTTCAGCAACTGTATCATCAGAATTTGGAGGTCGGTAAAAGGATCCAATTATCATTTTATTCCGGTTTCCAACAATGACTTTTGCGCATACTAACTCACAAGAAGTATCTACTTCAATTTTGTGACAAGTCAAACTACTTCTAACAGCAACAAACACGCCACTGCCAACCGTGTTTAGACTATCCTTTCGTAACACCGTTAGGTTCTTCGCAAGTATTTCGGCTGAGCTTAATTCCGGCTTTAGCCAGCTTTCAGTGCCTATAAAGATTTGGGCATCATAGCTTTCTATTAACGCTTGGAGCTCTGGTAGTTTCCCAACGCAGCTATGACAATTTACAACTGTTATACCAATGGTTCCTGTATCTATGTTCTTCCTGTGATTGACCTGCACCCTTTGTGACTGAAGCCCTTCTTGCGTGTTCCCGAGACCCTCTAACCTAAAAAACCGCCCAGTCCACGGCACACAGCCCCTGCTACCCGTGTAGCCGCCTCCTGCGTATAGTGGACACCTGACCTACTTAGCGGAACCCGAAACCCAACCACCCTTTGGCGCAAGTCGAGGAATCTGCAGTCTACACGGTCGCAGAACCGTCTGAGCCTCTGATTCAGACCCTCCACTCAGCTCTGTACCAGAGGTCGGCAATCGGTCCTGTCGACTATGCTTCAAATGGTCAGCTCTGCTTTCATCTTGCAAGCAAGACTGTCAGCCTTTACCACTTCTGTTAGCCACTCGAAACCCGAGAGAATCTCTTCTGATCCAAAGTGACACACATAATTGGTACCGACGTGGGCAACCACCTGCAGTTGGCTGCACCCTGTGTCTTCGTGGCATCCAGGAGGACCCTTTCCACATCTGGAATGACTCCACCCGGTACACACATGGAGTATACATTGGATTTCCTACCCTTGTAACGCCGGAAATGCATATCCTCCTATTTGCATCTATTGTACTATAATTTTTTTCCTTGTTTTGTTACCTCAAGATATGACATTTCTGTGCCTTTATATATTGTAATTGTTTTACTATTTGTATAAATATATTTATGCATCTATGTAGATGTATAATTTGGTTGTTTTGTAAATATTATTTGTATTTTACGCTGGGTCTTGCCTAGGGAAAACTATGCTATCGAACGACTACATCGATAGGTCGTGTGGAGAAGCAAAGTGTTTTGGATCTTTAGTAGTGTTAACTCTGCCGCGTGGAGTGAGAGAGAAGGAGTCTGGCTGGAGTAGTGCGGTGGAGCAGGTGTGTTGTGTGACGCTCCCGCGAGTTGCCGCGCTTTCGGGGTTTGGCAGCATATAATTGCGCTCGACTTGCTATGATAGTTTCGGACACGGGGTCGCGGACGGGAAGCGTTAGCTGGCACACATCAAGAGCCCGTTTCGGCTGGTGACCGTGTCGAGAAGAAGGCGCGCCAACACCCAGCTTCTGCAACAGCGACGGCCGACAATGACTGACTGTCGCCACCTCCTCGATCGACGGCTTCAAACCTTCAATCAACCAACAAGGAAGACTGGAAGCACGTAAAGTTTTAGAACTGTATGGCAGACCTCAGCTTTTCAAACTGTTCCATTTTCGTAACTATAATTACAGCAACTTAGCATGAACATTTGTTGCTCATTGTCCTAATTGCATTACCAAGCAGGGTCCCTTCCTTTTCCGGAATGGACCCAAGTGTCGATGAAATTCAAACGCCAGCATTAAAGCAATATCATTCGATTTCACTGCTTTAATTTCAAAGTTCAGTTAAGGTGTTCATAGCTGGCTACAATATTTAGATTACACAAGCACAAATTAAGAGTGCGAGTTTTGTTACCGTATTTTAGCTTACCTGTGACTGCAGCTCAGCTTGGTACATACTAAATTTTACTATTGTTAATTGTTCAGAATCATTTAACTCAAGTTCAAAGTTAAATCTCTTATTTCTAAATTGCGTAGATTCAAGTAGCTTTTGAAATGATTGTTGAGGTAGCCCAAGACTAACCGTATTTTACTGAATTTCGATGTGCTTCAGAAACAAAGCTCACTATTAATTTCAGTTACTAAATTAACTTACAATTTTCCGGTTTTATTAATTCTTTTGTTAAATTAAGTCAGAGTGTAGCGAAATCTATTACTTCTGACAAACTTTAAGTTTTCACACTACACGTGTAAATCTTCAGTTGCCACGCTTCTAGTGCTAGTTATATGTGTAATAACCTTTCTTTTTCAGTTACTATATTAATTGTCCGTAGGACTGGCGATCGTAATTTCACCCAAATCTCAAATATCTAATTACCGCTAGTTAATTGTTAACGTAACGGCCGCACATTTACTTCCTTTATTAATTTTACCCTTTTCTCAAAATTAATTTCCACCAATTTCATTTGCATTTTTCCTTTCATTTAGATGTAACCCTTTCCCCACTCTTTACCGACAGATTAACTTCGGTGACGATTGCTTTTTTCCAAATTTCCGTTAGGTACACGCGGTTTAATTTTTCACTGTCATTAAGGTCGATAAGTGAGGGGGGGGTTACACCCTTCCTGTCAGCCGTCCCTAAGGGACCCCATAACGCGCCTAACATTGGAGCTCCCGACTACCAATAGCCCCACTCTCTGTGATTCCCCGGATCTTGTAGGCTGGATAGTTTCCTCTGAAACAGGACAGACAAACCGGGGAGGCCTTACGTGCGGTCGCCTGGGAAGTCTTTCGCCGTCTGCTTCGACCTAGGGCGACCTCCCACTCGACCACAGGTGAGGGGTTAATCTCAGTGCGAGCTGTAACTGGATTGGCCAACGGTTAGGACCGATCGGAGGTCTCGGAAGTGCTGGACGTCCGTTGGATCCCCGCGGCTGGCCCAAAACAGTGGTGCCCATCCACTGCAGCCTTAAGCTGTGTAACCGAAGCCATCACAGCCTGAAGCTGAGAGCGAAGTGCCACCAACTCGGCTCGCATCCGCACACAACACTCGCAGTCCCTGTCCATACTAAAGACCTTGGAAAACTAAACTATGCAGATAAACGGACTATCGACTCGCGCTACGGAAATCTACTGTAGACCCTGCCGAAAATGCAGGAACTGTGTCTAATAGTACGCAGATGTTCAAAACCCTAATTACCGAAGCACTCAGGTGAAAGCAGGTAATTTGCCCCTGATTAGGAACTGATTGTTCTAAATAACGGCCCAGAGTCGTGATTAATATCTTAATATTTGCTAATTTCCGACGTAAACGAAAACGCGAGAACTGATGCTATTATATATTAATTTTACACGCAGAAACTCAAGACACTAAACTATTAAAGCAGACAGATGATATTATAAAATTCACTTCCTAGTTATGAACTCGTAAGTGTCACAAAAGCGGTTACTTCCCTGTTGCTGCTTGTGTCTCCGTCGGTTAATACTGCCTTACTGTGTTTATGACCGCAAGACGGGAATTTACAGACTGTTAACGAAGAACGGCACGGGACACTTCATTTCGGATATCATTAGGAAATTCAATATTCTGAGATCCACAGTGTCAACACTGTGTGAGAATACCAAAGTGCAGGTGTTACCTCTCACCACGACAGCTCTGTGGCCGATGCTCTTAAGTAACGACCGGTAACAGAGCCGTTCGCGTGTAGTTGTCATTGCTAACAGGCAGGCAGCACTGCGTTAAATAATCACAGAAATCAATGTGTGACGTATGTATCCGTTAGGACAGTGCGGCGAAATTTAGGGTTAATGGGTTAAGGTAGAAGACGACCGGAGCGAGTGCCTTTGCTAACGGAACGACATCCTTTGCAGCGCCTCGCCTGGGCTCGTGACTATAACGATTGGACCACAGACGACTGAAAAAGCGTCTCGATTTCACTTGGTGAAAGCTGACAGGGGGGTTCGAGAGTTGCGCAGGCCCCACGAAGCCATGGAGCCAGGTTGTCAACAACGCACTGTGCAAGCTGGTGGTGGCTCAAAAATGGTGTGAGCTGTGTTTACATGGCCCAACTGAAACGACCATTCCCTTGAAATAATTATGTTGGACTACGCGGAGTCCATTCACAGAAATTAAAATGGTTCAAATAGATCTGAGCACTATGCGACTTAATTTCTGAGGTCAGCAGTCGCCTAGAACTCAGAACTAATTAAACGTTGCTAACCTAAGGATATCACACACATCCATGCCCGAGGCAGGATTCGAACCTGTGACCGTAGCGGTCACTCGGCTCCAGACTGTAGCGCCTAGAACCGCATGGCCACTCCGGCCGGCCTACAGCCATTAAATGATTGTATTTCTATGAATGACAGTGCACCGTGTCAGTGGGCCATAATTGTTAGCGATTGGTTTGAAGAGCATTCTGGACAATTCGATAGAATGCTTTGGCCACCCAGATCAACCTCCATGAATCCCAGCTGTCATAATCTGGAGGTCAGTTCATGCACAAAATTCTGCAGCCCCAACACTTTTGCAGAGGCAGCATGCTAAGAATTTCTGCCACCTCGAGTTGCTACATTACGCCGGGCAAAAGGATGTCTGGCACGGCATTAGGAGGCATCCCATGGCTTTTGTCACTTTGATGCATGTATGGCGGTACGCCACATAACGCGAGAAAAACGATTTTGAATAACTTTGCAAATATAAAAAAACTGACGTCGTAACGAAATAAATATTATCGCAGAGAAATATCAAAGACTGTAATCAATTAATACGATCTGCTAATGCAATTGCAATCTCTGTTTTTTTTTTTTTGTATAAGAATCGCTCTCTCTTCCCTTTTGCTTCTTCGTAGTGTAAGAAGCCATTTTGTGACTAGGCACGAAAACACGTGAGTTTCATGTAATATAATCAAATATTACTTAAGAGTGTTGTAAAGTTTTATATGTACCAATTCCTACATTCATGAAGCGGCAATATCAATGATTTTATGCAAATTTTGTAGGTGAACGTTGGTGCAGAGGTCAGCGCTATTGTTCTAAATAATGGCCCACAGTCGTAATAAATATCTTAATATTTGCTAATTCCAATATTGAATCATACACTCCTGGAAATGGAAAAAAGAACACATTGACACCGGTGTGTCAGACCCACCATACTTGCTCCGGACACTGCGAGAGGGCTGTACAAGCAATGATCACACGCACGGCACAGCGGACACACCAGCAACCGCGGTGTTGGCCGTCGAATGGCGCTAGCTGCGCAGCATTTGTGCACCGCCGCCGTCAGTGTCAGCCAGTTTGCCGTGGCATACGGAGCTCCATCGCAGTCTTTAACACTGGTAGCATGCCGCGACAGCGTGGACGTGAACCGTAAGTGCAGTTGACGGACTTTGAGCGAGGGCGTATAGTGGGCATGCGGGAGGCCGGGTGGACGTACCATCGAATTGCTCAACACGTGGGGCGTGAGGTCTCCACAGTACATCGATGTTGTCGCCAGTGGTCGGCGGAAGGTGCACGTGCCCGTCGACCTGGGACCGGACCGCAGCGACGCACGGATGCACGCCAAGACCGTAGGATCCTACGCAGTGCCGTAGGGGACCGCACCGCCACTTCCCAGCAAATTAGGGACACTGTTGCTCCTGGGGTATCGGCGAGGACCATTCGCAACCGTCTCCATGAAGCTGGGCTACGGTCCCGCACACCGTTAGGCCGTCTTCCGCTCACGCCCCAACATCGTGCAGCCCGCCTCCAGTGGTGTCGCGACAGGCGTGAATGGAGGGACGAAAGGAGACGTGTCGTCTTCAGCGATGACAGTCGCTTCTGCCTTGTTGCCAATGATGGTCGTATGCGTGTTTGGCGCCGTGCAGGTGAGCGCCACAATCAGGACTGCATACGACCGAGGCACACAGGGCCAACACCCGGCATCATGGTGTGGGGAGCGATCTCCTACACTGGCCGTACACCACTGGTGATCGTCGAGGGGACACTGAATAGTGCACGGTACATCCAAACCGTCATCGAACCCATCGTTCTACCATTCCTAGACCGGGAATGGAACTTGCTGTTCCAACAGGACAATGCACGTCTGCATGTATCCCGTGCCACCCAACGTGCTCTAGAAGGTGTAAGTCAACTACCCTGGCCAGCAAGATCTCCGGATCTGTCCCCCATTGAGCATGTTTGGGACTGGATGAAGCGTCGTCTCACGCGGTCTGCACGTCCAGCACGAACGCTGGTCCAACTGAGGCGCCAGGTGGAAATGGCATGGCAAGCCGTTCCACAGGACTACATCCAGCATCTCTACGATCGTCTCCATGGGAGAATAGCAGCCTGCATTGCTGCGAAAGGTGGATATACACTGTACTAGTGCCGACATTGTGCATGCTCTGTTGCCTGTGTCTATGTGCCTGTGGTTCTGTCAGTGTGATCATGTGATGTATCTGACCCCAGGAATGTGTCAATAAAGTTTCCCCTTCCTGGGACAATGAATTCACGGTGTTCTTATTTCAATTTCCAGGAGTGTATATCCCAACAGATGTGCAAAAAGATAATAGCTGTATTTAGTTTTTGGTTAAACTCAGAATCTCAAACTAAATCTTGGATGTAACTGTATATTTTGTGTATGTAAAAATTCCAGGTGGTACATATTTTAACGTTGTAAAAATGAACTGTTTTATGTACCACTTCCATCAAAGTCCTACAAGCAACCTGTCCATGTGTGAGAAGTGGTGGCAGTAACCAGTCCTTAGGCTGCAGCTTTGAGAAAAATAGAAATAACCAGAATACGCCAAAAACTACCAAAGGTAACAGAGCAGATACAGCTGCTGCTGGCTGGTGGACGACAAGACATAAATGAGCAGGGGGCCAGGCACTCTGCACAGTGAAAAATTTTGAATTATCTACATATCTTAGTGAATTTACATCTGCATATTTCTGCAGTGAAGTCACAACGATTCATTTACTAAAATCAGTGAATGATTGTGTTCAATTTGTGTGTCTGACACAGACAGTTCAGTGCTGTGCTTACTTCACACGAATTTGCTTGCCCGATTTAGTGTAAAGTAATTTAAAGTAAAATGTGCACAGAGGTAACTTTAGAGATAGATCACAAGATAATTTTCCAGTGTTTTTGATAAATAACAATTAAGTATATGTAGAACTTGCGCTGCAGTTGCAGAAAGTTCTGTAGAGGTGTACTAGCTCAATTCATGTAAGGAGTCAAGTTTTGAGCCAATTTGAAAGAATTTTAGTTAACGGTATGCTTATATAAGTAAAATAAAATAAATTTAAGTAGAAATTTCTCATTTTGTGTTTTTTAGTATATTGTGACACAATTTCACTTAAGGTGTGTTACATTTCTTGTGTTTTTGTCTGTATTATCACTGAATAAGTGTGGGTAGGCCACGTAGAGAGAAACGTTCCGAGAGTGAGGCTCTATCTGATATGGAAGTGGACGATAATGTCCAGGAACTCCAAGTAACGGACCCTTCGGAGAATATTCCTCAAAAGGAACCAGAACTGGGACCAACATCTCACGATTTTACTCAAGTGAGCACACATGTTCATGAAATTAGGCCAGAAACGAAAGCTGATGTCACAGCATCTGCTAATGGTGCAACGGTAGCAGCGGGTCCTAGTCACGATTTTCTTGCGATGTTGTTAGCACAATTAGATATCTGGGACAGACAACGCGAACAAGCACTTTTACGTCAGGTGGAAGACGTGTTAAAATCAGAGTGTAACGAACGTGAGGAATGGGTACGAGCCAAGTCTATTGAAGAAAGGGAAAGACAGGAGTGACAGAGCACACTTTCAGGAGAACGAGATAAGGCTATCATCTCACATCTATCGCAAGCGATGAATGTCATAAAACAAGTTTCGGAACTTGAACAGAACATAGATGTTCCCGAAAACTTCAATTAAGTAGACGTTAGAACAAGTAAACCACACAGAGTCGACACTCTGCTCGTAGGTCGATTAAAAGTATCTGCCAGGAGATCGTTGACCTCACACGAAGAACTAACACCATCATATTCATGAACGTGACTCTGTGGCTGCCAGAAATACACAAAGAGATAAGTTGGTTCCAACAAATGTATTGAAATACGCTGGAGAAACTTTCCAATTAACATATGCCGTGACGAGAAATTTGTCTGCGAGAGTCAGCCAAGCCAGACTCCAGCGACTGTAACGGGGATTGCTGGTGCCACGGATCCAGGTGCATTACCAACCGATGGCCAAGTAAAACTTGAGGAATCGTTAATAATACATAGACAATTTCGGATATACAATGATGAGAAAAAGGTTGTACATCCTGTCATCTTTATAAAAAGTTTTAAAAACGTTTTGCCTCTCTCTTGGACAGAGAGGCAAAGGATTCTGTTTGTCACATACTTTATAACAGGAGATGCAGCACTGTGGGCACTAGAAACGGCCGAATAGTGCGCGTCGTTTTCTGATTTAGAAAACAAATGTCGTGCAAGGTTCTGGTCCCGATCTGTACAAGAACGTTTGAGAAAACAGATCTAACACCCCGAACTGTTCAACGCCCCACAGGGGAGTTTAAGAAAGTATTTTGAAACATATCCTAATAAGACACGCTATTGGGATGACCCGATGTTGGCAACAGATCCATTGAGAATTCTTAAAGGAAGACTACCCATTGCCATTCGAGAAAAACTCGTGTATGTCCCAGACACGGTCTTAGAATGATTTATATCAACACTAGATTCTTTGGATTTAATCCAAGAAGATGCACGTCGAAACGAATACGGCAATGTGGGGAGTAATCAAAACGACAATAAATCACGACAGTCGAATAGTAGCAGCCCCAGAAAGGACAGGTTAGCAAAAAATAATGAGTCTTCAAATGGTGAAGTGTACAGTAAAAGGCAGGCGGGGCATAACCAGCAACCGAGTAACAATAACTGGCATCCTAACCATGCGGAAGGAAATCAACATTCATGATCTGCTTACTCACAGAGTAAAATCGGCAATGATTACTACAACCGTGAAAGGAGAGGTGAAGGAGGGTGTAACAACAACTTCTCACAGCAAAAACATGTGCACTGCCAACGACCACCGGCAACGCCCAGGGCTGGCAAACTGGCAGGCACAAAGTCTCATGTGAAGTAATAGTGTACCGATTCATAACGTAAACGTTCTAGCCATGCTACCGCCACTGCCGCATCCACCTAACCCTAATTCCCAAGTGTATGTACCACAGGGTCAGTCTTGCGCTCTAAACGAGAGCGTGAGGATTCTGGACTTTACAAGTGAGACACCTGCCGAGGGAGACAGGCCGTCAAACAACGGCCGACCGTTGTGGGCCCCTTCCAGTAGGTCGGCAGTGGAGGAGTAGGGGGCGCACGGAATGTAAACTTGTGTATGCTGAGGTACAATGATGGCCAGCATTGAAAGGATGAACTAACAACTGATCCGTGACGGTGGATTGCAGATGATACGGAATTAATTCAGTCTAAATTTGGAAATTTGTGTTAAGGTCTTACGGGACCAAATTGATGAGGTCATCGGCCCATAAGCTTACACACTACTTCATCTAATTTAAACTAACTTACGATAAGGACGACACACACATCCATGCCCGAAGGAGGATTCGAACCTCAGACGTGGGAGAGCAACGCGGACCGTCATAAGACGCCGAAGACCGCGCGGATACCTCGAGCGGCTTTCAGACTAAAATTAACGATATTTTAATAACAGTGATTCTAGACACCACTGCCAGCAGATCCATGATAGATGAACGATTGTTCCGTTGTGTAGACAAGATTAGGAAGCTGCGATTTTACCAGTATAAAACTGTAGTGGTAGGAGCCCTACGAAGGAAGGGACAGTTAATGAAAAACGGGGTGTTGGTAGAGCTAACACTGGAAAAAGAGGCATTTACGAGCTCATTCCTGGTAGTTAGAAATCTCGCCGTACCCTGTATCCTGATACTCTCCGTGAAATGAAGGCGAAAAGTGACCTGACACGGGGTATCTGCACCGTAATATACCATGATAAGCAGATCGAACTGGTGTTAATCAGGACACCTCATGCGTGCACGAGCTTTTGTCGGCAAGTTAGCGTAGTGCAGCCAGACAGTGCCACAATACTGGAGGTGAATAATCTCTAAATAGAGAGTGAAAATGATACGGAAGATGCCTGGGTGCAGGAGTCACGAAACATCAAGCAAAATATTGTCGAAAATGTAGCCGAATCCACATATTTGAATGACTAACAACAAAGTAAACTGACACAGTTGCTGAACAAATTTGCCAATGTATTTACCGAAAGACCCGGTATAATCACAGGGTATGAGTACAATATGCATGTTCGTGCTCACGATACATTCTGCGGCACTATGTTTTCTATCCCTTGTTCGGAAAACCAGGCGGTAGGAAGGGAAATACAGGATCACTCAGTGAAAATTGCAAGTAGTTTCGTACTTCATAAGCAAGCATATTCTGAACAAATTTAGGTTAGTTTGAATATGTATTTTTGTGATTTATGTGTGTTTTGTTCATTTTTGTGGGTAAAGTTTCTTGTTTAGTGTTAAGTATTTTTATTCTTGCATGAGTTGAATTGAATGTGTGTATCATGTACAGTGTGTGATCAGAAGTATCTGCTAAACATCCATAGGTCCACTGTTTCCGCTGTGAAAATGAAGTGGAACCGTGAAGGGAGACGTACAGCAGAAAAGCGTACAGACCGATCTCGTCTGTTGACTGACAGAGACCGACGACATTTGAAGAGGGTCGTAATGTGCAATAGGCAGACATCTATCCAGACCATGACACAGGAATTCCAAACTGCATCAGGATCCACTGCAAGTACTACGACAGTTAGGCGGGAGGTGAGAAAACTTGGATTTCAAAGTCGAGCGGCTTCTCATAAGCAACACATCACGCCAGTAAATGCCAAACGACGCCTCTCTCGGTATAAGGAGCGTAAACATTGGACTATTGAGCAGTGTTAAAACGGTGCGTGGAGTGACGAATAACGGTACACAATGTGGCGATCCGATGGCAGGGTGTCGGTATGGCCAATGCCCGGTGGACGTCATCTGCCAGCGTGAGTAGTGGCAACAGTAAAATTCCGAGGCCGTGGTATTATGGTGTGGTCGTGTTTTGAATGCAGAGAGCTTGCACCCTCTGTTGTTTTGCGTGGCACTATCACAGCACAGGCCTACACTGATGTTTTAAGCACCTTCTTGCTTCCCATTATTGAAGAGCAATTCGGGGATGGCGATTGCATCTTTCGAAAAGATCGAGCACCTAGTCATAATGCACGGCATGTGACGAAGTGGTTACACGACAATAACATCCCTGTAATGGACTGTCCTGCACAGAGTCCTGACCTGAAGCCTTCAAAGGACCTTTGGGATGTTTTGGATCGCCGACTTCATGCCAGGAGTCACCGACCGACATCGATACCTCTCCTCAGTGCAGCACTCCGTGAAGATTGGGCTGCCATTCGCCAAGAAACCTTCCAGCACCTGACTGAACGTATGTGTGCGAGAGCGGAAGCTGTCATCAAGGCTACGGGTGGGCCAACACCATATTGAATTCCAGAATTTCCGATCGAGGTCGGCACGAACTTGTAAGTCATTTTCAGTCAGATGCCCGGATACTTTTGATCACAGAGTGTATGTACATGAACTAACATATTAGCAAATGAATTCGACATACGTGCCCATAAATGACTTACTAACGCTGAGCACAGTGGCTGTGGCCGAAAATTCGTCCCATTAAAAATTTGGTAATGCCAATTCCCTGGATGCGATCATTCATATTTCTCATTTCTCATCTACAGGGCTATTACAAATGATTGAAGCGATTTCATAAATTCACTGCAGCTCCATTCATTGACATATGGTCACGACACACTACAGATACGTAGAAAAACTCATAAAGTTTTGTTCGGCTGAAGCCGCACTTCAGGTTTCTGCCGCCAGAGCGCTCGAGAGCGCAGTGAGACAAAATGGCGACAGGAGCCGAGAAAGCGTATGTCGTGCTTGAAATGCACTCACATCAGTCAGTCATAACAGTGCAACGACACTTCAGGACGAAGTTCAACAAAGATCCACCAACTGCTAACTCCATTCGACGATGGTATGCGCAGTTTAAAGCTTCTGGATGCCTCTGTAAGGGGAAATCAACGGGTCGGCCTGCAGTGAGCGAAGAAACGGTTGAACGCGTGCGGGCAAGTTTCACGCGTAGCCCGCGGAAGTCGACGAATAAAGCAAGCAGGGAGCTAAACATACCACAGCCGACGGTTTGGAAAATCTTACGGCAAAGGCTAAAGCAGAAGCCTTACCGTTTACAATTGCTACAACCCCAGACACCCGATGACAAAGTCAAACGCTTTGAATTTTCGGCGCGGTTGCAACAGCTCATGGAAGAGGATGCGTTCAGTGCGAAACTTGTTTTCAGTGATGAAGCAACATTTTTTCTTAATGGTGAAGAGAACAGACACAATGTGCGAATCCGGGCGGTAGAGAATCCTCACGCATTCGTGCAGCAAATTCGCAATTCACCAAAAGTTTACGTGTTTTGTGCAATATCACGGTTTAACGTTTACGGCCCATTTTTCTTCTGCGAAAAAAAAACGTTACGGGACACGTGTATCTGGAAATGCTGGAAAATTGGCTCATGCCACAACTGGAGACCGACAGCGCCGACTTCATCTTTCAACAGGATGGAGCTCCACCGCACTTCCATCATGATGTTCGGCATTTCTTAAACAGGAGACTGGAAAACGGATGGATCGGTCGTGGTGGAGATCATGATCAGCAATTCATGTCATGGCCTCCACGCTCTCCCGACTTAACCCCATGCGATTTCTTTCTGTGGGGTTATGTGATAGATTCAGTGTTTAAACCTCCACTACCAAGAAACGTGCCAGAACTGCGAGCTCGCATCAACGATGCTTTCGAACTCATTGATGGGTACATGCTGCGCCGAGTGTGGGAGGAACTTGATTATCGGCTTGATGTCTGCCGAATCACTAAAGGGGCACATATCGAACATTTGTGAATGCCTAAAATAACTTTTTGAGTTTTTGTATGTGTGTGCAAAGCATTGTGAAAATATCTCAAATAACAAAGTTATTGTAGAGCTGTGAAATCGCTTCAATCATTTGTAATAACCCTGTACATTTACACTCCGCAAGCCACCCAACGGCATGTGGCGGAGGGCACCATACGTGCCACTGTCATTACCTCCCTTTCCTGTTCCAGTCTCGTATGGTTCTCGGAAAGAACGACTGTCAGAAAGCCTCGGTGCTCGCTCGATTCTCTCTAATTTTACATTCGTGATCTCCTCGGGAGGTATAAGTAGGGGGAAGCAATATATTCGATACCTCATTCAAAAATGCACCCTCTCGAAACCTGGACAGCAAGCTACACCGCGATACAGAGCGCCTCTCTTGTAGAGTCTGTCACTTGAGTTCGCTAAACATCTCCGTAACGCTATCACGCTTACCAAATAATCCTGTGACGAAACGCGCCGCTCTTCTTCGGATCTTCTCTATCTCCTCTGTCAACCCGACCTAGTATGGATCCCACACTGATGAGCAATACTCAAGTATAGGTCGAACGAGTGTTTTGTAAGCAAACTCCTTTGTTGATGGATTACATTTTCTAAGGAATCTCCACCTGGCACCCGCCTTACCAACAATTAATTTTATATGTGCATTCCACTTCAAATCGTTCCGTACGCATACTCTCGGATATTTTAACGAAGTAACTGCTACCAGTGTGTGTTATGCTATCATATAATCATACAATAAAGGATCATTCTTTCTATGTATTCGCAATACATTACATTTGTCTATGTTAAAGGCCAGTTGCCGCTCCCTGTACCAATTGCCTATCCGCTACAGATCTTCCTGCATTTCGCTGCAATTTTCTAATGCTGCAAGTTCTCTGTATATTACAGCATCATCCGCGAAAAGCCGCATGGAACTTCCGACACTGTCTACTAGGTCATTTATCCATAATGTGAAAAGCAATGGTCTCATAACACTCCCCTGTGGCACGCCAGAGGTTACTTTAACGTCTGTAGACGTCTCTCCATTGAGAACAACATGCTGTGTTCTGTTTTCTAAAAACTCTTCAATCCAGAGGCCATAAAAATTGCTACAACAAGAAGAAATGCACATGATAAACGGGTATTCATTGGACAAATATATAATGCTAGAACTGACACGTGACTACATTTTCACGCCATTTAGGTGCATAGATCCTGAGAAATCAGTACCCAGAACAACCACCTCTGGCTGTAATAACGGCCTTGATACGCCAGAGCTGCCCATGCAGCTTCGACACGATACCACAGTTCATCAAGAGTAGTGACTGGCGTATTGTGACGAGTCAGTTGCTCGGCTACCATAGACCAGACGTTTTCAATTGGTGTGAGATCTGGAGAATGTGTTGGCCAGGGCAACAGTCGAAGGCTCGTACAGGACTTGCAACATGCGGTCGTGCATTATCCTACTGAAACGTGGGGTTTCGCAGGGATCGAATGAAGGGTAGAGCCACGGGTCGTAACACATCTAAATGTAACGTCCACTGTTGAAAGTGCCGTCAATGCGAACAAGAGGTGATCGAGACGTGTAACCAATGGCACCCCATACCATCACGCCGGGTGATACGCCAATATGGCGATGACGAATACACGCTTCCAATGTGCGTTCATCGCGATGTCGCCAAACACGGATGCGACCATCATGATGCTGTAAACAGAACCTGGATTCATCCGAAAAAAAAGACGGTTTGTCATTCGTGCACCCAGGTTCGTCGTTGAGTACACCATCGCAGGCGCTCCTGTCTGTGATGCAACGCCAAGGGTAACCGCAGCCATGGTCTCCGAGCTGATAGTCCATGCTGCTGCAAACGTCGTCGAACTGTTCGTGGAGATAGTTGTTGTCTTGCAAACGTCCCCATCTGTTGACTCATGGATCGAGACGTGGCTGCACGATCCGTTACAGCCATACGGATAAGATGCCTGTCATCTCAACTGCTAGTGATACGAAGCCGTTGGGATCCAGCACGGCGTTCCGTATTGCGCTCCTGAACCCACCGATTCCATATTCTGCTAACAGTCATTGGATCTCGACCAACGCGAGCAGACATATCGTGATACGATAAACCGCAATCGCGATAGGCTACAATCCGACCTTTATCAAAGTCGGAAACGTGATGGTACGCATTTCTCCTCCTCACACGAGGCATCATAACAACGTTTCACCAGCCAATGCCGGTCACAGCTGTTTGTGTATGAGGAATCGGTTGTAAACTTTCTTAATGTCAGCACGTTGTAGCTGTCGCCACCGGCGCCAACCTTGTGTGAATGCTCTGAAAAGCTAATCATTTACATATCACAGCATCTTCTTCCTGTTGGTTAAATTTCGCGTCTGTAGCACGTCATCTTCGTGGTGTAGCAATTTTAATGGTCAGCAGTGTAGTTGACATACGTCGAGTCAGCTCACCGTTTGCATGTCCAGGAGGTGGTGTCAGCCACCGTGGTGGCGTCTGCCGGGGATTGGGACGGCAGCTGCCAAATTCGAAGTAGTTCTCACACCGGGTACGGAGTGTACTCGGTCCGACTCCCAATTCTGTGATGACCCATCCGCTATGTACCTCGTGTCGGTAGTCGTGTGGCCGGTTGACCTCCTCCCTACTCATGGTAGGATTCAGCATCAGAGGGTGTCTGAGCATTGAACAGGAACGTGGTCTCGATGAGGCCCTGTTGCTGGCTTCCACTTTGATGGTTCAAATGGCTCTGAGCACTATGGGACTTAACATCTGAGGTCATCAGTTCCCTACAACCTAGAACTACTTAAACCTAACTAACCTAAGGACAACACACACATCCATGCCCGAGGCAGGGTTCTAGCCTGCGACCGTAGCGGTCTCGCGGTTCCAAACTGAAGCGCCTACAACCGCTCGGTTACAACGGCCGGCCCACTTTGATGTCCAGTATTGGCTGCTATCTGCGGTTCGATGGGTTAGGAAGTCAGCCAGTAGATGGTAGGCGGCGAGTAGGATGGTAGCATGAAGTTCGTCCCGTGAAGACCATCATCTTGAGTAGATATTCGGCTACATCATAGATTGTACTGGAGGATCTAGGACATAGAGTCAATATAGTATCGTAATCATGGAACCCAGTGCTGTTGCTGTGAATGCCATCGATCCCAATGATCATCTCAAGATAAGAGCTCAAGAGGTGGAGTATTTAAAGGGAGCTAGCGTGAGGCTATCACGCAAAGCTCGGCTCGTGATGACCGAAAGTGTCCTCCTTACTTTGCTACAATCACTTAACAGGCTGTTAACTGCGGCGTCAGTCCCTCGCTATGTGCTCTTATGAAATGGGTACAGTTTTTTGCAGTAAAACTAACGAGCTAGCGAAAATGCTTGCCTCTTGCTTTTGTTTTCGGTCCTCCTTTCTGCTGATTGCTTATTCCTTACTCGGCATACAATGTTGTCTACCTGACCCACTTATGACATAATGGCTCGCTTCTTGCTTCTGTCTCTGTCCCTGATATGACGTGAATTTGCCTGAGGCAATGTGAGTGAGTTTTAATAATTTTATTTGTAATTTATAACCCCTAGTATTTTGAGCCATAGCAGCATTGTATTCACTCGCCTTATAGAAGGAAAATCAAACTATAATAATAATATTGACAATAATAGTTTTCTGTAGACAATTTCATGCTTGCCACTGCCCAGAGGACAAAAGCGTCCAAGGTGCCACGTGACGCGTTCGGCTTATCTGAGAGCGCCCCACGTTTGGCGGACAGCAGCAAGTGGCTAGTGTCTGGTACCCACTGGCCATTTGCTGTAGAGCGAGTGTAAACTTTTCTGACATTGACGCACTTAGGAACATTTTTGGATAACCGTTTCTGGAACTTTTTGCTGTTACTTGTGCGACAGAAAGTGATGTGAATTATGTATGAACTTAGATCAGACTAATACTATTACCAGGCAGCCGAAATGATGTTTAAAAAATAAAGGAAGTAGTGGACTCGATTTCGCACATTTATTTCTGTGTTAAGGCTTAAACCCTACAAAACCCTCCTTCAGACCTTTACACTAAGGAATTAATTTTTAAGAAATTAAATAAACTAAAATTAAAATATGGGAGCAATTTCTGCCAATATTCGCATCCACCACATGTACTGTATTTAACTTCTATTTGCAGAACATTGTCACTGTGCTATGGTAATGTGGTGCTTGAGATGCTTTTAGGTGTAAATTAAAGTGCAGGATTTTAACATCTGTTCCAGACTTTGTCCCAAAGTATTTTGTTTGGTTCATGATTGTTGTGTTATATGCTCATTGTTCCAAAACAATATTAACCGTGTTTACATTCGTATTTCTGAGACCTGGATTAGTTGATAATTTTATGTAATTCGTGTTTATTATGCGCATGGAATTGAAATATGTTGTCAGCTTTCAGCTCATTAAAGACTTATTTCACATAATTTCCCAATAATCAATGGATGGCATTGTTTTTCTGATTTGGGAGGGCATCGAGTTTGAGGGCTGTGGAGCATTGTTGATGAAAGGTTGTCTTTCGAAGATCTTCTAAGAGAAACTAACTGATCTTTGAGCCACTTCCAGTTCTGAAAATTGCTAGTGCGTATAAATCAACATACTACTGTATCGACGCCGGCCGCGGTGGTCTCGCGGTTCTAGGCGCGCAGTCCGGAACCGTGCGACTGCTACGGTCGCAGGTTCGAATCCTGCCTCGGGCATGGATGTGTGTGATGTCCTTAGGTTAGTTAGGTTTAAGTAGTTCTAAGTTCTAGGGGACTGATGACCACAGCAGTTGAGTCCCATAGTGCTCAGAGCCATTTGAACTACTGTATCCACAAGATTACATATCAGAGAAAGGCTTTGATTGGCTAATCCCTATTGAGTTCAGCCTTTCATTTGTCCTGAATATGATAGTTACAGTTTTATACCTTGCTGTAACTACGAGAGCTACGAGAGCAGGTCAGAAATTATCCGGAATGTTGACATAACTCTTCTTACATTGTTCATACTGACCTCTGTCATAGTTTGTTGTACTTTTATGTTGTTGTGATGCTGTTATGAAAGGCTGATCCGAATTCCTTCATTTATCTTCCTTTCGTTACATCATATATCACGGCGACTCCATTAGAAGTATGCACCAAAGAAGAACAGCGAGCAGTGATCCTGTTTCTTGTGGTGTATCGGAGGCCGGCACGTGATATGATGGTTCTGGCAGACAGACGAGTGACATTAGATTCGGTCGCAAATCGTCGGAAAATTGGTTATGGTTCTGGCAACGAAACCATGCACAACAGCCTTGGTGTCATAAAGTCATGCATGATGCGACAGTTTTTCCACCCATCTGCGTTTAGTACGTCAAATGTCCTCAGCTACGTGTCGTGAAATGATATAACTTTATAGGTACGTTTGGCAGTATATGTGCATGCTGTATGCGAAATGTTATGAATAGAAAAAGTGTCAAAGAAGTAATAAATTTTAAACATCACGCATGATGCGACAGTTTTTCACGCATCTCATTGTTTATAGCGCCATAACTCTTGAATTATGCGTCGTAAAATACGAGGGTTATTCCAAAAGTAAGGTCCGGTTATAAAAAAAAATCAAAACTAAAATGTTTTTTCAAAACAATTGTTTTATTTACATTCCTTACATCTTTATCTATTTTTCTACATAACTTCCATACTTATTTAAACATTTGTCACATCGTTCAACAAGCTTTTGAATGCCCATGTTATAGAAATCGGCCGCCTGTGACGATAACCAGTCCTTAACTGCTTCTTTCACTTCATCATCTGTGTCGAAGCGCTTGCCGCCGAGAAACTCCTTTAAGTAACGGAACAGGTGGAAATCACTTGGCGCCAGGTCCGGACTGTAAGGAGGATGGTCCATCTGTTCCCATCCAAATTTCTTGATCAGAGCTTGCGTTTCATTTGCAGTGTGGGGTCTGGCATTGTCATGCAACAACAAGATTCCAGACGACAAAAGACCACGTCGCTTATTCTGGATTGCACGTCGAAGTTTAGACAGGGTAGCGCAGTAGGCGGCTTTATTAATCGTTGTTCCTCTCTCCATAAAGTCGACTAACAATACTCCACGTCTATCCCAGAACACAGTCGCCATAACCTTACGTGTTGAGATTGTCTGCTTTGCCTTGACCTTGACTGGCGATGACGTCTGACGCCATTGCATTGACTGTCGTTTAGACTCTGGAGTGATGTGAGAAACCCATGTCTCATCCCCTGTGACAACATTGTCTAAAAGACTGTCACCTTCCTTATGATATCGCTCCAAAAAATCAAGAGCAAAAGCCATTCTTTTCATTCGTTGGGGCTCAGTAAGCAGCCTGGGAACCCAACATGCACACAATTTGTGAAACTTCAAATGTTCAGACACAATTCTGTACAAAGTTGTTCTACTCACATTCGGAAAATGCATGTCTACGTCTGTAATAGTGAATCGGCGATCTTCACGAATTTTTTTGTCAACCGCATTGACCAAATCGTCTGAAATCACTGATGGTCGGCCACACCGTGGTTCATCGTGCACATTATCCCGTCCTTCATTAAAAGCTCGCACCAACTTGCGCACTTTACTGTCGCTCATTATGTTAGGACCGTACACTTCAGTAATCTGCCGATGGATTTCCGCCGCTGAATTGTTTCTTGCAGACAAAAACCATATCACTGCCCTTACTTCACAATCGGCGGGCTGATCAATTGTCTTAAACATTGTAAAGTGACACTGTGAACTACACTCAGCAACAGTAACAAAGCGAATGGCGGCGTTTGACGCGCAAGGCTTGCCGGGAGTCGGCGCGCATGCGTGTTTTGTCATTGGCGCCAAATTTCAATAGTTACGGCGAATCGGACCTTACTTTTGGAATAACCCTCGTAATATAGTTTTGCAGGATCACTCAGTGGTATATGTGAATACTGTCTGCAAAACCGTCGCGAATGTAGTTACTAGTAAAGAAGTAATAAAATGAAACGTACGGCCTGAAGCGGTAGTATTCTGCATGAACAGCAAAAATGTAGTAAGTGATGAGTTTTCTTTCTTTTATCATTTTTTTTTGGGGGGGGGGGGTTGTCAGTAAGAAAAAGTTTCTTCAAGATTTCAAATAATGTGTAGAGTTTTATTGCAAGTCACTTAGTGCTCTCATTCGCAAATACTGGATGAACAGACTGTGGGTATTCGCGCGTCGTGAGTTACACTGCCTGTTCATCCACAGCCTGACCATTTTGATAGGTAGCTGGTTCTTATTACCACAGCGGTCCTTTACCGACAGTAAGTGATATGTGTACCAAGCTTGGTTGAAATCGCTCCACTGGCTTAGGAGGAGAAGGGAAACATACATACACAAATTCATACATACAACACGTACATTTGCAAAATACGCATTCGAATGTCTTGATGGGAGAATTTAATTGATTATTGGTGACCAATATCGACCATATCCCAGCATAGTTAGCCAAATACTTTAATCGAAGTTTCTAGTAACATGTGCAAAAAAAAAAGGAAAAAAACCACAAGACGCTGACAAGAAGTTGCATTCAACTGCAAGAGATTATTAGATGATGCAGTTTATCAGATGACTTTTACAGAACAGACTGTTCTCCTTGCAGATACAAAGCACAGAATAATGAGCTTTCGCAAAGAAACCTATTTGATCGCATTCTGTACATGTGTCGTAATGATCAGCTGGTTAACGTCGTATATAGGGCATTCATTCATCAATGCTGTTGATGTTGCCATTGCTGTTGAAGAAAAATCTTTCGAGTGTTTAGAAAGTAAGTACGCATGTGCCCTTAGAGAGAGCTCACTATGGAAACACTCACCTTATACAGAATTTTGCAGAAAAGAGGGTCTGTTAATTTCATCTGCGTAGCCTGCGTAGCAAGAAGGGAGAAAAGAATTTACAAGTATCAATCAAAACCATTTATCCTATTTTCAGTACTCAGAGCACCTCTATGTTAACAGGACCCCTCTTTTACAATCAAGCATCACAACCAGACTAGGAATATTATGATCTGGAAAGTGCTAAATACCACATGAGAAGCATATCCGCTCTTATTTATCAACCTTTTTTACGTGTTCCCTACCAGCTCACGTTTTTGGGGACGTCCGTTAATTACATGTGGGTATTTTTTTCGAATGTGGAACCCACTTCCCCGTTGGCGACATTTGGTGAAGGGTGGTGGTATCCGCACCCCCCCCCCCTCCCCCCCCCCTCACGTGAGATCTACGTTAACTGCTATATTTACAAAGTGTATAAAACCGTGTTTTTAACAGGTGATCAAAAAAACATTATCTTAAACATGCAAATCCTAATTTGTAGTCGGCCGGTGTGGCCTTGCGGTTCTAGGCGCTTCAGTCTGGAACCGCGTGACCGCTACGGTCGCAGGTTCGAGTCCTGCCTCGGGCATGGATGTGTGTGATGTCCTTAGGTTAGTTAGTTCTAACTTCTAGGCGACCTCAGAATTTAAGTCGCATAGTGCTCAGAGCCATTTTGTTTTTCAAACCAGTTGCGAACAACTGACGTTACATTGTTGTTTCGGAACATACAGTCCCTGATGGTTCCAGATGGTCTCCAAGTAGCCGAAAAAACCCATTTCCAGTCAAAGATCGGTACAGTTGGGCGAGAGGTCCACTCCATGGAAAAACAATCCACACCATTATGGAGCCACCCTGCTGGTTGCGCACTGTCTTATTCACCACCTGGGTCCATGGTTTCGTGGAGTCTGATCCACACTCGAACCATACCACCAGCTCTTACCGACTGAAATCTGGATTCATCTGACCAGCCCATGGTTTTCCAATGGTCTAGTGTCCAATCGATTTGGTCACGAGCCCAGGAAAAGCGGTGCAAGCTATGTCGTGCTGTTACCAAAGGCACTCGCGCCAACCGTCTGCTGCCATAGCGCATTTACCACAAATTTCGCCGACGTGTCCTAATGGTTACTTTCGTCGTACATCGCACGTTGATTTCTGAGGTTATTTCAAGCAGTGTTGCTTCCCTGTTAGCACTGACAACTCTAGGGAAATGCCGCTGCTCTCGGTCGTTAAGTGAAGGCCACTGTGTAAATAGGCTGTTTATTTTTTTATGTTGCTAGCGCTCTGTATAAAAATCACTGACTGTGCTGTGTGCCATCTGTGGCTGGTTTGCATTGTTGGAATATTCGCTGTTGTAGTGTTGGGCAGTTGGATGTGAACAGCGCATAGCGTTGTGCAGTTGGAGGTGAGCCGCCAGCAGTGGTGGATGTGGCGGGGGAGATGGCAGAGTTTTGAGTTTCTTTTATATATATATATATATATATATATATATATATATATATATATATATATATGCTATGCGCTGTTCACATCCAACTGCCCAACACTACAACAGCGAATATTCCAACAACGCAAACCAGCCACAGACGGCACACAGCACAGTCAGTGATTTTCATACAGAGCGCTAGCAACATAAAAAAATAAACAGCCTATTTACACAGTGGCCGGTGGCCCTCACTTAACGACCGAGAGCAGCGGCATTTTCCTACAGTTGTCAGTGCTAACAGGGAAGCAACACTGCTTGAAATAACCGCAGAAATCAACGTGGCAAGTACGACGAAAGTAACCATTAGGACACGTCGGCGAAGTCTGTGGTTAATGCGCTATATATATATATATATATATATATATATATATATATATATATATATATATTAGTTCATGACATCCAGTCTTACTAATTCCCTTTTTCTGACTGACACACGTCCAGATGGTCCACCGTCAAAGCTCTGCCATCTCTCTCACCACATCCACCACTGCTGGCGGCTCAACTCCAACTGCGCAACGCTACGCGCTGTTCACATACGACTGCCCAACACTACAATAGCGAATATTCCAACAATGCCAACCAACCACAGACTGCACACAGCAGTCAGTGATTTTCATACAGAGCGCTACGTGGCGTTTGCAACATGAAAACCTAAACAGCCTACTTACACAATGGGCAGTGGCCTTATATATATATATATATATATATATATATATATATATATATATATATATATATATATATATATCACCCAACTTGTGCTTCAGAAGACCGGATGGAACCCTAGAAACCAATACTAAAAACAATTGTGACATTCTGGCAAAGTACTTTGAAAAACTGCTCAACACGGACCCCCCCATGGAAGAAATGATGACAGAAACGAGCACATACAATCCAGATAGTGAACCTCCAACTCTAGAAGAAGTTAAAGAAATAATAAAGTCACTCAAGAATCGTAGAGCACCAGGAGAAGATGGCATCATCGCGGAAATCTGGAAGTTACAAGACCCAGAACTCACCAAAGACATCCACAGGATCTTGGAAGACATCTGGAAGACCATGAAAATTCCTGACGACTGGAAAACTGCCCTGATACACCCACTACACAAAAAAGGTGACAAGACTAACCCGAACAACTACAGAGGAATATCCCTACTACCGGTCACATACAAGATCCTCTCTAAAGCTTTACTGAACAGACTAGACTACCAAACCGACCACTTGATTGGGGAATACCAAGCAGGCTTCCGTAAAGGGCGGTCTTGTGCGGAACAAATTTGGAACCTGAAAATGATTTTACAACACAAACAGAACCTGATCATTACCTTTGTTGACTTCAAAAAGGCGTACGACTCTATCGACCGGAAAACTCTCTTCAAAATTCTAGCAGAATACAAAGTAGACAACAAAACACGGGCTATCATAGAGCAAACTTTAACCAACACGACCTCCAAAGTAAAGTTCTGTGGGGAACTATCAGAGCCCTTCGAAATTCGCACAGGTGTCCGACAAGGCGATGGCCACTTACCTCTCCTTTTCAATCTGGTGTTAGATAAGGTCATAAAAGAATGGGAAACATCACAACAGGGGATAACCTTAGTAAACCTACAGATTAAATGCCTGGCTTTTGCAGACGATTTGGCAATTGTCACGAAAGGTATAAAGGAAACAAAAGACGCTATTGAAAAACTGCACGAAATCGCTTCCAAAACTGGACTACAGATCTCTTACGAAAAGACACAGTTTATGAGCACAAAGAAACTCTCATCTCTGAACACAAAGTATGGCACGATTTACAAAACAGCAAACTTCAAATACCTCGGTGAAACACTACAAATGAGTGGACATAACAGAGACTCAAATGAAGAAAGAAAGACTAAACTGGACAAGGCATACAAAGTAGTGTGGAATCATTACAACAAGAAGTCTATCTCACAAAAAGCCAAATTACGCCATTACGACACGGTGGTGCTCCCCGAGGCACTATATGCAGCAGAGACCACACTCATCCGAGGGCATACACGTATCAGACAATTAGAAAAAGTAGAAAGGAAAATACTTAGGAAAATATTTGGCGCAACTAACAACAATGGAATATGGATCAAGAAACCTACAGAGGAACTGTACAAACATACGGAGACAATCACAGAAAAGATTAGAAAACGCAGACTACAATTCTATGGACACCTATACAGAATGCCATCACACAGGCTGACCAAACAGATCTTTGACTGGGTAACCACTAGAAACAACAAATGGGTGGCAGAGGTAGAAAACGACCTGAACCAGCTCAACATAACAGCAGACACAATAAACGACAGAATAAAGTTCAGAAACATCATTAAGAAAAGTAAACTACATGAGATACAATGCGACAAACGAACAGGCATAAAATGGACCGAAGAACGAAAGCAAGATCACAGCCAGAAGATGAAAGAAATATGGGCAACCAAAAAGGCAATCAAGATGAAGCCGAAGACACGAAGCCGACAAGAAGCATGGACAGAGGACCGGAAACACAAACACAGCGAGCGAATGAGGGAAGTTTGGGCAGCAAGGAAGGCAGCAAAAGGAACTGGCCATGTAGTTTAGTCCAAATGCGCTCTTTAAGGGCAAAACACCAATAATATATATATATATATATATATATATATATATATATATATATATAATGACTTTTGAACACTATTAAGGTAATACATTGTTTGTTCTCGATCAAAATCTTTCATTTGCTAACTATGCCTATCAGTAGTTAGTGCCTTCAGTAGTTATCTTTTATTTAGCTCGCAGTATTAGCGCACGCTGTATTGCAGTAGTTCGAGTAACGAAGATTTTTGGGAGGCAAGTGATTCATGAAAGGTATAGGTTATTGTTAGTCAGGGCCATTCTTTTGTAGGGATTATTGGAAGTCCGATTGCATTGCGCTAAAAATATTGTGTCAGTTTAGTGATGATCAGAATAAGGAAAGATAGAAATGCCCGAGTACGTTGAGTTTTGCTCTGCTGTTTGAAAATAAAATAACGTAAGAGGCTTATGAGCATAGTAATTTATAATTTTCCAAAGGGGACGTTTCAACTGCTTTGTCCACAGTTAGAGGTAATGCCGGAAACTTGATATTCTCGGCACAATCTTGACGCTGTGGCTCTCAGAGCACTGAATGCCCTTACGATTTTCGAAGTGGAATGTCCCACACTTCTAGTGCAACTACCATTCCGCCTTCAAAGTCTGTTAATTCCCGTCGTGCGGGCACTGGAAACCTCTCACGTGAATCACCCGAGAAAAATCGACGGGTCAGCCATTGCTGTGCTTTTTTATACCTTATCTACGCGGTAGTATGGCCATCGCTATGTTAGCACATCGCTATCTCGCATCTGCGTAAAAGTACCATTCCATAGATGGTTAAAAAATTCAAGGGGTTTGCAGAAAATACATAAACATTTCACCGAAATAACGAATGCGTGAGTTAACGTCTTACAGTTCGCTGACACGCCTTTCTCTGCGAAAATCAGACGTTCTACAGATGATAATAGTACCATGAATATGCGCACGAACCACGTAAAGATTTCGCTGAAAGTGACGAATCCGTGAGAAGGTGTTTGTCGCGAAACGACACCCCACGACACACACACCTGGCAGTTGGCAGCGCACGTGTCCGGATTTAATTAAGCCGTAAAGCCGCAGCAGCGTCGGCCGCCGTGGAATAATTCCGACGTTACTGCGCCCCCGCCGCCTCCCCGCACGGCAGTAAAATTCGCATTCAGGCCGGGGGCCGGACGGAGCGGGTCCGGCCTTAAACCAAGGGGATGGGTTTTTCCCTGCTTCCGCCTGGCGTCTGCAGAAAGGCCTGCGAAAAGGCAGCGAAAGTAGACCGCAGTGACCGTGTCGCTGAGCAAAACGCCTAGAACAATCGTCTATAGCTGAAGAAACAAATTATGTACAGGGTGAAAAGTATTTAAACCGACAAACTCTTGGAGGTTGTAGGGGACATCAACACAATTATTTTTCCCTAATGTCATTTTTTCCTATGAGGAGTATTTAAACCGGTAGAGGTAGATTTTTCTGGCAGCAAATTAATTAAACCAACGAACACTTTTCCATTTTTTAAGACCAAGAGACAACACATTAACACAACCCAATATCAATTACAGTAGATTTTCAAAAATGTCTCCACTGACACGTAAACAAAGGTTACACTGTCGGATCAGGTTCTGTTTGACACGGGCAAAAACATCAGGAAGTGTCCTGAATTGTTCCCCATATAAAAAAGTTGGGACCACCACTGCCAATCGACGTGTCTGGGAACCGTGGGTCCAGGAATCGACGCACACGACGATTGAAATGTGCCGGCGCCCCGTCATGCTGGAACCACATACGTTGTCTTGTAGGGAGCGGGACGTCTTCCAGCAGTTCTGGCAATGCTCTAGCGAGAAAATTGTAGTAGTGCCTGCCATTTAATGGCCTAGGTAGCAGATACAGCCCAATTAAACAGTCCCCAACAACACCGACCCACACATTAACGAAGAACCTCACTTGATGAGCGCTAGGAACTGTGGCATGCGGGTTATCCTCACTCCAAACATACCAATTGTGCTTGTTGAAGATTTCATCACGCCCGACCGTTGCTTCATCGGTAAACAACACAGAGGATGGAAATGTAGGATGCATTTCACACTGTTCCAGGTACCTCTGTGAAAACTGTGCTCTGGATGGATAATCAACTGGTTCCAGGTTGTGGACACGCTGTAAGTGAAATGGGCGTAACAATTGCTCTCGAAGGACTGTTCTTACACTCGTCTGATCCGTCCCCATTTTACGTGCAATTGCACGAGTACTGATTGAAGGATCCCGCTCCACATGCTGCAAGACAGCTTCCTCAAATAGCAGCGTTCTTATCGTGCGACGGCGTCTCTGTCCAGGTAATGTGCTAAATGACCCGGTCTCACGCAGACGTTGGTACACAGCAGCAAAGGTTGTATGATGCAGGATACGGCGATTAGGACATTGTTGTTCATAAACCTGCTGTGCAGCTCGTCCGTTGTGATGCGCTACGTAGTACGCACCAACTATATCAGTGTACTCACTCCAAGTGTATCGCTCCATTAGTAAACAGAGACAATGCGCTACTACACTGGTGGATAGCAGTTTCCTACAACTGAAGAGCGTAATACGCCCTCTAACAACTGAAGATCGTAATACGGCCTCGAACAACTGAAGAGCGTAATACGTCCTCCACGGGTTTAAATAATCCTCATAGGAAAAAATGACACTATGGAAAAATATTTGTTTTGATGTCCCCTACAACCTCCGAAAGTTTGTCGGTTTAAATACTTTTCACCCTGTATACAGGGCTACTACAAATGATTGATTTGTTTTCTAAGTCCAATACACTGAGGTAACATAAGTCATGGGATAGTGATATGCACACATACACTGAGCTGTAGTATCGTATACACATGGTATAAAAGGGGCAATGCACTGACAGAACTGTCATTAGTACTCAGCTGATTCATGTGAAAGTTTTCCGAAGTGACAACGGGATGTGATTGGTATAAGTCTTCAGAATGGGATTGCAACTGTACAATGGTGGTACTTACATGCTACTGTGGTGCATCTCCATCAAAAGAGTCCCCCTCTGACTGAACACACCGACTCCAACGGCTTCTCCATTTTTGAAATATTCATGGTAATTTTTTCCTGAAGTGCGTTAAGGACGCTCTCCGTATATGCCTGGATGTCTTCAATCGAGTCAAATCGCTTCCCTTTCAGTGAAAATTTCAGTGTAGGGAACAGGTAGAAGTCCGCAGGTGCCAAATCAGGGGAATATGGCTCTTGTGGAAGCACAGGAATTTTTAATTTGGTCAAAAATTCTACTAGGAGAAGGCACGATGAGCCGGAGCATCGTCATGGTGAAGCATCCAACTCCTGTCTTTTCACTGGAAACTCATGATGCTCAATACCGGTAGAATCGAAAAAAATCACCAACATTGTCTTGACCTTCGATCGACTTTGCCGTGCTTTTTTCGGTCGTGGTGAGCCTGGAGTCATCCACTGCGAAGACTGCACTTTGGTTTCAGGATCATATCCATATAACCACGATTAGTCACCTGTAATTACCCTATTTAACAAATCTGGGTCATTTTTAGTCCGATTAATCAGATTTTGGCACACATCAAGTCGGTATTGTCCCTGGTCACTTGACAACACTTTTGGATGAATTTTGCGGACACTCGACGCATGTTCAGATCTTCAGTTAAAATTTACTGAACTGCACAGAAACTTAAATTAAGTTCGTCAACTATCTCCCTAATTGTAAATCTGCGATCACAGCGCACTAAGTCTCTAACTTTCACAACATTTTCATTCGTTCTTGAGGTGGAAGGACGTCCGGACCGTGGTTCATCTTCAAATGATTCGCGGCCATTTTTAAATCTGTTGAACCAGACAAAAAGATTTGACTGGCTCATACAGTTATCTCCAAATGCTGATTTTAATAGTTCGTGAGTCTCAGAAGCTGATTCCCCGGTGTTACACAAACTCGTTGCTCCGTTTTTAAGTACATTTTCACTCAGAATCCGGCAACAGGCTCTGGCATACCCCCGCTCAACCAGCTGCCACTACGAAATGAATAAAGAGTGCGTTCAAGGACAAGGCAGTGAGTCACTCCTCACGTGTATCTTCCCGGTAAACCAGTAAGCAGTAGCGGTTCTATTCTGAAATCTTTCCAGTCACACCTCGTATTTCCGCACTAGGAGGATTAACAGACTTTGAACGCAAAATACTAGTTGGAGTTAGACGCATGAGGTTCAAAAACCGTTAGGAAATTTCGCAATCCGCAGTGTCAAGACCGAAGTCGAAACAAGGCCCCGGGAGTAGACAACATTCCATTAGAACTACTGACAGCCTTGGGAGAGCCAGTCCTGACAAAACTCTACCACCTGGTGAGCAAGATGTATGAGACAGGCGAAATTCCCTCAGACTTCAAGAAGAATATAATAATTCCAATCCCAAAGAAAGCAGGTGTTGACAGATGTGAAAATTACCGAACTATCAGTTTAATGAGTCACAGCCGCAAAGTACTAACGCGAATTCTTTACAGACGATTCGAAAAACTGGTAGAAGCCGACCTCGAGGAAGATCAGTTTGGATTCCGTAGAAATGTTGGAACACTTGAGGCAATACTGACTCTACGACTTATCTTAGAAGAAAGATTAAGAAAAGGTAAACCTACGTTTCTAGCATTTGTAAGCTTAGAGAAAGCTTTTGACAATGTTGACTGGAATACTCTCTTTCAAATTCTGAAGGTGGCAGGGAAAAATACAGGGAGCAGAAGGCTATTTTCAATTTGTACAGAAACCAGATGGCAGTTATAAGAGTCGAGGCACATGAAAGGGAAGCAGTGTTTGGGATGGGAGTGAGACAGGGTTGTAGCCTCTCCCCGATGTTATTCAATCTGTATATTGAGCAAGAAGTAAAGGAAACAAAAGAAAAGCTTGGAGTAGGTATTAAAATCCATGGAGAAGAAATAAAAACTTTGAGGATCGCCGATGACATTGTTATTCTATCTGAGACAGCAAAGGACCTGGAAGAGCAGTTGAACGGAATGGACAGTGTCTTGAAAGGAGGGTATAAGATGAACATCAACAAAAGCAATATGAGGATAATGGAACGTAGTCAAATTAAGTCGGGTTGTGATGAGGGATTTAGATTAGGAAATGAGACACTTAAAGTAGTAATGGAGTTTTGCTATTTGGGGAGCAAAATAACTGATGATGGTCGAAGTAGAGAAGATATAAAATGTAGACTGGCAATGGCAAGGAAAGTGTTTGTGAAGAAGAGAAATTTGTCAACATCGAGTATAGATTTAAGTGTCAGGAAGTCGTTTCTGAAAGTATTTGTATGGAGTGTAGCCATGTATGGAAGTGAAACGTGGACGATAAATAGTTTAGACAAGAAGAGAATAGAAGCTTTCGAAATGTGGTGCTACAGAAGACTGCTGAAGATTAGGTGGGTAGATCACATAACTAATGATGAGATATTGAATAGAAGTGGGGAGAAGAGGAGCTTGTGGCACAACTTGACTAGAAGAAGGGATCGGTTGGTAGGACATGTTCTGAGACATCGAGGGATCACCAATTTAGTATTGGAGGGCAGCGTGGAGGGTAAAAATCGTAGAGGGAGACCAAGAGATGAATACACTAAGCAGATTCAGAAGGATGTAGGCTGCAGTAGGTACTGGGAGATGAGGAAGCTTGCACAGGATAGAGTAACATGGAGAGCTGCATCAAACCAGTCTCAGGACTGAAGACCACAACAACAAGACCCAGAGTAAAACTCGTATATTTGTTGTGGCCAGAAACGTGGTTATTGACTATAGAAATTGTGTAATAGTTAAAAAGTCTGTGTAAAGTTTGGCAGCATTTACGTCATCAATATTCTGAATATAGTAAATTAAAAATTTTTATTGGTTTCTTTCATTTTTCTTTACATCATTCAACATTTGTTGACCAAACCCGTCCTGGTTATTTATTTTTTGTCTATAAAAGTATGGCAGTAATTGTTGCAAGTAGTCCATGCATTGCACACTGCATGGATCACACGCAGTTGCAACAGTCTGCATGGATCAAGCAGTTGCAACGGCAAGACGAGGTAAGTTGTTTGTTGCGTACAGGACCATTGCAGAATAGTTGCTAGGAGACGTTAGAGGATGTATTAAAGCTCGTAGTCAGATAGTTGGTATTTAATTTCTTTATAATTCTTGGTTTCTCGTTAGCTATATCTGTTATTCAATTCGAAGGCTATAATTATCAGTGTCACACACGTCTTTCCGTACATCTTTTGAAAATAATTTACTCAAAGAGTTTCGCTGTAATTATCAGTGTCACACACATCTTTTCGTACATCTTTTAAAAATAATTTACCCAAAGTTTTTCAATAGCCGTCCATTTATCTGGAAGAGTTAAACCGCCACAATGTTAGTTTATGGGGCGCTGAACGACCTCTTTAAGCTGTGGCGCATGAACGAGATTCACCGTCGGTTAATGTTTTCTGTGTATATGTGGCAGATGAAACTGTTTGGACCGTTTTTCTTCTGTGAGAAAACTATGACGGACACCTCTTACTTTAAAACGTTGCAGTTGTGGCTGTTCCACAACTGACGGCTGATTAAAATTTTAAGCATGGCTGCGCCTCATTAACTGTTGCACATAGAAGCTTGATAGGATTGGAAGATAACAGCCAACCAGTTGCAGGAATAAAGGTTTACCAAGCCTCTACCATGTTGTCAACATATATAAATTTGTCTTCTTCAGAAAAAAGAAGACTCGTAGAATCACACATTGAAAACTTATGTTGGAGCCAAAAGGGTCTTTTCTAGTACAATGTGCATGTCAACAACAAATGTTAGTGCTTAAAAGACATAATTGAAGGTAATAACCCAATACCGTAGGGTTTTGTCGTAAAACATTTAAAGTAAAACACATACGACATTGGACCCAACATACATTTAGTGTGTGAATACAGGGGTAGGGGCCCGGTCCCGCCCAACGCTTGATTACCGCTTGATCAGAGCGGTACTCACGGAAAATTTGTAGAGTGCAAAATGCCAACTTGGTGGGCCTACAGTAAATAAATGTCGAGTGACTAGGGCCTCCAGTCGGGTAGACAGTTCGCCGGATTCAAGTCTTTCGATTTGACGGCACTTCGGCGACTTGCGGTCGATGGGAATGAAATGACGATGGTTTGGACAACACAACACCCAGTCCCTGAGCGGGGAAAATCTCAGACCAATCCGGGAAACGAACCCTGGCCCTTAGGATTGATATTCTGTCTCGCTTACCACTCACCTACTGGGGGCGGAAGGGTTTACGGTACCGTTCATACGCGGATCATATTGGTTCATGTAATACATTTGAAAATTAAAGCGCTGTGTCATTTGCAGGAATCCCGTATAATAAATTTAGTCGTTTGAAAAATGTATTAATTAATTATTTTTATATTTGTTTGCAGGTAGACCCCTACATGTCTGCCGTCATGGTACGCACTGCAGTTTCCGCGTCACACAGATCTGCATTATGCTTCCAGAGGAGCCAGAACAAAATGACACTGTCCAGTTGTGAAACGGAGTATCGTACGGTAATTGGTTTTCTGCGTACTGTAACGGGACAGCCTCCTCTAGCATTACTTCTCCTCAGCAGTAGTTGTCGATACCAGCATTATTTTTCGAATTTTGGACAGTTCAGTATTACCTCAGTTGCTTTCCTGAAAACTTTCGTGTAATTTAATACACAGTATGTTATATTTCAAGCTAAGTTTTATGAAAAGGAATCACTTCATAAAATATTTTAGTTTAGATTTAATAATCGGTAAGTACCATTTCTGAATGTACAGTTAAAAATTATTTTTTAGAAACATTTGAAATTACCAAATACTTGCACACTAAAATTTCTGTTATTAATTACACAATCATGTACTGTTTATTATGTTTATTTCTAGATTCATTAATGAAATAACAATCTAAACTAGAAGGAATTAATTTGTTAAGAAAAACTGTGAACCCTTTGGAATATTGTTATTTCTGCAGAGTATGGGAGTCGTAATCGTGTCTTTGATGCGATAGGACATAATTTTTTATTTTTGTGCGAACAGTGTAATTTCGGTTTTGTTAGTGTGAAAAATCAAAATAATGCGTGATATACTAAAATATGAGAAAATATATTCACTTAAAAAATGCTGCACCAAGAATCTTCAAATTTATTTAGTTCAAGCCAACCTTGAGAACCTGATGCGACGCCGGCCGCGGTGGCCGTGCGGTTCTAGGCGCTTCATTCCGGAACCGCGGGACTGCTACGGTCGCAGGTTCGAATCCTGCCTCGGGCATGGATGTGTGTGATGTCCTTAGGTTAGTTAGGTTTAAGTAGTTCTAAGTTCTAGGGGACTGATGACCTAAGATGTTAAGTCCCTTAGTGCTCAAAGCCATTTGAACCATTTTTGACCTGATGCGACACTTAAATCTTCAAGAATCAGACCCCTAGACAAAAAGAACTGGAGCCAACTCAACATGACAAGCTAAGTAAACTAGAAAGTTTATTCTAATCTTCTCTTCTCTCAAATCTTCATAGAAGACTTTGCTTAATGTGGACAACAGATGGAAATAGGTAGGAGGAGTGAGATTGCAATATGATGGGGAACAATGCTGCAAAATTCGACACTCAGCTCTTGTAAGTGTACGGCAACAGTTCCAATGCATCGTAATATCACAGTGACTTGGGTGGCGCAGAAATTTCCGGAATGTTCAGTGGCTTCTGAATGACGAAGAACGGAGCGACAGAACATCTCTCTGCGAAGAGCGGTGAATGGCGAGAAGCCCTGGTGTTCGTCGGCTGCTCGAAACTAGCGCGGTGATATTGGAAACGATCCGAATGAGTCATGAACGTTTTCAACACTTTGCACGACATTCTGAACATG
The DNA here is from genome assembly GCF_023864345.2 of Schistocerca serialis cubense. Classification (NCBI taxonomy): domain Eukaryota; kingdom Metazoa; phylum Arthropoda; class Insecta; order Orthoptera; family Acrididae; genus Schistocerca; species Schistocerca serialis. The sequence goes on along the minus strand of NC_064645.1, from coordinate 545,473,807 downwards.
AAAAAGGCTGTCGCCCGCAGGGTTTCACGGTTAAGTCTATCCACTCAAAAAGCCCGCCGAATCGAGGCAACAGCGGAAATGTTGCAGCCGTGTCTGACCAATCCAGCCAACAGCTTTAGAAACCTAATTATCATAAACGGGTGCTATGTGTATTATTATTGTTGTGGACTGACAAGACAGCCAGTCCACAGTGACGGGTAACCGAAAGGCACGCACTTAAACTCAAGCAGGCTGGCGTGCGGTCTGAAACAGGATACGGAATGAATGCTATAAAGAAAAGTACGTAGCTGCTGGAATACTTAACTTTAATCCATCATTTATATACATCGTTCTTGATGAGACATGCTTCATACGATAACTATCAATTGCTATGGCGCCTTGCTAGGTCGTAGCCATTGACTTAGCTGAAGGCTATTCTAACTATCTTCTCTGCAAATAAGCGAGGCTTCGTCAGTGTTGCATCGCTAGCTAAGTCGTCCGTACAACTGGGGCGAGTGCTAGTAAGTCTCTCGGGACCTGCCGTGTGGTGGCGCTCGGTCTGCGATCACTGACAGTGGCGACACGCGGGTCCGACATGTACTAATGGACCGCGGCCGATTTAAAACTACCACCTAGCAAGTGTGGTGTCTGGCGGTGACACCACAGTTATGATCCCGAGACACAAGTGTAAGGCTGGCATTCGAACCATATTGATTCACGACCACTAAAAATTGTATATGTCCACAAATTAGCAGGTAAGCAGATTGTTTTTTCTTACAGAAGTGGCGTCGTGTGGTGCTAATAGATCCTACTCGTAAGGGGCAAACCGTCAGAGTAGCGCACTGCTGAAGTCTCCTGGCCATGCTGCAAGAAACTGTCTGAACGAGGAGTTTCAGAAGCTGCCGCACGGGATTAGCCGAGCGGTCTTGGGCGCTGCAGTCATCGACTGCGCGGCTGATCCCGGCGGAGGTTAGAATCTTCCCTCGGGCATGGTTATGTGTGTTTGTCCTTAGGATAATTTAGGTTAAGTAGTGTGTAAACTTATGGAATGATGACCTTAGCAGTTAAGTGCCATACGCTTTCTCTGACACACGCATTATTTCTCGCTCAACGCTAACACTTCAGGTCACTGTGCATGGAACACTCACATTCTGTTCTTTTGAGATACAAAAATGGAGAATCCTAAGTAATGTTAATCAAAGCTCTTGGAAAATGTCGTAGCCAAATATGCTAATGGCCATTAAAATTGCTACACCAAGAAGAATTGCAGATGATAAACGGGTATTCATTGGCCAAATATACTAGAACTGACATGTGATTACATTTTCACGCAATTTGGGTACGTACATCTTGAGAAATCAGTACCCAGAACAACCTCGTCTGCCCGTAATAACGGCCTTGATACGCCTGGGCATTGGATCAAACAGAGCTTGGATGGCGTGCACAGGTACAGCTGCCCATGCAGCTTCAATACGATACCACAGTTCATCGAGAGTAGTGACTGGCGTATTGTGACGAGCCAGTTGCTCGGCCACCATTAACGATACGTTTTCATTTGGTGAGAGATCTGGAGAATGTGCTGGCCAGGGCAGGAGTCGAACATTTTCTGCATCCAGAAAGCCTCGTACAGGACCTGCAACATGCGGTCGTGCATTATCCTGCTAAAATGTAGGGTTTCGCAGGGATCGAATGAAGGGTAGAGCCACGGGTCGTAACACATCTGAAATGCAACGTCCACTATTCAAAGTGCCGTCAATGCGAACAAGATGTGACCGAGACGTGTAGCCAATGGCACCCCATACCATCACACCGGGTTATACGCCAATATGGCGATGACGAATATACGCTTGCAATGTGCGTTCATCGCGATGTCGCCAAACACGGATGCGACCATCATGATGGTGTAAACAGAACCTGGACTCATCCGAAAAAATGACGTTTTGTCATTCGTGCACCCAGGTTCGTCGTTGAGTGCACCATCGCAGGCGCTCCTGACTGTGATGCAGCGTCAAGGGTAACCGCAGCCATGGTCTCCGAGCTGATAGTCCATGCTGCTGCAAACGTCGTCGAACTGTCCGTGCAGAAGGTTGTTGTCTTGCAAACATCCCCATGTGTTGACTCATGGATCGAGACGTGGCTGGACGATCCGTTACAGCCATGCGGATAAGATGCCTGTCATCTCAACTGCTAGTGATACGAAGCCGTTGGGATCCAGCACGGCGTTCCGTATTACCCTCCTGAACCCACTGATACCATATTGTGCTAACAGTCATTGGATCTCGACCAACGCGAGCAACAATGTCGCGATACGATAAACCGCAATCGCGATAGGCTACAATCCGACCTTTATCAAAGTCGGAAACGTGATGGTACGCATTTCTCCTCCTTACACGAGCCATCTCAACAACGTTTCACCAGGCAACGCTGGTTAACTGCTGTTTGTGAATGAGAAATCGGTTGGAAGCTTTCCTCATGTCAGCGCGTTGTAGGTGTCGCCACCGGCGCCAACCTTGTGTGAGTGCTATGAAGAGCTAATCATTTACATATCACAGCATCTTCTTCCTGTCGGTTAGATTTCGGATCTGTAGCACGTCATCTTCGTGGTGTAGCAATTTTAGTGGCCAGTAGCGTATAAGTAATTCGAAAGGTGAAGATTCTCGCGTGAATGAAACTTGTTCTCGGTAAATAAATATTACAACAGAATTTGTTGGTTCGTGGTGATACGTGGCCAGTCTTCCCTGAAACCGTCCACAACCTATTTTAGAATACTTTATGCTCATTTCCCTTGATTAAATAGTCTATTACTGGCGTTGCGTATAATAATTGCTAATGAGATTCAGTGTATCCACTGACATTTCCTTTTACTGTTTTCCATTCACATATCCCTTTTAGTCTGGCGGAGGGACCGATCAGTTTGGAGCCGACAGGCTGGCTGTCGGTAGTTCAGAATTCTTTTACGAGGAGTTGGCCACCATAAAAAATGTTCCAAAGCGAGGCAAAGAGGCTGTCTTAGGTAGAAGAGTAAGCTTTTTGCTTTTTCAGGGCCGGCTCTGCAGGCAGAATCTGGAAAGGTCGGTTTCTGTCGAAAAAACAAGCTATTGTTGGCAGATGCCTTCCAGTAAGATTAAGAGATCTCTAGCTAGATGCCGCTTCTTAGAGGATCGTGTGACTTTTCGTTACGAGGCCTCGAAATAATTTTCGGTTTAAACTTTCAGAATCCAGCGTTCTGGTTAGTCCTTACTGTAGTTTTTCGTATAGCACGCAGTTTCTCGACCGTGCCTACGCGTCAGGCTTCTTATGGCTGGTTATGAATATGGAGGCATGTAGTGGTGAAAGATTTTTTACCCTTTCCCCACCTCAGACCACTATTCGTTGAAAATAGTAAAAATCCGAAAGAGTAGGAGATACTTTCACATCTTTACTTAGATTTTATTGGACGGAACTCGCAGTCCTTGCCATTAATGGCCGGCGAGTTCCTACTCCTGCAAAAAGGCAGCCAAGTTACAGAGCGTTCTCCAAGTACACGCTTCATGTTAGGCTTTTTCAGAGTAAAAACTTAACACTAGGCAACGAATGAAAGCTTTCCGCTAGCACGTCGTGGAATAAAGACTTATCACTAGACGATTGATGACGCGAAACTGGAGATTGCACATAAAAATGTTTCCACCTGGCTGTGGACAGAGACAAAGCATAACTCAGGGCCTCCAACCGCTACTCGTGTTGCCTTCCACACTACGCTGCGAGTGGAGTAAGATGCGCCACGATTTCAATCGGTAATTGCGTAGGGACGCGACATTAGTTCACTCCCTTCATTAGCCAGTTATTCCGGTTGCTATTACTACCACACTGTTTTCCGATCCTATTTTTTCATGTTTTTCGTGTAATTTACTAACAATGCTCACAGTCACTTGTCATCTTCATGTGTTAAAGCATATCTTAGCATTTATCGTGCCCACCCACATTTATTGTTCATTTGTTTATAACAATGGGAAACTCATGTGTTACTTTATGATAATAAATCTGGATGTTATATTGGCCACTTGTTTCTGTTACAGATTAGATAATCTCTCCTCCCATAAATTTGTCTACTTGCGTGGTGTGGTACCCATACTGTCATGTTTGACTGGGCCACTCCTATTAATTTCCATTTAGTAGGACGTTTCCGATTACGCAGCATTATTATTTCCTTTAATCAACTTGCGTGATCTTATGGGGTACTTTCCTTCTCTACAGCCGCGCGTGGTAGCCGTGCGGTCTTGGGCACCTTGCCATGGTTCGCGCGGATCCCTCCCATCGGAGGTGCGATTCCTCCGTGGGTCATGTGTGTGTGTGTGTGTGTGTGTGTGTGTGTGTGTGTGTGTGTGTGTTGTCGTTAGTGTAAGTTTAAGAATAGTGTGTAAGCCTAGGGACCGATGACCTTAGCAGTTTGGTCCCATAGGAACTTACCACAGATTCCATTATTTCCTTCTCTATAGGTCACCAGAGATCCGAGTTCTACATATAGTGGTATGCAAAACAGTACAACTGACACCCCACGCATGTCGTCGTCCATTAAATACATCGAAACTGTGAAGAACGTCCCACAAATAATGTATGCAAATACTGTTATTCATTGCTTCGCCAATGTAGAGCCTGTTTCTTACCGCATTTGCAGAGCGGTAATATTTCTCTACCTTCTTTAACATTCCAAATCTGTATATTAATTCAGAACTTTGTATATTTTAGAGTTACCTTGTGTCTACTTGCATTTATGAATTCTGTGTTGCTTTGCACTGTAAGAGGTTCACTCCATTTTTTTTCCCCCATATGGTTGTAGTCCGTTGATGAAGCCCATTACGTTGGAACTCCGCTGTAGCTTTGTAACTATAGCGCATATCTGAGTTTCAGAAGGGATTTCCTTCAAGTTTTGATCTTACTGTTAGAGTCAAGTGCAGACCGATAGATCTGTTTTTGATTTTCTTGCATATATCTGACTGACAGTAAAAATTTGCTAATTAGACTAATTTTACACCACTCTAAACAATGTATTTCGTTAAAAGCAACACCCAATTGGATAGTTGGACGTATGAAGTCTCATACGGCTCTTTGTGAAACATGTTATGTAAAATGTTGAAAACCTTTTCTTTACTACGAAACATCTGCTTCTTAAAGAGAAAGTGACAGTACATCTAATTAATAGTGGAATAAATGATAAACTGTATGAAGACTATTAAGGTTTCTCTCTGCAATGATGTAATTTAATTTACATCTTTACGATGAAAGTTTAAGGTACGCTGTTGCAGAAGTCTGTTGCAAACAAAAAGAAACAAATTGAGGTGTACTCTGCTTATCAGCATAAGTTAGGTGACTGATCAAAAACGTTCAGCTCTCATTCGTCAAAGGACGGTATAGTTAATACGGGAATCCTGACGTGTTGCGTTCGGTTGAGGTTTCACTTGTAATTTCTACAACGAAATTAGAATTACATATTAATACCTTCAGCTGCTGACGGGCTTTGATATATATAAACGGGGAGGGGTGAAAATATGTACCCCGACCGGGATCTCCTGCTTACATGGCAGACGCTCCATCCATCTGAGCCACCGACGGCACAGAGTATAGCGCGACTGCAGGGACTATGCCGCCACGCCACCCGCGAGACCCACATTCTCACTGTATGTGTCCACACACTACATTCGTAGTGTCCCTACCCAACACACTCATTACTCGTGGAAGACATTGTTACCAAGTCCCGTAAGAGTTCGGGTAATATGTGCGCATCCGCACAGAAGAGGAAGTATATATATACTTTATATATCAACGCCCGTCAGCAGCTGAAGGTATTAATATATAATTCTAATTTTGTTCTAGACGGCTGCAGTTCATCAATGGTGTCTGTTCATTCGGGCACGTCCGAAAGAACAGACACCATATCCATATAAGTAGATTGTTTTGGCAATACCAGCCATGACCTACATCTTCTGTGTGGACGCACACATATTACCCGAACTCTTACGGGACTTGGTAAGAATGTCTTCTACGAGTAAAGAGTGTGTTGGGTAGGGACACTACGAATGTAGTGTGTGGACACATACGGTGAGAATGCAGGTCTCACAGGTGGCGTGCGCGAAATAGTCCCTGCAGTCGCACTATCCTCTGTGCCCTCGGTGGCTCGGATTGATACAGCGTCTGCCATGTAAGCAGGAGATCCCGGGTTCGAGTCCCTGTCGGGGCACACATTTTCACCTGACCCCGTTGATATATATCAAAGACCGTTAGCAGCTGAAGATATTAATATATAATTCTAATTTCGTTCTATACGGCTGCAGGATGAATGGAGTCTGTTCTTTTGGACATGTCCGAAAGAGCAGACACTATATCCATACAAGTACATGTAATTTTCAGGGTCATCCTCTACGTATTGCGAATCGTTCTGAAGTCTCCTTGTGCACTGTGCTGTTGTAATTTCAGTATAAGAAGGAACGAATGATTGGCACATAGTGAATTTAGTCCTAATAGTGATTGTGGGGCAGGGGCAGGTAGTGTCGGTGCATACTAGGGATGTAAGGGGCAATTTGTCATGAGTTGCTGGTGACTGACTTATAAGTTAGTAATGTAGTATATTCATAAATGCCGCCCGGGGTGGCCGAGCGGTTATAGGTGCTACAGTCTGGAACCGCGCGACTACTACGGTCGCAGGTTCGAATCCTGCCTCGGGCATGGATGTGTGTGATGCCCTTAGGTTAGTTAGGTTTAAGTAGTTCTAAGTTCTAGGGGACTGACGACCTCAGAAGTTAAGTCCCATTGTGCTCGGAGCCATTTGAATTTTGATATTCATAAATACTATACGTTATTTATTCATGGGAGCAGAAAATCAATAGTTCGTGACAAGATGAATGTGCGAAACTTGACACTGGGCAAGTGGGAGAACTGGGCAGATTGTGTGCCATTCTGTTTTACAGTAAAATTCAACTAATGTATTACACACTAACCCATATAGAAGATAACTAGTTCAGTTGTGCCCGTCGGCTCCTGGTTTAAAATTTAGCGTTAAACATATCAAAATGAGTAACTTTGTCACAGCGACTAATAAGCTATGATACTAAAACAATTTTAAAAATCGAAATTCACTTAGCAAGATACAAAACGTAGCATAATAATAGTACCGTGATGATAGAGAGTTGATTTTCGAGACAACTCACAGGATACAGTTACAAGTATAAAATACAAAAAAGAACCGTCCAGAACAAACTAAAGCAGAATATAACGCACAAAAACTGCAGGAATAGAAGATTCCAGGCTGCGATTCATTGGAAGAATTTTAAAGAAATGTATTTCGGTCACGAAAGAAATGGCTTACTACAGACTTGTGAAATATCAGTGGTCGCCCAACGATATGAAAACCACTAAATGAGTATTGGAAAGCTGCAGGCCTTTCATTTAATGTCATTTGGTACTTCACAAGTGTCCTACAATCTTTCATTGTACAATACCAAAAACACAAATAAAATACAAATGATTCAGGCAGTCACTCCAAAATTTCTTCAGTTAAACCGACTGATGATTAATTAGTGGATTTAAACGAACAAAATGCGCCAATTTAGGAACGACTAACAAGGAAGTAGTACAATCAAATATAATTCAAACACGCGCTTAGCACTGGACAAACTATGACAGCATTGATGATAAAGGTTACAATTCCAACATTTGGCTGGCCGAAGAGGGTGGTGGACATTAATTAACATAATTTACAACAAGTGTTTTTTTTTATTTGGGTCACCAGTCTTCTGACTGGCTTGAAAAGAAATTATTCCCTCTTGGCTTTTGTACATATTGTATATTATACGTCTCTCTGTATAGCTTACCCCTATTTTTTCAGAATTTCGAACATCTTGCTCCATTTTACATTGTCGAACGCTTTTTCCAGGTCGACAGATCCTATGAACGTGTCTTGATTTTTCTTTAGTCTCACTTCAATTATCAACCGCAACGACAGAAATGCCTCTCTCGTGCCTTTACCTTTTCTAAAGCGAAACTGATCGTTATCTAGCACATCCTCAATTTGCTTTTCCATCATTCTGTTTATTATTCTTGTTAGCAACGTTGATGCGCGAGCTGTTAAGCTGATTGTGCGATATTTCTCGCACTTGTAAGCTCTTGCAGTCTTCGGAATGGTGTGGATGATATTTTTCCTAAAGTCAGATGGTATGTCGCCAGATTCATACATTCTACAAACCAATGTGAATAGTCGTTTACTCGCTTTGTTCCGCTTCCCCCAATGATTTCAGATATTACGATGGAATGTTATCTATCTCTTCTGCCATATTTGATCTTAAGTCCTTCAAAGGGCTTTTAAATTCTGATTCTAATACTGGATACCATATCCTTTATAAATCTACTCCTGTTTCTTCTTATACCACGTCAGACAAATCTTCCCCCTCATAGAGGCTTTTTCATTGTATTCTTTCCACCTATCCGTTTTCTCCTCTGCATTTAACAGTGCCATTCCCGTTGCATTCTTAACGTTACCAGTCATCCTTTTATCTCACCGAAGGTTGTTTTGACTTTCCTGTATGCTGTTACAGCCTTTCCGACAGTCATTTCTTTTTCGATTTCTTCGCATTCTTCATGCTCGTCTTAGCTTCCCTGCACATCCTATTTATTTCATTACTCAGCGACTTGTATTTCTGTGTTCGTGAGTTTCCTGGATCGTATTTGTACTTCCTTCTTTCATCGATCAACTGAATTATTTCTTCTCCTACCAATGGGTTCTTTGCAGTTACATTCTTTGTACCTATGTTTTTCTTCGCAACTTCTGTGATTGTCCTTTTTGGAGATGGCCATTCCTCTTCAACTCTACTACCTACTTTGATATGCCTTATTTTTGTATCTACAGCCACAGATATCTTCAAGCGTATCTCGTCATCCCTTAGTACCACTGTATGCTATTTATTTGCGTACTGGTTTTTCCTGACTAATCTTTTGTACTTCAACCTCCTCCTCATCACTACTACATTTTGGTCTGAGTCTATATCTGCTCCTGAGTTAGCCTTACAATTCAGTATCTGATTTTGGAATCTCTGTCTGACCATGATGTAATCTAACTGAAATCTTCCCGTATCACACTGTCTTTTCCAAGTATACCTCCTCTTCTTGTGGTTCTAGAACAGATTACTCGCTATTAATAGCTGAACTTTATCACCGAACTCATCTCTCATTCCTTGTCCCAAGCCCTATTTTATCATGCTACCTTTCCTTCCACTCCTTCCCCTACAATCGCATTCCAGTCCCCCATGACTATTAGATTTTCAACTCTTTTTATGCAATAGTCAACAAGAAGTGTAGTAACATACGATCACACAAGTCTGGTAACTCACGAACTGAGGTCCGTTAAGTACTAATATTTGAAGCAACGAGCACAGGAATAACTCTCAACAACAATATCCAGTATTTGGTCAATCAGAGATGCCCCTCGGGCACAATCAAGTTATTGACGTGGAAAAGTAATGAAATATCTGTTAACAAAGTGAGGATTACGCCAATATTAAATCTTTTACGTTAAAATCAAACTTCACACAGGGAAAGCTTGGAAGGAGCATGTGCGACAGCCATGTCTGAGTAATATGGTTCAAAATAACGGGCACTTCTGGTTAAAGTAACGCCCGACTGCTACGAGATAGAATCTCAGCTGATGAGGGATGCCGTAGAAAGCCAGGAGGCCGTAGAATCTCAGAGACTACGGCGAGACGAGAAGCGGTGCACATACACAGCCGACGCGGACAGGCTACTCACGATGAACTGGTGGGTAACAGATAACACCCCGGAGCAGCACCTCCACACGCTACAAACAGCTCGGAAAGCCGAGAGCAAACAAGGAGGCATATAAATCATGCATATTAATCATAGAAGAGTACGCTGAAGATTGAAACATTAGTCAGGAGTAATCAATATGCAAAGAAATGGATTACAGAGATACTAAGGGATGACGAGATACGCTTGCAGTTCTCTATGGTTGTAGATACAGAAATAAGGAATAGAAAAGTAGGTAGTAGAGTTGAAGAGGAATAGACATCTCTAGAAACGGCAATCACAGAAGTTGGAAAGAAAAACATAGGTACAAAGAACGTAACTGCAAAGAAACCAAGAGTAGCAGAAGAAATAATTCAGTTGATCGAGGAAAGAAGGAAGTACAAAAACGATCCGGGAAACTCACGAATAATGAAATACAAGTCGCTGAGGAATGAAATAAATAGGAAGTGCTGGGTAGTTAAGACGAAATGGCTGCATGAAAAATGTGAAGAAACCGAAAAAGAAATAAGTGTCGGAAAGGCTGTCACATCATACAGGAAAGTCAAAACAACCTTCGGTGAGATTAAAAGCAAGAATGGTAAAATTAAGACTGCAGCGGGAATTGCACTGTTAAATGGTGGGGAGAAAGCGGATAGGTGGAAAGAATACAATGAAAAAGCCTCTATCAGCGGGAAGATTTGTCTGAGGTGGTAGAAGAAGAAACAGGAGTCGATTTAGAAGAGATAGGGGATCCAGTATTAGAATCAGAATTTAAAAGCCCTTTGATGGACTTAAGATCAAATATGGCAGAACGGATAGATAACATTCCAACGTAATTTCTGAAATAATTTTGGGGAAGCGGCAACAAAACGACTAAGCGACTATTCATATTGTTGTGTAGAATGTATGTATCTGGCAACAAACCATCTTACTTTAGGAAAAATATCATCCACACCATTCCGAAGACTGCAAGAGCTGACAAGTGCGAGAATTATCGCACAATCAGCTTAACAGCGCGTGCACCCACAAGAATTTCATGTATGTTTCAAAGCATTACGGTCAGCACCGCACACGGCTGAGCTTGTAGCTAGTGTATTTTATTTTTCTTCATGAGAGAGCAGAATATAATGCGAACCACGGTTGCTGCTTTACAGATGAGACAATTTTATTTATTTGTTATATGCACAGGATCAAAGTTACCAGTTTTGAACAGGCCAGAGGATTCAGTACCTAAGGGGCTTTTGCAGTGGCTGTATTTCTTTATTGATATTAGGAGTTGCATTGCTCAATCAATTCGTATAAAGTTTTACTCACGATAACACAGAGTAAGCACACCACTTGTAATTACAACACGCAACACGATAACTCCAGTTTTGTGTGAATTCCCAGTTCAGGCATCATTGAAGCATTTCGATAAATTTTGAAAGAACATTACACTACAGAAATTTTAAGGAACGTTACATTTCGAGTAAACTTTTAAAAAACGTTATAAATGTGAATGTTGAACTAACCTGAATCATAGCACCTGCTAAGGTAACAGCTTTGTTCCCCATGTCCAAAGGAATATTGCTTCGAATTATATATATGCAATCAAATACGGACTGTGCACTAACGCATTTCATGCCAAAGCCAGGGTAGCCTAAGTGAGAATCACATAGCCGTGCGAGAACTACGGCAAGCAGACACTGAACATATAGAGGTGTGGATCGGTCGGGAAAGCTTGCTCGTATAGCCGATTTGGTTAAGGCGACTGCTCAAGACAAGCGAGAAAACCGGTTTCGAGCCGCGGTCCAGTTTAAATTTTCATAAGCTTCCAGTAAATACAGGGTTATTACAAATGACTGAAGCGATTTCACAGCTCTACAATAACTTTATTATTTGAGATATTTTCACAATGCATTGCACACACATACAAAAACTCAAAACGTTTTTTTAGGCATTCACAAATGTTCGATATGTGCCCCTTTAGTGATTCGGCAGACATCAAGCCGATAATCAAGTTCCTCCCACACTCGGCGCAGCATGTCCCCATCAATGAGTTCGAAAGCATTGTTGATGCGAGCTCGCAGTTCTGGCACGTTTCTTGGCAGAGGAGGTTTAAACACTGAATCTTTCACATCACTATGCGTGAAACTTGCCCGCACACGTTCAACCGTTTCTTCGCTCACTGCAGGCCGACCCGTTGATTTCCCCTTACAGAGGCATCCAGAAGCTTTAAACTGCGCATACCATCGCCGAATGGAGTTAGCAGTTGGTGGACCTTTGTTGAACTTCGTCCTGAAGTGTCGTTGCACTGTTATGACTGACTGATGTGAGTGCATTTCAAGCACGACATACGCTTTCTCGGCTCCTGTCGCCATTTTGTCTCACTGCACTCTCGAGCACTCTGGCGGCAGAAACCTGAAGTGCGGCTTCAGCCGAACAAAACTTTATGAGTTTTTCTACGTATCTGTAATGTGTCGTGACCATATGTCAATGAATGGTGCTACAGTGAATTTATGAAATCGCTTCAATCATTTGTAATAGCCCTGTAGAACAGTCGTTGTAATACTGTAATCGGATTTCGCGAATACGTTTCATGATGTTACACTAAATGTCAGCAATGGCAGGAACGAGATCCTACAAACAGAATATTAAAGAAAAAAACTGAATCTTCAAGATGGACTGTGACAGAATGGAAATATCTTGAACAACATCCGGACCGAAATACTTGTAATTGCCACAAGAGTGTCCCAACAATGTTTTAAGTTCCTATCAACAACATACTGGACAACGTCCAACCAGCAGTGCCTCTTGCAACGATACAGTCACGCCCTGTAACAGCATGTAGGCCTGCTGGTTCCTGTCCAGTGGAACTACCGCTGAAAACACGAGATGCGGTCTATCCGTCCCTCTCTGAAAATGCTGTGACGACAGCGCCCTTTCTATCTCCCAGTGGCATCGCTATGGAGATCTGACGGGAAACCCAGTGTTATTTAAACGCAAACGGCACAAGGTGATGCAGATGTAACCCACAAAAACATAGCGCTTGAGAATTAAGTTGTAGCTCAGAAACACGTCTGACTAAATCAGCGTAGTATGATTTTCTCACCGAAAACGGCTTATTACTAAACAAAAAATAATCTTAACGTTTAAATAATCTCACCTGACTGACTTATCGTTGCCAGACCTTCAGCCATTTCGGAGACCTGTCGGAGGTAAATAGAACAGCTGTCTCAACCTTGGTGGTGAGGAAATGACACCTCTGTTTCTGCTCACCTTCCGACTAAATACACACATTAAAAAAAGTTTTGCATCACCCCAGTTCCCAGAACTTCTGAAGATAGACGTTGAAATGTGGATATTGTATCACAGACACAGTCCCTCTGACTGTTCACAGATGTTACTAGACCCGCCCTTTGGCATGCGTGAGCTGCGCCTGTTCGACGGAGAGGGTCCGACACCCGACCAGTTCAAGTCATTCCACCAAGGAGGAGGTGCGCGGCTCGTGTTCTCTGTAGTTCAACCATGCCTAGACGGTCAATACCGCGGTTCGATCGCGTCAGGATTGTTACTTTTGTCAGGAAGGACTACGGATTATGGCCCGGAGGAACCCTGACAGCAGCACCACCATGTTGAATAATGCTTTTCGTGCATCCACAGGACGTCATGTTACGACTAAAACTGTGCGCAATAGGCTGCATGATGCGCAACTTCGACCCCGACGTCCATGGCGAAGTCCATCTTTGTAACCATGACACCATGCAGCGTGCAACAGATTGGCCCTACAACATGCCGAATGAACCGCTCAGGATTGGCATCACGATCTCTTCACCGATGAGTGTCGCATATGCCTTCAACCAGACAATCGTCGGTGACGTGTCTGGAGGCAACCCGGTCAGACTGAATGCCTTAAACATATTGTCCAGCGACTGCAGCAAGATGGGGGTTCCCTGGTGTTTTGGTGTGGCATTACGTGGGGCCGCCATACTCCTCTTGTGGTCATGGAAGGCGCCGTAACGGCTGTACGATACGTGAATGCCATCCTCCGACCGATAGTGCAACCATATCGGCAGCATACTGGAGAGGCATTCGTTTTCATGGACGACAATTCGCGCCCACATCGTGCACATCATATGAATGACTTCCTTCAGCATAACGACACCGCTCGACTTGAGTGGCCAGCAGGTTCTCCAGACATGAACCCTTTCGAACATGCCTGGGATTGATTGGAAAGGGCTGTTTATGGACGACGTGACCTACCAATCACTCTGAGGGATCTACGGCAAATCGCCGTTGACGAGTGTCGCAATCTGGACCAACAGTGTCTTGATGAACTTGAGGATAGTATACCACGACGAATACCGGCATGCGTCAATGCAAGAGGATGTGGTACTGGGTATTAGAAGTACCGGTGTGTACAGCAGTCTGGACCACCACCTCTGAAGGTCTCGCTGTATAGTGGTACAACATGGAATGTATGATTTTTTATGAGCAGTGCCGGCCGAAGTGGCCGTGCGGTTAAAGGCGCTGCAGTCTGGAACCGCAGGACCGCTACGGTCGCAGGTTCGAATCCTGCCTCGGGCATGGATGTTTGTGATGTCCTTAGGTTAGTTAGGTTTAACTAGTTCTAAGTTCTAGGGGACTAATGACCTCAGCAGTTGAGTCCCATAGTGCTCAGAGCCATTTGAGCCATTTTTATGAGCTGTAAAAAGGGCGGAAATGCTGTTTATGTTGGCCTCTATTCCAATTTTCTGTACAATTCCCGGAACTCTCGGAACCGAGGTGGTGCAAAACTTTCTTTGATGCTTGTACATTTGATGAAAATTTCTTCTACGACAAGGATTCGATTTGGGTACGTTGGCATCGAATTCCACAGCGCCAGTGTACCTTGGAGAATTTTGGCTACGAAGATTTTCTTAAATTTTTAATTCATCTCTCTCGCATGTTCTGTGCGAGGGATGGGCTGTCAGCTACACAATATCATACTCCTCTGCCAAAATCTTCTACAATATAAATACTTTCAAAATGAACATCGAGAACGCAGATTTAAGAAAAGATTTTTCTTAAATGTGTAAGAAGACGACTGTATGATGCTATTTACAGAAAGTACAATGTAGGATTCCTTCTTTTTTGTTTTAAATTAAAATAAAAATGACCAACAGATAAAGACAGAAGAAAGAATGAGATATCACTAGGGAAAGGACGACTTTTTTTTTTCTTTTGCTACAGCCTTTATCCCGCATTGTGCGCAGGGTCGGCAGAGTTAAGTACGGATTTGGCACGGTTAAGTTTAAGGGGTGGCCGGATGCCCTTCCTGCCTCCACTTCGGAAAGGATAAGTCATTAACTCTAGTTTCTCCCCTACGCAGGGGAAAAATGGTTTTGTTGAGAGGGAAAGCAAGTTGAGTATTCTGTAGGTGGGCTGGGGGTGCATGTGTGTATAAATATGCAGGCCGCTGTGAGGTATCTATGGAAATGAAACTTGGTTTTAGGGTGGACAGCGGGACGATGGACTGGGTCGAGTATGGTGAGTGAATAGGTCTGTGGTTCGAAAGGAGAAGCGATGGAAAGACAGAGAGGTAAGAGGGTGGAGGGAGCCCTAATGTGGAGGTTCAAATGGTTCAAATGGCTCTGAGCACTAAGACATCACACACATCCATGACCGAGGCAGGATTCGAACCTGCAACCGTATCGGTTTCGCGGTTCCAGACTCTAGCGCCTAGAAGCGCTCGGCCACTCTGGCCGGCTAATATGGAGGCACAAAGCGTGGGGAAGAGTTATAGTAAGTAGTATGTATAAATATTGGAGCGCATTTCATTATCTGGTAGACAGACGACCCTTATGAACTTCCAGACGACCCTTATGAACTTCCAGACGACCCTTATGAACAGGATAGACGAACTCGAAGACGAACTACTGAGAATAGACATGATAACCCCAAATCCTGATACCGACAGACCAGAAAACCATACCACACATAACCAACCAAAGCAACTGCACAAAACAGCGTTGCCAACGACTCAAGATCACCCATCCACTCGAGCACAACGACGCACATACGACACTACAAAATGCGAAGGACGCATCTAACCAATCAAATTCATACAAGGTGAGACCTTGAACCCAACGGTGCTAAACACAACCGTAACGCAAGCCAGCACAACTGGAGCCCAAACGGAAAACACGGACAAATCAGACACCTCAGACTGTAATCAAATCAAACGCAAAATAACTCCCTCTGACTCACTGACAGAAGAAGACGACGACGTCTATTACTGCCCTTACGCCCGAGATTGTAGTGTTCATAACAATGATATTCAAATGATATTCAAAACCGTAATAGCGACCTTGAACAGGCCACAGCGCCAGCAGACACCACGAATGCCACACAAAAAGCCGCAGCAACAACAGCAACAAAAGTCTGTGGAGGGTCTGGCAAAAGAGGTGACAGTGCGCATAACACACCAAAAGTTGTTATGTCTGTCACAGATAGCGTAGACGAGCAGTCAAGTGGGAACCAAATCACGTCAAATCAATGCAGAATGGAGGCACAAACAACCAACCATCTGATACACATCAAGACTGCACAAACGAAACACACACAAAAAACAAACTAATCATCACAGCCATTAGGAAACTAAAACCGCATAGAAAACCCAAACAGCCTAAGAAAGTCAAGAAAGTGAAAGCGTGTGACGACCAATCGCGGCAATCGCAATCAAAACCTAGTCATACCCCTGATGACACCAACACCTTCGCAGCCCCCCAACCAACTACCTCAATGCCGACGCCCAAGGAAACCCCCACAACAACCAACGAGGAAGCCAATCCAGCGCCCCCCGCAGAGGTGCACAGCAACGCCACTACACCATCACGACACGTCACGGCTGCAGAGACGCCAACACACGCCATCGACACCGCTAGTTTTAGTTACGGAAAGCTAGATATAAATGTAAAATTAAGTAGACTAGAAAAAAGAGACATCTTAGAGACGGCACAGCGGATGCTCATCCGCACCCTACACCCGTACGGCCAATCTGTTTGTTTCCGTACATCAGACAGCCTACTAGACCTGCTCATGCAAGTCTGCGCCCGCAGGGAGGAACCATTCGATATGGACAAGCTTTACAAGGATCACGTAAGGGCTCATGGGAGAACATACTTCGATTACAGTCAAACTGGCAGCAAGTGCTACGCCACCGTTAACAACCAAACTGCTAATAGCGCAACTTCATGCTATGCGGAGTATACTTGTAAATTCGGAGCTCCCACGGGTCCTACGTGAACTAAAAAGTGACACTCTGTGCATACAGGAGCCCTACACTAGACAAGGGCATATCCCCAACTTTCCTCCAAGTGCGGTGACAGTTGTGGAGGGGACAGGCTGCATGGCTCTGTCATAATCCTAAACAAAGAAATACATCCAGTCAAAATTACAGAACTCTGTTCCGAGCACCTAGTTGCAGCTGAAGTCACACACAAGGGGGATACTTGGATCATCGCGTCGCTGTACGCCCAATTCTGTCATTGCATCAAACCATACGCAGACCTCATCAGAGATGTTGCGCAATACGCTGGCAACAAAAAACGTCTCATCTGTGCAGAAATAAATGCCAGACAACCCTGTGGCATTCAGACAGAACTGACGACAGAGGTAGAATAATAAATGACATCATCCAAGAAAACAGACTACACGTACTCAACAAGGAAGGACATCACCCGACTCACATCGGACACAACATAGACAAACATAGACATCACCCTCGTTAATAATGCCGCCATCAACCACGTACGAGACTGCACCGTACATGATCGGATCACTGCTAGCGACCACAACATCATCACACTAACCTTCAGTGGTACACCAAACGTCAACACAGAAACACTACCAAAAAGACTATTATTTGACAAAACAGACTAAAAATACATGAGCACATACCGCAAGACATCACCGGCAGTGTTGATTGCAGAGCACACATGCTGACAGATATCATCACACATACACAGAACACCTGCATACCCACACAAAGAATGCAAAACACCAAAATATTCCCCTGACTAAACAATTAACACGACTCAAACAAGACTCAAAACGTAAACGTACTCTTTACCAACGAGCAATTTCAGATAGAGAAAGACAATTACGACTACACGACTATCGGCTTGCCAAGGACAAATATAAACTTGAGCTGAATAAGACCAGGAAAGACCATTGGAATAGCCATGTAGCAGCACAAACATAATTAAAAATTCGGGTGGAACCATAAAAAATCGTGACAGAGAAAATTAAGAGCCCTCTGCTTCTGGGAACGCTGCGACAGGAGGATGGTGAGATGAATAAGGGCTGGAGACGCACAGCGGAGTTCCTGCTGAGCAAACTCCTGCCTGACGACATCGCAGACACAGACACACCACAACATGCAGCACTGAGACTCGAAGTAGACACAGTATACACCACACCAACCGTCACCTGTCCATTTCCGCAGGAAGAAGTGGCGACAGCGATCTCAGAACTCAATAACAAATAGGCGCCTGGACCGGATGGTATCCACTCTGAGGTACTGAAACAAGTTGCACCGCAGATCACCCCTTTTCTCACAACGTTGTTAAACGATGCATTAAGGCTGGGTCGTGTTCCTGCAGTGTGGAATACCCCGAAGGCGGATATCATCAAAAAGGCTCCAGACAAAGACCCATCAGACCCCAAGTCATACAGACCAATTTGCCTTATCAATACACTCGGTAAAGTACAAGAAAAACTACTCTGCAAAAGACTAGAAGCACACCAAACACTACGGGGACTGACACCCACCAATACGGCTTCAGGGAAGGGAAATCTATAGACGACGCAATTAACAGAGCACTCCAAATAGTACACGACACACCCTCCAAATACACACTTGCAATTATGATAGACATCTCAGGTGCCTTCGACAACATCTGGTGGCCGGCCTTGTTCAAGAGGCCCAGACACCTGCAGGTACCGGAGTCTCTGTATAATAGTTTCATGGACTATTCCAGAGACAGAACGGTCGTTTGGCAAATGGACAACCAGAAAGTGGTTAAACGAATTACAAAAGGCTGTCCACAAGGGTCGATCTGCGGCCCCATCTTCTGGGACATAGTTATAGAACCGCTCCTACTGTTACTAGAGGAGCACATCTTGACAGATGGAGCTGTCGCTTATGCTGATGATCTACTCGTCGTAATTTCAGCAAATAACCGTGCCCAGCTAGAAGAAAGAGCCAATGGAGCACTACGGACAATAACCCAGGGGTGCACTGATAATAAATTAAAGATAGCAGGAAACAAAACAACTTATACATTGCTAAAGGGTATCCTGCGCAGGAATCCAATAGTCAAAATCGGGGACACAAACATAAAAAGACTAGCAGTCACACACTATCTAGGAGTATACATTGTTGAACGATTGAACTTCCACGAACACATGCGAATATGCACAAACAAAGCAGAAAAGATACTACACAAACTGGCTAGGCTAAATTCGGAACAATTCAGACTACCCCTGTCAGTGACACGAACATACCACTGCGCTCTCTTCGAGTCAGTACTATGCTTTGCTGCCAGTACGTGGGCCCACAGATTAAATCTCTCAACCAACGGAACCATTGAACGTCGAGGCCAAAGAAGTGTTCTACTTCGACTAACAGGGGCATTCAACACAACATCAAATGACGCACCATGTGTCGTCATGGGAATCTTCCCCATAGATATCACCATCAGGTACCGCGCAGCAATGTACTGGCTTAGGATGGGGAGACTAGATCAGGTTCGTCAGATCACTGGTGTACCGATTGAGACAACACGCCAACTCAGAGCATGGCGAGTGGATAACTGGCAGAGCGAGTGGGCTAACAGCGATAAGGGCCGCCGTGTATACAACTTCTTCCCTGACATCCGGGAAAGACTAAAACTAAAACATATCGATCCCAGCCTCGGTATGGTACATTTCATCACAGGGCATGGCCCTTATCCCACGCACCTGTACCGCGTGAGTCTGCAGCAGGCTAATAGACGCACATGCGGGGAAGAAGGTTCCCCTGAACATACTGTCTTCTTCTTCGGACAACGCACGAACATAAGGCACACAGTACACATAAATCACCTGAACACACAGAACGAACTACATGCCATAATATGCGACCCGGAAAGGTGGACTGAACTCAACAAACTAACTGACGAAATCTCGAAGATTCAAGAAATAGAATACTTGCGCAACAGACCCGACCGAAGGCAAGTCGGTCCAAACAGACATCACGATGCCCAGGGGGACACAGATATGATTAGCACCACAAGTGATGAAGAAGAAACAGATACAGACCAGGGCACCAACACAGATATTGAACCGTCCAGCGCGGATGATCCATAGTGTCAACCAAGCCAACTTCAAAGAACAGAATGGGACAGCCGACAAGAGTTGCACAAGTCACACACAATCCTAAAAACAGATTGCACCTTACATGTAAATAGTTAACAGCATCTCCATGTTTAATCAGAGCTTAAAGCTAGGCACCTTTTCAAGGGACCTACGCCTTCCGTTTAAGAGGCAGCGCACAGTCTGGATGGAAGGATCTTAATTGTGGTCCCTCTCTTTTGAACCCAACCCGACTAATACCTATGGTAGATCGGGGAAAACCACCGTTCGGGCTGTGTTGCTGGCGGGCCCGGAAGTTGCTAACTGCCACACCACGTATCATTGTAAGTCTCATTGGCTCAGCGTGAATTGTTTGTACAACCAACCTACACAGCCTATACCTCAACCTCCACTACACTAATAACTTCTGATCTGAAGCTTAAAGCCGGCCGTGGTGGTCTCGCGGTTCTAGGCGCTTAGTCCGGAACCGCGCGACTGCTACGGTCGCAGGTTCGAATCCTGCCTCGGGCATTGATGTGTGTGATGTCCTTAGGTTAGTTAGGTTTAAGTAGTTCTAAGTTCTAGGAGACTGATGACCACAGATGTAAAGTTCCATAGTGCTCAGAGCCATTTTTTGAAGCTTAAATTTAGGCACCTCTTCAAGGGACCTACGCCCCCTGGTAAGAGGCGGCGCACGGTCTGGATGGAACGATCTTAGTTGTGGTTCCTCTCTTTTGAGCCCAACCCAACGGATACCTAAAGTAGATCGGGGAAAACCACCGTTCAGGACGTGTTGTCGGCGGGGCCGGGAGGTGCTTGCACCTGATGTACTCTACTAGGAGCCCTGTGGGCTCAACACAAACCGTTAGCGTCATTACCTTATTACTTTTACCACAAGTACCCTTTTATTAGCAACTTTGAGCCAGGCGCAAAATCAGATACCTCTCTATTGTATATCGTAAATAGTTTAGCAGGCTGGACATGGCGGTCTTAGTCTTAGTTTCTAGCTTTAACGTACCCTAATATCTTCTAGTTAAGTTAGTTTTTAGGATGGTAGATGTTAAAGGCATGGTGAGCGACGGCCAGCGTCTTGAGGGTTATTCCAAGACCCGGGCCGCCGCCCACAACCAGGTAACGAGCAATAATATACCTATCCCTTCTCTATTCAATTCTCTTCCCTCCTTCTTTCTAAATATTTTATTTCGTTTTGTTTATTAATATCTCGCTTGATTTTGTATTAGTTATAAGGTTTTCTAATGCTGCACAAAAAAAAAAGATATCAAATGGATGTAAACAAATAGAGCACGCCTCCACGTGGCGGGACACGGGCAACGGTGTGAGTGGGGACGGGAGCCGGTGTGGTGTTGCTTTCAGTCACTCCGGACCCCGGACCCAGTCACAGCGGCTAAGTGGCAACATACGACCCACCATAAGAAATTAGGCGGTGGGTCATAAAATATAATCAGCTAGTGAAAAAAAGAGAAGTGTCTGGTAGAGGGAGGCAGATCTGCGTTGTGAGAAGATATGGACTGTATATGGGTGTAGGGACGGTGAGATGTGTTGGTATTGGTGCGGCACCATACTGGGACGGGATTGTTGATCAGAGGGAAAACATAGGGTTATTGGAATCTCGTTTGCAGATAGCGTAGGATATGTGGAGATGCTCGAAGTTGGTGAGAACGGTTGGCAATTTAATGAGACGGTAGAGGATACGAATTGATGCCTCTTACTGATTAATATGTTTCAACACGAAAGAGATAACAGTGGTATGACCGGCAGTTTCACCCTTTGAAAGCAATAGAGAACATTTTGTCGCGCCTTTGTGTTTCTGTTCAGGCAGAAACGGAATGAGTGGTTGTCACGTGACTGACTGGACAGCATTGTCGAAACATGAAAAGCGAAAACGCACGTTATCGCACGGTGCAGCTTCTGTAAACGAGTTTTACGACGCGAGATGGCAAGCGCTTTCATCTCGCGGTCGAGGCGCAGAGATCTCGCGACGGTTGGGCATTACTCCTCATGGCACCCCCACCCCAATCCCCGGTCCCCAACCCCCTTCGCTTTACTGTGGATGCGTAACTGCCGCCGCCCGATTCGCACACATAAAACGCACTACAAGGGTCCCCCGTATCCGTTCCCAGCCGCAAGGAGCCGCCGTCCTCTCTCCGACCGTTTTACGGGATTAAATGTAAAGCTACAAGCGCCTAAGCAGAGTTCGTCTTCATTTCGGACATTTTTACGGGGGGAGTTGTAAACGTAATAAAAGTGAAATACGGCCGGGCCGGGTGGCGCGCGAGGAGGCCGTAAATCGGCGCCGCGTCGCCGACGTGCGTGTGCCGCGCCAAGCTCACGCACACGCACCGAGCGCCACGCACCGTGCACCTAGAATGGGACCGCAGCGGGCCCTAGGGGCAGCGCGTGTCCGGAATGCGACGGTGGCGCCTCGTTACGTCCAGAGAGGAAACTGCGTAGTGAGAGGAAGCGGTCTAGACCAGCGCTGTCGGCCACACCTTGCATCTAATTTAAGTTACTTGACATCTGATTTTTAAACGTCCAAAGTTGCGACGGTCCCGTGACACGTGCAATTTTCAGACAGTGGACACAGCACTCAGCTCTCCATGGCGATGGAAAATCAGTTTAAAACTTCTGTCCCCTACAAGAATTACGTAAAAATCTGGAAATCGTGTATGTTAAAGATCTCCATACTAACAATGTTCAAAATCTGTTCTTAATTTTAATTAGGACCAGAGCTATATTACTTCTTTAAACGGTTGAGATTTTCTCTTCCCGGAACCAATTCCAGATTTATCAAGCCACAGTTACAAAACTATAAACCTCACTGAAATACCCTCTATTTTTTGCTGTCTGAGAATGTCAACGGATCTTTCCAGAGTTGTGGAGACATTGGCTTTACTGTGTTTAAGCTTCGGAATACGGTGCTTCTTCTGCAAATTTGTATTAAATATGAATTTGAAATTCTCTCTGTCTGTCTCTTCATAGAATCAAATTAATATTGTGTTCCTGTGGAGTTCAGATCTCTACAGCGTCTTGTCGTATTTATTTCAAAACGTAGTAGATGTAACATTTATTTGTTGACCAATTATATTCTTTTTATTTTGTATTTTGGCGTCTTCTTTCTTCTCTTTATGCTTGCTGTTTCACCAAATTATGTTACGTAACCATGTGCTTTGCCGTCTGCTATATCGGACATAGACTACTATAAATGCAATATTCATGCTTCAGTATTCTGTGTATATGGGTCTAGGAACAAAAAATTCTCCTTCATTAATTAGAAAATAATAACGTACAGAAGATAGAAAAGGTACTTTCCCATTACCTTTGGATTCGTTCATTGCGATTTTAGCGTAAAAATAGAGCCCGTAGTATGCATCTCATATTTCTTTCAATACATCATTAGTAAGCACGTCAAACTTCTTACGTGCTCACTGGACTCGCATTCGGGAGGGCGATGGTTCAATCCCGCGTCCGGCCATCCTGATTTAGTTTTCCATTGATTTCCCTAAATCGCTCCAGGCAAATGCCGGGATGGTTCCTTTGAAAGGGCACGGCCGGTTTCCTTCCCCGTCCTTCCCTAATCCGATGAGACCGATGACCTCACTGTTTGGTCTCTTCCCCCAAACAACCCAACCCCAACCCCTTACGTGTTAATGATGCTGCATCTAATGGCGAATAACAGATGATGGTGGAGCTTACTACAGAAAGCCTCTTCAAGCTTTCGATGACGTACTTCTCTGACAACGTCTTCATCTTCAGAAAGAGCTAAACAAACGAAGGCATGTAGAATAATGTAGATCTTTGCATTCTAGTGTCGTAGGTGATAAAATCAATTTAATATTTATAGCGCGACACAAATATTGCTAAGTTGGTGGTAGAAGGGAAAAACAGAAGTCTAGAGTCTCTAAGCGAGTAAATTCCTGTTCGCTAACTATCAAACGCCAACGGCATTAAACAGGACTATAATACCCCTTTTCGGAAGCTTACACCTATTTAATTTAACTGTGGCGTTATCCACGCAAGCCAAAATTCCAACAGACTTGTATGTCAGATTTAGTTTCCCCGTCATTCAGTTCTTCAAGTAAGTTCCGTTAGTTTTGGCGAATCGTACCGTGTCCGTGACGATAACATGGCAATGGGTGACAGAAGATAGAAAGCTGAAGTTCGTTGTGTGACGGAATCTACATTAATTCACTGATTTTTTCCCGAAAAGCAGCTTAATAATTGTCACTGTATTATCACAAGTCATGTCAGGTTCAGGAAGTTTGAGTTTATTGAAACAACGTACACGACTGCTTCTTTTTTTTACCGTTCCGTTTCTTTTCTTTCTTTTTACACCGTTGGTATATGGAGAATGTTCTGTATCCCATAATTCAGGTGCATTTCGAAAATGTTCAGTAAAGCTAAAAGCGATATTTTTTGACACGGAGAAAATGGTGGTAAGCGGCTGAGTTTTAAGAGGCTCTCTAGGATCTGACTTTCCGAACTTTCAGAGTATACTGTTACCATAACTCCATACTTAGCAAACATAGAGTTGCACAAGTCATACAAACACCCGAGAAAGAAAATAGGAGTTGCCAGGCGAATTTCAGATCCATATAGCTGGGGTCGATTTGTGGTAGGATTTTTGAACGTATACTGTTGTCGAACATTATGAGTTACCTCGAAGAAAACGATTTATTCACAAACAACGAATACGAATTCGGAAGAATATCGTTCTTGCGAAACTAAACTATAGCATTATTCTCATGAAGTAACGAGTGCTGTCGACCGGAGATGTCAAATTGATTCCATATTTGTAGACTTCCAGAAGCTTTAGACACCTTTTTTTTACAAGGGACTTCTATTGCGTTGCTAAAGAGTATCGTCTCAGTTGTGTGACTGGATTCGTGGTATCCTGTCAGAATGGTCACAATAAGTAGTAATCGACGGGAAACCATCGAGTAAAACAGAAGTGATATCCGGCGTTCCCAAAGGAAATGTTTTGGCTCTCTGCTGTTCCTCATCTGCTTATACGATGTAGGAGGCAATAGGGGCTTTCCTCTTACTTTTTCGTTTTTGTTTTGCAGATGATGCTGTCATTACCGTCTTATAAGGTCATCAGAGGATCAAAACAAATTGCAAAACAATTTACGCAAGATATCTGTATGGTGTGAAGAGCGGCGATTTGCTCTAAATACTGAAATGTTTGAAGTCATCCACATGAGCACTAAAAGGAATCAGTTATATTTCGGCAACAGAATAAAACACACAAAGCTAAAGGCTGTAAACTCAACTAAATACTTAGAGATTACAACTACGAATAACTGAAAATGGCTCTGAGCACTATGGGACTTAACTACTGTGGTCATCAGTCCCCTAGCACTTAGAACTACTTAAACCTAACTAACCTAAGGACATCACACACATCCATGCCCGAGGCATGATTCGAACCTGCGACCGTAGCAGCCGCGCGGTTCCGGACGACGAATAACTGAAATTGGAACGCTCACATAGCTAATGTTGTGGGGAAAGCAGGACACTTAGGAAATGCAACCAGTCTGCTAAAAAGACTGCTTATATTACACTTGTTCGGACTCTTTTGGAGTATTGCTGTGCGGTATGGGATCCCCGTCAGATAGAATTGACGGATGACATCGGAAAAATTCACAGAAGGGCAGCCCGTTTTGTGTTGTTGCAAAACAGAGGAGAGAGTGCCACGGATATGATACATGAATTGGGCTGACAATCATTAAAACAAAGGCGTACTTCGTTGCAGCATGATATTATGATATTTCAGTCACCTACATTCTCCTCTGAGTTTGAATATAGTTTGTTGGTGCCCACCTACATTTGGAGGAATGATGATCATGAGAAAACAAGAGAAATCGGAGTTCGCACGGAAAGATTTAACTGCTTGTTTTCCCCGCGCGCCGTCGAGAGTGAAATGGCAGAGAAATAGCTAGAAGGTGGTTCGATGAACCCTCTTCCAGGCACTTAATTGTGAACTGCAGAGTAATCCTGTACATATAGATGTAGGCGTAGACGATTGCTAGAGGGAACTGCGAAGAAGAGGGATAACTCGGGCAGGCGAAGACCTTCAGAAACTCCTAAAACTGCGCAGTTGCGTCTGGTATTCATATAGTTCATCTCTTGGATTTGACGTCACATACTACAGAGTGCGCAGTTTTATCGAAGGTATGTACAATGTAGCTGTGAATTTCTTGCCTACTCGTGAAGAATGGGTCTACTGCAGCGCTTGTGGCATATTATTGTTGTAATCAGTATCGTCTGCCACGAGTGTTAGGACAACAGACTGATTGGCCAGTGAGTTGTTTCTTCGTTCAGTCGGTTTTATCAGACCAACGAAACTATTCCTGTTTAAAAGTTTCATCCCCCAGTTTTCCGGAAGAGGTTTTTCGGGTAATCACGAAAAACCTAAAACTGAATCTCTGAACTCTGTTAGAATCCCTCTCTAACGAAATGGGATTCTACTGCTAATCATCCAGGGACGTAGAATGCGCTAAGATAAGGAATGGAACACATTGTCCTGAGAGTAAAACTGCGATTAGTTGTAAACTATTGTGTACATGTTGTCACACGTTGACAATTTACTTATGAGATGTAAACCGAAGCTAATGAGGTATATTGTTGGGAAGGCTGGAACTGAATGCTACTATTATTTCAGCCCAAAAATCCAGAGTTGCAGCGACGTAGCTTAACTGCAGTATTTCGTTAAAGGTGGCAGACTGTACGCCAGCTAATTAAACACTTGCTTGACAGGGCGACACTAGAAAAGAAATGTGTCAAGAATACAAGAAATAACCAATAACATTTGTTAATAGAATGTTACAATAAACTACTTAACTCTGGTACAATTTAATGTGTGCCACTTGATGTCCTAAACCAAATGCAATGGGATCTAAACACACGGGCGGAGAAAAATCGCAATGCCAAGAAGGGTTTTGAGACATAACCAAAAGTTTGTAAGCGTGTCTCTACATCTGCAATATGGTGTATTCAGATTTCACGTCATTTGCGTAATAGTGGAGCTAGTAGCGCCACTAGGAGGATGCAAATCAGAGATGCTGTAAATATATGCTGCAACAGTGGTGACCGCTAATTACCTTACGGATTGGACATCGAGTTGATGTTAGTCACGAATACCTTCAAGGTGACAAACACGTCATTGTCAAATCTCACTGAGTTGGAACGTGGTCGTGCAA
The DNA here is from genome assembly GCF_023864345.2 of Schistocerca serialis cubense. Taxonomy (NCBI): domain Eukaryota; kingdom Metazoa; phylum Arthropoda; class Insecta; order Orthoptera; family Acrididae; genus Schistocerca; species Schistocerca serialis. Next base: position 545,446,484 of record NC_064645.1, on the reverse strand, counting down.
CAGGGCTGTGAGAAGCTGTATGTTCCTTCAACGATACTGCCGAAGGACTTGGCAGGAGTGTAGTCACTGTGCATGATTGCTGGCGGCGTTGGTCATGAGAATGTACGGTCGCAAGATGACACGGCTCTGGGCCGCCACGTTGCACTAGCGAGAAGGAAGACAATCGAGTTCGGTGTATGGCTCTGGCATATCGTACTGCATCTGCAGCAGAAATTTGAGCAGCAGTTGACACCACAGTGACACAAACAAGTTACAAATCGGTTACATCAAGGAAAGTTCCGAGGCAGAAACCGCCAATTGCGACTTCACTGGTGTCATTAGAGAGCTCAGTGGAGAGCATGGGGGAGGTCTGTTGTGTTTTCTGCTGAAAGGTGGTTCTGACTCGTTACCAGTGATGGTCTTGTGTTTGTTAGAAGGAGGTATGTTGAGGGTCTGCAGGAATCAGTATGTGTGCTACACATACTGGACCTACACTAGGAGTTATGGTCTAGGGTACCATTTCGTAGGAAAAGAGGATCCCTACCGCGGATATCCCTCGTATCCCGACTCCCAATTTGCATGTCAGTCTGGTGATTTGAGCCGTTCTGCTGCCATTCATGAACAGCGTTCCAGTTGGTGCTTTCCAACAGGATGACTGTTATATCCTAGCCAGTAATGCCACCCGAGCCCGCTGCCAAAAGGTTGGCAGCATCAAAGTCCGGACGCCGTCCGCATAAGCAGCGCCAGTGAGACAGGAAATCGCGCAAGTCTGCGCGCGCCACCGCTGGCTTCTGGTTTCTTAAGCGCTGGAGTCGCGAGCGCTAGGACAGTTCTGTATTCGCCGCTCAGTTGTATACTCGCCACCGAATTGTGTACTTGCTAGTCAGTTGTGTGTTCATTGCAGTAGAGTTGTTGTTTGTCGTCAGCCGACGCTGACCTAGCCGCTCCGACTCGAACTAGACAGATTTCTGTAGACACGGAGTTCACTACTGTGTATCTGTATCTTCGTTAATAAAGATAAGTACCGACTTTTATTTAATCAGAGTGTTTGGGTTTTCATCTTTCTGTTCACTGTTCCAGCGGACCGGTCGGCCCGCTATTAAAAGTGTGGCGGTGACTTCGTAAGCCGTTTCTACAGCGAATTGCTTGTCGCTACGAACGCCGCCACAAAACTGGCGACGAGGATGGGATTACTGGCTAGGATATAACAATGACACTCGCCCACATACCGGTTTTGTAATCAAACACGCTCTATGGAGTGTCGACATGTTGCCTTGACCTCCTCAGTCACCATATCTGTCCACATTCGAGCACTTATGGGACATCATCAAGCGACAAATCTAGTGTCATCCACAACCAACATTAACCTTCCCTGTACTGACCGACCAAGTGCAACAGGCATGGAACTTCACCCCACGAAGTGACAATCGCCACTTGCACAATACAGTGCATCAATGTCTGCATGCTTACATTCAACATTCTTGCTGTTTCACTGGTCATTAATGTACCAGCATTTCACATTTGCAATGTTAGTCACTTAAAGGTGTTACCTAGACAAATTGAAACGTCCCCTTAGAAAAATTTATAAATTACTGTGCTGGTAAACCCCTTACGTTATTTGATTTTCAAACAGCTGAGCAAAACTGAGCGTGCTCAGGCATTTCTCTCTTTACTTACTCTGATCATGAATAAACTGACACACAATATTTTTAGCGCAACGCAATGTGACTTTCAATAATCCCTACAGAAGAATGGCCCTTACTGACAATAGCCTATACGTTTCATGAAACACTTACCTCACAAAAATCTTCGTTACTAGAACTACTACAATACAGCGAGCATGAGGGCTTTAACTACTAATAGGCAATCGTAGGAAATGAAAGTTTTTGATAGAGAACAAACAATGTATTTACCTTAACAGTGTTCAAAAGTCAAAATATATATAACAGTTCATGATATCCAATATTACAAATTTACTCTTTCTGATGGACCTAAGTCCAGATCGTCCGCTCTCAAAATTCTGCCATCTCACTTCCCCACATCTACCACTGCTGGCGGCTCACCTCCAACTGCGCAACGCTACGCGCTGTTCACATCCAACTGCCCAACACTACAATGGCGAATATTCCAACAATGCCAACCAGCCACAGACTGCACACAGTAAAGCCAATGATTTTCTTACAGAGTGCTACGTGGCGTTAACCAACATACAAACCTAAACAGCCCACTTACAAAACGTATTCCCGAAATTTCACTACCCTACATTAATCTTTGGTGTTGCGATTTTTTTCTGTCAATGTAACGTTTGTGTCTCTTGATACTCGATGATATCGTCGTTATAACTGGTAGCAATGGTGCAGACACTCTTGGTAGTCTTGTTGATCCACAAACAGCGGCTGCTTAGTCGGAAGGTAGACTTACAGAGAACTGTAGTGACCTGGCGACCGGCACTGAACTGAACCAACCGCTGGATCGTAACTGTGTGTGTGTCCGCGACGCGCCGAGCTACGGTGTCGGTCGGGGGAAGGATTTCCATCTCCGCCAGAACAAGATGAGAGCAATGTAGTCCATGGTTGACAGCTCCTTCATCGGTGGCCGTCCACACTGTCGGCGGACGTATGCGATGTGATGAAGGATGTGGCGTGGAAGCAGAAGAGGTCCGGACTTGTGGGAGCCATCTGAAGGCTATTGCACAAAATGAAGGGTCCCATGAAAGTGAGTGTGCCTGTGTGATGGCGGCCTGTCCTGAAGTTTGTTGTTTACCTCTTACTTGGTACACAACATAATTGGAGATGGATTGTGGAATGGAAAACGAAATACATAACTTTCTTGCCTTAGATATCTATGCTACATCCTAGAGTTTTGGTATCTTCTCCTGGGATAGTCTATAAAAATATCTGCTAATTACTTACCTGTATGTGCCTGATTTTGAATTTACTGATTTCATATATTTTTTATATCAATGATGATGTCCTAGCACAATATTCATGTCCCAAACAACAGATAAAACACTACTAAACACTAGATCGACGCTGAACTATTATTGTATGCGCGCGCACGCCCCTATGTATGAGAGAGAGAATTATTTACCAATTTCGATGGTGATTTTTGTGATTGAGATATCCGGAGACACTGCAACCAACACTGAAACATCTCTGGCGCCAGGAACAGGACTTAAGAAAGTTAATCGCAATATATAAAATTTTTCAACTGTGTAAAAGATTGATGTCTGTAGTAATTTCTTTCAGGGTATAACTAAATTATTATGGAATGCTGATGTGGTTCGACGTTTACTGGAACTTTTCTCAGGATATGACTACAATCATTATTTAAGGTTTATATGGTTGTATTGCCTACTCACTTTAATAGTTGTAGAAACAAATAAATACATTATTAAGAGTGTGTCATGACAAATAGAAATTTGTTCCAGGCTTTGATTCTCAGTTCAGGTCACCGCCATCCGACAAGACTTTTTGTAGCTTCTATCACCTTAGGGTCCATTCATTTCACTTCATAAAATTTGATTCAGTTAATATGTAAACTGCTGCCGAGATAAGCGACTGTCTCCGAAGCTGGAGTGGTAAGTGTGGCTGACTGTCCTGCTGAGGACCCGACTTCGACTCCTGGCACTGCCAGGGATTTCCCCTTGGTGGCAAGACTGCTTCTTGATGCTAATTGAGGAGCTGCTTGATCGAGTAATAGCGGCTCTAGTTCAGAAGACTGACAACGGTGTGCTGAACACACTCCCCTCCATACCGCATCCAGTGACACTACTGGCTGAAGATGACAACGCGGTCGATAGGCACCAATGGGCCCACCTGGGACTGTGTACGGAACAATGATCCTCCATCTATATCCTGTTATATCCGAAAGTGGACGCTTTGAGTGACTCTCATTTAGGGAGGTCCGAGTTGTCAAGATCTGTGTACCGCATTCACATTATGTATAGTTTGCTACAAGTGAGATTTTTATTTCGACATTCCAGGCATGGTCATTTAAAAACACAGCGTGACCTATTTGTGCATGGGCAGACGGCAGCTCGATACCAGCAAAGGGAATCCAAATGTGCCGACCTAAAAGAATGCTAAATTTAAAATGTGTGGATGAAAGTATTTTGTCAAGATAGCTAAAATTCCGTTATTGTTTTTCGGGCCATTGGCGAACCATAAGGTGACCAGTGAAACTTATTACTTAATTCAGTGTGTATCAGCCACCAGGCATTACACATCGTCATAATCTGCTGAGATGAACTTAACTTATTGCCACGTACACATATAAGTACGTCGATTATGACGATGTGTAATGTCTGGTGGCTGATAGACTCTAAATTAAGTAATAATTTTTATAGATTTGAAACGGCTTGTCAGTGAGCTGAAACTGGTACTCAATAAAGGAATTTTAGCGATCTTGTGACCTGGAATATTTATACATACATTTTAGCCTATCGCTCGATCTGACAATGTCAGACTCCTTCCCTGGTCTTTGCCTCGATTTTCGCCAGCAAGATAGTTCGTTCAGACTCTTGGTCTCGTATTGCGCACGAACGGGATGAATTACTCGTTCACACCGATCGAGGCTCTCCGTTGTTTCCTGAAATGATTTAAGGTGAAATCAGGGAGTTTGCGCTAAACGCGAACTGACCGCTTCATTCCAACATTCTAGACTAAAACAGCTGCTACTCTAATTACCTTGCGGTAACCGAGACGCTGTAAGTAACCGAGACGCTCTAACGTTAGATTAAATAGTCTTTCTTTTATAACAATAATACTATTGTGTGTTGGACAACGGTGGAGTTGAATCTCACTAATCAATCACTAACTGTGTTAAGATAAAATGTATTAAGACACAGCATTCATTATTGGCTGTAGTATTTAGTACTGTGCTTTCGATGAAGTGACGTAATAAAAAAAAGTTGTGTTCTTTTATTTCTGCAATGAAACTCATTCTACGCCATCATTCTAATTCGCTAATGCCGAAATCTTGGCCTGAATAACCTCGCTTATCTCTTTCAGTTTTAAGCGTACAATGCATGCAATGTTTCTCCAGCTTTCAGAACTTTCCACGCGGTCTCATTTGTGTCAACAGCACTTCCCACAGCTTTGACAGTCGTCAGAAATATACAACTTTAAATCATCTGCTTTCATATCGACGTAATACAGAACGCTGTCTTTTGCAGGATATGGAATTACACCGTGCGGAGCACACCTCATTACAGTTTGTTATGCTTAATGATGTTAAATCGTGATATTTAAGCTTAACAGCGCTGTTGCGAGGACTAGCTCGACGCGACCCGACTGTTAATTAATTTACACGTAGGGTAAACCTGTGTGCCTGGACAACAAATCGATCTGGATATAATTTCAACATAAATCATTAAACAAGCTTCGTGCTAATCAGATTGCTTCAACAGCTCTATTACATATTACAGTACTAACACCAGTAATTCGAATAATAAATTATGGAGATTTGAAAGTTTATTTAACGTTTCTTCATTGTCGTTCTCACAAATTGTCCATTGTCGTATACGGTAAAGAGCAGAAAGCTGGAGCGCTACGAACCAAACGTCTCCAATTTAGCACGTGTAAGTTGTTGGTTCTCGTTGCTGGGCGCAGACAGACGGAATTGCGAAATTATGTTAGTTTCTCGGAGATCATATCGCTGAACTCTGTGTTTTCAAACAAAATATGCAGTTTTGTTACACCCAACATGGGTTTGGGTTTCAGCATTTTTATTTGCAGCCCTGGGTCAGTCTTGCTCTGTAGATTTATACTGCGGAAGCGCTTACGTCTCAAGTTTGAATCTCTCCTTTCTGTTTCTACATCTACATTTATAGTCCGCAAGCCACTCAACGGTGTGTGGCGGAGGGCACTTCACGTGCCACTGTCATTACCTTATTTTTCTTTTCCAGTCGCTTATGGTTCGCGGGAAGTACGACTACCGGAAAGCCTCCGTGCGCACTCGAATCTCTCTAATTTCCCATCGGTTTACCACTGTAGTACGAAAAAACGAGTTTGGGGCCAATAGGTGAAAGGAAAGTGCTCTTGCCTCTGCTCCTACATTGGAAAAAACCTCAAAATTTCTAAAATATCTTCGCAATTTCTTTCTCATATTATAATTTTTGACTAATGATTATGTTTAATGATGGCCTAGAAAGCTGAATGCGGTTCCGAAATTGAAAATAAAAAATTGTGTAACAGTAAGTCTGTGTATTAAATTTTTAACATAAATATGTTGCTCCAAGTACAGACGGAATATTCTGCACATATTTTTTTCTTCGACGAAGTCATTTGTTTATGCCAGGAATATAGAATAATCACATAGGCTGAATAGGAAGTAAAGCAAGTGGCAGACCTTGGTTCACTGAGAGAATACTTGCTCAAGAATGCAGGACACACGTCAGATAGGAGTAATTAGTAGTGTATAAATTACTCAGTGAAATGCAGCACTAAAGGTGAGTTTAATTCAGGCAGGGACGCCACGGATATGCTCAGAACGCTGAACTGGCAAATGCTTGAAGACAGAAGTCAACCATCAAGCCTGCTTACAAATCTCCAGAAACCAGTACTTCACGAAGAATCCATGAATATAGCAGTTGGTTATAATTAAAGTGCAGCCACTCACTGACATCCACTGTGGGCTGTAATTATTACATGACAGCGAAACTTGTTCAGATACGCTAATGCGTTAATACGAGGTGTAAATCTGGCACTTTGATTGTAAGAAAGACGTATAGAAATGTTCCCACATGTGATGGATTAGGAAAGGGAGGGGGGAAGAAAGGGTCAAACAAGTGAGAAATGTATACTGTTGATTCTGCTATTAACCGCCGCCAACACAGTTTGCTCAGTATGAACACCGGAGACGTCACCAGATGCTGCACAGCACCAGATCTACACCTTTGTGACAAAATAAGAACCAAGTTTTTGCTACGTAAATCGGTTCCGCATTAACGTATTAGCCTTTCTACCAAGTTTTGCTACTATACGATAATGCAGTCCACACTGGACCTCCTTCAGTAGCTACACTTTACACTGAGATAACAGAAGTCACGGGACAGCGATATGCATGTATACAGATGGCAGCAGCATCGCCTACACAAGATACAAAAGGGCAGTGCGTTGTCGGAGCTGTCATTTGCACTCAAGTAAATCATATGAAAAGGTTGCTGGCGTGACTGTGGCCTCACGACGGAAATTAACAAACTTTGACTTCGGAATTGTAGTTGGAACTAGATGCATGGGACATTCCATTTCGAAAATCGTTAGGGAATTCAGCATTGCGAGATTCGCAGTGCCAACAGCGTGCCGAGAATATCAAATTTAATGCATTATCTCTCACTTCACATGTATACTGCCACATTTGTAAACCTCCATGTTTACAAATGTGGCAGTATACATGTGAAGTGTTACGACAGAAAAAAGAACCTGTGACCACTGGAGGCAGTGCCACAAGTTCCTCCAAATGTCGTAACACAACATACACACATATGTAACACTAACTAATGTAAATCCACCCGATGATGGAGGTTTAAACCTTCGAAACGCGTCGTGGAAAAAATAAAATGGTGACTGGTAACAGTAAACTTGTTGTTTCATTTAATGTCAGTAACAGTCACGGTAAAGCCTAACCTAAAAATGTTCGCATTTAAATTTATGGGACGAATTGGGAGCTCAATTCGTTCACAAAATCCTCCCTGCACTGGCAACTCTTTCTTAATTATGGACGGCTATAGAGGCAGCATGGCTCAATATTTCTGCAGGGGACTGTCAACAAGTTGTTGAGTTCGTGCCACGTCGAGTTACCGCACTATGTCGGATATAAAGAGGTCCGCCACGGTGTTAGGAGGTGTTCCATGACTCTTGTCAGCTCAGTGTTTGTTGTATCGATAACATAATTTAATTGTTCATTCAGTCATAATTGTCACATCTGGGGCACACAATTCAGCAAAACTCGTAATAAAAGACTGTGACCGGTGACGACTAACCACAACTGTAAACATAGACCGAATCTACACGAAGGAGCCAGAGACAGGATAACAATTGTGGAGTGACTGATGCACCGCTATCGACAGATATGATCTTCTGTGATCTTCAGACTCTTGTGGTGTCCAATGTAAGTTGACCGCTTTCTGTCTGTGGTGGACATCACAAGATCCTGAAGAAATGCCAGTAGAGGAGTCGGAAAGTCGATTGTTTGAACATATATATGACGTGCGTAATAATCGCATAAGATTTTAACTTCAAGGAAAAATGTGTTTTATTTACAGACACAATAAAAATTAATTTAACAAATATAACGATTACTGTCGTCAGCGTTTTATACAACACGCGTCATGCTCAAAAGTAAGTGAATAGTGTCTAACACCGAATGTGATGTAATCAAGGAATTTTGGTTGCATTGGGTACTCATTCTTCAATAACGGCATATACAAAGTATCCCTACTAAGAGTCTTCAGGATAATTTTCTTTGGTGTATCAGCAGATATTTGCAGTTTAGTTTTCGCAATGTGTAGTGGGAGTGTAACAGATACTGCGTATCACGTCTTTCATGAGATGTCCAGCGTCAACCGAAAACATCCTTTTTTTTTTTGTTGCTAACGAAATGGTTTTCAAAGCTGAATTTTAGCGGTCCTTTCGATAGAGCGATCCCAATTTAGTCTAATGCTTTATTTCTTTTAACGATAGGTATTAACAGAGACAATACAACACAAAGAGTAAGAAGTACTTCAGGAGTGACAACTCCGCCCTGACTCGCCGTGATTGCTACCGTCGGACAGCAGCGCTGGCCGATTGCTGCTGCAGTACTGCCTATTCTTCGTGCTTTACTATCCCGGTTAATAAATGAATAAAAAGAGTATCTCACTTGATCAGTTTGCAACCTTGCTATTGGACGGTCACGCAAATGGTTCAAATGGCTCTTAGCACTAAGGGACTTAACATCTGAAGCCATCAGTCCCCTAGACTAAGGTCATCACACACGTCCATGCCCGAGGCAGGATTCGAACCTGCGACCGTAGCAGACGCGCGGTTCCGGACTGAACCGCCTAGAACCGCAAGGCGGTCACGCAAAATTCAGCTATAAAAATAATTTTGTTACCAACGCGAAACGAGCTGTAAATTTCCGTCGGTACTGGGCGTCGAATGAAAGCCATAATGGGTTGACTCCAGATACACACTAAACAAACGAAATTGCAAACATCTGCCGATACACCAGAGAAAATGCTTCTGAAAAGTCTTGGGAGGAACACGGGGTTAGAGGGTGAGCCAGAAATCAACAGACAAACTTTCGGAGGGTGCTGAATGGTACCTGCTGACTGTTCTGATATAAGGGCCCTACGGCCTTCGGCGGCTCGTTACGGAGTAATAACCTAAGGTCCCGGCGGAGGTTAGAGTCCTCCTTCAGGCATGGGTGTCTGTGTTTGTCCTCAGGATCATTTAGATTAAGTAGTGTCTAAGCTTAGGGACTGATGACCTTAGCAGTTAAGTCCCATAAGATTTCACACACATTTGAACATTTTTTTAATAACCTAATCTCGTTACAAAGTAATCTGCATTGTTGTGCATTATTTGCAGTGCAATATGGATACATGGCTAAATGGGGCAAGAAACCAATCTAAATTAACTCCGTAAAGAGCTGCCAGACATCATGGGCTCCGTATGCCAAAATACTCTGAAGGTATCCCAAATCAACGTCTGTTAGCATAGACCTTCTCTTCATAATTATGTTGTATAACTGGAGATGATCTTTTAACTACTGACGACGCCTTTGGCACGACTGTTTTATGCATCGCCACTGCAGGATGTGATTTTAGTGTCTTTTTTGTTCTGATCAAGGTATATTTAGATATACCGAAACCGCGGTCAAGGATTTTAATAAATCTTTATCCTGCAACTGTTTGGCTGTTATCATTTACCGTGAAGATTTTCAATAGTTGCTGTTTCAGCCATGTTTGAAATCTCTGAAAGTTTATTAGTGGATTTCTGGTTTAGCCTGTGTATTCCGTGGGTGAGGGGGAGGTGGGGGGGGGGGGGAGGAGGGAGGGAACCGGGGAGAGGGGAGAAAAATTGCGTCGTACTGTTTCCAGGGCCAACTGAATCTTTGCTCTCACCACGAAGGCACCCTGCGTTCGTCGCAGGCTACGGGGCTACTCTGCGTCGTGCTGCGTTATCCTGGCTCTCCAATGCGCCACCAGGCGACGCAGCGTTGGACGCAACGAGACTCGTCCGATACGTGTTATTTTGTACTAAATGAGTGAGACCGCAGAAACCACAGCAGCAGCCGTCGCATACAGCTGCACACATTAATTTTAAAAATATAATTACATCGCTGCTACGTTAACGATTTTTTCGAGGAATGAACTAAATGCGGAACAGCTTTTCATTTCAAATCGAGGGCAGGAAATAACGACACGAAACCGACAGAGTAATGTTTTGTACTGAGCCACTTCTGTTATGGTCGTACTCACACCACCAGTCTGCATAGAAATTGCCGGTTTCACCTAATTCTTGACACCGGCTCCTTTCCTTGTCTACTATTTATAGCCTAAGTATGTATAGTGGAAAATTAATTTTCTGAATTGACTGTACCATAGACGAATCCATATCTGCGTGCTACAGTCTGGACACATTCATTTTGTGAGGACAGTACATATAAAATATTTTAAATTTCCTTAAAACTTTTCTTTGCTGTAGACAACATCACACTGGCAAATAAAATTGCATCCTTTCGGACACTATTGCAAGCAGCTTTTACCAGATGTGATGGCAATGGGGCAGTGCATTTCTGATCCTATTATTCCAAGCGAATGGGGAAGGGGGATGTAGGAGTAGGAGTAAATACTCGCGACCACCCTAACATTCGACTCCCCCCTCGTGGGTGGTGTAAATTGACGAGGAAATCATGGAACTTAGACGCCGTTGGCTGCATACTGATTTTGTGAACTCGGGCTTTTTGAAATTGGGGATAGTGAGTGCACCCAGTCCTTGTGACCGTAGACTCTGTGCAAGTTTAGTAGAGTTCGTAGTAGTAGTAGTAGTAGTAGTAGCTTCCGTTGGACGGCGTTGCTTTAGCGTGTATGAAGAGTAGCCTGACTTCGATGCGACATGTAGGGGAAGGATTAGTGTGGCATTCGTGTCTCTCCAATGTGCGTGCGGTTAACGTGGAAACGTGAACTATGTCGATGTTATTACCAAATGCGTCGAAAAAAAATGGCTCTGAGCACTATGCGACTTAACTTCTGAGGTCATCAGTCGCCTAGAACTTAGAACTAATTAAACCTAACTAACCTAAGGACATCACACACATACATGCCCGAGGCAGGATTCGAACCTGCGACCGTAGCGGTCACGCGGTTCCAGACTGAAGCGCCTTTAACCGCACGGCCACACCGGCCGGCTAAATGCGTCGAAACAGGACCAATGTGCTGTTATTCTTTTCTAAGAACAAGCATCCGTAGGAGAATGAAGAATGTGTATCAGACAGAATGTCAGTCGAAAACCACCAAAACCACCAATGTGGAATTGTGCTGCTGCTTCATGCTAGTGTCGTAATGCAGAAGTTTCAGCGATTCAAGTGCGAGACACTAGAGTAATTCTCTACGATCCTGATCTCTCCTCATGCGTTTATCACGCTCTCAGTCCCTTAAAAAGGCCTTGAAGGGTCGATTATTCCAGTCGGGGGAGGATATGCAGCATGCAGTTGGGCGACGGCACGCAGTGTTTACCAAATGGCTACCTTCAACCTGGGATAATTGCTCAATGCTCGCGGCAATTTTGCCTGATTGGCATACCGATTCTGGACTGTACGACCTTCGAATGGAAACTTTATAATCACCCTTTATAGCAGTAGTAGTAGTTTTACTTGTCAGTAGATTACTTTTACTGGATATTGAACATGACATGTTAGTGCAATTTAAGGACAACAGAAATGACGTAATTCTTATGTGCAGTCGTTCAAAGGCATACAGGTCCACTTTTACAACGATAGTAGGAATAATTCTAATATTTACTGGTGTGAAAGTATCCGCCTTCCCTGCAACATATCCTCGGGAGGCAAATTTGGTGACGGAGCATGTCAGCCAGAGACGCATAAATTCCTGAAGCCAGTTGTGGCTTCAACTGCAGTGTGAGGTTTTGAATTCTTCTGTTGGAATATGCTCTTTGGTGCCCTAGTCATTACCAAGGGTATAACTATAGGGTTGGCCATTCTTGCCAAATACTGACGAAAAATCAGTCTACTATCACTACTAACCAAATCAGTCCATTCATTATATCTTTTAATTCCCTTAACTCCCAGAAGTGATGAAGGAAGGTCACGATAATCACTGCTCCCTGTGAGTTTTTACCAGTTCGTTAATGTACCCGCTGGTGTCACCTTTTCATCACGAACAGGAGCGCTAAGATTCACAGTATACCACTGAATACCACCATTTGACTCAGGCTTGACACCATGCAAGGCTCTGTTGTGTGATATCAGTGATAAACAACTCAGATTCCAGTAAACTTTTCCCGACAATTTGTGGTGACAGATGTACTCTAACCTTCGTCCACATTTAAGCTGTTCTTACACGTATATTCGTTAGATCCAGTCGAACACTCCTACTACGTTACGCTGGTATATTGTAGGATGATCCAAGCCTAGTCTTCTTGCCATACTGTTGTCCTCAGACCATTTCGTCACGACTTATTGCACAGTCACTTCACGAGAGTCAACTGTCTGTGCTACCTGTCGGTATGATGGTCCCACGGCGCTGTAGTCAGGGTTCAAATGGCTCTGAGCACTATGGGACTTAACTTCTGTGGTCATCAGTCCCCTAGAACTTACAACTACTTAAACCTAACTAACCTAAGGACATCACACACATCCATGCCCTAGGCAGGATTCGAACCTGCGACCGTAGCAGTCGCGCGGTTCCGGACTGAGTGCCTAGAACCGCGAAACCACCGCGGCCGGCTGTAGTCAGGGACTCCATCTTACTTATAGTAGGACAGTTGGCGATAAGCTCCAGGTGAACATCCTATGGACATGCTACACGTGAAATATTTCCGAGCGCATCGGCAGATTTCATTGGCTACTGTCTACGAGGGCAAAGCACGATCTATTTTATATAAATATACTCGTCAGTGTCAGTGATTGGGCGATCTGCAATGAAGGAAACAACAAGAGCCAAGCTGAAAAAGCATTTTAGTGGATGACCAGTATCGACAGAGCTGCCCTGTCATTAGCTGATCTTATGCTTATGCTGTAATATTTTAAATGGATAAGATCCGATGGTGATAGCACAGCTCTTTCGAAAGCTATCATCTCTCTTTTTACCTAGGCTTATGAATCTGAATATGTGCTTTCCCAGCGTATACAGCTAGTGAAGTGTTCTCGGGCTTCCAGTCGGCTCCAGGGATCGCAAATCTTTATTTGGAACACTTTTAGGAGGTGGCCCTACAAACTGCTCACCGTAAAACCAGGCATTTCTTCCACCATGTCGACGATACTTTCGTGATTTGGCAGCATGGTAGGCAGGCCCTGGAGGAGTTTATGGACCACCTAAACAGCATACATGAGAATATCTCCTTCACGATGGAAGTAGAGGAGAATGGCTGTAATCCATTCCTGGATATACTGATTGACAAGAAGGCGGATGGCACGCCGGGCCATTCAGTGTATAGAAAGAAGACGCACACAGACATGTACCTTCGTGCAACCAGCTGCCACCATCCGGCGCAACATCAGTCAGTACTGCCCACCTTGGTGCATAGGGCACGCGTCATTTGTGACAAAGCCTCTCAGAGGACGTATTTCGGAAAAAAGGGTACACTGAAACACAGATTGGCAGGGTCTTCAAGAGCAGACAGGCTGACAAATTTCGGGAAGAAGAAGAAGAGGAAGATAACAAGAGCCTCGCCTTTCTGGGATATAGGGGGTCCCTGTCAGCCACAACCGGGAGGCTACTGAGAAAATCGAACATAAATACCGCCTTCCGATCACCGCTGAAGACGAAAGCGCTGCTGCGCTCAGCTAAAGACCCACTCAAACTCAACACACCTGGCATATATAGCATTGCCTGCGAATGTGGTGTACAGTACATTGGACAAACAAAGGTGCAGGGAACACATCAGACTCGTCCGACTTGGACAGCCCGAGAAATCTGCTATAGCTGAACTTAGTATCAAAGAAAACCACACCTTTGATTTCGAGAACACCAGTGTGCTCTGCCGAGCCGGGAGATATTGGGACAGCGTCATTAAAGAACCGATAGAAATACGGGTCCACGCAAATCTTGTGAACAGGAACGAAGGATATCAACTTAGCGCGGCGTGGAATCCAGCATTAGCCGCAATACGCCTTGAACGCATCAAGAACCGCACAGCTCGCGAGATGCGACCGGAATGCCCTGTCGGAGACACGAACTACGCACCTGCTTCCCCCTCCATCCCACCCGCTGGCTCCACTGGATCCAGCCTACCCCAGCCAGGTGGTGGGGGACACGTCGCAGGTATAAAGGGATCGGCATCCGCGAAGTCTCGGCCACGAATGACAGCAGCGGAAACGCAAACGGAATCACAGCCGATTGCTGCAAGCGACCAAGCCGTGCAAACAAACCGCACCGCGCTGATCGACAAAGAAGTGATGACGAGAGAAGTCATTACAGACAGCAGATCTATAGTTAACCTCGAGGTGATGGACGAAGTGTGCCCAAATCCTGCAGAGCGAAACAGGGATCAACGCAACTGGCTGGAGTTCACCGCGCGGAAAGGGAAAGAGAAGAAGAAGCAGCTCGCCTCTGGGAAGAAGAGGAGAAAGGACGGCGCAGACAAGGATGCTATTCCAACTACCGCCGCTATAACCGATACTGACTGGCAGAAGGCGCAATGAACAAGAAGAACGAAAATGAAACAACAAACAACAACCAAAGGTGGCAACACCAGCAGCCCTGGCCGGGTTTTGCAGGTTTTCCTTAGCCCATAAGGTAAATACCGGTGCTGACCCCGAACTTCCTACAAATAAATTCCCAACTGGGGGATATAAATTCCCCCCCCCCCTCCCAATTTCTAATAGCACACATGCAAACAAATAAAATGAAATAACCAATGATGTCCCCTGTAATCCCTCGGCCGAAAAAGAAAAAAACAAGCTCTAGAAAGGCTTGCCTTTCCCTTATGGGAAGGAATGAAAAGTGCTTAAAAAAATAAAAAAGTCTCGGCACTTCGCCAGAGGATGATGAGTATGTCATTCGTCGAAACGTCGCAGTTTGAAGACACCGCCACCCGGCTGTAAGCCCGAAAACTCTTCATCTAGGCTTATAAAGTTTTCTGTAGTTATCACTAATTTTCTGACTTATCTCATGGTTATCAGAGGGGTGAGTCAAGCACCGTCTCTTCGAAGCCCATACATTAGATACATATTTAATGCATAACCTTATGAATGAATACCAAATAAGCGCATGATATACACTGTCTGACAGCTGGAGTGAAGCATGATCGTACATGTACACACCATCGGTGGGTATTTAATGAGTATTGATGCAGTTCTCTGTAGCAGGTGAACGGCGCCAGAGTGCGTTAATGTGTATTAGTGTGTTTAGTGCTTTTACAAGGCCCGATGGATTATACGAGAGGACTGAACAGATATTGAGTACTCACTATAAAGGATACGCGGATGAAGCGTTCTTGTTATAGATGGGAAAATTGTTCATCCTTGGGAAATAGTTTCCTGGTGATCCCTTTATTTTTGGGGAACCGTTCATTTTTACTCATTCAAAATGGTTCAAATTGCTCTGGGCGCTATTGGACTTAACTTCTGAGGTCATCAGTCCCCTAGAACTTAGAACTACTTAAACCTAACTAACCTAAGGACATTACACACATCCATGCCCGAGGCAGGATTCGAACCTGCGACCGTAGCGGTCGCGTGGTTCCGGACTGTAGTGCCTAGAACCGCTCGGCCACTCCGGCCGGCTTTACTCGTTCACCCTTCATTTGTGCTTGGTATACGGTTCTTATGAAAACTTGAAAATTAGTAGCATAGGTGACTGAAGATGGTAAGCGCCAAGAGGGGGCACTTGCCTCCGCCCTGGAGTACAGAGTTTCTATTCATAACAGAATTGACACATACTTGTAATTGTCGTGATTCTGCAAAACCTTTCGTTTAGCCAACTGTAGCGTTATGTGGCTGATCGCACGAAAAACCGGCCCCGAGTGCAGACTGCTAGCTAATTACGCAGGATTTGTTGACCGCTACAAGCAGAACAGATAAACATGTAGTAATTAAACAGTGATGAAGTAACAAATAAGCTAATGCAAACAACAATTTCGAAACAATAGATGACGATTGGTAGGCGATAATGAGCAGTCTAGTACTCAGGGCCGGTTTGTCGTGCGCGACCCCGTACCGCTGAAATATTGTAGATGTTATCATATTCTCTTTACAAACTGTGACATCAGACACTCTATTACGGAACGCGGGCTTCATTCGGTTGTAAGTCGGTCTGGGTTCCATAACAATGAACATCTTCTTTTACCTTGGAAGCGACTGCTACTGTCGCAGGTTCGAATCCTGCCTAGGGCATGGATGTGTGTGTTGTCTTTAGGTTAGTTAGGTTTAAGTAGTTCTAAGTTCTAGGGGACTGATGACCACAGATGTTAAGTCCCATAGTGCTCAGAGCCATTCGAACCCTTTTTTTACCTTGGATCAAAAAAAAGACGGAAAATGGCTACTCGGGTGTGTCTTGCCGACTTCTTTTGCATGTGTAATAACAAAAATATATTGCCTTTTTACAAGTATGTCTTGTGCTGTTTATCGAAATAGTGAAGTAAGCTGATATGCCGTTTTGTTACCTGAAAATATGTGTATATTACATACCACGTAATTTTATGTAATTTACGTAACTATAAAATACATTTTAATTACTGGTC
The DNA here is from genome assembly GCF_023864345.2 of Schistocerca serialis cubense. NCBI lineage: Eukaryota > Metazoa > Arthropoda > Insecta > Orthoptera > Acrididae > Schistocerca > Schistocerca serialis. The sequence continues at coordinate 545,429,598 of NC_064645.1, read as the reverse complement.
ATGGACGCTGAATAGAATACAAAAAGAACCAGAAGTTCAGAGTTCGAGAAAGGTTTGAAACAGATCTAGAATGGGCGTGAGCAGCGAACGATACCAACAACTCTATACTGAACTATGTGTAGTCGGCAGTGGGACTGTGATGAGTGGCTACCCGAAGAAGGACGAGTCCGGCCGAGCGAGACCGAGACAGATGGGAACGGGACCGAGGCTGGAACGACACCGGCCGACGTTGCGTTCTGGGAACGAGACCGACCGTTTCCAGTTCCCGGAAACTGCAAGTAGAAAGCCGCGACCGAAGTGAACTATGGAAGACCGTTTCTTAGAATTCGTTCATCGCTTGTTGCGTTCATCTTGATGAACCGTTCCTTTGGACCCGTTAGCTCGTGAACGACCCATCTCTAGTTCTTGTGTGCGACAAAATTGTCAGCACCTGACACGGTTATAAAGCGGTCTCATCGTAGGTATCTATTTTGCTGGCTGGTCGAATGGTGCAATGCCCAGGTTTGTAGGGCATTCGTTTGTGACAGTTGCCCTGACACTGGACCACTTGGGAAAATCAGGGGAGGTGTAATTGTTGTCATGGTTCCGGTCGGCCGTGTTTGTGATGCTATTTCAGTGACTGCAACGTCGAGTAAAATTTATAAAGAACTGACAACATGAGACCACTTACCACTGTGACGTTGCACGGCGTCTGGCCTGGATACAGCCACTGATTCGGTTGGGATGGGTTTGTACCCGTGTGTCATCTCCTGAGACATGTCGGCCCCACAACTGTTGTAACTGGTACTTGGTATCCTAGATACCGACACTGAGGCGGAGTTGACGTCCGAGCTGATCCCATACATGGGGACAGATTTCGTAGTCTTTCTGCTCACCATAGTACCTCAGCATCGCGCAGACAACTCAGAAAGAAACTTGACAAGCTTCGATGAGCATTTTCGTGTTGAATAATTGGATCCCGATACTGTTGCATGAGAGGTAACACACGAAGACGCAGTACGTCTGTGACGTATCGTTGTGCCGGCTGACACCTATCAATCGTCATCTGCCGTGACCTGAATTCATCCTGGATAGTGCCGAACCACAGATCATCGCAGAACGCAATGCGACATCATGCACCACAGTCTATGCTTCTCGATTACGATATCAGTCCAACCGCAGCCGTTTGTGTTGTGCTGTTAGCAGCAGCCCAGACATGGAACTGTAGTTGGTAGTCTGGCTGCTGTTAGTCTTGACCGATCGACGCTGCGGGATGACGCAGAATGTAGGAGAGAGTGCATTACTTCTTTTCATACGGCAGGAGCAGATGTGGAGGGGTTACGATGTGGCAGCTTAACAATATGGCGATACTCCCTCCTTTTCGTTTCCTCCTCTCCTTCTGGGCACTTCACTATTTTTGTCATACAGAATATATGAATAAGTAAAAATAACTGGAAAAAAATCCCACAGGATTAATGAAGTTGACAAAACCACACGTCTATCTTTTGAGTCTAATAAATGTTTCTTAATTTATGTTCAAAGACATGTGACTGGTGACTTCATACAAATTGAAGTTTCTAAATAAAATCATTAAACAGTAATTAAACGGTGTAGCGTGAGCAGAGTATCGAATACAGTAACACGTGCGAACAATTTTCATTTAACTACACAGTAACTCACGGAAATCAACAGCAAACATTCGAAATCTGAAAGAGTATTTTCTCACTAGCAATCGTGCTATAAAGTTAAGTTCAGTATCCTGAATAACCACCGTGAAAAACTTGCAACAAGGCCATCACACACGAGAAGAGGTATCATCAGTAGCAAATAATTACAACTCGTACCTGCCTCCAATCCCATACGCAAAATTGAAATTCGTATAATTGCACAAAATCAATTACCGAAAAAACAGTTAATCTATGTCCAGTAATAACGATGTAGCTTGAGCTCACAAAATTATTCTAACGAAATGTTTCCCTCAGCAATTTCATCATTGCTGCACTTCAGCAACGGTTACAAAATAGCAGGTGAATTAAGACAGCCAACCACTTGCAATAATTAGTGTTTTTCGATTAACATCAGCTGTGATTTCGACGGATATAAACCCGTCTTTCTCAAAAGAACAAAGTAAACAAACTTCACGTTAGCAAACAGTCAGTTAGCAATGCCATTGAACACCTCCACATGAAATGTGTCGGCAACGATCTGTGCATCCATTTGTTAAAGTTAGGGCCCCAAAAATCAAGCGATTGTCACATCAGTAAAATCGGTTACATAAAAAAACCTTTGATTTTAGGGGCTGTAACTTTTACAAGTCGATGTACCGGTTTCACGTGGACATGTCCGATTGCTTTGCTGACTGTTTGCTAATGCGAAGTATGTTGCTTGTTCTTCTGGAGAACGTAGGGTTTGAATCCGTTGAAACCATGATAAAGGTTGATTGAAAACCACCATTTATTGCAACTTGTTGGCGTTTTATTCACCTGCTTTCCTTCAGTACGTAATTCATCTTTGTCATCTTGCGCTCTCTACCACTCGCCTCTAAATACTTTCGGTGACCTCCTACACTAGTGAATCCACGTTACACACTTAAATAAAGACCTTTAATCACTTTCAAAGCTAATTTCGCAAACATGTAAGTCACCAGGATACAGTTAAAATATTTGTGCTACTTTGCAGTATTTATTAACGTAATAATACTGTATTAAACAAGTTGTTAATGAAGTTCACGAAATGTTCCTACATCTGTATTACAGCGTCGCAGAGCTCGTGTGGAATTATAAATTTATATGAAACAGCATATACTGGATACTCATCCCATAAGAAGAATAGCTCATGATCTGAGAAAGATATGGTGCCATCGTATTACTGCGGAGGATTCATAGTATTCGCAAATGTGCATTTAAACTTTTAATAAAATAATCTGTGATTTTTTATAGATTAGTCTACATATCTATGATTTTAAAAGTGGCTTGTTTGCTGACGACATCATATTTCATTTTACACTTTGTATGATCATATCGCTTCAGTGGTTCAGTTGTTATTAAGTTTACTGTCATCATCTTCATACAAAGTTTTCGTTTAGGCATCCTTGCATGTTCTAGTTTCAAGCAGAATGCAGCTGATGTTTCCATCTTTTCTTAGGACGTCCAACATTCCTTTTCTCCTGTGCTGTATATTTGTATAAAAATGTAGGTGTTCATTCTACTGACATCCTTTGAATGTCTACATGCCATTTCATTCTGTACTCCTCTACTTTATGAAATATGATTTTGGCAGCCAGTTCATTTCTTATTTCACTATTTTTTATCCGATCTGTAAGTTATTAACCAGCTGCCTCAATCCTCCTCCTTTAACTGACGGTTATAGTCCAAGTCTCTGACCCATACATTAGAACCGGTACTACCGTCATGTTATGAAACTGTAGTACTGTTTCTTTTGTGGATTTTTTGCGGATAGCGCGATTTATAGCACCCACCAATTGTTCGAATTTTTTGCAGTTTCTGTTCTTGATCCCTGTGTCTGACGTCTGAGACCTCCATTCCCAAGTATTTAAAAGTATAGCTTTGTTCTACGTGTTTATCACCAACTATTATTTTTGCTTTTAAAATCTCCTAACCATGAAATGCAATTATCTTAGTTTTAGCTTCAGATACTGTCGTATTATGATTATTAGGTACCTTGTCCAAGGACCAAACTATCATAATTATGACAATAATAATTTTAATAATGTTTATCCTTGAATTATGCGCGAAACTGGAATAAGCCCATCACATGGCTGCCTTCATTGCACCAACATCCGTCTGGCGAAGGAGACACGGGAGAGAATTCCAATCAGAAGCTAAATACTACCCTTTGATTTCTCAGTACAAGTATTTCGTCAAAATAGTCACATATCTGAAGTTGATTTTACACGGAATTCTTGTTGGTTTAGAAGGTGACACCAAGACAGCATCTAACGTCACTCACAACTGAGGAAAGCAGGTCCCCGTAACGTATCATTTTTCCAAAGTCGTTCCCCAACTCAGACACTCCTAATTACAGTGCTGGTCATTGCTACACCATAAAGGAGGCGCTAGATAACGACATACCGACATGTAGTGTACTACTTGCCATAATATGCAGATGACTGGCGTTTCGATGCGACCTCACCGAGTTATTAGGAGAAACGCCATCTACTCATTCTATAGACAAAAGAAGATTACCGAGCAAATGTTATCTGTAAGAAGATCGCGTTAGGCCTCGTGTCAAATTAAGAAGCGTTACCAGCTCGTGTCGGAGTTTGTCAGAGAATGCATTGTGGTCAGTCGAGACTGCAGTATTGTGCTCCGCGATATTGCTAATCGCCTTAGTCGGTGTTCCACATCTGACATTAATCTGAGATCGATGATTTCATGGATGCCTTAATGTCAATGCAGCATATCAATGGGTCCACGCAAATAACGCCTGAGGTAATAGCTACAGAGGGTATCTGAAACATTTTGAGTAAAATTCAAACAGGTAATATTAGATAGGAAACTAATGGTCGGAAATCCAGATTAATTGTTTTATGGAAATACACACCGCATAACAACGTGGCTCACAGTAATTATTCAGAGTTATGACTGCCAGTCTCAGTGTATGTGAGATAAGGGGGCATGAAATTCTCTTACACTGTCTCAAAGATGCCTGGTGTCTGTTGTACCAGCGGACAGACTGCTTGGACTCTAGCAATCAGGTCTGCAGGCGTTTCTGCGGGGGTTTCTTGTCGTAACCCTGGAGGGCAAAGTCCAGAGGTCTGAGATGTGGCGATCGCGCTGGCCATGGGACACTCTTCCCATCCAACGATGAAGGTACGTGTTGTTCAGGCGCTCGTGGACATTAACATCTAAGTGGGCTTGTGCACCGTCGTGTTGAAAGCACATCCTTTCGCGGAAAACAAAGGCTACAGTCTCCAAGAATTGTGGCAACACATCTTGGAGGCGTATCAAGGAAGGTGGACGAGTCAAACGGGGAGACAATAAATGAAGTCCTGCTAGGTGATTTTGGCTACACGATCGAACACGGTCAGTTCCAAATCTGATATTCGGACATGACTTTAACGGAAAACTTAGTCGGCTCCCTGTGGAGTGAACTCCCCCTCTCTCGTTAGCTGCTATCGTCGAAGATAAACTTCTTCCAGTTAGGATAATGCCTTTTGGGAAGGCGTTCTCTATATATCTGTGCAGCTTCATAGGCACTGCATCCTGCTGCACCTTACATTAAATGCGTGTCTGCCAAATCTTGTGACGAGTAACGTTCGATCTTTGACTACATATCACGCATTCGACACAGTAACAGAACTCACTATGGAGGCATCACAAGCTGTGTAATGACACAGACAACTGACACGTGCGATAATGTTGTGCGTGATGCACAGGTTAATGAGCCGGAGCAATGCATGCGTTCGTCACATGATACACGCGCTATTAGCTAAGTTGTGTACAGTACAGTATGTCTCTGTGATGGTCAGGGGTGTGCGCTGTTTATCACCCACTAACTGTCCGAGTGTACAACAGACATCCGCGATCTTCGCGAGAGTGTGGCAGAACTGCATGCTGCGTTGCAACACATGCACGGCGACCGGCGGTCGATGCCTTGAACAATTACTGCGAGTAACGTTTGTTATGTGGTGTACGCTCTGTATGTCCACAAAACAATAAGTATGCGCTTTCGACAGCTGGGTTCCTCTCTCAGTATAATCTGTTGTGGGTCCATTATCACCTGATTCAGTTTGTGCTGAACTGTTTTGAGACACCCTGCATAATTAGTTCCACCGTGCTGAATCGTATAACCACGTCACGTACCTCGGGTCAAGAAAAGCGGTTGTTTCCAACAACACAAATATCCACCCAACAATGCAGCGTGATCTGACTCACCACGGACTGCCAGCAAGGCGATCGTTATTGTAACCGGTGACACTAGACCATTGCTGACATTGACTGGCATTCATCCTCTGATATTTTAAAGGTGGCCTGGGTAACATACAAAGAGTGATAAGTTATCTACAAATAGCACATCGACTTTTGAGGGTTCGGTTCAACGTTAAGCATCACGACGGGCGTACTGACGTGTGAAGTTGCGTAGGAGAACGAATGTTACTAGACTGCATACCTCATTGTCATACGGACCCAGTAGATGATCGTATACGGTGCCATTCCGTAAGGAACGCGATGGCGTCCGGTTCGCGTTGGCGATAACCTTGTGGATAACATCGGAAGTTCACTGAGGCTTTTAGCGTATGATGCTGTGGTATATTGAGAGGTTGTAACAATGGAAAATTGTACTGAAATGCAGGAGTATCTGCAACGAATTGACGCATCGTGCAGGGAATGGCAATTGAATCTCAGTGCAGACAAGTTCAAAAATGGTTCAAATGGCTCTGAGCACTATGGGACTTAACTTCTGAGGTCATCAGTCCACTAGAACTACTTAAACCTAATTAACCTAAGGACATCACAAACATCCATGCCCGAGGCAGGATTCGAACCTGCGACCGTAGCGGTCGCGCGGTTCCAGACTGTAGCGACTAGAACCGCTCGGCCAACCCGGCCGGCTGCAGACAAGTGTAATTTGCTGCGAATACATGGAAAGAAAGATCCTTTATCATTTAGCTACAATATAGCAGGTCAGCACCTGGAAGCAGTTAATTCCATAAATTATCTGGGAGTACGCATTAGGAGAGATTTAAAATGGAATGATCATATAAAGTTGATCGTCGGTAAAGCAGATGCCAGACTGAGATTCATTGGAAGAATCCTAAGGAAATGCAATCCGAAAACAAAGGAAGTAGGTTACAGTACACTTGTTCGCCCACTGCTTGAATATTGCTCACCAGTGTGGGATCCGTACCAGATAGGGCTGATAGAAGAGATAGAGAAGATTCAACAGAGAGCAGCGCGCTTCGTTAGAGGATCATTTAGTAATCGCGAAGGCGTTACGGAGATGATAGATAAACTCCAGTGTAAGACTTTGCAGGAGAGAAGCTCAGTAGCTCAGTACGGGCTTTTGTTGAAGTTTTGAGAACATACCTTCACCGAGTAGTCAAGCAGTATATTGCTCCCTCCTACGTGTATCTCGCGAAGAGACCATGAGGATAAAATCAGATAGATTAGAGCCCACACAGAGGCATACCGACAATCCTTCTTTCCACGAACAATACGAGACTGGAATAGAAGGGAGAACCGATAGAGGTACTCAAAGTACCCTCCGCCACACACCGTCAGGTGGCTTGTGGAGTATGGATGTAGATGATAATGCGGACGGCCAGAGTTGCCTTTCTGACATATGAAGCTGGTGGCTGAACTCCATCGCTGAGGTCTCTGTGAACTCATAATAGTATACACGTCCCTCACAACTGACAGCTCTTGTCCTTGGATGGCTGTCCGGCAGTCACCGGTGGAAAACGACTGAGAGAGATATCATGCACATCGCCATTAAGTGGATCAGGTGGCCGAATACATACCACAGGTAACGGGTTTGTATGCAAAATCTCATACCCTATATGCTGTGGGTGGGCAAACGATCTAAATCCGGCCCGTAGTTGGTTTCAATCCAGTCTTCTGAAGAAATTCGTGGAAGGGAAACATTTTAATGTGCCATATTATTGTCTTTGTTTATGGGAGATGTTTTTGTATGATAATGTTCATGTTCTCCTGGAAAGACGTATTTCACCTTCGAACTTAGGTTTCAGAGACGCTACTACCACGTCACAAGACTACTGATTTGAATTTGGCTATACATTCTGTAAAAGTTTTAGTGAGGTTCGCTATCATGGGTTACAGCAGTTTCGTTGCAGTTTCGACGAATGGTAGAGTCTGAAGAAAGCACCCTCTCTCTCAGCACACCAGCGCCCTCACCCATTGTGTGATCTAAGCTGATACAGTCAACATCCTCGAGTAGGACCAGTGTTAGTCAAGTCGCGGATGGGAACGTACGTCTCTAAATGTCGAACGTTGTACTTCAGGGAAGTGGTTTGTTAGTTAGTGCACCAAGTGACGCTGTAATAGTCAATGGCAGTTGTAAATTATCAAGCACTTCAGTGCAAAGAATTGTAGCAGGTTAAGTAAATCTTTATGTCGTTCATGTAATAAAGTGAACTAAATTTTCGTAGGTTGTAGTTCCAACTCTGAACCTCCATTTTTATCACATATTCGTATAGTACGTAAATAAATAGGAACGTTTGATTTGGAACATTTGTTTCTCTTTGTGATGGATGGCGCTGTAATATTCTCACAAATGTAGCAACGCACCTGATAGCACTCTGTGGAATTCATTACTTATATTAATTATGGTAATACGATTGTTCAGTCATAATAATTGCGCGGGAGACATAATCTTGTTAAAATGGAACGTTTAACAGTCGCAGAAAAGGTAGGTATAGTTTTTATTTATGGCTATTGTGATTAAACTGCCCAACAAGCTTGTGCCATGTATGATGATCGTTATCCTGACAGACAGCATCAAAGTATCTCGACGTTTTGTCGGATAGTTAACCGGAAGTGTTCAGCCAAAGAAGAAGACGCAACCAAGAACTGAAACAAATGAAGGTGCCCAAATAAGTGTATTAGCTTCAGGTGCGGCTAATCCGCACATCAGTAGCAGATAAATTGGGTGGGAATCGGGAATTTCAAAAACGTCGGATTTGAGAATTCTACATCATCATACATTTCACCCTTACCATGTTTCTATGCACCAGGAATTGCACGGCGATGATTTTGAACTTCTTGTAAATTTTTACCACTGGACACAAAATTAATTACGAGACGATAACTGGCTTTTTCAAGAGTTCTATTTAGTGACGAAGCGTCATTCACAAACAGAGGTAACGTAAACTGGCATAATATGCACTATTGAGCAACGGAGAATCCACGATGGCTGCGACAAGTGGAACATCAGCGACCCTGGCGGGTTAATGTATGATGTGGAATTATGAGAGTACATCTAATTGGCCCTTAGTTTATCGATGGCAATCTAAATGTTGCAATGTATGCCGATTTCTTAATTAATGTTTTACTGCTTCTACTACAATGTGCGAATGGCGATGTACTTTCAACATGATGGATGTCCGGCATTTTGTACGCGTGCAGATGAGGCGAAATTAAATAGAATATTTAATGACATATGGATTGGTCGTAGAAGCACCATACCATGGCCTCCACGTTCACCGGACCTTACAGACCCAGACTTCTTTCTTTGGGGAAAATTGAAAGATATTTGCTATCCTTATCCACCGACAACGCCTAAATATATTCGTCAGCACATTGTCAATGCATGTGCGACGTTTACTGAAGCCCACCTACTCGCTGATGAGAGGAATTTTGTTACGCGTATTGCCAAATGCACTTAACTTGAAGGACATAATTTTGAGCATTTATTACATTAATGCGGTTATTACACCCGCTCACACAGTAACAGCATGCGTTCCCATAATGTATGGTAAGGTTACAAAAGTAAACGTATCACAATGGAACAACAGAAATAAAGTCCAAACGTAACTACCTTTTGTGTTTTAATATAAAAACCACATTGTCACTGTGGTGTCACCGCCAGACACCACACTTGCTAGGTGGTAGCTTAAATCGGCCGCGGTCCATTTAGTACATGTCGGACCCGCGTGTCGCCACTGTGTGATCGCAGACCGAGCGCCACCACAAGGCAGGTCTCGAGATACGGAATAGTACTCGCCCCAGTTGTACGACGACTTTGCTAGCGACTATACTGACGAAGCCTTTCTCTCATTTGCCGAGAGACAGTTAGAATAGCCTTCAGCTAAGTCCATGGCTACGACCTAACAAGGCGCCATTAGCCTTACATAGTTTGATAGTTAGCGTATGAAATGTCTCATCAAGAACGTTGTAAAACAATGAAGAATTAAAAGATAAGTATTCGAGGAGCTGCATACTTTTCTTATTAGAATTCACTACTTATCCTGTTCCAGAATTCACGCCTGTCTGCGTTAGATTTCGGCCTCCTCTATCTACAAGGTGTTGGCGCATTTACCAACGCATCAGTCACCATCTGTTCATCTAAATGGGTGAGGCATATTATAAGTGTAGGAATATTACAGCACCATCAATCACAAAACGAAATAAATGTTCCAAATCAAACATTCGCATTTATTTACATACTGTACGAATATATAATAGAATGGGGGTACCTATTTTAAAAAATGCAATTTTTATAAATTTGACCCATCGCAGCGCCATCTACTGGACCGTCCATAGCGCTATCTGTTTTCCGCCGTCACGCTCGAACTGATTTGGTCTCATTTTTTCGTTTGATGCTAATTTCGTGAGGTATTTTGCCCGGTCACTATCAATGGACCAACCTGTATAAAGTGCTCGCATTAAAATCCAGTTCGTACCTTGTGTGTCGTAATCTTTCTTTGACGATCACCTGGCTAGTCTTCCATAATGTGTACCACAAGGCGACGCATACCGATTTATATCTTACTGTACAGAGTATCCATCATCCTGTTCAGAAGAGAGCCGTTTTAAACACGTCGGTGTACAAAGCAAAAACTGTTTTGACAATGACCACTCTAATTGCGAAATTAATCATTTGAAGTACGTGTTCAGAATGAACGGCTATGGTGCAATCGATATAAAAGTAGCGTTCTCCAAGAAAAGGAAACGTGAATATGCTGCACACTCACTGGTTGAACCACCGATTACGGTTCTTCCTTCTTGTGGCTCTACATCCAGCAGAAAAGGAAGAGTCCTGGGTAGTTGGGGCATAAGTCCGATTTTTCGTCCTAAGAAAATTAAGGAGATGATGTACCCTGTTAAGGACAGTCGGGGCGTCAGGGTCCCTGGAATTTATAATATCCCCTGTGAGTATGGAAGCAATTACATATTTCAGGCCACTCGTACCGTTTCCGACAGCTGTGCAGAACACCAACGGCATATTAAAAATAGAGAACTAGAGGAATCGGCAATTGCGGAGCACAGCCTCAGTAACAAACATAAAATACTGTCTGATGGAACAAAAATTTTGTCCCATGCCTCTACATACTGGGATTCAGTTATTAGGGAGGTTGATGAAATAAGAATGAGTGAGGAGAACTTTAACCATGATAACGGATATTATTGAGCGGTGCAGGGGAATGAGCGCTCGATGCAAAGAAGCAGCAGAGACATTCCTTGCAGTGTTTACGCTCCCACGGAAGCGGTGGCGCCACCAGCGCAGGTATTGACACCGTCTGGGGCAGCAGTACGTAATCACCGACCAATCACAAGCCCACCAATCAGAAGCCGTCCACGGGCTATATAAGGCCACCACAGCAGCAGTGTTCACGCCGCAAATTCCCGCAGCTGCGACTACGTCAAGAGCTACCGACGCACGAAAGCCGCCTCACTCGCCGACGTGGTCCCTGGCGCTCCGACGGCCGTTCTGCCATTGCCCCCCCCCCCCCCCGCTCCCCCCTCCCCACGTCCATGCGGGGGTGGTGAGCCGCGCCGCCTCAAAAACCTCCATGGACGAAGCACTTGCCGCCTTCCACGCTGCCCTAGCGGCCGAAAGGGCCACGTGAAGGAGGAACTTGTGGCCGTCCACCGCCAGCTGCAACGGCTCCGGGACTAGCTGCGGGTTCTCGAAAAAGAAGACGCCTTCTGCCGCTGTCACCACTGCGAGACCGTGCGGCGGGGATGGACGCCTCCACCCAGACGGGCCCTGCCGCGCCCCCCGCCTCCGAGCTGGACTGTGCGGCGTCTCAGATGGACGTGGAGCCGCCTGCTCTCCCTCCTGGTGGGGAGGATGAGATGCAGACACTGAAACGTCCCCTTTCAACAATTATACACGACTGTGCTTAAACTGACACACAATATTTTATTAGCGCAACGCAATCTGACTTTCAAAATTCCCTACAAAAGAATGGCCCTGACTAACATTAAACTATACCCTTCACAAATCACTTACCTCACAAAAATCTTCGCTGCTCAAGCTACTGCAATACAGCGAGCGCCACTACTGCCAGCTAAATAAAAGATTCAGACTATGGAAGGCACTAACTACTGATAGGGATAGTTAGCAAATGAAAGATATTAATAGAGAACAAACAATGTATTTACCTTGATATCATCATATATAAATGTAGCAGTTCATGACAAATTTCAAAACTCCGCCATCTCTCTCTCCACATCCACCACTGCTGGCGGCTCACCTCCAACTGCGCAACGCTACGCGCTGTTCACAGCCAGCTGCCTAACACTACAATGGCGAGTATTACAACAATGCAAAGCAGCCACAGACTGCACACAGCACAGCCAGTGATTTTCATACAGAGGTGGCGTTACCAATAAAAAAACCTAAACAGCCTACTTACATAGAGAAAACATAAACAGCCTACTTACATAGAGAAAACATAAACAGCCTACTTACATAGCCCCCATGCTCCCCACAAAAAATTTTACAAATTGGTTTGGGCAGTGCCCAATACAGATTTGAAAAAATTTTTCATAATTACAATAACAAAGATATCAAATGCACACACTTATTGATACAACGTTGGTCAAAAGCTGAAATTTTGTCACAGTCCATAAAGACAGTCCTGATCATTCGTTACGGTAAAATATAGTGTTTTTCTCAAAGTCTGAGCAGTAGAAGAAAATGCACACGGAAGTAGTGGATATCCAAGAAGTAGTGTTGTCCTTCCAACGGAAAGACAGTGCTGACTCTCGACATGCAGACAAGTATTGGGTCACAACAGAGCAAACCCACTGCAGAGTCAGTCGAAGTTTTGATGAATATTGGTAGGTAAGTCATCACAGAGCAGACCCACCGTAGTCCTGGTAGAGATTACGATATTGGTGGGCCACCAGAGGTGCAGACCCACTGCAGTCCTTGTAGAAATAATGGTATTGATGGATCATCAAAGATGTAGACCCACTGTAGTCCTTGTAGAGATAATGGTATTGGTGGGCCACCAGAGGTGCAGACCCACTGTAGTCCTTGTAGAGATAATGGTATTGGTGGGCCACCAGAGGTGCAGACCCACTGTAGTCCTTGTAGAGATGGCCAGCAGCCATCTGTTGCGATTGTGCAGGTGCACATTCACCATCGAAGAGTCTTGCGGAGAATATAGCAAGTCCATAAACCACCACTTGTGCACTCACAAAGTTTTTGGAATTGTCCTTAGAATCAGCAATGCTGTTATCCAGTCCCTTGCTGAATTATTAACACACGTGCAAACACTAACAGTCCCTACTTCTCACATATTGTCCATATACTATGACCAACAGAAACGTGTGCAGTGAAATGTAACTTACAAGTTAATAATAAGATGAACTGGTGTCAATTACAATTTTATAAATTTACAACATGAAAATACAATTACAAAGGTACAAAATACATCATTAAAGAACATAATAATACAGATAACATTTGTAGTACAGGCTTTACAAAAGAATAGAAATAGACATATACATCAGTGTTACAGGAATTATGACATGAGTACATACATAAAAGATCGAATAACTTTCGAAACATCAACTTCACACATGAGTATTAACACAAAACAGAATAAATAATGCCTAAACATCTTTACAAAGTAAATAACACATTATTAATGCCAATTGTATTTGAGGATAACAGTATTCCTCATCATAGTGAATGTAACTTAGTATTAGAAGAGAAAAAAGTTCTATGAAACAGTACACAGAGACAGGAAGAAAACAAATACACAAGGGTACACAAACATATAGTGGGATAACACAAAAGGGAAAGGGCAGGGTTTGTTTTCAGTGTAACATTTGGTACTGCAGTCCAACCTAAAACTTCATTCCATAGATCTTTCGTCTTATTTCAAAATTTGTTTCCACCAAAAAAATCCTATCAAAGCATGCTTTCTGTATTTATATGTTCACATATCTCTTACCTCATTATTTATTTCCAAGAAAATCCTACGTAAACCTGTTGTCCCTAAACCCTACTTTTTTGCTCATATCCTCTTTCAAAATACTTTTTTTGGCCAAACCATTTTCTTATAGCTTCTCAATGCATTTCTTCCAATTCATCACATCTCGTTCTCTCATATAGCCTACCCCATCTTAAGCTAACTTAAATCTACTGAGCTCAGATGCTAAACTAAGGGACGAGGCAATGCAGCAGCACAAAACAATTAACACAAGCAGCAATGACAAAAAATACAGATTGGCAAAGCTAGCAGCAGCAAATGTAATAACTTATATCAAAACATGACATAGCTCAAGCAGAAAAAAATATTACACTAAAAATGGCCATGTCTAATACCTATGTCACATCTTAACACTAGAGTGATGCATCACAATTTATTCTACAAAAGAAATTACCAAGTACTTGAAAAGAAAATTATGAATGGAGTTCCTGTGAAGGTAAATGTCGCTTTGTGCTCCCTCATTTTTTTGAAAAAAATTATTATATACTCGATCTGTAGACAGAAAATATTTATATTAGTACATCCATAAAATTTTATTTTAACCAATGCTGCAGTGCAGCTAGAAACTAGATATCAAATGAAATAAGCAACTATGTACAAAGCAAAGCGTAAGAACATCGTTCAATAGTCATGTGGCATTTCATAAGTAGTAAAAAAATCTCTCATCTAGAAAGACAGTAGTCATAGTCAGGTGTGTAGACAAACTATTTCTTGTCATTTCATTAGGCATTTCAGTAAATATCAGAAAGTACGATATGTTTCCAAGTAATTAGCGTGTCGGATTTGCGATGCTTTCTCTAAAGGAATGACAATGGCTTGTGCTTCCGGAAAGGCACACCCTAATGGCTTGTTCTCCAGGTGTTTGACACAGCTGCGTGCCCACGACGCATTACGTGCAGGTGGTCACTTAACTTTCTTACGGAAATATTTACGACACCAGTTTCCGCTACAGTGACAGTCTCACATAAAAATATTTCACAGGTCAAAAATTAGCGTTGCAAATCTGTAGAAAGAAAATCCTATGAATATAACGTTGTCCAAAAAAATTTCGCCGGCATTGTGATACATTCACGCATTTACACACATTTCATAACTCTTAAAGTACGATTCTTGGTTTCCAACATCCTTTTTCACAAGTCAAGAGTCCCTACCCACTATTCATTACTCCTTACCTTATTACACATATACGTATCCATCGACACTCGTCAATATTTCGTCATTATAAATATGAAGCATAATCAAATAACTCATATAGCCTCAGCCTATTAATCGTAAACATACCTCAGCAGGCTTAATACACATCGTCGTCGTAAAAATAACATCATAACACCTCAGTCAAATCTCAAAATCGTCGTAGCTTCCTCCAATAATTAAAAAAATTCTCTGCTCATGTCAAAAGTGTCATCTGCCTCAAATGTACTTTAAAAATCATGAATCCATACCAAATACATCATTCAAAGCTCTCATAGTATCACAATGGTTCCGAAAAAATATGAGCATTTCACAAAGTACAGACAAAATACAATTTCATAAGTGTGAAGTTATCCAACTGTGTAATTGCGTAAACATCTGTCACTGATGTAATAAAAAAAAGTTTATCTCTCAGTTACATGATCAGATAGCTGTGTAATTTGTGTGTTAGAGAAATATGGTACCGATGTGTAAAGTTGTATAAGCAAATACCATATTAGCTAGGGTTCCTTGTGGTTGCCACACACATGGTACACAAAGTAAGTGTGTACCCCCTTGAAGATTAATGTAATTATACCCTCAGGTGTTACAGATTACAGCAATGGAATGAAATGTATCACGGAAAACTTTCTTTGTAATTCAAAAATCTTGAAAAATAAATGTTTTAAGTACAAAATTAATCACTCAAATACGTGTACTGTAGCGCTAAATGTGCGTCTTGTTGCAACATAATCTGTGTGGAAGTGTAGTAGTTATCGTCCTCCGAAAGCTAAGTTCTGCAGAAGTCAATGTACTTACCTCATAATACACAAAAGTGAAATGCTTTGCGTATAAATGTCTTAGTTATTACGCTTATTGCCGTGATGAGGAAAGTACTGTGCTGTAACGTATTGTTGTGCTATGGAAAAGGCAGTCTCATTGTAGCTATACCACAAAAGTTACTACTAAAACCTGTTTTACTTTCCAGGATAAAACAGAAAACTGTGCAGATATAAAACAGAAACACTGCAAAAGCAACATTGTAAATTGTCACTCATTAGTAGCGTCGTGATAAAATCGTGTAGCTGTCACATAAACTAACCACTGTGCCATCTGGTATCTCACTGAAAGTACTTTAAATCCAGAATGTATTTTCAAGTAAACCAAAATGTTGCATTAAAATCTCATTAGCAGTACTGGTAAATGTTCTAAGTATGTGAGCCTTATAGTCGTTACGTAATCGTGCAACTAACAAGCAAGAATGTACAAATACAACACTGTGTCGTCTGTTCACTACAACAATGCATTCGTAATTTCTGTTTAAAAATGTTCCCTAGGTTCTAGACTGGATATTTAACTTCAAACATAGTTGTATGTTAACAGTTTCTTAAGTCTGACAAAGCATACTAGAAATGTGAAGTGAAAAGTTTTATGGCAAAGACAAAGTTAAAAAGAAGATTATCTTTCAATAAACGGTTTTACATGTGAAATGTGGTGTAAACCTTTACTCTTCCTAGTACGCAGAGTTTCAACTTGAATGCGATTGTCATGCGGTATACGTCGGTAAATAATGCTAAAATTTTTCTCAAGGCTAGCGTCTTATGTTATTTTTCTCGGAGCCAGCGGGCGCACGCGGCTGCCTGCTGTGCGAGTCATTGTCTGTCTCTTTGTTGACGAGCGCCGTTATTGGGATTTGGAGACCTAACTTCTACAAATTCACTCTGACGAGAAGTCCCTGCTCTGTTTGCATCCCGCCAGTTCTGATGCAATTCAGGTCTGTCGTTACGATCACATCGTCTGTCGTCATGTCGGTAGTTCCTGTAGTTTCTTTCTTGTCGGTTAATTGGTGGAGAATTTCTCCCTGAATCGTAACTGCGCGCTGGACCGTTGCGTCTCAAGTTATTCTGTCTCCCGTAATAATAATTGTTTTGGTTCCCATATTGTCTGTTTCTCTGATTGTCTCTGTGATAGTCATTACCGCGGAGAGGTGATCTCTCCCTGTAATTATTACTACTCTGCCAACGGTTGTCATACGGGTGGTGTCTGTTTTGGTCACGATTTGTGTTGTGAGAATAGCCTTGTCGCGTCCAGTTATTATCGAGGAATTGTGACGGATGTGACCTGTAATTGTTGTGTTCCTGTTTCCGCATTCCGTGATTGTCAGTGTCAATTTCCAATTCTTGTAACAGTCCCTGAAAACCTTCAATGTCGTCTTTGCAACGTCCTGCTAAAATAATATGTCGTAAATGTTCAGGCAATTTGAGTAAGCAAATGCGGATGAGTTCTGAGGGGCTGTATGGGTTTGAAAGATATTGATTCTTATGCAACATGTCTTCAAAATATTTGACAAGACTGGAAAATTCAGATTGTTCAAAGTGTTTCATCATCATGATGCTATGTTTTACACGGTCTTGTGTAGCTTGAGACCAATATGCTGAGAGGAAGGCATGGTAAAACTCTCCTTCACTGTGGCAATCGTGAATTACCGATCGCATTCTTACAGCTGGTTCATTCTCTAAGTAGCCACACATAAATTCTAATCTGTGTTCTAACGACCAGTTGGGAGGAAAACAATGCGAGAATTGATGGAGCCATGCTTGTGGATGAATGTCGTTGTCAGAATTTTTAAATGTTTTGAATTTACGTGTAGTAATGAACAGCTTATAGTCAAAATCATCATGTCGGCGAGTCGCATATCGGTCATTGTTAGGTCGTGTCGGCCGTTCCATCTCAAAATTCGGTGCACATTGCCAATTTCTTTCGTAACTTCCGAAATGCCCTGTGTTATTATTTTGTGGCTGTTCCGTATTTCTGTGTCCCTCTTCCCGTATTGGGGCGCGAGTATCCTCTGAAATACGTAATTCTTGTATTACCTGTGTCAGCTGATCTTGTACTTCCCGGATTTCTCTTTGGTGTTGTGTATTGATTTGATTTTGATTTTGTTTGAATTTTCTAATTTGTTCATACTCTTCTGTGTCAGTGAAGGCTACAGGTCTTGTGTCTTTCAGATCATCATCTACCTTTGTAGATAAGTTAGTGACCTGATCCGAAAGTTCGGCTACTTTCTCCGATAGTGTACTTATTTCTTCAGTGTGTTTTTCTGAACCAAGTTTCAGAGTATCTACTGTGTCCTTAAAGTTTTCCTGAGTTTTTGCAAGTTGCGTAACCGAATCGGTAGATGCAACTGAGTCAATTTTAGCCCACAAGGTCTCATGATTTTCATGAACAATGGTTTGCAGTTCTTTTATGGCTGCTTCGTGATTCTGTAATGCATTTTCATGCCGCGAAAAAATAGGTTGAAAATGCTCACAAATTTGTGTTTTTACGTCATTACAGACTTTTTGACATTTCGATTCAATGTTATGTAACTCAGTAGTTAAATCTTCACGTGTTTGTTCAAGTGTGGTGTCTAACTTTTGAAGATTTTGTTCCATTGTGTCTAACTGTTGCTGTGTTTGTCTCTGGTGTTGTTCCATTGTGTCTAACTTTTTAAGATTTTGTTCCACTGTGTCTAACTTTTTAAGATTTTCTCCCATTTGTCTCTGATTTTGTTCCATTTGTTGCATTAATTGCAATAATAATGTATTAGTGTCTGGAATCTGTTTCTCTACGCTTTTCGGCAGTGCATTTGCACCGGCAACATTCACATTTTGACAAGCAGAAAATGTGTCTTGACTTATTTGAGAAAACGGTGATGACCCAAAACCTGAATCTACAGTATTTGCGAAATTGTGTCCTGTCATTTCGGATCCCTGAGGCGAGCTGTTGCCGACCGATCGATCGATAATGCTTCCCTGTTCACTACCTGTTTCAATGTCTACACCATTGTTTGCAGCCCGCTCCATTTCCCTATGCACAATTACCAAATTACTACTTTGAACATCAGTTAATTCATTACTCGGTGGCGCTAACACACTGCTTTCATTTTCACTGTCATTTCTCAGTTTACTTTGGAGCCTAGTATTACGTTTTTCACACGCCATTATTGTCACAGTATTTCACACGACAACACAGAAAGCACAATTTGAAGATCAAAAATAAGAGAACACATTAACATAGCACTGAATATAATATGTAGTTAATTGCAGCTGCGAAATACTTGGTGCAAATCTACATGCATGCCACAACTGTTTTACTGTACAACAATGAAAGACTGCAACTACAAAGGAGATTTTCTCTACAATTACGCGCTAGCAATAAACAAAATCTACACTAATTACACAAACTACAACAAAAAATCAGAAGATTCCAGTGAGGTATCCTCGGCTAAGGGTCGACATATGAAACGTCCCCTTTCAACAATTATACAAGACTGTGCTTAAACTGACACACAATATTTTGTTAGCGCAACGCAATCTGACTTTCAAAATTCCCTACAAAAGAATGGCCCTGACTAACATTAAACTATACCCTTCACAAATCACTTACCTCACAAAAATCTTCGCTGCTCAAGCTACTGCAATACAGCGAGCGCCACTACTGCCAGCTAAATAAAAGATTCAGACTATGGAAGGCACTAACTACTGATAGGGATAGTTAGCAAATGAAAGATATTAATAGAGAACAAACAATGTATTTACCTTGATATCATCATATATAAATATAGCAGTTCATGACAAATTTCAAAACTCCGCCATCTCTCTCTCCACATCCACCACTGCTGGCGGCTCACCTCCAACTGCGCAACGCTACGCGCTGTTCACAGCCAGCTGCCTAACACTACTATGGCGAGTATTACAACAATGCAAAGCAGCCACAGACTGCACACAGCACAGCCAGTGATTTTCATACAGAGGTGGCGTTACCAATAAAAAAACCTAAACAGCCTACTTACATAGAGAAAACATAAACAGCCTACTTACATAGAGAAAACATAAACAGCCTACTTACAACACATGACGAGGGGACGCGCACCGAGAGACTCCCACCTGCTGCTGTGGCGGCTGCATGCTTGCCGATTCATATGGGGCCCAGCGTGCACCCGGTGTTGCAGAAGGTCGCTGCGTCCCTTCGTGACGGAACGTACCCGCACCACGAAAATCCATATCCCTTCACCCCTACAGACAGGCCCAAACCTCCCCTTCCTCACCAGCCCTACGGCCCAGTCAGGCATAATTCGGCCTTATGTGCTTTGGTCTGGAGCAAGGACTTGAATCTCATCAATAAACACCGTGTCTTGACGCCCTCAGACTGGGAACACATTTTTGTGGTCTCAGCCGGGGATGGGTCGGCGGGGGCGTCCCTCTAGGGTCGGTGCGAAACTCCTCAGCCCGACGCAAATCTTCTGGTTCCGACCTAACAGACGAGGATATGTGTGCATTCATCCGTCAGTCACCCATCCTGAACATGACGAATTCCGTTTGTCAATACAATCCTATCCGTATGGTCCCCCCCCCCCCCCCCCTCTCTCTTATCAGTCAGGTAAAGCACAACAAGTGCTAACACTGCACCCGCACGTGCCTAAAGATGGCACGTCAAGTTAGCCAGCCAGCCAGCCAGCCAGGGAAGACAGTCAGTTGCTCCTGACGATGAGATGGAGGCTATCGTCAGAAGTTCGGGATTTTATCCCGAACTGACGCGACAAGAAACTCGAGAAAGCTTTACATATCAGTGCTGTCACGAAAGGCTTCAATCTCAAGGGGTTTTTAATCTGTGCATAAAGTGACGCTTTCGTAGGCAGTGACAGCAGTAAATTAGTGAGGTATAGGATTGGTAAGCAGGGGACATGGGCTGCTGGAGTAGAATGCTGACCCCATCTGAGAATACAAAATTTATTTTCAACGCGTTAATGAAAACAACACTGGTAACAACATAATGATTAATTAGTATTTGCAAATGGGGGTGAACTACAGTTGTATAAAAGCAATGAGAATAATTCTAAAAATTTTAAAAGAAAAACAGCATTATGGCCCCAACTTTAAATTAATAAGAAAACTGCTTTACACAAATACAACTTTAACATAACTCCACATCTGAGCTCACTAGTTGTAACTATAAAAAATTAAATTTGTGAAGGCTATTAGGTTTCAAAAATAATGGATTAGCAAGATCACATAAATATGTGAATTAACTATTTTTGAAAACATTCGGTAATACTATGTTATGGCGTTCACATCGGCCGCGCGTCTGAATTCCGTTCTCGAGAGCTCAAGTGACAACAACAGGCAGGAGGGCCTGCACACACGAGTAACGGCTTCTAGAATACACAAACTCAGTAGTAATACACAGTTCACTAAAATACTAAAACTAACAGCCAAGCACTGGCTAGCGCCAAATACAGGAAGAGATGTTAAACGTTATAGTGTGACAACCGCTGTTACTTATTGAAGCAATAGTTCATTAAACAGTCTCCAATCACGTGAAATGTCGCTTGATAAATTTATAAACCTCAACAAGCTCAATGTAATAATGACTATACAATCCGCATACAACCTCAAACACCAAAGTACAGTTTGACGGCTCAAAATTGTTACTATGAAAGTTGACAACAAGAAAGCGGGGTAGCCGTGCTGTCTAGGGGGGCCTTGCCACGGTCCGTGCGGCTACCCCCGTCGGTGGTTCGAGTCCTCCCTCGGGCATGGGTGCATGTGTTGTCCTTAGCCTAAGTTAGTTTAAGTTAGATTAAGTAATGAGTAAGCCTAGGGACTGATGACCTCAGCAGTTTGGTCCCATAGGGACTTACAACAAATTTCCAAATACCACAACAAGAAGTTTGCAACTCCAATTTAAATTGGCGGATGACGTTTAACACAGAGAATAAACTTTCATTGACAAAATTCACCATTTAACACATTAACAATACTAAATAAAAAAAGGAATCGTCGAACATCGGTCACACTTGTAATGCAACGGAACCAGGGCACAACGCAGTTAGATGGACTGGCAATATCAAGTCTACCGGACCTACTTTAAGGAATGACTAGCGAAAATCTAAGTGGCTATACGGAGCAATGACATCCAAAGGTTCCACCACAAAATGGCTCACCGTTTAAAGTTAGTCCAGGACTTCGCCGTTATCATGCACGCCAGGGTAAACTCCCGCGCTCTCCTCAGGGCTCCAGATAGACACGACTCTTAAACTGAGCCTATGTTGACCGGTGACTGCTTCCGCACCCCAGTTCCACTCGCCGCCAGACCCAGGCGGCAGAACGTCAACACCATGCGTCCTCGCAGCACACCAAGAGCCGAGTGACAACTCGCGATGTTCCGTGCGCAGTATTCCGGCTGTCACTGCTACCAACCGAGTCTCCGTCACAGCCCCTAAAGCCGTCGGCACACGGACCGTGCTGTCGAACGTTAACGTTGAGCGTGCCAAGTTCAACGTGCTGCTGAACGCTCAGGAACGATGCGACTTGTGCATACGGTACGTGGGCCCCAACGTGGTATACGCAATCGCAACGCACTCCAGCGGCAGTTGAGGGATGTTTCTAGTTCGTAAATCACACTGTTTACTCAACGGGCGCGCGTAAAATTCCCACGTTAGCTCTATTAAAACGCACATTCCTTCTATCGTCCACGAAAAGGAAAGTATCATGTCCAATGAATAAGGACACAGGCTTATAAAAGTTCCATTACAAATAGTGCGTTACAAATTTGGAGTACTCCGCATTAGATAAACATTATTTCATCATTTCCACATTTTAGTAAAACCCCAAGGTCAGTCTTACTTGATCACTGTTCCTACCCAGTAACAGAATCTTTGAAACATGTGAATTACGAGGCGTAAAAGAACAAGAAGCAAAATATCTTTATACAAGTAGCGCAAGCTGTCGTTTAGATTAAGCCAATCGAACAAAGTCACCCCTCAAAAAAAGGTGAAATTGTATTTACATAACATCAAATATTATTGTCTATACTTATATTAAACTAATAATAAAGTATCAGAACCTAATAAAAACGTGAATGTTATGGAAAAAAAATTGGTTGTATCAGGACGCGAACCACTGCCTAACAAAAAAACTCAAATGGGAGGGGGACGCTATTCATTACGCTAAACCAACCTAACAGCTTTTGTATCTAATCATAGTATATTACCATTTGCTAAAAACATTAATCGTAGATATGTTGCTATCTGAAATTTGATTATAGGAAATTGTACCAAGAACAATGCGTTTTGGGTGGATCTTGAGTGTGTAGCTGCCTTCAAATAGCCTACTCTCATGATACGCAAGTTACAATAATTCTTTTGCCACGAATATGATGTTTCTCATTATTTTATTGGAACGAATCACACAGTTAACAACGGGTTTTGCAGTGATTCTCAATTTGGTGGTGCTCGGAACGGCATATATACATATAGGCTTGAAATGAATGCCAATATGGCGCCTCACAACTCTGTACTGAAGGGAGACGGCGTGCTTGTGACGTAAGCGGCGTTGTGCGATCTGATTGGTCAACGCTCAGACGCACGCTCAGAGTATCTGACATACCAGATATTGCTCTGCACGTTCGGAAAGACTCCCGAGCGTGCTATTCCATGCTGTGACGTCAGAAACTCGGCGCGCTCAACGCTCAACGTTCGGATGCACGGTCCGTGTGCCGACGGCTTAACGAGTCTCTCGCTCGCGAGCCCCGACTGTCCTAAACAGAGGGCGCTAGCCAAGAAGGAGGCCGCAAGGCGCGTAACTTCGACAGAGAAACTATCCTGCCAAGAGCATCGCAGGATGCCATGGTTCGCAAATTATCAAGCAATCCTGTAGTCCAGAAGTGTGTCAAAGTTAAGTGAATATTTTGTTCGGTTCTGTAACGAAGTGAACTGATCTTTCATGGGTTTAGTTTGATGAGCCTTTGCCCAGAGCATTCAAGGAACCCAATGCTGCGGCCGAGTGCAACTAGTTTCGTTAGTCCACAACATTTACATTCATTAATGTGTCCTGTGTACAGAAGTATGCAACACACGTTTATAAGACAGCTATTGCATACTGAAGTGACAAAAGGCATGGGATTGCGACTTGCACAAGTACAGATGGCGGTAGTATTGCGTACACGAGTAATATAAGGCCAGTGCTTACGGTTACCTGTCACTTGTACTCAGCTGATGCGTGTGAAAAGGTTTCCGACGTCATAATGGCCGCGCGATGGGAATTAGCAGACTTTGAACACGGAGTGAAAGTTGGAACTATATGCACGGGATTTGCCATTTGGAAAGTTATTAGAGAAATCAGTATTCCGATTTCCACAGTGTCAAGAGTGTGCCGAGAATACTAAATTTCTTTCATTACCTCTCACCGCAGACAAACGCACTTTATGACCGAGAGGAGTGGCTTTTGCGTAGAGTTGCAGTGCTAACAGACAAGCAACACTACGTGAAATAACCGAACAAACAATGTGGGGTGTACGATAAACGAATGCGTTAGGACAGTTTGGCGTTAATGGGCTACGGCAGAAGGCGACCGAGCCGAGTGCCTTTGCTGAGACCATGACATCACCTGCAGGGCCTCTCCTGGGCTCCGGACCATATTGGTTCGACACTGTGTGACTGTAAAGCGGTGGCCTGGTCGCATGAATCCCGATTCCAGTTGATAAGAGCTGATGGTCGGTTTCGTGTGTGTGCACAGACGCCACAAAACCGTATGCCCAAGTTCTCAACAAGGCACTGTGCATGATAGTGGTGACTTTATAATGGTGTGGGCTGTTTTTACATGGAATGGATTGGCTTCTCTGGTCCAACTGAACCGATCATTGATCATTTGCAACCATTCATGAGCTTCTTGTTCCCAAACATCGAGGAAATTTTTTTGGATTACGATGTGCGATGTCAGCCGGCCACAACTGTTTGCGAATAGTTTGAAGAACATTCTGTACAGTTCGTGCGAATGACGTGGCCACCCAGGTCACACGACGTGAATCCCTGCGAACATTTATGGGACACACTCGAGAGGTCACTTCGTGGACAAAACTTGCATTGCCCCCACTTCTGCACTTATGGATGGCAATAGCGGCAGCATGGCTCAATATTTCTGGAAGAGAATTCCACGAATTGTTGAGTCCATGTCACATCGAGCTGCTCCACTACGCCTGGTAAAAGAAGGTACGACAAAATATCAGGAGATCATCCCACAACTTTTGTCATTTCAGTGTAAAACGTCGTAAGTAGAGCAACAATGTTCATGATGTGTAAAAAAAATGTAAAAATGTATGACGGGGTGAATATAAAATGAATATGCTGTGTGTTTGTGTTTTGAGGCATAAGTTGTTTGTGGGTGTCAGAAAAGGGGTGCCACTCATATGGATGCATTGCCCAATAACCATTAACGCCACGGACGCTATAGTTTTGGCTTCATGAGCTAGGAGCCATGTTGACTAGCCACGTGCGACAGGGTACTTCAGATACTATTTTAACAGTAAAAACGGCAGCATTAAGTCTTTGAACAAGATCCTGAACGTTAGCGTTCCACGGCAGATTACTGAACCGCACAGTCTCGCTAATCATATGCCAGTTCTGTGGTATTAAAACTTTAGATGTTGTTGTATTGTGTGTTAGAGACTGTAAAACTTGCCTCTTGTTGTTATTTAGCTTTATTTTCTACAAGTCGCGAAATTATGTCTTCAGATGAACTACACTCCTGGAAATGGAAAAAAGAACACATTGACACCGGTGTGTCAGACCCACCATACTTGCTCCGGACACTGCGAGAGGGCTGTACAAGCAATGATCACACGCACGGCACAGCGGACACACCAGGAACCGCGGTGTTGGCCGTCGAATGGCGCTAGCTGCGCAGCATTTGTGCACCGCCGCCGTCAGTGTCAGCCAGTTTGCCGTGGCATACGGAGCTCCATCGCAGTCTTTAACACTGGTAGCATGCCGCGACAGCGTGGGCGTGAACCGTATGTGCAGTTGACGGACTTTGAGCGAGGGCGTATAGTGGGCATGCGGGAGGCCGGGTGGACGTACCGCCGAATTGCTCAACACATGGGGCGTGAGATCTCCACAGTACATCGATGTTGTCGCCAGTGGTCGGCGGAAGGTGCACGTGCCCGTCGACCTGGGACCGGACCGCAGCGACGCACGGATGCACGCCAAGACCGTAGGATCCTACGCGGTGCCGTAGGGGACCGCACCGCCACTTCCCAGCAAATTAGGGACACTGTTGCTCCTGGGGTATCGGCGAGGACCATTCGCAACCGTCTCCATGAAGCTGGGCTACGGTCCCACACACCGTTAGGCCGTCTTCCGTTCACGCCCCAACATCGTGCAGCCCGCCTCCAGTGGTGTCGCGACAGGCGTGAATGGAGGGACGAATGGAGACGTGTCGTCTTCAGCGATGAGAGTCGCTTCTGCCTTGGTGCCAATGATGGTCGTATGCGTGTTTGGCGCCGTGCAGGTGAGCGCCACAATCAGGACTTTTCACGTTTTTTTATTATCGCATATACGAAAAGAGTTACGTGAAATACTTTTAGCAATGCTGTGCTTTGCTTTTCTTTATCATCATTACCCTTTAGCGGAATAAAATGTATATATGGAAGTCTTATTGTTCTGTATCTGGCCTACAACTTAAGGAACGATTTTTCGTAACTGCAACTCATGCTAAGAATCAATATATCTTCCCTACTTCATAGTGATTAAAAGTTGAAATTACTTTGTTATGAGCACTGATGTTACAGTCCGTGTGATCGTTCAAAAACACAAGTTCGCAGTGGATTTTATTTCTCCTCAAAATGCTATTTCATACCACGACTAGCCCAAGAACATGAGACTCTCATTAAAAAATACGTTGTCACTATAAAGTTTGCCAGATCAGAACGGAGCACAGCAAGATTCCTATCAGATTCTGAAGGTACATTAAATTATTTGCACTGTAAATTATATCCTATCAGCAGCCCGCGTCAATCTGCAACACATCATAAAATCTGCTGATCTTCACTGCCAGTCTGGGAGCTAAAAGAAATAATATTATTTTTACTATTATTTTACCGCTTCCTTGCGGTATGCTCGACTATATTGTAAGTCGTTTAAATACGCCGCGGCAGCGGCTCTTCGTTCTCCACGCAGCTCAGCACCACAGATAATATTTATATAACTGAAAAATGTCTCAACAGGATGGGATAATATGCAAGCAAGCTTAACAATAAATAATACAAGTTTTCATTTAAACAACTCTATTAAAACCTTTAAATATCTCAGTGATTACAGACCTTTGTGAATTCACACGTAATGGCGTACATTGCTTAGTCTCGACAAAAGAATGCTACATTAGCGTTCGCTACTACGACACAGGATATCTTACTCGTTCGACTCCCAGATGAAGAAGACAAAGAAATTGCTATTCGTCACGTATTATATACTAGTTACTTATTTTAATCTTTGTTCGACATTTATCGTCTGTGGCGGTTTCCTTACTCGCCGACGCAGATATTCTCAAAAATAAATAATAAAAAAAAATACATAATTTTATACAATAACACGATATGATACATATAATTTTTTCGTTACTACATAATATGTTGTTTTTGTTTCAACTAGACGTTACAGACTGCATACGACCGAGGCACACAGGGCCAACACCCGGCATCATGGTGTGGGGAGCGATCTCCTACACTGGCCGTTCACCACTGGTGATCGTCGAGGGGACACTGAATAGTGCACGGTACATCCAAACCGTCATCGAACCCATCGTTCTACCATTCCTAGACCGGCAAGGGAACTTGCTGTTCCAACAGGACAATGCACGTCCGCATGTATCCCGTGCCACCCAACGTGCTCTAGAAGGTGTAAGTTAACTACCGTGGCCAGCAAGATCTCCGGATCTGTCCCCCATTGAGCATGTTTGGGACTGGATGAAGCGTCGTCTCACGCGGTCTGCACGTCCAGCACGAACGCTGGTCCAACTGAGGCGCCAGGTGGAAATGGCATGGCAAGCCGTTCCACAGGACTACATCCAGCATCTCTACGATCGTCTCCATGGGAGAATAGCAGCCTGCATTGCTGCGAAAGGTGGATATACACTGTACTAGTGCCGACATTGTGCATGCTCTGTTGCCTGTGTCTATGCGCCTGTGGTTCTGTCAGTGTGATCATGTGATGTATCTGACCCCAGGAATGTGTCAATAAAGTTTCCCCTTCCTGGGACAATGAATTCACGGTGTTCTTATTTCAATTTCCAGGAGTGTATTTGAAACAGTGCCGATGTTGCCTATAACGTCCTTTACTACCATGCTAGTGTCATTAGCAAACTGCAATATTTTAGAATCACATGTAATACTACAAGGCATATCATTTATATAAGGGAGGAAAACGAATGGCCCCAGCACTGATCCCTGTGGCACTCCACATTTAACTGTATTGCATTCGGACCCCACATCATAGCTATTCTCAGTACTGTGAAGAATGACTTTTACTGTCAGTTCTTAAAGTAAGAGGTCAACCAATTTTGAACTACTCCCCGTATTCCATAATGGTACAACTTCTGGAGCAATATTTTGTGATCAACACAATGAAATGCCTTAGTTAAATAAAAAAGACAACTAGAGTTGGAAACCTTTTGTTTAATCCATCCAGTACCTCACAGAGAAAATACAGTATAGCGTTTCCAGTTGTTAAATCAGATCTAAAACCAAACTGTACAATTTTCAGCAAATTATGTGAAATGAAGCGATTATTTATCCTTACATATACACCCTTTTCAATAGCTTTAGCAAACACTGATGACACAGAAATTGGTCTAAAATTGTCTAAATTACCCCCTTCCCCCAATTTTATAAAGCGCATTTACTACTGAGTACTTTAATCTTTCAGGAAACTGACCAAAGGAAAAATTTCAATTGTAGCTAAGTAGAGGGCTAACATGTTCAGCTCAGTACTTTAGTATTCAGCTAGATACTCTTATTTCCGTGAGAGTAATTAGTCTCCATTGGTTTAATTATTGATTCAATATCCCCTTGTGACTATCATGGAGGTGTAATTCAGATATCAGACGCCGAAAACCATTTTCCACGAAAGTTATATGATTCCCCGTAGAAACTTAGGCCTTATGCAGCTGCCCGACACTTCCTTCACGACTGACCATATGGTTTTCGTTTTATCCTGGGAAATAGCTATTCTATTTGCGTAGCACAAACTCTTTCCTTTCCTAATAACATTTTTAAGAGCCTTACAGCACTGCTTCTAATGGGCTAATGTTGTTCGATTGTCAGTATTTCTAACATTTTGATATAATTTCCAATTCGTTCTACATGACATTATTATCCCATTAGTCAGCCACCCAGGCTTTCCTTTACCGCTAGCACACTGTTTTGAACGTTCTAACGGAAAGCAACATTCAAAGAGAATGAGAAATTTGTTCACCAAAGGATTACATTTCTCATCTATGTTATCAGTACTATAAATGCCCTGAAACTCATGTTCCTCAACGAGATACAAAAAAAACTTTCTATCACCGTCGGATTAGCTTTTCTACAGGGTTTGTAATTATGTTTAACATTTGTGTACAAAAACCTTGTAGTGTTAAAATTTGTGCATCATGTTCTGAAAGTCCATTCACCCTTTTACTAACGAAATGCCCATGTAGTAACGAAGAATGAATAAAAATATTGACCGTGGTTGTGCTACTGTTCCCTGCATCCTGGTTAAAAAAATTCAGTCGGAATCAGATTTTACGAATTTAGAAGACCTTCAAACAACTTTTTTCTTGCACACATACTAAATTAATATTTAAGTCACCACATACAACTACACTAGACTCTCGCTAATCCGACTTCATTCAGTTTGTTTTTTATTTGTTTTGAAAACGTAGGGGATATAGTGTAATGTACTTCATTACGCCGAAGGATACAATTTTAAAACCTAGAGGACATACTTTATTAAATCCAAAAATACATTAAGTTTCAAAGAAAAGTTAGTCCTTGTGTTAATACTGTACATAATTATACAGTCTTATCACTCAATATGAAACTTGTCCCTAATTTTTAACTGTCACAATGATGATGCGTGACGGTGGCATGCTTTATCACGCAACCTGTTTACAAGCATTACATCGGTGCTGCATGTATCTGGTTGTACTCCAGGAAGACCTCAGCAGCTTCAGCACCAGCAGAGTGAAAAACTTTCATGCTCTCCCCTCCTGTGTCCTCTTCTACATCATTTTCATCATTACTTTCTTACACGCTTTTGATTATTTTTTCATCTGTTAAAGTTCGGTCCGCATCACAATTTCCCTCATTCAGCCACTTCCGTTTCCCAGCATGCTATGCATTTGTGTTGAGTACTGTCGAATAATATCTTCTTTCTTTTCGATGTCTTAAGTAGTTGCTCGTCCAACACTGAGCTCAGCAGCAATGGCTTTCTGCGAAGAACCTCGATTTAACTTATCTAAAATTTCGAGTCACTGCTTGAGGTCTAGCGTAAGGTGTTTCTTTTTAGAAGACATGATTCCGAAATGTAAAGAAAGCTACAGTTTCAAATACAGTATATAAAGCATTGTTTAACTAAGCATTGTTGCGCACGATAATTCATTGTGCAAGTGTTTTTGGATGTACGCCGGATTACTGAGAGGCGGACTACTGAGGGCCGGATTAGCGAGAGTCTAGTATAATTAATGGTACTTCCTATCAAGTGCACAAAGAACACTCTCTATGTTGAGCAGGAATGTTCTGAAAGAGTTAAGGGACCTATATAACAACATTTCGAAGTTTAGTTTGCTAAATTAAACTGCTCCTGCACAGCTCTCAAGTATCTGTCCATTGCAGTGCTTTGGCACATCTGCGGACTCAAATGGAATAACGTTTTTTACATACAGGGCCACTCCAGTACTCCGCAAAGAACTCCTTGAAAAACAGCCAGGTAATCTGTATCCTGTTAAAGGAAGCCCTTGAACTATCACATTATTTAAGCGGTTCTCTGATGTACCAATAATGTAATAGTCAACATCTATAAGCATAGCACTAACTTTATCTCTAACACTTTGTTATATTTTTGTGAAATGTACTGTATACTGTATGCTGTTTATTCACACCAATTAAAATTTCATCACTTGCTACGCTTCGTTGTTATGCAGTTTTAATAGCTAGCAACGTAGTGTCGCGAATGTGCAAACCGTGTGGCGAGCATGCGATTTAGAACAGCATGAAAACACGAGAAGTGCTTTGAGGAAGAGAGTCGCTCGGCTAAGGTCAAAGGTAAGGAAGCGAAGCAGGGATACGAGAAAACAGAAGCGACGGCAAGACGCAAAGTAACGAGCGGATGGGCGACTTTCAAAGGCAGCGGAAGCGCCGCACGCACGGAGCGGCCCAATTTGCGGCCGGCGCTCTGCGCTGTACTCTGTCGGTTCGCTAGTGGGTCTCTCTTTTTCGGGCAGCGCGGCTCGGCTCAGCCAGGTGGGCCGGCCGCGCGCCCCTGTGCAGAACGGAGCGAGGTCGCGGCCTAATTCCAGAGGTACAGTGCCTGCCTGTGCCCCCCGAAATGGAATCTTTTCATTTTAGATTACTTTCATTTCTGCTCCTCTCAGATGCACCGCCCCGCGTTGCCGGAGCCGCCGAAATTCCTCGCAGGCGTCAGACCAGCTGGGAGAAGCCGCAACCGCGAAGGTGTTACGTTTTGACGAGGTGGCTGATGGGAAGTGTGGAGAGAGAGACTATTGTTCTCGATTTCATGCTCGAATTCTAAAGCCTCACTGTAGTTGTGTCGGTCTTCATTCCGAATAGAGGTCTGGTGCACCTCTTCGTTTACTGAGCACGTAATAGAACTTGTAAATGGTTAAAAAAAAAGTTCAAATGTGTGTGAAATCTGATGGGACTTAACTGCTAAGGTCATCAGTTCCTAAGCTTACACACTACTTAATCTAAATTATCCTAAGGACAAACACACACACCCATGCCCGAGGGAGGACTTGAACCTCCGCCGGGACCAGCCGCACAGTCCGTGACTGCAGCGCCCAGACCGCTCGGCTAATCCCGCGCGGCTGTAAATGGTGAAGCATCTTCAGTCGGAATTATCTGTGACTTATCGAAGGCATCGTTCTTGTATTGTGTTAGTCTCACTACTCTAGCATTTTTGTGGAATACGGAGTACTGCAAGTGGCTGGTGAAGTTCTTGTTTAAGAAACAGAACGCGAAGAGTTGTCCTAGGCGATTCAAGTAATATACAGGGTTATTACAAATGATTGAAGCGATTTCACAGCTCTACAATAACTTTATTATTTGAGATATTTTCACAATACTTTGCACACACATACAAAAACTCAAAAGGTTTCTTTAGGCATTCACAAATGTTCGATATGTGCCCCTTTAGTGATTCGGCAGACATCAAACCGATAATCAAGTTCCTCCCACACTCGGCGCAGCATGTCCCCATCAGTGAGTTCGAAAGCATCGTTGATGCGAGCTCGCAGTTCTGCCACGTTTCTTGGTAGAACCCCACAGAAAGAAATCGCATGGGGTTAAGTCGGGAGAACGTGGAGGCCATGACATGGATTGCTGATCATGATCTCCAACACGACCGATCCATCGGTTTTCCAATCTCCTGTTTAAGAAATGACGAACATCGTGATGGAAGTGCGGTGGAGCACCATCCTGTTGAAAGATGAAGTCGGCTCTGTCGGTCTCCAGTTGTGGCATGAGCCAATTTTCCAGCATGTCCAGATAGACGTGTCCTAGATACAGGTGTCCTGTAACGTTTTTTTCGCAGAAGAAAAAGGGGCCATAAACTTTAAACCGTGAGATTGCACAAAACACGTTAACTTTTGGTGAATTGCGAATTTGCTGCACGAATGCCTGAGGATTCTCTACAGCCCAGATTCGCACATTGTGTCTGTTTACTTCACCATTAAGAAAAAAATGTTGCTTCATCACTGAAAACAAGTTTCGCACTGAACGCATCCTCTTCCATGAGCTGTTGCAACCGCGCCGAAAATTCAAAGCGTTTGACTTTGTCATCGGGTGTCAGGGCTTGTAGCAATTGTAAACGGTAAGGCTTCTGCTTTTGCCTTTTCCGTAAGATTTTCCAAACCGTCGGCTGTGGTACGTTTAGCTCCCTGCTTGCTTTATTCGTCGACTTCCGCGGGCTACGCGTGAAACTTGCCCGCACGCGTTCAACCGTATCTTCGCTCACTGCAGGCCGACCCGTTGATTTCCCCTTCCAGAGGCATCCAGAAGCTTTAAACTGCGCATACCATCGCCGAATGGAGTTAGCAGTTGGTGGATCCTTGTTGAACTTCGTCCTGAAGTGTTGTTGCACTGTTATGACTGACTGATGTGAGAGCATTTCAAGCACGACATACGCTTTCTCGGCTCCTGTCGCCATTTTGTCTCACTGCGCTCTCGAGCGCTCTGGCGGCAGAAACCTGAAGTGCGGCTTCAGCCGAACAAAACTTTATGAGTTTTTCTACGTATCTGTAGTGTGTCGTGACCATATGTCAATGAATGGAGCTACAGTGAATTTATGAAATCGCTTCAATCATTTGTAATAGCCCTGTATAGAGGGACGCCACATTTTTGACATGGGAATAAATTACAGTGGATGTCCCATACTGTTCGAACACTGATCCAATTCTACTCTTGCCTTGTGCTAATATTTTGCGTTTACATTTGGATCAGGAGGCGGAATGAGTCCTGTTGGCAGGAGACACAAGCACTGTTCCGATGCCGAGTAGAGAGGTAGTGTACAATGTTTTTGCGCAACTTAGAGACTGATTTTCACAAAGGGGCTAGCTTTGAACTACGCAAGAAACAACAGCTAGTGGTATTTGTGCTGTAAAGAGGACCCCACGTCCTGTCAACCCAGCGTACCAATAAAAATTATAAGTAAGGTAGAAGGAATTGAAATTATTACGTGTGCACATTGATGAAAACTTCAACTGGAAAAGGCATATAGTTGATCTGGTAAAATGCTTAGGTTGAGCTATTCTTCCCAGAAGAATAATTTCCTACTTTGGACATACAGAAGTCAGTAGATTAACACATTATCCGTATTTTCATTCATTGATGTCTTATGATATAACATTCTGCCTAATACCTTGAGAAAGTAATTAGAATTGTGTGGTGGGTTCACATACGTACAGCCCGTAGGTTTCTCTTCAAGGAGTTGGGATACTACTCACTGCCTCGCAATACGCTTTTTAGCTCATGATCAATAATCCATCTTCGAGAGAAACTGAGATATTCAATGGTACGAGTACAACATTAGAAGGAGGAAATGACCTACATTACACATTAATGAAACTGACTTTGACACATGAAGGTGTGAAATATGCAGCTATAAAACTCTTTGACAGTCTACCCTTGAAACAAAATGTCTTGTTGATGGCAGAAGTTTATCAACTGTAAATTAAAGAGAATAATCGTCAAACACTCAGTGTATATCATTGTGCAACTCTTGAATGGAAATAGTCAATTTTTGCAGAAAAAAAACTGAAATAGACAGCGATTAGTGATACATGTGTGAACGTGTGTTTTGTTTTTGTGTTACGGCGGAACAATACCACAACGTTCCTCGTTTTGAAGATAATTAACTTTTAGACCGAATGGAAACAGAGTCAATGTTAAAAAAAACGCAACAAGCGTCCTGTGTATTCCGACCTCTGCCTTACTGCTGATTGCATGCACCTGGCCAAGTTTGTGCTATGACTGCGGAACATCTGAGAGACACAGTTCTGCTCTTCTCATCTAGGCAGAACACAGAGATTTCTAATTTCTACACCCACCTGGTGTCTTCTGCTGATGTCCCATCACAGATGCAACACTAGGGTCGTGGGTACGTGTTTCATGATGTGAGGCTGAGACTTCTCTCAGTGAGTAGGCTAAGGATTTCTACGCTACTAAAATAGAGGTCAAATCTCAAAGACGAATGCCAATAGCTCAAAAAAATAAACAAACGATGTAGAAGACAAACATGTTAACAACTAAATAATGATATAACAAACATCGATAGTACGCATGTACGTAAAAATACTGTACATGAATTACAATCACAGATGAAAAAAGACTTCGTATTTACACTTCATTCTGCATTGCTCGCTGAAACGCTATTCTTTAAGATGTTTACATATGTGGCACGCCGCTGAGGTGTTAAACGTGTGTCCTTCGGTGTACAACCCTACCGTGCAACACCTCTCTACCAAAGCACTCACTTGACTCGACTCTCCAAACTATAGTCAGCTCGAAACACCTTGTCCGGTGTGTATTGTTGTAGCGAGTCTGCATTTCCTAATACCGGAGTTGTCAAAAAGACTAGCTATAAAAAGTATCGGAATACAGTGTGTAACGACTTACTATTGAGGAGCTCTCCGATAACTATCAATCAAATCTGAATTACATATAAAGATATATTAATGAAAGATAAAGTGTTCAACTTACTCCACCTCTTGCGTCATGATGCTTCAAAGAACATTCACTTACTCGATGCTTGGGAGTGAATACTATGGCTCACAAAGCCGGACACGTTACGGTGTGTGTGTGTGTGTGTGTGTGTGTGTGTGTGTGTGTGTGTGTGTGCGAGTGAGTGTGTCTTCCAGTTCGTACTTTTGACACATTCCACATCATAACGTTTACCGAGAATATCATCAAAGCAACAACTAAGTAATGCTAGTTGTCGATAATCTGACACTCATTTGAAGCTCTTAGTAATATGAAAATACTCGAAAAATTGAAAACCATCAATGCGTTTGAGGTTGTAGTAGTGAGGGGATCTCGCTAACATTTTATAATTAGTACAACATGAAGTCCCACTATTGTGACTCCCGATGAAGTCAGCCTACTTCTGTAATTCCTATTACATGCTCAGACATTCCGTCGTTTCTTTCTTTGACCTATGTCCCATTCAGTTTTTAGTGTACTTTCACACTGTGTTGCAGGCAATCTGTGTTTCTTGAAACAGTGAAATGTTATGAACCCTAGAACGAACAAATGTTTTTCAGTTAATGAAAAGAAACTCTTATTGAAGCTGGGGAGAACTGAATTTCGAAAAGAGTTATGGCAAGACAGTTCACTATTTTACCACCTACATTGTCGATGATTTTAAAAAAAAATCGTTTCACCGGAAATGTCTTCAGGCACGGGAATCAAAAGGTCAGTCAGGGCGAATTTACCCGTCTTGAGGAGAGCGGGCTCAGGTGGGTAAATCACTTTAGAGGACAAAACGTTGTCGTTGGTGATTTTATGTAGAAGGAAAAACCGAAGTCTCTCACTGTAATGTCGAATGAGTTAGTTTACATCCATAACACTGTTTGACAGAGAAAAAAATGACATCATAGTACAAACAATTTACATGACAAAATTTTACATTTGTCTTTGCAACCAGTAATTATTTTTGGCGTACAGTGATTTACACTTAAATACAGTCGAACACACCTACACATAGACACACACTCACATACATTATAAAAGTACACATTTTCTTAAAATTCTATAGAGCACAAGGCGTTGGGAAGCAAGTGTAATGATTTCAGTGATTTTTTTAATTAACTTTGTTTTGGTGTTTTTTATTTGTAACATTGTCACTAAAACTACAAAAATTGTAACCAATTTCGATGACCTTGTCGTTAGACTATCGTGTTCTTAGGAAAATTTGTGCTTGATGTCTTTATAAAGCTGAGTCAGTTGGACTGGCTCGTCTCGCCTTTCTACGTCACAGGGATCATATCTGTGGAGAAGCATGTACAACATCGAGCAATAAGATTTTTCTCACACAAACGGCCATTTGACATCGATTTTAAAATTTGTTATTCTCCCCATAGATTCGAACGTAGAAGGTTCGAGTCTTCCCTCGGTCATGGCTGTGCGTGTTGCCCTCGTAGTAAGTTAGTTTAAGTTAGATTAAGTAGTGTGTACGCATAGGGACCGATGGCCTGAGCCGTTTGGTGCCACAGGACCTTAGCACAAATTTCCAAGTTTCCGAACGTATAATAGGATGTACAGATTGTTGTGTGCAGAAACACTTTTTGGCGTCAAGGATTTTGTTTTCCCTGTCTCTGCTTACGCAGACTTCATACCGTCCAAGCTTCCCTGTCGGTCTGCACTTAGTGAGGAAGCGCTTTACTACGTGATGTGGACACATCGATTAAATAATATCAACAGCAAAGTGAAGGTGGGAAAGATTATATTTTTACGTATATAAATGCGTATCTGTCTGTCTACATAAATAAAAATCTGCTGTCACATGTATGCAATATCATCACTTGAGAACTGCTCCAACGAATTGGCTGGTGTTTAGTGTGTGTTTTCGTAATTGCAAGGACGTGATTTATATGAAGAAAAGATTAAAAAATGCAGTGTAAAAGTCGGAAATCTAGTTGGTATTTTGGTATGAAAACCCCAATGAAACGAATGTGACGGCCTGTCTGACAGTTCTGCTGTCGTGTGTTTTCATAACAATAACAAATTCCGCGTTAAATATTGATATTTTGCGAAGAAGAATACAACTAAAAGCGATGTGATCATGTCGTTGGTGTGTTGCAAAACTGAACTGACGTCGCTTATTGGTAATTTAGCGTGTTGGAACCATTCAATTTATTTCAGCTCGTGGTTATTTCTCTGGAAAATGTGCCATCAGTGAGGAGTCGAAAAATCAATTGATTGTCCAGTCAGTGAGACTGACGAAAGGCGTAGACAGCGTTTGGAGGCTAATCAAATGAGAATTTCTCAACTGCGATCCATCATGACTCCGAAAAGACGGATACAGTCAAGTTCGACTCGCTCAGTTGCAGCTTACGCACAAAAAAGTCGACAAAATAGAAAGCCAAACGTGTATTAGCGGTGTTGATCATGTCTTTGTTGTGTTTCAAAGACTTCACTGACTTCGTGGTTATTTGGTGTACTGCAAACATTTTCTTTCTCTGGAAAATCGGCACTCGTGAAGCGTCAAAATGTAGGAGGGTGTTTGCGCAGCGGAAACGAACCACATGATCGCCGAATCAGTGAGACTGACAGTGTTTGGTGCCAAATCGAATAAGAATTATACAATAACACTTTCTGTTAAACCTGCTGCGAGAAAGAACATGAGAAGCTCTGCTGTGAAAATGTGCTGTGATGCTTTTCGTTTATTAGTCATTTTTAACAGAAAACAGGAAAATTACGTTTATGGCTCACTTAATCATTTTACTTGTTCGTAGATTAAAACCATGCGAAATACGTCATGAAAGCCACTACCCTCTTAGATCCAATAGCTGGAAAGGTCTAATAACTCATGCTGACACAAATAAAAGAAATAGTAGTAGCAGACGTCACAGAAGAAGCTTGGGTTCTAAAAAAATATAGGAACACGAGAGGCTGTATTGACCCTTTGACTTATCTTAGAAGACAGGTGGTGAAAGGCAAACGTATGTTAATAGTATCTGCAGATTTAGAGAAAGCTTTTGAAATTGTAGACTGGACACCTCTCTCTGAAATTTTGAAAGCAGCATAGAGCGATCAGTTATGTGCAACTTGTGTAGAAACCAGACTGCTGTTATAAGAGTCGAAAGATATGAAAAAAAACCATGGTTGGGGGGGGTGAGGCACTTCAGGGAAAGAAACTATGGAGTACATTTCTTGTTAATAGCTGGCTAAAGTTCTCTTTGAATCTCTCGATTTTTGTTTTTTTTTCCTTCTTCTTCTTCTTCCTCCTTTTATTTTATTTTTTATAACTGGTTCTTTTGTCGTCTCCTTAATTACTTCCTGTAATATAATCAGTTTTAATCTGCAGTTCATATTCTAAAAATTATGTTTAGTATTCACATCTGTCACTGATATGGTTTCACAACATCACTGTTATTATTAAATAACTTATTGGAAGCCTTTCTGTGCCTCCTGATGATTTTCATGTATGGAAGCGTCTTTCGTTATTGTTAAACCAAGAATTTGTATTGATTTAACAGCTCTGTGCGTATATATTAAACACGATGAGTAGCGATTACTCAAAAAGCGACTTATGTGCTACCCTGGCCCACACAGATTGCTACCGCCCTGCAACACAGTCGCTCAATCGCTGTTGGAGTACTGGTATTAATAATGTCGTGTGGCTAGGGCCTCCCGTCGGGTAGACCCTTCGCCTGGTGCAAGTCTTTCGATTTGACGCCACTTCGGCGACTTGCTCGTCGATGGGGATGAAATGATTATGATTAGGACAACACAACACCCATTTCCTGAGTGGAGAAAATCTCCGACCCAGCCGGGAATCGAACCCGGGCCCTTAGGATTGACAGTCTGTCGCGCTGACCACTCGGCTACCGGGGGCGGCCGGAGTGCTGAGTAGTCACCGTTTTTTAGTGTTCCTGTTACTACATATCGATAAGGCGAATATCCTACATGACTGATGTGAGGCCGCTCTGTGGAATGGGTGCATAAAATTCCCATTTAAAAACATGGGAAACTAACTGATACTTTCTGTAATGAGCAGTATTTGTTTTGGCTGACTCCAACTACACGTGGGAATAACTGAGTGCAAATATCTGCCGAAAGACAACAGGAAACGCGCCTGACTTAGCAGGGACACCAAGTATATTGGTGGACAATTTGATGAATAGTTACCTGTTCTTCCCTAGATGAGATGCGTGTTGCTTTGTGTGCTACTATATTCCGTTTGGTTTGGAAACGTAGTGTTTGTGCCTCTGTTTGTATTATGCTGCTGTTAAATTCTCTCTTCTGGCTCTCTCCTTTATTCTCCAGTCTCAGTACATTGTCAACAGGCTCTCTCTCCTCCAATGGTTTGCCTCGAATGTCTACAGTCTGGCAGCAAGACTTGCAGTGTGTTCACTTTATATATCTGTCTACAGTTGAGAGAGGACAAGTTACTCTCAACTATTTTCTGCTAACAGAAAATTGTTAAGGATTTTATTACAACTTGAGGCACCTTGAGTGAGACTCCATAAAGTTAACGGCCTGAGTAGACGTTGATGGAGCCTGGTAGGGCGCTAAAAGAAAGAGGTATTTTTATGATTCTTAGCTCATAGAAACGGCTTGTTGGGAGTCGAAAGCAATTGGCAATAAGCCCACCCCTTAGTAAATCTTGCTGGACAGGTCCACAGCCATACAGGGCAGACAGGGCAGTCTGTCATCGGGGCAGGGCTCCAGCAGAACAATGCTGCGATACCTGCCATGGCGCCAGCAGAAGCCTGGGCAGGGCTGGCGGTCTAAAGGAACATGTCTACACCACGGAGTTGTAAACCAGGCATTGCGTGCAGAGTCACGTGTAATAAAAACTCACATGTTTTCATGTTTGCAGATACTGCTAGAAGGCCAGTGAGCCACTTCCCTCAGCTGCCCCTGTTGTATAAGAAAAGTCCAGCATCCGAGAAACAGACATGGAATCTGTATTACACCTCATAGCTAGGACTAACAAGTTCCAAGGCACAGGCAATTTATATAAAGATCTTTGAGATTGTATCTGTTTGCTTGTTGCCATGGGAAGGGACACGACTTAGGAGAAAATCGTCTTTTCCCCTTCTGCAAAAACTTAAAAAAGCTAGTAATTGGCGGTTTCTTTTTTTTTCAGAGACACAGGTTTTTTAACGCTTACCCTGGTTCGACATGAGTTTGTCCTGTCGTGTGGGAGGGGAGATTTAGCGCCTGTAGAACCTTGAGATTGGCTCAAGATGGTATGAAGGCAGTGTCGTTTGTGAACTTTGTGGGAAAACGGAATTTTTTTTCTGGTTATGTGGGAAGCTCTCGGGTGCAGAGACTTTGGGTTGGTAAGCTTCTGGTCGAAGCTCTGGCATGTGTGGTTGGTACTTGGGACCTGTCCTGAGACTGACTTCACTTGCGAGTAGTTTAGACGGGGGAGCCTGTGGTGAAGTTCTTACTGTACCTACAGGGTGACTTCAAACGTCTCGGACTACTCGTTTGCTGAGGGCGCACAATTCCGAAGACGGCAAGAGCTGACAAGTGCGAGAATTATCGCACAATCAGCTTAACAGCTCATGCATCGAAGCTGCTTACAAGAATAATATACAGAAGAGTGGAAAAGAAAATTGAGAATGCGCTAGGTGACTATCATTTTGGCTTTAGGAAAAGTAAAGGGACGAGAGAGGCAATTCTGACGTTGCGGCTAATAATGGAATCAAGGCTAAAGAAAAATCAAGACACTTTCATATGATTTGTCGACCTGGAAAAAGCGTTCGACAATATAAAATGGTGCAAGCTGTTCGAGATTCTGAAAAAAGTAGGGGTAAGCTATAGGGAGAGACGGGTCATATACAATATGTACAACAACCAAGAGGGAATAATACGAGTGGACGATCAAGAACGAAGTGCTCGTATTAAGAAGGGTGTAAGACAAGGCTGTAGCCTTTCGCCCCTACTCTTCAATCTGTACATCGAGGAAGCAATGATGGAAATAAAAGAAAGGTTCAGGAGTGGAATTAAAATACAAGGTGAAAGGATATCAATGACACGATTCGCTGATGACATTGCTATCCTGAGTGAAAGTGAAGAAGAATTAAATGATCTGCTGAACGGAATGAACAGTCTAATGAGTACGCAGCATGGTTTGAGAGTAAATCGGAGAAAGACGAAGGTAATGAAAAGTAGTAGAAATGAGAACAGCGAGAAACTTAACATCAGGATTGATGGTCACGAAGTGAATGAAGTTAAGGAATTCTGCTACCTAGGCAGCAAAATAACCAATGACGGACGGAGCAAGGAGGACATCAAAAGCAGACTCGCTATGGCAAAAAAGGCATTTCTGGCCAAGAGAAGTCTACTAATATCAAATACCTGCCTTAATTTGAGGAAGAAATTTCTGAGGATGTACGTCTGGAGTACAGCATTGTATGGTAGTGAAACATGGACTGTGGGAAAACCGGAACAGAAGAGAATCGAAGCATTTGAGATGTGGTGCTATAGACGAATGTTGAAAATTAGGTGGACTGATAAGGTAAGGAATGAGGAGGTTCTACGCAGAATCGGAGAGGAAAGGAATATGTGGAAAACACTGATAAGGAGAAGGGACAGGATGATAGGACATCTGCTAAGACATGAGGGAATTACTTCCATGGTAATAGAGGGAGCTGTAGAGGGCAAAAACTGTAGAGGAAGACAGAGGTTGGAATACCTTAAGCAAATAATTGAGGACGTAGGTTGCAAGTGCTACTCTGAGATGAAGAGGTTAGCACAGGAAAGGAATTCGTGGCGGGCCGCATCAAACCAGTCAGTAGACTGATGACCAAAAAAAAAAAAAAAAAAAAAAAAAAAGAGGGCACATATATTCGGTTTTGGTTTACCAGTCTTGACGTTTGGTATCCTTGTGCGGTCTGTCGTATAAGTGAGCCAAACTGATCCTTGGTACGATCAACGAACAGGTGTGTCACATACTGAAATCTACTGTGATATCAGAGCTCTGGTAGAGAGTAAATTGCGATCCGTCTGCCTGATCGCTAGACCGTGAGATTTTTGCCTTTATTTCGTGGCCGCATCGATTTACGTCTCACTTCCTCCGCCTCACACATCTCGCCAGCCGCAGATCACGCCGCCACACTAAGTAACCAGGGTAACGTACTGCATTGTCAGGGCGTACGGGTCTCAATCGCCACTTGCTCTAAGCTGCACCTATGTAGAGAAAATTCAGTAGATTTGATCACTCAATGTCTGCTCAGTGTCAGAACAACTCAGCTTTCGTTATCCACATTTTAGGGCCACAGTACTTGACGCACTGATCACCTAGTTAAACTGTCTTGGTCAACAAGGCGCCACGCAGTGGAGTGCTTAAGGATCTGTTAATTGTTTAGGGAATTCAATCTGTAACAGAGTTTAGTATAATCTATGGCTTGTTTGGTAAAATTAATGTTGTTAGTACATTAAATTTTGCCAACACTCTCAATCAATTAAATAGTCGAAACAAGTTATCTTTCACAGTGCGGTTGAAAAAGAAGAGCGCCGGTTTTGAAATGACTAGTTAATTTTCGTTTGTAGGTTGCGGTCATTGTTTTGATTCGTTTCTATTACCAGGAACATTCCGACTGTTGACTCAGTTTGAATTTCTTGCATTTGG
Source organism: Schistocerca serialis cubense (assembly GCF_023864345.2). Classification (NCBI taxonomy): domain Eukaryota; kingdom Metazoa; phylum Arthropoda; class Insecta; order Orthoptera; family Acrididae; genus Schistocerca; species Schistocerca serialis. Next base: position 545,386,621 of record NC_064645.1, on the reverse strand, counting down.
TGTCCAATCATGGAGCACTTCATTTGTGCACAACGTGTGCTAATCGTGAAAACCTTTTATTACAATGGGGAAAGCTATACAGCAAATATGAGGCGACTTCGTGCAACTCGGGCGTAGTGAGGTTCAAGGTCAATTAATATTTCGCAGACTTATGAAAAAATTCTTTGATATGGGTTCAACTGTAAACCTTAAAAGTCCTTGGCGTCGTCGTTCTGTCGAAGTAAGTAGAAGATTGCGGTGGTTTGTGGCAGTGTTACTGTTAGTCCGATGAAATCAATTCGTCACCGTTCGCAACAATAGAGCTTAAGCAGTTCTTCGGTACAGTAAATTCTCCGTTACGGTCTCCATTAGCTTCCTTATAAAATTTAGGAAACTCAGCAGGGTCGAGGGACGGATCACTGGAACAGACGACACTTTGTTGTCATGGTTCTGTGAGGACGACTGTAGGACAACAGATCCTCAAACAACATCATCTTCACCAATAAAGTACATTTTCACTTAAATGGTTTCGTAAATAAGGAGAACAGCCGTATCTGGGTGACAGAAAATCGTTGGGTGGCCCAAGAAAGGGAAACGCACCAACAACGGATGACAGTTTGTGTGGTTTTTGGTCGGGCGGCGTCATCGGGCCTTATTTTTTCTGAATTTGCGGCAGGACAAACTACAACAGTCAATGGAGACCGATACCGTGTGATGATAAGACATTTTTATGGCCTGAGTTCGATGGAATGGAAACTGAAGCGTTGTGTTTTCAGCAGGATTGTGCCACGTGCCATACTTCCCGCAAAACAGTTCAGTTATTCTATGAGCGGTTCCCGTATCGCCTGTAAAACTCAGGTCTGATAATAAATGGGCACCAAGATGATGTGACTTAACTCCTTGTGACTTTCTTCTTTAGCGTCGTCTTAAGTCAATTTTGTATGCCACTAAACCATGAAACACCCGTGATTTGAAAGGCAAAAGCGCCGTGCGGAGTGGCCGAGCGGTTCTAGGCTCTACATTCTGGATCCGCGCGACCGCTACGGTCGCAGGTTCGAATCCTGCCTAGGGCAGGGATGTGTGTGATGTCCTTAGTATAGTTAGGTTTAAGTATTTCTAAGTCCTAGGGGACTGATGACAAAGAGAAAAGTCGAAGAGTTCCCAGCGAAACTGACGTAAAAATTTGTGGTGCAGTCATAGTGAATTTCATGGATAGGAGGTCATATGCCACACATATTTCATACATGAAATGGCAAGGTTCGATGAATATGTTTGTGTCTTTTGTTTGTGTTTTTTTGCAAAAATAAACTTCTTACTTTGACATTTCAAATTCGGCGCTCTTTTAGAACCATCCTGTAGATACAAGTTAAACGTAAATATGATTTCAACTTATTAAGCAACATTATTCATATCAGCGATGTTTACTGCTCCCGCTACTTTCGTTTAACAAACTTAATTTCTTTATATCGAAATTACTAAGTATAATTTAATAGCCAAAATGACCGTGAAACAAGATACGTATTTATCATGCACCTTGAGCTGTTATTTTTTTCTATTATTATAAATGTTAATCTTCTTGAGATGACGTTAGGAACGAACAACTAAGTTGCAGTGATGTAAAATATTTCGCAATTTGTGATACTAAATTTGCTCCAGTTTCCGATGGTGTAGCTAAGGGCCTTATAACTCACGTGAGCCAGCCAAAACCAAAAATTCCAGAATTCAAGAAATTGTAGAAACGTTCCAATCATTCGTTCGTGGTTTCTACTTCAGCGTCCGTACTTTTTACGTTTTGCGTAAAGATAAAACAACGGAACGAAACGAAATATGGCTGTGTGCCCGGTCTGTGGGCGCAGACATTAGTTTCGGCTGCCCGTATCTTCATTATGCACGGTCAGCCTCGGAAATGAATTGCGCGTAACGATCTATTCTCGTGCAGGTGGCCCTTTTGTGTGCGTCATGCTGTAACGGCCACCACCGCAATGCAAAACAATTCCATAAAGCACAATGGCGGGTCGTTAAAAACTTGGCGCGTTACGGCCCGGGGCGTCACTGCTGGATCGCCGCGCCTCGCCGCTCCCTGCTGAACGATGAGCGTGCGCTGTCGGCGACACATCGCACAGCGCAGGTCCCAGTGTCGGCCGTCTCTTGAGGGTGCGCAGTCGTTGCGCTCTAAACAGTCAGCCCTCTGGAAGGTGAAGTATCGGCCGAGAATCGTGAGCGTTCAGTACTTGTCATAAACTACACCACTGGCCGTTAAAACTGCAACGCCAAAAACGGATAGCAAACCAGTGGCGACTGTTGTGTAACAGCGCAAGAGCACGCGTACGCCTTAGTTTTTGACACCTTGCGGATTTCTTTTTTTTTTTTTTTTTCGTGCTGTTAAATATAACATACACGGTTAATCTGAAACATACGGCACCAAATCTACCACGCCATGCTACATTGCTAGTCCTCTACAAGACTCCCTGAAACCTGGCATCAGGGCCGCGAGCACACCTTCAGTTGTGCACGTCTTAAGAAGCTTTTGTGCTTGCGCGAATGGCGTGAAGCAACCGCCTTATGGATGAAATACATGCGGATTTGATGAACAACCGCGCACGATTCACGGCGTGGAAAGCTAGCCCCTACAACTCAACTGTACCGCAACAAGTTATTACGAGATGACATTGTAAGTAGCCCTCTGTATGAAAATCACTGACTGTGCTGTGTGAAGTCTGTGGCTGGTTGGCATTGTTGGAATAGTCGCTATTGTAGTGTCGGGCAGTTGGATATGAACAGGGCGTAGCACTGCGCAGTTGGAGGTGAGCCGCCTGCGGTGGTGGATGTGGGGAGAGAGATGGCGGAGTTTTGAGAGCGGTTTATCTGGACGTGTGTCCATCAGAGACAGTAAATTTGTAAGACTGCATGTCATGAACTGATATATATATATATATACATATATATATTGACTTTTGAACACTATTAAGGTAAATACATTGTTCTCTATCAAAATCTTTCATTTGCTAACTATGCCTATCAGAAGTTAGGGCCCTCAGTAGTTAGAATCTTTTATTTAGCTAGCAGTATGGGTGCTCGCTGTATTGCAGTAGTTCGAGTAATGAAGATTTTTGTGAGGTAAGTGATTCATGAAAGGTATAGGTTATTGTTAGTCAGGGCCATTCCTTTGTAGGGATTATTGAAAGTGAGATTGCCTTGCGCTAAAAATGTTGTGTGTCAGTTTAGTGATGATCAGAAAGTAAAGAGAGAAATGTCTGAGTACGTTTAGTTTTGCTCAGCTGTTCGAAAATCAAATAACGTAGAGACTTCCTGGCAGATTAAAACTGTGTGCCCGACCGAGACTCGAACTCGGGACCTTTGCCTTTCACGGGCAAGTGCTCTACCAACTGAGCTACCGAAGCACGACTCACGCCCGCTACCCACAGGTAGGAGACGAGATAGTGGCAGAAGTAAAGCTGTGGGTACCGGCCGTGAATCGTGCTTCGGTAGCTCAGTTGGTAGAGCACTTGCCCGCGAAAGGCAAAGGTCCCAAGTTCGAGTCTCGGTTGGGCACACAGTTTTTAATCTGCCAGGAAGTTTCATATCAGCGCACACTCCGCTGCAGAATGAAAATCTCATTCTGGAAACGTCCCCCAGGCTGGCTGCCGTGAAAATTGCGTAGTGTAACATTCAGTCGATACGAAGATTCATGTCTACTACTAACCTATATAATCCATCCGATTTTGTTCAAATTTGGTACACAGCCTTTTGTTATTAATGGAATGTTGGTTTCAAAATTTCCAATTTTTATTTGTTACAGTTTTGGAGATATAGAGAATTACCCAATAGTCCTACAACCTACGCTTGTTTTTTCAAACCCAGTTAGGTACAATAACAGATTGACTTTAATTATCATTTGAAGCCATTCCAAACTTATCAGTGCATAAAAATCAATTAAATAGAATTTTCTTTTTAAAACTTTAGTCACTGTGCATTACATAATACAAAAATCGGTCAAAATTGTTATTTGATCATATTTTGCCATGTGAGTGCGAGAGAATGATTGAGAGAGTGTATGTGGGACATACGTTAAAATTTAATATTTCATTTTACGTAAAACCCCGTACTAACTAACGGTGGGAAAGTTATGTTGCAACCACGATTCAGGTGACGTATGTCGGTGTGTGCTTGCTTTTGTATAAAAGTAGCCAGAATGGAAGTTAGAGGCGGAATATGTTTATTTATCAACTGGAAGAATATATCGCACTTCGTTTATTTTGATTAAAAAACATACACTACTGGCAATTAAAATTGCTACGCCAAGAAGAAATCCAGATGATAAGCGGGAATTCATTGGACAAATATATTATACTAGAACCGACATTTGATTACATTTTCACGCAGTTTGGGTGCATAGATCCTAAGAAATCAGTACCCGGAACAACCACCTCTGGCCATAATACCGGCCTAGATACGCCTGGGAATTGAGTCAGAGCTTGGATGGCGTTTACAGGTACAGCTGTCGTGTGCTCACATGTGGATTCACAGCAACGGTAGCGAGAACAGTAATTTCTGCAGCTTCATCTGTGCGAATGCTTCGACGATTGCGTTGTCGTGGGTTGATACTTCCCGTTTCCTTCGTCGCAGCTGTGCAGCTTCAACACGATACCACAGTTCATCAAGAGCAGTGACTGGTGTATTGTGACGAGCCAGTTGCTCGGTGACCATTGACCAGAAGTTTTCAATTGGTGAGAGATCTGGAGAATGTGCCGGCCAGGGCAGCAGTCGAACATGTTCTGTATCCAGAAAGGCCTGTACAGGACCTTCAGATGAATCCAGGTTCTGTTTACAGCATCATGATGGTCGAATCCGTTTTTGGCGGCATCGCGGTTAAGGCACATTGGAAGCGTGTATTCGTCATCGAGTACTGGCGTATGACCTGGCGTGATGGTATGGGGTGCCATTGGTTACGCATCACGGTAACATCTTGTTCACATTGACGGCACTTTGAACAGTGGACGTTACATTTCAGATGTGTTACGACCCGTGGCTCTACCCTTTATTCGATCCCTGCGAAACCCTACATTTCAGCAGGATAATGCGCGACTGCATTGCTCACGCGCTGCCTGCGATATGTAAGATATAAGAGAATCTCAGACCATTTTGTATCTTATAAATAAAATTTTTTAATAATATATTTATCTTTTTTATTTTTTTAACAAAAAAATAAAAAAATATAATAAATATATTAAAAAATTATTTTTTAAATAAAAAATAAAAAAAAGATAATAAATATATTTAAAAAAATTTTTTTAAATAAAATAATAAATATATTTTGAAAAATTTTATTTATAAGACACAAAATGGTCTGAGATTCTCTTATACCTTACATATCGCAGGCAGCGCGTGAGCAATCCATCGAAATTACATCTGCTCAAGTGCGCTAGCAACGAATTTCTTAATCATGGACCTCTTACAAGATTCACAATTTGGACAATTTTCAAGATCCTCATACTAAATATATGTTCAATAACTTCACCTTCACTGTCAGTGTCAAGTTTTGTGTAGTCTTATTTGTAGATTGTTCGCCAGCTGTAAGCCACCATATGGCAAATATGGGATTATACATCTACTCCGAGGGTTTTGTTTCTCTCTTTTATTGAGTATTGCGTAAGGTGGAATTATGATGCTTTTGTCCCCATGGGGAAGTGCGGAGTTTTCGTGGGGCTTGTCGCCGCAGCCAATGCTCATTCGTATTGATCCTTGTCCAAGTCTTGGAAATCGTCAATCAACATCCCTAGATCATCTGCTTATGTTTTACAAACAGTGCCTGAGTTTTCCAGGATGACCTTGCTTATCAATGGGTCGAGTAATTTGACGAACAGTGGCACAGACAATGGGCATCTTAATTTTACTGGGCATTTGATAGGATATACACTGAAGTGCAAGAGAAACTGGTATTGGCATGCGTAGTCAAATACAGAGATATGTAAACAGGCAGAACACGGCACTGCTGTCGGCGACGCCTATAGAAGACAACAAGTGTCTGGCGCAGTTGTTAGATTGGTGACTGCTGCTACAATTTCAGGTAATCAAAACTTACGTGAGTTTGAACGTGGTGTTATACTCGGTGCATGAGCGATGGGACACAGCATCTACGAGATAGCGAAAAAGTGAGGATTTTCAGATATGACCATTTCTCGAGTGTTCCGTGAATATTAGTAATCTGGTAAAACTTCAAATTTCCGAAACTGCGGCGGCTGGAAAAACGTCATGCAAGAACGGGAATAACGACGACTGAAGAGCATCGTTCAACGTGACAGAAGTGCAACCCCTTCGCAAATTAATGTAGATTTCAAAGCTGGGCCATCAATAAGTGTCAGCGTGCGAACCATTCAACGGAACATCATAGATATCGGATTTCAGATTCGAAGGCCCACTTGTGTAACCTTGATGACTGCACGACACAAAGCTTTACGCGTCTCCTGGGCCCATCAAGACCGACATTGGACTGTTGATGACTGGAAACATGTTGCCTGGTCGGACGAGTCTCGTTTCAAATTGTACAGGGTATGGACACAACCTCGTGAATCCATGGACGCTGCATATCAGCAGGGGACTGTTCTAATTGTTGGAGGCTCTGTAATGGTGGGCTCTGTAATGGTGTGAGGCGTGTGCAGTAGGAGTGATATAGGACCCCTGATACGTCTAGATACGACTCTGACAGGTGACACGTACGTAAGCATCTGTCTGATCACCTGCATCCATTCATGTCTATTGTGCATTTCGACGGACTTCGGCAATTCCAGTAGGGCAATGCTACACCTCACATGCCCATAACTGCTACAAACTCTTTTGAGTTCAAACACTCCCGCTGTCCTCCAAACTCCCCAGACATGAACATCATTCAGCATATCTGGGAAGCCTTGCAACGTGCTGTTCCGAAAAGATCTCCACTCCCTCGCACTCTTACGGAGTTATGGACAGCCCTGCAGGATTCATGGTGTCAGTTTCCTCCAGCACTACTTCAGAAATTAGTAGAGTCTATGCCACGTCGTGTTGCTGTACTTCCGCGTGCTCACGGGGCCCTACACGATATTAGAGTTCTCCCTAGACCATCAATCTTGAACTGGAGTTTGTCAGCAGATTAAAGTTTGCGGCTCTAAATATAATTTCGAATCCCCTGCTGGAAGACGTACCTTTGGTGGTACGAATGGTAATAAGATTATTATCTAATGGTGCCGCAGCTCACTGCCCTGTTGAGCATGAAACACTAGGAGAGATAGTACGATCCCAGCTGCCTGGTGTGTACTTAGAACTGTTGGAACTTTCGCTGTTCAAAGCCTTTTATCTCCAGCTTCAAATAGTTGTACCTCCCTTCGGGTCCACTTCCATCCATGTGTCCATATGAATTTTCTTTGCTCCTTACCCTCTCGGGAATGGTTTCCTACAGTCCGTCCCCATTCAGAAAAATCACTTTGTATAAAAGGTCTGGTGCGTAATGGCCATAATCCTAAGAGGCTGTTTGCACACGACGAACTTGTGTAGTGGGAGATAACAATGTCTGAACATGGTAGTGGAGTGCAGAAAGTCTGTCCGAGGATCAGTCCCTCGTGCAAAGCTTACCAGCTAACTCAAACCGTAAATAAACGTAATATTGCTAGCGTAAACAGACGAGCAGCAAAACAGGCTAACAACTGTAGAGCAAGAGAGAGATTGGAATACATCTAGCAGATATCTGAGGACGTATGTTGCAACTGCTAACCGAGATGAAAAGGGTTGCACAGGAGGTGAATACGTGGCGGATTGTATCACACCAGTCAGAAGACTGATGATTCAAAAAATAAAAGTATAAATGGTTCAAATGACTCTGAGCACTTTGAGACTTAACTTCTGAGGTCACCAGTCCCCTAGAACTTAGAACTACTTAAACCTAACTAACCTAAGGACATCACACACACCCATGCCCGAGGCAGGATACGAACCTGCGACCGTAGCAGTCGCGCGGTTCCAGACTATAGCGCCTAGAACCGCTCGGCCACTCCGGCCGGCAATAAAAGTATAGTAGTATTCCTTGGATTCCATAGATATTCTGAAAGTTCGAATTACTTACAAGGATTTTGTGACCCTTTTCACTAGTCAAGTCCATTCCATGGGACAACGTTTGTTTCCCAGTCGTAATTCTGTGCTGCAAGACGACAGTGCCATACTTCATGCAGTTCGTATCATCCAGGGCTGGCTTTATCAACACGAGGATGAATAGTGGCATCGCCCTGGACACCACATTCACTAGATCTCAGTAATATTGAGCCTGTGTCGTCTGCTATGGTGAGGAGAGTGCGAGATCGCTGTCATTTCGCACGACATCGGCGGTTACTCATTCGACAACGCCGAAAGGCTAGGAGAACCTGTCCAGAACGGTTCGAGGAGGAACGACCACATGTGTCTAGCTATGGGTCAGGCAGATGGGAGATTCTGGTTTATTGGTAGAACGCTAACGCCTCATCTAAATCTCTCTTTTGACCATTTCTTTAGTATTTTCTTATTCCATATTGATCAGGGACAATTAGCAAGTTCGCTAAACGGAAGTATAGAAATAGTACAAAGAAGAGCTGATCAGCTGGGCACGTGTTTACTAAGCGTGAGAACGCCATCAGTCTGAAAAGAGAGAAGCCAAAAGAAACATCTTATGCCCCTGCGGATGGAAACACACTGCCTTACATCCCACGTAGCATCAGCAAAAGGACCTGGAAAGATTTGGGGAGATCGGGGGGGGGGGGGGGGGAATGGGGAAATATTACAGTTTCACCTACCTAGACATCATACATAGGCGTGTGGAGTATACATTATCTGATCAAAAGTATCCAGACACACTAATGGAAAACACAATTGATCGCTAGGTATAATGCGAGGCGGACATACCAGTATGAAATGAGGCTGGGAGAACTGTGTTGACAGTAGAGAGGCACATCAGCAGAATGGGTCTGTCAGGAGAGCTAAGTAACTTCGACACCTGAGTGACAAATCCACCAGTGCCAGTCATCATTTCCAAAACTGATTGACGGTTGGTGATTTTGAAGTGGAAACGCGAAGTAATAACTACGGCATTATCAAGTCCAGGTAGACGTCATGTACTGACGGACTGGGAACGTCGAGAGCATTGGAGAGGTTTGTTGTAAGAAATCTGAGGAACCACTCGTGAGTTCTAGAGTGCTGTCAGAAGTCAAAACAGCATAATGACTGTGCTTGGAGTTCCAACAACTAATGCGGTACATTGGTAGCTCCTCGTAAATCATATTTCTACACTGAAGAGCCAAAGAAACTGGTACACCTTCCTAATATCACGTAGGTCCTCCGCGAGCACGCAGAAGTGCCGCAACACGATGTGGCATGGACTCAACTAATGTCTGAAGTAGTGCTGGAAGGAACTGACACCATGATTCTTGCAGGACTGTCCCTAAATCCATAAGCGAATGAGGGGGGGAGGGGGTGAAGATCTCAACTGAACAGCACGTTGCAAGGCATGCTAGATAACCTCAATAATGTTCATGTCTGGGGAGTTTGTTACCCAGCTGAAGTATGTGAACTTAGAAGTGTGTTCCTGGAGCCACTCTGTAGCAATTATGGAGGTGTGAGGTGTCGCATTGTCCTGCTGCAATTGCCCAAGTCCATCGGAATGCACAATGGACATGAATCGATGCAGGTGATCAAACATGATGCTTCATTCCATGTCATCTGTCAGAGTCGTATCTAGACGTATCAAAGGTCCCATATCTCTCCAACGGCGAACGCCCGACACCATTACAGAGCCTCCACCAGCTTGAACAGTCGACTGCTGACATGCAGGGTCCATGGATTCATGAGGTTGTCTCCATACCCGTACAGGTCCATCCGCTCGATACAATAAAAACGACACTCGTCGTCGCGCGGGATTAGCCGAGCGGTCTAGGGCGCTGCAGTAATTGTCTGTGCGGCTGGTCCCGGCTGAGGTTCGAGTCCTCCCTCGGGAATGAGTGTGTGTGTTTGTCCTTAGGATAATTTAGGTTAAATACTGTGTAAGCTTAGGGACTGATGACCTTAGCAGTTAAGTCCCATAAGATTTCACACACACATTGGAACATAGACACTCGTCTAACCAGGCATCATGTTTCGAGTCACAATAGTCCAGTGTCGGTGTTGACGGGGCCATGCGAGGTGTAAACCCTTCTGTCGTGCAGTCATCAGGGGTACACGAATGGACTTTCGGCGCCGAAAGAATATATAACGGTTCTTTGAATGGTTCGCTCCCTCATACTTGTTGATGGCGTAGCGTTGAAATCTGCAGCAATTTACGGGAGGGTTGCAATTTTGTCACGTCCAACGATGCTCTTCAGTCGTCGTTGGTCCTGCTCTTGCAGGATCTTTCTCCGGCCACAGCGATGTCGGGGACTAGATGTTTTACTAGATTCCTGATATTCAAGGTACACTCGTTCCAAAAATCCCCACCTCATCGCTACCTCGGAGATCCTATGTGCCATCGCTCGAGCGCTAACTATAACACTACGTTCAATCTCACTTAAATCTTGATAACTGCGCCAGATACTTGCTGTCTTACATAGGGGTTTCCGACTCCAGCGTCGTATTCTGCCTGTTTACATACCTCTGCGCTTGCCTACGCTAGTTTCTTTGGTGCTTCAGTGTATGTGTAATCAATGCTAAGAGACGCATGAGGTGCAGTAAAGAGCGATACGACTGGAGAACAAACGTTGGGGGACGAGTTACGTAGAACTGTGAATCATGCTGTGATCGGATGGGAGGTGTTGGGGTTTGGCTAACGGCTTTTCAACGGTATCCGCCGTAATGTTTAATGAGAACAGTAAAGTACGGAGGAGGTGGGGTTATTTTATACGGGCGTTTTTAATGGTTAGCTCTTGGCCTCCACTGAAACTAAATGCGAAAGGATATGAATACATTTTACAGCATGGTCTACTACGTGCAGTTCAACAACAATTTGGAGAAGATGATTGTTTTTATCAGAATGCCCACGTACTCTGCCACAGAGCAGAACGTGTGAAGCAATGGTTTGTGGACAATAACATTCCACAAATGCACAAGAATGCCCAGAGTTCCGATCTGAATCCAGTGAGAAGCTTCAGTAATGTGTTTTAACGTCGACTTCGCTCCTTCTTGAGGAACAGTGAGCCGCCATTCATCCACCGACATTCCGATTCCTCTTGGACAGTGTACCTAGCACAGTTGAAACCGTCATAAAGGCTAACGTCCACTTTCGTTCAGACAGTGTGGGTTTAGAGGTAACTGTACTACATATGTGGCGGTATTCCGGCCATGTAAAGCAACGCCCTGAAACGGACACTTCCACCTGCATCCACTAACTTATGAGCCGTGCTGTTTCTCTGTGATGGATTGCCGTCAGTGACAAACAGATGTGCTGAGTTCTCCGGTCATTCACCTCATTCTGCCTGGTGGAGTATTATTGGGGTCTATCCGTACAACTGCCTGTGTTAGCAAGGAGTAAACAGACGCAAACATTTAAAAACATTGGTCAAACAGCCATTTTTCAAATTTCATTTTCAAATACTGCCACATTTGTCATGTATTTACGCACGTTATCATACGGATGAGTACTTGTGCGTCCAACGCTCTGTGTAAGCTTTGTGTTTTACAGACTGACCCGCGAAATTAATGGCACTGTAGTCCGTTCAGTGTGCTCCATATGCTTTATCGTTTATGAATGCAGCTTCCTTCACTGTGTTTCTCTCTTTTGCTTTCTTTCCTTTAGACTCGTTATAGTACGATAGTATTTGCAAGTACAAAAGTGGAACCACACAATGATCTTAGTTTTGTAGACACGTATATCGGAATGCCTTTGTAAACGATGCAAGAAGAATTAATGTTCAAAGAAGCGGGTTTTCACATTTTTCCAGCGGTTGTGTTGTGAATCCGTAGAACATATGACGGGGATCGTCGCTATTCTAAGAAGAATGTAGGTAGATAATATGACTGACTAATTAATGGTCTCTTGCTTCTCCTTATCGTTTGTTTAATTTTATCCCCTGTGCCTATGATAGTCTGAATGATGTCTTTCACTTCTAAGGAAATCGGATTTACAGTTTATGGGATGTATATCTGAAACAATAGCAAGCTGGCTGGGAACCACAAAATAAGGTGTACTAGAATACTGATTTGTTAACACAAAAATTATACTTCTTTCAGTGAGAAAATACACAGTTAAATATAAACGTTGAAATCCACGAAAGTAAGATAATGATTCAAAACAATACAAGTCGCCTAACATTGTAGGGACAAAATGAAATTAGCAAATAATTCAAGTACTAAGCACCTGCTACAGAACAAGAACAGCAAATGAGTAATAGCCTAAACGACTTAAGGCTCATGGATAAGTTGTATGTATGCCGGCCGCTGGTGGCCGAGCGGTTCTGGCGCTACAGTCTGGAACCGCGCGACCGCTACGGTCGCAGGTTCGAATCCTGCCTCGGGCATGGATGTGTGTGTTGTCCTTAGGTTAGTTAGGTTTAAGTAGTTCTAAGTTCTAGGGGACTTATGACCTCAGCAGTTGAGTCCCATAGTGCTCAGAGCCATTTGAACCATTTTTGATAAGTTGTATGAATGTGTGGTACCCGTTCATTCAGATAGGGAATGGATGCAAAGGAATTACTGAGGTCAGCTGCATCAGGACATTGTGTGGAATCTGAGGCGAGGAGTGAAAATGTATACAGGCTCAGGATTAGAATCCAGAACCTCCTGCTTACGAAGCGGAAGCGTTAACCACTGTGCTATCCGGGACACAGCGTTATCGTAACTGCAGGGACTGACGGCCGAATCACATTCCCATCGAACGACGTCTGTCCGCAGAAGATGGCCAATGGATTCACCTTCTTCAGTACAGATGCAGAAGTTCCTCTGACCGACTGCAGGAATCTCAGAGTAGCGAGCATGGAGGAAATGGACAGCGACTGCGGATAGGTGGCGCTCGGTCGGAGCCTGGGTCGGCCATGAGGCGTGCCGAGATAGTCTGGGCAGTTGCAATAACATTGTGTCCCGGATGGTGCAATGGTTAACGCACCTGCCTGGTGAGAAGGAAATCCCGGGTCTGAATGCCGGTCCAGTACACATCTTCACTCGTCACGGCTGATTCCGCATAATGTTCCAATGCAGCTGACATCAGTAATTCCGTCCCTTCCCTCCCCCCGCTCCCCTCCAGCTTCAATTTACGTATCAATGATACCCCCCCCCCCTACACTCCAGCTTCAATTTACATATCAATGAAAAATATTTACCAAGACGAAATCATTTCAACAAGGAATATGTTTCTTCGGTCATAACACCGTTTAACCGGTAACATCGAGGAAACATAAGTGGACAGACAGATTTAAACTTAAAGGAGCAGCCAATAGAGTATTAACAGCATACAGTCGACATCTATGTAACAACTTTACAACTAGTGAAGGTGCTCCAGGATTCATGGCTGTTAGTAACGATTTTGGAGAATGTTAGCTTCAACAAATAGAGCTTTATTACCGAATGAGGGAGCCAAACATCAGGTTAATCTTATATTAAAGCCAGCCTCTAGATTTTGTTGCGTGATTTTACTCATAAACGATTTAGAAGAAGTCAGTTGCATTAAATTATCTAAAACTTAAATATCAAACTCCAAAGCAAGCAGAGAGGTAGAGGTAACAGGAAAACAAACAGCAGCAATAGCAGACCAGATATGTAGACGCAATCCCTTAAGCCCCGTGGATAGCTAAGATAAATAAGCAAATGGCAACGTGACATCTTGGGTTGTTGGGTATTCTGCCGGATATCAGCGTCGCTCTTGCACGATATTTCGGTAACGTAGCTCGTAACCTTCATCAGATGCGACCTGAGACTGCTCCTCGAGTGGATCTGGTCAAATATTTATGTCTGTGGCCTTCCCCCTCCACTGGCGGTTGCAGGCGTTTCCTCTGCTGTCCGCGCCCACCCGCTGCGACCTGCTGCAGCGCTGCCGTTCCGTTTTCCGTCCGCTGCGGTTATGGGAGTTCCCTCTGCGGTCCTCGCCCACCAGACCCGCTCCTGGGTGTTTCATCTTCGGCCTGGTCCGTTTGGAGTTCTGTCTGGTTTGTCAGGCGTTCTCCTTGCGGACCTCTCCCACTCACTGCGATCTTCTGGAGTGTCGCCGTTCCGTTTTCGGTCCGCTGCGGTTATGGGTGTTATCTCTGCGGTCCACTCCCGCCAGCCCCTCTCGCGGACGTTCCATATCGCTCCGAAGAGCCTGGAACCCTGTCTGTGGATCGTTTTCTATATCCACGCCTTCAGTTCTTCTATTCATGGAGTGCTGCAGCTATCCTTATTGCTCCTTTAACAATTCCAGAGCAGGAACCCAGGCTCTGCTTAGCTGGTACCCCATGTCGCGGTTCGTGGGATGGGCAGTTACTTTTAGCTTTGTCAGTTCCCTTATAACACTGTCCCAAAATCTGGGTGTCTGTGCTAGAATTTTTGTTTCATCATAATTCATGGTATGATCTAGTTCTAGGCAGTGTTCAGCAATGGGTGATTTCGTCACCTCCTTGATCGGCCGTGCCTTTGATGTTCCTTGCTCCTGATGTCCACTGTTCTTGTCGTCCGGCCAATGTACGACATGCCACATTGACAAGGTATGTTGTAAATGCCTGGTTTCCTTAACCCGAGGTCGTCTGTAACATTTCCCACCAGTCCCTCCGATCTTGCTGGATGGACGGAAAATACACTTGATGGGGTTTTTACGGAGGATCCTATTGATTCTGGTAGAAATAGAACTAGCACAGGGCAGATACGCCAACTTCTTCTCCATATTTCTCTGCTTCTGGAACCTGTGGTGTAGTGACTGATTGGTGTGCCATCTCAAATCGTTCAAATGGCTCTGAGCACTATGGGACTCAACTTCTCAGGTCATCAGTCCCCTAGAACTTAGAACTACTTAAACATAACTAACCTAAGGACATCACACACATCCATGCCCGAGGCAGGATTCGAACCTGCGACCGTAGCGGTCTCGCGGTTCCAGACTGTCGCGCCTAGAACCGCACGGCCACTCCGGCCGGCGTGCCATCTCAGTTTGTTTGGTACTGTATCCATCTTTACAGAATACTGTTTTAAGCTGCTGTTTTTCTGTCGGTACACTCTCTTGGCGTGACAGGATACGTGCTCTATAGTCCAATGTCTTAAGAACCCTGTTCTTCTGCGCAGGGTGGTGACAGCTGCTGGCCTGCAGATATGAATCAGTGCGTGTCGGTTTTCGATGCACACTGTGGCCAATTGATCCATCTACTTTCCTTTTAGCTAGTAAATCAAGAAACGGCAGCTGGGCACTCTTCTCCATTTCTGTGGTGAACTTGATATTTGGCTGGCAGGAGTTAATATGTTCAAGGAACTCATTGAGCCTGTCCTTCCCATGAGGCCAGTTCAAGAAGGTGTCCATATACCTGAAAAGGCTTGTGGGTTTATATCTGGCTCTCTCTAATGACCTCTCCTCAAATCTCTCCATAAACATGTTGGTAACCACAGGACACAGTGGGCTGCCCATCGCTACACCTTCAGTTTTCTCGTAACATTCGTTCCCATGCAGGAAATACATGGATATTAGTGTATGCCTGAACAGGTCCAACAGAGAACCGTCAAATTTTTCCGAAATCAGTTCTAGTTAGTCTTTCAGCGGGAACATAGTGAACAATGATACCACATCAAAACTAACCATGATGTCCGAATCTGTGATGCGTAGTTGCTTGAGGCGTTGCAGGAAGTCTTCTGAGTTTTGGATGTTGTGAACACATTTCCCCACATACGGAGACAGCACATCTTTCAAGTACTCGGCTACTGCATACGTAGGCGCCCCACTATTACTGACAATTGGGCGTAGGCGCTCGCCCTCCATGTGTATTTTAGGCAAACCATATAGTCTAGGTGGTACTGGTGCATTTGCCCGTAGTTGTCTGATGACCTTATCGGGCATCCCCGTGTCCTTCAGAATAGCCCTGGTCTACTTGTCCACCTTTTCAGTGGGGTCACACTCAAAGGTTCTAAATGCAGGGTCCCTCAGAAGTAGCAGTATTTTCTCATCGTATTCCACCCGCTGCAGAATGACTGTAGAATTCCCTTTGTGTGCCGGCAGTACTACAATACTGTTGTCTTCCCGGAGCTTCTTTTGTGCACACCTCTCCTCAGATCTTATGTTCGATTTTGGCGGTCTCGCGTTGGTGAGAGCCCTCCAAGTGTCTCGGCGGACTTTTTTTGCCACGTTAGGTGGAAGTGTGGCTGCAACGTGCTCTATTGCACTGATGAAATCTGAAATGGGCAATATTTGCCCCACAAACTTTTCACCCACTGTCATACTTTCGGAGTTATTCTAGGTGGCAATAGTTAATTACTCACCCTCCGTCCGTTCCTAGGCAAATTAAAAAATAACGCTACATTACCTTCTATCACTTCTACTGTATGTCTTAATTCTGCTGGGAACTGCTTCTCTGCTCCTGTGCGTGATTCAGCACAGGACCGAGCTGTCTGTTTACCGCATGATAGCCGGCCGAAGTGGCCGAGCGGTTCTAGGCGCTACAGTCTGGAACCGCGCGACCGCTACGGACGCAGGTTCGAATCCTGCCTCGGGCATGGATGTGTGTGATGTCGTTAGGTTAGTTAGGTTTAAGTAGTTCTAAGTTCTAGGGGACTGATGACCACAGATGTTAAGTCCCATAGTGCTCAGAGCCATTTGAACCATTTTTTACCGCATGATAAATTATTTTCTGCATTACTGTCACTTCACTGCTTGCTTCTCCCAGCCGATCTGCCACTGCACGTGGCCAACTTGAAATGGCCAATTTTTCATCCAACAAATTTAATTGTGACTGTGTCTGTCACAGATAGTTATTCAACGTTTTCTTTGTATTACTGGTATCTTGAGTCAGCTCCGTAGTCAACTCTCGTACTAACCTTGCATTGTTTAATACTCGCAACTGTAAATTAGATAACCAAGTTGCTTGCCATTCTATGACGCTATTCGTAGAACTTTGCCTTTTGCTGACTTGGCCATGTGTATGCTGTAAGTTACGAACATCATCCCTATGTGCTGCAGTAAACTAGCTCCCACAAGCAAGCAACTTAGTTTCCTCCGAAATATGGTCTGTGTACAGTATCCACCAGCTGTGATGACAATGCGTTTAATTTCGCATAGGTAAACTGTAACTCATTGTACATTCTTTGAACTTGCCTGAAAACAACACCTCTCCGTGCCTCATTATACAATTCCGAAAAAGCACCTTAGAGTCTCAGAATTTCATTCCTAATTTCTCAGGTTTCTTTGTTGATTTCAAGCAAGACATCCGATTGCCTAGAGAACAGCACATCTAATTTCAACGGATGCACAGGAGTTAAGCATTGTGTTCCAATCCTAACGAAATTTGGTCAACCAAGGACCACTCCCATAATCCAGGATGTCCTCATGATGTCGCCACCTGCAGAAAGAAACTGCCCGTCATCCCCGCTCCTTCTGAAACAAGTAACTAACGACAATTAGAAACTAGAAATATAAGCAACAAAAGCGTGGAAATATCCCTACAATAATAAGTGAAACATACGCATGGGAACGACAAGAATACACCAAATACACCAGAACATACCGTAAACAAATATCAGGAATAAATCTATCATCCACATACCATTGCAAAGAACCTAACAATGTAATCAATTATGTGGCCTCAAAGCATAACTGTGTCTCGTGCCTTGCGCAGTCTAACCATTAGAGGTCCCTTCTTTCTACCGACTGCGCCTTTGCGTACCAGGTAAGTCGCAGCTAATTGTGGCCCTGTATCCACGGTACCCGTGAACAGTTTGACCCAATTGATAAGCAAGATAGACCTTTCGATCTAAAACCGTATCTTTATTTTTATGTTAACTGGTGAGGTCATTTCAACTTCCTGATATGGTCCGTGATATTTGGTCAAGATGTTCTTCCCCTCTCCCTTTAGTGTACAGGGATTATTGACCAATAACCACTGCACTTTATAATACTGTGATAGTCTGCTCCTGGGCTTACTCGGCTTTTGCTGGGCTACTAGAGCCTTTGTGTTGGCCTTTAGTGCGTTTCTCCATATCTCTCGTACTCTTCTCGCAAACATCTTCTCTGATTCGCAATTCGGTCCTGCTTCAGGACAATACTGTGACAGTCTGCCCCTGCGCCTATTCAGCTATTACTGAGGTTCCAGAACCTTTATGTAGCCTTTTGTACCTTTCTTCACACCTCGCGTATTTTTCTCACAAATGTCTTTACTGATTCTCAATTCGGTTCTAGTTCAGGACCTATAATGTCAAAGAATGTCGGCATCTTCTTCCCATAAACCACCTCAAATGATGACATGGCTGTTTCCATATGAATCGTTGAGTTGTGTACTAACCACATATGTAGGGTAGGTATCCCTGTCGTTGTGGCTAGCATTCTCGTAAAAGCTTAGCACTTTCGAAATGATCTTATGGACACGCTCCATGCTACCGTTGGTTTGAGGGTTAAACGGGATCGTTCGCACCTCCCGAATACGCAACACATGACTTTGTTGTTGTTGTGGTCTTCAGTCCTGAGACTGGTTTGATGCAGCTCTCTATGCTACTCTATCCTATGCAAGCTTCTTCATCTCCCATTACCTACTGCAACCTACATCCTTCTGAATCTGCTTAATGTATTCATCTCTTGGTCTCCCTCTGCGATTTTTACCCTCCACGCTGCCCTCCAATACTAAATTGGTGTTCCCTCGATGTCTCAGAACATGTCCTACCAACCGATCCCTTCTTCTAGTCAAGTTGTGCCACAAGCTCCTCTTCTCCCCAATTCTATTCAATACCTCCTCATTAGTTATGTGATCTACCCATATAATCTTCAGCATGACATAGCAGTTTCATAAATTCCAATACTAAGTTCGTAGCTTCACATGCGATTATGTTATTAGACACTGCAAACTCCAGTACCCAGCTGTTAACAATGACCGGCCTCATTACTCACCTCTTAGTTTGGAATCGCTGTCATTACTAAATACCGTGAAAAAAGGTCGATGATCGTAAGCATATGCCTATATCCTGCAGATGTTCTGTTATATTGTCCGCAAATGTAGATCCCAAGCACTAGAAGTAGCTGCCAATGGATTTTCTGATACATCCGCTCCCTGTGCGCACGTTACATAGTCTCTGACTTACTGTTCCATGTCGATCTTCCTATTTCTCCACCAAAGCCTTTCTGTAACATGCCCATCTGTTGCTCGTCGGCCGCCATGACCTGACAATACACGGTCATGAGCCTGTTTAACCCTTTCTTTTGAAAAACTGCCGGGATCACGACACATGATCCGCATTTCGTGAGTCAACACAATAAATAATGTATCACAAAGAGCGGTTGTGACTTAAGGCCCGACAGTCTTCATCTGTCCGCCTCAGTAGCTGAGTGGTCAGCGGCGCCGAAGGGCATGCAAGGGCCCAGGTTTGATTCCCAGCTGGGAAACTAACCCCAACCCGGCTGTACATTCTTCTAACTCAATCACTGCATCTGACCAGCTTCCAAAAAATCTAATCTACGAGGAAAGTACTCAAGCTCTTGCTTTTGACGAAAATTTTTCTTTGTTAAGACCCACACTTGCTCTGTTGCAGCAGTAACTTAATCTGTAGCAGTAGCAGCACGTGTTACTTCCATTTTGCGTACTTTATCTGTGCTGTAATTAATACCAGAAACCCAAATGACTCATTAGTACATTAAAAATCTTATAAATTGTTTTTACCTGCTTATAATCACTCGCCTACGATCTGAACAATGGCGAGCCAAAAGACCAACACGTCCACAAGTAAAATATGTGACTGATAGATCTCTAGTGCATGGAAATTCGTACCTTGCAGGATTGCAAAACTGTCACCCTACTGGTACTATCCTTAAACAATGATGAGTTCAAGGGTTCACGTGGCTTGGGAAACGTAACCTTAAACACATTCTATCCAGTACTCCACAAATTAGGTCTAATAACTGAGAATAAATGCTGAGTGAAACATAAAGTGATATTCGCCGCGTCCATTGAGCTGAGCTGATACTGCTGAACTGGAGATATGCCAAGTAACACTGCTCATACGTAATTTACTGAAGTGCCCAGTCTTACCGCTCGACACAGAACTACTGTGTCTGCATGTCAAGAGTTGCTCTACAATCACTTCTCTCACCAAACTCCAGCGTTTCTACGTTGGACGAACTCTTCCCAACACAATCTATGTCGTGAAGTGTGACGGCGACTTGCTGACACCAGCTCTAATGACTCAGCCTGTTCTGGGTCGCTAGACGTAAGGATCGGTGGCAGCAATGCTGAGGGAGAGGGCAGGTTTACGCCGGGGCGTACAGTCAAACATTGGTGGTACAGACAGGCATTTATTCATACAACCTTATACAGTAGTCTGGCCATTCTCATAGCCGCACTGTGTGCTTGGAAATGCAGCTTGTCAAGGAATGCTGGTGACGACTCTTGGCTTGGATTGCAGAAGGAAGCAACTGTGATGCCGTGCAAACCACCAGCAGTCAAGGACGGCGGCTATGCACCCCACACTCTCCTCCCCCCCCCCCCCCCCTTGCGCTTACTCATGGTCCCATGTCGTGTGCTTATGTGCGGTAACCAACACGAGACGTCCATTGCCGTGCACCAATGCCCCAGTCACCCTCCTCCCCTCTCCTACACTCAAGGGCTCGAATAGGACGATGGCCGATGACATCTAGCTGGCTAGGAAACCGCAAGGACAAGCCTCAGCAATTCGATCACCGAAAGCTTCCAGTCTGTCAGCTGAAGTCCCTCAGCGGGAGGATGCTAGCCGCATAGAAGCTCCTTGCATTGGTGAGTTTTCCCAAATCCTTCAGTGCTACGCGACAGACAGTTACGCATCACTGGAACTCGACGAATTAGTCAGCAGGCAGGAAGTTGGCCGATCTTCACCAAGGATGGGTTGTGGTTTGTCTGAAACTCAAAAACCCATCTCTCCAGTTCTAGACGCAGACAGAATGGCAGCATGACTGAATGTTTTGAGTCACTAAGCTCGATTGATACCATAATAGCTACACTAATAGCTACACTTCTGACGTAGTTCTACCGGAGTGGACGAGTAGTTTTGCTTCATATCCTTTGACCTGTCAGCGTACCATAGCTCGCTCGGCCCCGAGTATAGGCTGTTGGGCCCAGCTAAATTGGCAACTTGTGAGGTTTTTGGTAGTTCTCAATAAAAACAATTTACCTCACTCTTGTGTTAGCTGTTCCCTGCACTCGACCTTTGACCAGTATCACAAACGCTTGTGCGCCTGGAGTGGTTTGTCATAATGTCTAAAGTACCATCCTATGGGTTACTTAGTTACCACATCAGTTGACCTGACCTCTACTGCCTGGCCGCAGTGAGAATAAAACATAAGAAATTCACAATTCGTGCGTTGAAACTTTCTGGGGAGTAGCGAGACTACAGCAATGGCATGGAAGAGTGCCCTAGAAGCCTCGCTTCATCCCGTGCTCAAGTAGCTAATAGTTGAAATTACAGATGACGTGTTGGCGCCAGTAACACTCCAGAAACCAGGTCGCCACCTACTATGTTCAGACCAACAGAGGGTTCATGCGTCCTCGGCAACCACGGACATCCCACAGCACGCAGCTGCCAGCAAGTCACTTCCTCCTAGTTAGCGGAGTTCTATAGAAACGTCCACCACTGCTTATGCGTTCCCTCTTGTGGCCAGACGTTCCCTGGTCTCTCAGCAAAGAGCCAGGGATGAACGCAGGGCAGATGCAGTCGATACTAGAGCACTGAAGATGTCGTGCACACGTGGCATAATATCTTTCATTTTCTGGATTAATTATAATCCGTTTTGCTGCATTTTTGTACTACGATTTGTTTCTGTGTTTTTTGAGTAATTTTTTGACTTTTGTAATTAGTTTATTGCAGTGTAATTTGAACGATAATAGTTTAGTGATTCTCGACCTTTCTGCGGCCTTTATCATTGAATGTGATGATAAGAAACCGATACACCGCTACAGAGTTAATATCTAACGGAGTTTGATGTGAGAAAAGTGTGTGAACATTCCTTTTTTTTTTTAATTACAGCAAAATACTTAACGTTTTATTAACGTTGAACAAATAAAATTTAAATATTTTGTAGGTCTTATATTAAAACAAGAAATAATGAAAGTAATTAAATGGTTCATGCTGCTTATTTCTAAAGAACTTTCGTATATTCAGTTTGGCTTCGGCCAATGCACATTATAAATAATGTTCCAAGTTCAGTTGGTTCCATGCCCTTGTTTTAGTTGCCACCATAGTCGCTAATCCACCACACATCTATAAATTGTGGTGAATGGAATGAGTAGTCTTAAGGATTTTCGTCAAAATAATGGATATTGTCACCAGTCTTCCTCCAAAATGCTATTAGTCCTGTTTGAGAGAAATCGGTTTTCGTTATGTTGTCTTCACTCAGTCCAGGAAATTTTACTTCCTTTTCTGAACGAAAATAACCAATCACTCAGTGAAAATGGTCTTAAAACCAATGCATTTAGTTGTCGATTCTCCAGTCCAGGAAAATAATTACTAGTTGAACTTATTAGTGACCATAATTGCTGTCTTATTTCAAGCGGGAATGAAATATTTTTTTCTGTAGCGCCGAGCGTCACTATAAGTTCTTGGAAAACGGAAGCTCCTTGATCTTCAGCCCAGTCTGGGAATAAAACTGGTCACTTCATCTTGTGCTCTCAAAATATTTGCCATATTTCCTTGCAAGATTAGGTGAAGCGTGTTTCTCTCTGCAAAGAAATCTGCAGGATATGCCATTTAGGAAGTAAGTGTATTACTTGTTATATTTTGATGTAATACTGGCTGCTTCTTCGTCCTCGCCACCTCGAGAAACAAAGAAATTTCTTTTTCAAGGTTGAGTAATCTGTTGTAATATTTACAACACGCTACACTGTACAACACCATGGCACCCGAAAGCCATCGTAATTCTGTGTGGAGCAAGAGTACATCGAATTTGGATCCAATCTCTTTGCACAACCCTTTGAGAACTTTTGTGTTTGTTGCACCATTTCGGGTGAGGTTTATCTGAATTAGTCCATTCAACAAATACAGTGGAAGTATTTTCGCTGTCAAAGCATAAAGATGTAAAATGCAGAAGCTGAACGTTGCATTTGAAGGAACTTCTAACACCATCTTGTAAAATCGATACTGAATGTTCGAAATGGAAGGTATTCCGTCTCTACATACATGTACCAACTTCGACCAATGTATCTCATTTTCATTATCAAAATTATTTACTGATAGGAAAACATTTTCACCACGATGATCTTATTTCGCTTAGTACTGCGTCAGAAATAACCAAATTTATGTCCTTGACACGACTTGTGGCTGTGTTCCAGAAAGAGACATTTTTACACGTTGCTCTCCTACCTATACAGCCTTTAGCAAGCAAGGCTTGACGAGATTCTCTCTTATTGCTGAGGTTTCTTGGTTTAGCGATTGGAAGAGCCTTTCAGCATGAAGCTTCAAGACAGACTTTTATTGATTGGAAAAAGTAATCTGATGAATCCATACATCGACTTCTCAATGCGACATCACTGCGTTTGAATATGTAACCGTCATGTTCAGCGCACTCTGCATGATTTCTTTCAAAGTGATTTTTCAATCTGCTGAATTTCAAAGCCTTTGTTGTTACAATTGCACAGAACACACTGCCGCTTTTCGTCAGCGTTATCAGTTATTGTGTTAACCGTATTTTAGAAAAGATTCACTATATGACTTTTCCAAGTGGCATTGCTCTAGACAGAAGGAACTATGGCCTAAAATAGAGTACTTAAGAACAAGAAAAACTCCGTAAAATGTGTCCCGACAGTGTAATCAAGAAAGTAATGCAAGTGATATTTACTACATTAATAATTTTGGGGTTATTGAATTTGCAGCTGAATTAATGAAATTTTTTTTTTTTTTTCCGTACACATTCTGCCACATTTTATTGTATTGCATCCACAGTGACCTGAAGTATATACATATTTACTTTCTGATCATGCCATTTGTTTATCTGTACATGCACGTAATTTCAGAATCAGCAAGAAAATACACTCCTGGAAATTGAAATAAGAACACCGTGAATTCATTGTCCCAGGAAGGGGAAACTTTATTGACACATTCCTGGGGTCAGATACATCACATGATCACACTGACAGAACCACAGGCACATAGACACAGGCAACAGAGCATGCACAATGTCGGCACTAGTACAGTGTATATCCACCTTTCGCAGCAATGCAGGCTGCTATTCTCCCATGGAGACGATCGTAGAGATGCTGGATGTAGTCCTGTGGAACGGCTTGCCATGCCATTTTCACCTGGCGCCTCAGTTGGACCAGCGTTCGTGCTGGACGTGCAGACCGCGTGAGACGACGCTTCATCCAGTCCCAAACATGCTCAATGGGGGGGGGACAGATCCGGAGATCTTGCTGGCCAGGGTAGTTGACTTACACCTTCTAGAGCGCGTTGGGTGGCACGGGATACATGCGGACGTGCATTGTCCTGTTGGAACAGCAAGTTCCCTTGCCGGTCTAAGAATGGCAGAACGATGGGTTCGATGACGGTTTGGATGTACCGTGTGGTGTACGGCCAGTGTAGGAGATCGCTCCCCACACCATGATGCCGGGTGTTGGCCCTGTGTGCCTCGGTCGTATGCAGTCCTGATTGTGGCGCTCACCTGCACGGCGCCAAACACGCGTACGACCATCATTGGCACCAAGGCAGAAGCGACTCTCATCGCTGAAGACGACACGTCTCCATTCGTCCCTCCATTCACGCCTGTCGCGACACCACTGGAGGCGGGCTGCACGATGTTGGAGCGTGAGCGGAAGACGGCCTAACGGTGTGCGGGACCGTAGCCCAGCTTCATGGAGACGGTTGCGAATGGTCCTCGCCGATACCCCAGGAGCAACAGTGTCCCTAATTTGCTGGGAAGTGGCGGTGCGGTCCCCTACGGCACTGCGTAGGATCCTACGGTCTTGGCGTGCATTCGTGGGTCGCTGCGGTCCGGTCCCAGGTCGACGGGCACGTGCACCTTCCGCCGACCACTGGCGACAACATCGATGTACTGTGGAGACCTCACGCCCCACGTGTTGAGCAATTCGGCGGTACGTCCACCCGGCCTCCCGCATGCCCACTATACGCCCTCGCTCAAAGTCCGTCAACTGCACATACGGTTCACGTCCACGCTGTCGCGGCATGCTACCAGTGTTAAAGACTGCGATGGAGCTCCGTATGCCACGGCAAACTGGCTGACACTGACGGCGGCGGTGCACAAATGCTGCGCAGCTAGCGCCATTCGACGGCCAACACCGCGGTTCCTGGTGTGTCCGCTGTGCCGTGCGTGTGATCATTGCTTGTACAGCCCTCTCGCAGTGTCCGGAGCAAGTATGGTGGGTCTGACACACCGGTGTCAATGTGTTCTTTTTTCCATTTCCAGGAGTGTATTTTTGAATGGTAGTATTTGTACATCATAAGCTTAAACACGAAGCATGTACCAGCGAAATGAAAGAGAAGACCTGGCCATTGTATGAGTACTGTGTTTACGCCTGAGAACGAAAGAGAGAGAGAGAGAGAGAGAGAGAGAGAGAGAGAGAAAGATGCTGAACCCATACGCTACCGTCGTCTTGTACGCACTGGGACGCAAAATTGTACACGTTCATTCAAAACTGCGGCAACTCAGTGATTCCCCGACATTGTGTCTTCAGTCTCTAACATTGCATCTTAAATCTGGCTTCTGCAGGACGGTATTTCGCAGGTTTTGAAACCTACTAGAAACCGGATTATCATATCAGTATTGCGGAGCATTGCCAGTGCGGACATGAGTCAGTGACATGTGAGAAGTAGATATCGCACTGCACCACCATGAAGAACACAGTTTGACAGGTTACGACACGCAATTTACTTCATAAAGGGCCTTCTGTTTACAGGCGAAGTGACCCAGTGATAGCCTGTATACGCAGTGCTAGAGTGTGTTCTCATTAAGTATCATGTGGGACCCTAAAGTGTCTAAATAATACACAGGTCACTTTAAAGAAAAGTGGAAATTTGGTACCCCAAAGATAATAATTAGCAAATACAAACAAGAAAGTGATTGTTGTCAAAACGTCGTGAGAGGTGTCGGCTGCGAAATCGATGAAGAAAAATATGCAAGTTTTGATAGTAATCGTTGGTACTTTCGGGTACCTACCCTCCTTAAATCGCTCACCCTATATTGTCTTGCTGTCAGTTGAATTACCACCTAATTTATTCGTTGTTGATAAATGTTACCCATACATTTCGTTGTCTCCTAGACCACGCCTGTTGACCTCCTGTTTTCGTCAGTATAGTAAAAATTTGTTCGCAGAAACGTGTCGCTTTCAACGACCCTAGCTTTGTTGAATGGTGGAATGTGGAGGAAGATATCGCTGATATAGATCAAGAAATAGACGAATAAGATGACGTTTTCTGAATAAGATGACGTTTTTATACAACAGCCGGTAATCACAGCTATGGTAGTGAACACGACAACTATTCAAAGTGAGCAGTTCACGACAATTCTGATAGGAACCTTCCTGTTTCTCTGATGAACTACTTAAAGTGGTACTGAGAATTATATGTATCCTGAATGATGACAAAAATTTAGATCTGAGAATTAAATGTCAGTTTTCGCAGACTTTCCTCTTGTAAGTATCGAATGTAATTTTTAAGTTCAAGTTTAAACCCTGGAATTCGAATCTTGTTTTTGAACGATGTCTGCCTTGAGTAAAACACAATTTCATCTTTTCTTCTGCTTCCCAGACATGTTTCGCTGAAATTCTGGCATTATGAGTGGGCTTCTACTGTCTATTAAACAGCAGATATGCCCTTTACTAATTGCACATATATAATTTTGAGTTTTGAAGGCAGTATTTACAAATTAGAAAAAAAGGCAAAGGTCTGTATATAAACCTTTATAACACATTCTGTGGTTTTCAGGGGTTTTTAAGTTTTTAATGCAGTTTTTTATTTTATAGTTGTAAGTGCCATAAAATATATAAAAACCCGGGGAAACCACAGCATGTAGTAATAAGGAATGTACATACAAAATTTTCCTGTTTTTCAAATTTTGAATAGTGTCTGAAAAACTCAAATTGATATGAGTACAGGCAGAGTACTTTTTCTGTTTAATAGAAAGACAATAAAAGCCCAGTGATGATCTGAAACTTCAGCAAAACATGCTTTCGAAACAGAAAAAAAGATAAAACTTTGTTTAGCTTAAGGTGTAACACCTACATAAACAAGCTTACACTGACACAAGGGCTTCCACATCAGCCTTAAATTTAATTTTATGTGAACATTTCCTTTACTGACATAGTACAATTTTTCATAATGTAAAATTCAGTTTTCTAGCAGTTTGTTTATATACACTATTTAAAAAAGCTCACAGAAGTATGTGATTTTGTGTGAAAAAAGTAAAATACAGCAAGCATTCTTTAGTGCAAAAAATTCAACTGGCAGTAGTTAAATAACACTTCAGTAACTATGAAAATAAATTTTGTATAACTTAAATGAAAAATTTCAAATGATTTGGAAATTAAATCTCAGCCTAAATTAAAAGGTCCCAGATCCTCAACTCGCAGTATCAGTTACAGGGAAGTAACTTCATGAGTTAAAGGTTAAGGTACTTTGTGTAAAAATTTACGTTTTGTTCAGTGCTTCTTTAATTCTGTCATTTAAGTTTATTGAGTGGATTATAAACAGTTCTTAATATTTCTTCAGAATTAGGATTCCTGTTGTGAGGTACATATAATTATATCTGTAGTAATCTGCTTTGATATCAACTCATATAGTGATCATTCGGAAACAGTTCATCAAAAAAGTTAAATTAATAGACATTTTTCTCAAGATAATATTTTCCATTTGTGAAGCAACATTTGATAACATTTCTGTACCAGCATGGAAGAGGTCAACTGCAATTTGAGCTGTTTCAAATAGAACCACACTATCCTCTTTTAAATTATTATTCTCCATTTCCAAATGCGTTACTTTGTTGTTAAATCTCTATTCAGTGCATCCTCTAATTGATGGTGCAATGTTACCAGACACGGATTTTTCAAACCACTTTGTCTCTAATTTCTTAAATGGCATTATGAGTTAATATAAGCTTGCTTCATCAATAAATGTAGTTTTCAGATCTATATCCTGCAGTTCACAGTGATACCTCCGGTAAGTATCTAAGTTGTAACGAATTATCATCAACATTCTATCTGATAGGTTGTTTTGTGTTATTATACTCCACTATTTAAGCTATATCTTTAAATTTAAAGCAAGGACTATTCTTACCATCATCTGTGTCCATAGCTTAGTTGTTAGAATGGCTTACTGCCATTTGGGGGATGCAGGTTCAATTTATAGCACTGCCAGGGACTTTCCTTTGGTGGGAGGAATGGTATGAGGAGCACCCAGCTTCCAGAGACCAACTGAAGAGCTACTCGGCTGATTAGTAGCAGTTCCAAGATCAATAAACCACACAACAATTAGGAGAGCAGGGTGCCGACTCCATGCCACTCTGCATCACATCAGATGATTCATGGACAGGGGATGACATGGTGGTTTGTCAAGCAGAATAGGCCACAAAACGGAAATTTACCTTTTTCACCTTCTATTCTTATCATCAAAACATTATAAAAATTTCTTGTCTTTGTTCAAAAGTTTGTTGTTAACAAAATCAATGAATGGCTTCATTTACATATATTATTTTTGTACAGGTAATTTCGTTTACTGGTGAGAGACATCATCCTGACCATTATCACAATCATCTTCAATGTGCTTGAAATTTTCAATGAGTAGGAAATATCATATAAAAATCTAAAAATCCCAATAGATAATAGAATTAATATATATGACACGGATTCATTACGAAAAATGTTATTTTTCAGTAACTTTGAACAAGGACTGTCAGAAACGTGTAAAATTATGTTTCTCATCTAACGGCATCTTCAGTAGTTTTGTATGCAACTGTTTTAGCTACTCTTTCCCTTGTTAGTTATCATTGTATGTAGTCATATTCTAAAGTGAGTGGGTTATTGTATTTTATCTCAGGGTATTCTAAGTTGTAGTTGTTGTAACAGTTTAATAAAATTCATTTCGATAATGTTAATATTTGCAGGAGATCTATTCAGATTCCCTGCAATATTGGATACTCCATAATGAATAAAATATAAAATATCATTTTATATCAGATTTCGGATGGAAAAGAGAAGGTTATAGCCTACGCTTCTAGGTCACTTACAAAAGCCGAGAGAAACTACTCAACTACATGAAGAGATTGTCTTGCTGTGATTTGGGCCATGTGCAGATTTCGACAGTATCTCTGTGGAAGGCCATTCACAGTTGTTACAGACCAGCATTCACTTTGTTGGTTGATAGGTCTTAAGGATCCAACAGGACTACTCGCCAGGTGGACACTGCATCTTCAAGAGTATGACATTACCATAGTGTACAAAACTGGGAGAAAATACCAAGATGCCGACTATCTCTCAAGAAACCCTGTGCAAGACCACCAAAACTTTGACGAAGATAGTGACTGTCTTGCTGCTCTCCAGGATCTCTCTGCTGAGCAGAAGAAGGGCGCCAAGATATCTCAAATTATGCTTGCCTTAAATCAGTCAGGGGATGTGAGAGGACAATTTAAGGTAGTTAATAGGTTACTTTGCAAGGAAAACTTTAATCCATTTGGAAAGAGGTGGCTGCCAGTGATTTGTAAACACATGTGCTTAGATGTTCTACAGAAATTCCATGACACACTTGAGGGCGGACTTTTAGGATTTATTAAGACATACGATAGGGTCCGCAAGAGATTTTTTCGCGCCAGGTTTATTCAGAAGTGTCCGTCACTATGTGTCACACTGTCGAGAGTGCCAGAGAAGAAAGGCAGTTCCTCAGAAACCACCTGGGCGACTCATACCAATTCCACCAGCCGGAACGCCTTTCCAGCGTGTTGGGATTGACATCCTCGGACGATTCCCAACGACTGCTGGTGGCAAAAATGGATTAATGTTTGCACTGATTATCAGACGCGCTATGCCATTACAAAAGCCGTGAAAACAGCCGAAGCACTCAAGGTAGCCAGATTCATCGTAGAAGACATCGTTTTAAAACACGGTGCCCCAAGGTCGTTAATTGCGGATTGATGGAAGTTCTTCAATGGAATCTTGTGACAGAGATAAACCGACGGTGCAACATTACTCATCACTTGACGACTGCTTGCCATCTGCAAACTAACTGGCTTACTTAACGCCTTAATAAGACCCTGGTCGACATGCTATCAATATTTGTCATTGTTGAGCAAAGCAACGGGGATGAGGTGCTACCTTTCGTGACGTTTGCCTACAACATTGTCAAGCAAGACACCACAGGATTTACGCCATTTTTCCTGGTGCATGTGCGTGAGGCGACGACGACGATGGACACTGTGTTTCCGTTAAAACCTGATGAACGGACGACGACTACATCGGCTAGGTATTAACCAGAGCTGAGGAAGCTCGGCAGTTAGCTCGACTCTGCACGCTGCAGACTCAAGAAAACGGTCACCAAAGGCACGACGTGAGCCACCACCCTGTTGTCTACCAGCCTGATGACCTCGTCTGGATCTGCACTCCCGTTTGGAAGGTTGGCCTCTCTGAGAAGCTCCTCAGGCGCAGCTTTGGACCGCATAAGTTTGTAAGAAAGTTGTCTGATGTTACTTACGAAGTTGAAAATTTCGACCCCGACACAGGACGTCGAAATATCAGAGATACGGTCCACGTCCTTCGAATGAAGCCCTATAAGGATCCTGCAACCCATGGTAAATTCGAAGCTCCAGCGACAGGCGACAAGCGGAAAGGTGACGAAGAGCGTAGTGGCAAAAGAAGTTCTAAGAAGATCACCGCCAGGGCGAACATCAGTCATCGGGAGTCGGAGGATGCAGGACCGATGACTCGTTCCTGGACTAGGATGACGTAACACCGAGACGCTGTTCTCTTAAGGAGGGAGCAATGTCGCAGAAGAAGCGGTGTAGTACAGTCGCTGTAGTGTAGTGGTTATGATACTGGACTGTTGCTTGGACGGTCGTGAGTTCAAAACTCCCCTGAACTGTGGAGTACATTCGAGAAGTATCCACAAATGGCAAGAATCATCGCAGTGGAATGTTCTGTAGCTGTATGTATACCGTATGTGTTCTGGCCGGAGGCAGTTCGCTCCGCGCTCTTGTATGTGCAAGTGCTGAATAAACCTTCGTTAAGTGAAGTTAGTATTCGTCTACTTACACCTTCCTCTACGTGACAATATGATCCTAAGAGTATTAATAAGATCAATACAACTGTATTGTGCCCGAAAACCGATTTGTTCTTTATGCAGTCGATATTCAACTCAGTCTTTAATCCTTTTTACAATAACTCTGGTGAAAGACTCATTGAAGGTGTTACAGAGAAGTGCGGCAGTCCACAACGTGTACATCCGACTAAACAAGTGTTACTTGCCGTGGTGTGTTGTTCTCCGTTGATTACCACAAGTGATAAGTGATAAGTGAGTGAAAAATGGGAAGAGCACGAGTAAGCGGCAGCAGGCGAGGTTACAGGGGCGCAGGCAGCGCGGGCGTCCGGTCTCCGGCGGCAGGTGGGGCCTCGCTTCCCGACATCGGGGAGCTCGTCCGGTCCCAGGTGAGTGCGGCGCTGCACAGTAAAGACACGCTAGACGTAATAGTGCAATCCATCACGGACTCTGTGACGGCCGCGGTCATGGACAAACTGCAAGAGTCTGTCGGGCGAAACAGCACCGAAATCCAGTCTCTTAAAAAGTCCTTGGCCGCACAAGAGAAAAAAGCCGCCGACCTAGAAGCTAAACTGTCTGCGGCCACCGATGAAATTGAGCAGTATCAGCGAAGGAACAGCTTGCGCTTGTTCGGGGTAGCTGAAAACGATCGTGAAAACACCGACGACCTGGCCATTACCCTCGTGCGTGAAAAACTTGGTGTGCAGATCGACGTGGCCGATATTGACAGAAGCCACCGTGTTGGGCGCAGGATACCAGGTGCGATGAAACCCAGGCCCATAATAATTAAATTTGTGTCATACCGGAAAAGAGCTGAAGTGTTTGCTCAGAAAAGAAAACTCGCCAAGAGTGGGTTTACCCTGAGGGAAGATCTGACGCGCGAAAGACTAAAAGTTTTGAACACTGCGATCACACAGTTCGGCCTTCAAAATGTATGGACCCAGGATGGCAGGATCGTAGTCAAGACGGAAGGAGGGAGGAAAACGGTGACGAACATGTCCGAACTGAAAGACTGAGCGAAATCTCGCGAGACACAAAGTCTCATATTTTACTCTGTCTAATATAAGTTAATTTTTATTCTTTCTTTTTATTTTTTTACGTAAATATTGCTTCGTTATTTCTATATGTACCATAAGTACTCTATTTAAAATCAGTCAATTGTTTCACATAAATATTGCTTCTTTAGTAGCCTATCATATGTGCTCATTTATATTCATATTGTCAGTCAAACGGGAATTAACATTCTCCATTAACAGAAATCTCCTTAAAACCGCCTTTCTATATCTGTTATTTTCATCCTCGTCACTACCACTACTACTACTACTATCTTTTTCGTAACCACTACTGCCACTTTCCATCTTTCTTTTCGCTCCCTTCTCCGATAGCTCCAGCTTGTTTTTCACCTTTAGCCCACAGACGCTTGAGTCAGTCACGACCTTGGACACACCTGTAAATATGTCTTCCCCCGCGAAATCCAGCTTTTGTCCCTCTTCCGGCCAGCAGGTAGACGGAGCGCGCTCGGTCCTACAGGCGGCCACAATGGGACGGACCGGTTCCGGCGGCGGGCTCTTTGTGGCCCACGCGAACGCTCAGTCGCTAACGGCTCACTTCGACGAGTTCTGTGACCTGTTCTGCCAATCGCTGTTCCATATTATCCTCGTCTCTGAAACTTGGTTGAAACCAAACATTTCTTCCGACACTATCCGAATCACTGGTTACTCTCTCCTAAGGGCAGATCGTGAAACACGACGCGGGGGTGGTGTGGGTGCCTATATTCGCTCTGATCTGAGACCTACTATACTATGCACATCGGATGCAAAGGGCGAAGGAGAAGCAGAGTTCTTGTTTTTCGAAATAAATACATCAAATCAGAAACTGCTAATTGGAGTAATATATAAACCTCCAAATGTCGGTGCTATGTCCTCCTTTCAGTCTGCCCTGTCCTCGCTCGTGACACTGTATGAACACATAATCATTATGGGCGACACAAACATCGACTTACAGTTAAAATCTCCCTCTGCAGAAAAACTTAGGAGACTGTTCCACTCCAATGATATGAGTTTAACACCGCTGGACCCAACTCATCACACGCCACACAGCCATACACTCATAGATATAATAGCAACAAAGCGACCAGATAAAATAATTCGCGCCAATCAGACATCCGCTCCAGGACTCTCTGCTCATGACGTGATTTTCTTAAATTACTCAGTACATACTACCAAAGAAAAGTCTCACCTGGTAACCTACAGAAACCTAAAAAATGTTAACCATGACGCTCTTCAAAAGGATTGCTCAGACATCCCTTGGCATGATATAAGCAATGAACCGACTTTAGACGGAAAAATTCGGGAATTATGTCGCAAAATTATTGCACTGTATGATAAACATGCTCCTCAACGCACTGTCAATGTAAAGAGAGCTCCCGCTCCGTGGCTCACCACTGCATTACGCCAGTTAATGAATGAACGTGATGCTGCACATAGGGCCTTCAAGCGTAACCCAACTCCCGAGGCGTACGAAGCTTATAGGAAACTCCGAAATAGAACCAAGCAAAGCGTGAGGAATGCCAAAATCAGACATGCCCGCTCTGTCGTATGCGGCATATCAAAACCTGCTGCACTGTGGAAAAAGCTGCGCAGTTTCGGTATAGGGAAGCGAAGATCTGACGCTGTTTATCAAGCGTCTGCAGAAGAATTAAACGATTTCTTCTCAACAGCCGTAAACTGCCACACAGCGACAAATTACCAGCCCCAAGATATCAATCTCTCGAGAGACAAGTTTTTCCTAAAACATGTCACTACCGGCACAGTACACAAGGCAATTATGAGAATCTCTTCCGAGGCAGTAGGAAATGATGGAGTGAGCATTGGCATGATTAAGAACGTCGTAAACACTATTACCCCAGTTATCACAGACATCTTCAACCTGTCTCTTGTCAGTAGTACATATCCTACTGAGTGGAAGCAAAGCTTAATTCAACCTATACCCAAGACTGACAACCCTAAGTCGCCAGGTGACTACAGGCCGATCAGCATACTTCCTGCAATATCTAAAGCCCTAGAACACATCGTCCACGAACAGCTGACGGATTACCTCAAAACTCATAACATCCACGACAAATATCAGTCAGGCTTTCGAAAGCACCATAGTACAGCAACTGCATTAATCAAAGTAACTGATGACATTAAACATGCTATGGACAGACGTGAAGCTACCATCCTAACACTGCTTGACTTTAGCAAGGCATTTGATACAGTTGACTTTGATATATTACTAATTAAAATGAAGCAGCTGAATTTCTCAAACAGCGCAATACACTGGTTCGACAGCTACCTCAAAAACAGAAGGCAACAAGTCATTTGTGGGTCGGAAAAGTCATCATGGAAAAACGTGCGCTCTGGAGTTCCCCAAGGCTCCGTCCTTGGTCCATTACTCTTCTCACTGTACATTAATGATATTTCTTCAGTGATTCACTCCTGCAACTACCATCTATATGCCGACGACATCCAACTGTACATAAGTGCAAGCCCCAAGAACATTCCTGACGCAGTAGCGAGTATGAACGCAGATCTTTGCTCTGTTTCTCGATGGGCACAGAACCTAGGTCTGAAACTAAACCCCAAGAAATCCCAGGTCATACTTATATCTCATCCAAAGTTAATCAGTCGATACTTTCGCGAAACAGTCCCTCAAATACTCCTCAATGGTACCCAACTACCATACCAAAAAACCGTAAAAGACCTTGGAATAATCTTGGATGAACACCTAAACTGGGAAGAACAAACAGTCACAGCTTGCCGGAAATCGCTCTCCTCCCTACATGCAATTCAAAAATTTAGAAAAATATTTCCAACCCATGTTAAACAAAAATTAGTCCAAACACTAGTCTTGCCTAATCTTTACTACTGTGATGTAGTTCAACATGGCACAAATAATGAAAATTCGAGATGCCTCGAGCTAGTGATGAATGCTTGTGTTAGATACGTATGCAACATACGGTTGTATGATCATATCAGTCCTTCATACTCCCAGCTAGGTTGGATACGCCCACATAAGGCACGCGATCTCCACACGATGTGCTTACTTCATCGATTTCTTAGCCACTGGTGCCCCCAATACTTATCTTCTCACATTAAACACCTATCATCATTCCACAACCGCAATACCAGATCGGATACGTCTAGCATCTTGGCTGTACCTTTACATAACACAAAATCTTTCTCCGTGTCATTCTCCATCTCAGCCATACGACTATGGAACGCGCTCCCCTGTGATCTGCGTCTTATCCAAAACCACTCAACATTCAAGAGGGAACTTAAGACTTACATATTAGGGACGGTATAGCCACCATTGTTGTGCCCCCCCTCATCTTTTTCTTTCTCCTCTCCATCATAGCTTCGAATTTTACCATTCTATTTCTCTTCCTCTAACCTATCTACCTCTTCTATATCTCTTTCACCCCATTCCATCGTCTTATGTCTCTGCTTGATGAGAATAACTCACAAGCTGCAAGAATATAACGAGTAAATTCCCAACTAGCAATAGGACTGACACTCATAAAAGAAAAATATGTTTACTTTCATATACATAGTCATTATTATTATTATTATTATCATTATTATTATTATTATTATTATTCTTGATTGTTATAATTATTTTTTGATTGTTATAATTATCATTGTACTACTTTTATAATCTCTATTTTTTTTTCTTTAACATTAATACCGTATAACATGTTATATGTCCTAATTTTCTGTAGACACTGAAATTTGTTGAATCTGAGTATGCCTGGTTAGGTGTAAGAGAGGGCCTGAAGGCCCTAATCTTGCCAGGTAAAATAAATGCATAAATAAATAAATAAATAAAATAAAGACTCAATGGGTACTGACAGCTATGTACCAACACACCAGTTGTTACACTCTGACAAATTTCGTTTTCTTGGGAGCTTTACCACTTTTCCACTCCTTTGCAGTATTTTCTTTGAGCCAAATACGCTAGAGAAGGGATAGAGCATTTTAACAGTACCTTCGATATTTTGTTTTAGTCCTTGCCTGCAGCTAATTTCATTCCATGTGTCATAAGAAATCCATTATTTCCTTTGATTAACCTTAAATCCTAATATATTCTCTCCAACATCCAGATAGCTGCCTTTAAGATTTTACCAACCTATTTGAGTTCCTTCTAGCGCAAAGCTTTTAGAATTACAAATAGGTATTAACAAATACACACCATGTTTTACGTTATATGGAAATGTCAATGCAAATAAGGAGTAAGGAAGCATGTAAATGTGTTAAGAACAATGTTAAGAAGTTGTTTATTTGGTCACTAGCATCAGCATTACATCAAGTTGATCCTAGAAAGCGCAAAAAACATAATTGAACTAATAACTTTGAAGAATAAATGAAAGAATTAGACGGAAATTTAGATGTAATAGAATATCCAGTTAATACCGAGGATATATCTAAAATGAGTGTAAAACCAAAACATCGGTTATGTACATGCATATGATGAGACGTAAGTGATACACGCATTAATGTTTACTAAATGCTAAATGAAAATACATGCAGATCTTCTGTGCGTTAAAGATAATAATAATCCACACAACACTGGATTAAAAATGTGCCTCTTTTAGTTCTTTCTCGGTAAACAACACATACTGAAAAAGTTATATACAGAGAATATGACTGCAACACTTTGTTTCAGAAAAGACTCTAAATAATCACAAGGAAGACTGTTCAAAAAACGAACCTTTTAAAATTACCGAACATGGTGAACACACGCGACTTAGGTGAGTACATTTGTGATCTAGACTGACTTTGAAAGCTTGCGTGTGAAAATGGGTACACATAAACTATATCCAGATGAATTTTATACAGTGAATCAGTGTTGATTACAGCCGCGTGGGGTAGCCGCGCGGTCTAGGCATTTTGTCACGGTTCGCGCTGCTTCCCCCGTCGGAGGTTCGAATCCTCCCTCGGGCATGGGTGTGTCTCGTCCTTAGTGTAAGCTAGTCTAAGTTACATTAAGTAGTGTGTAAACCTAGGGAGCGATGACCTCAGCAGTTTCGTCCCATTACCAAAAGTGTTGATTACAGTGTCTATCTTTGTACACTACACCTTTACAGTACATCTTTTAAATAAACACGCATGTCTCAGGGACAGACACTGTGAATAGAGCTGTTGAAGTACTGCGAAATCGATTCACATTTGGAAATACATACTGACTTCAGCAGCTGCCTATCTGAGAGGACGCGCAGCAGTGCCCCCAGCAGCAGCAGTTGTCTGGTAAACAGTAAATTAATTTAGTCTTTGCTTTTCTCACGTGCTTTTGCAAAGAAGTGAACTATACGTCTGTATTTTACTGTGTAGACCAGAGGTTAGAAAATTAATCGTAGTTTTTGATTTTGCGTAAGTCTTCTGAATATCCTTGTGTACTGTAAATTTTCAAGTCTCCAGAAACTCCGTCACGCCACTACATTTTAATTTTGTGTTAGTGGATGGCATACAGTTTAGATCAGTATATTCTAGTTTGAATATTTATCTCGTGCAGTTACTTATCGGTAAACAGGGTTTGTAATGACAGGTATCTGTAAATACATCAACTTCAGTTGAGAAATTTATTCCTGTGTAATAGCTCGCGGTCTCAGAGTACAGTGAGAAATGTGCACAGTAATTTTTAGTGTTACTTTATTCTCCTTTTGTACACTACTGGCCATTAAAATTGCTACACCAGGAAGAAATGCAGATGATAAACGGTTGTTCATTGGACAAATATATTATACTAGAACTGACATGTGATTACATTTTCACGCAATTTGGGTGCATAGATCTTGAGAAATCAGTACCCAGAACAACCACCTCTCGCCGTAATAACGACCTTGATGCGCCTGCGCATTGAGTCAAACAGAGCTTGGATGGCGTGTACAGGCACAGCTGCCCATGCAGCTTCTACACGGGGGCTATGCGTGAAGCGTTCATTGAATTCGAAAGTAAAATTCTATGTACCGACTTGACAGAAAATCCTAGGAAGTTCTGGTCTTACGTTAAATCAGTAAGTGGCTCGAAACAGCATATCCAGACACTACGGGATGATGATGGCATTGAAACAGAGGATGACAGGCGTAAAGCTGAAATACTAAACACCTTTTTCCAAAGCTGTTTCACAGAGGAAGACCGCACTGCAGTTCCTTCTCTAAATCCTCGCACAAACGAAAAAATGGCTGACATCGAAATAAGTGTCCAAGGAATAGAAAAGCAACTGGAATCACTCAATAGAGGAAAGTTCACTGGACCTGACGGGATACCAATTCGATTCTACACAGAGTACGCGAAAGAACTTGCCCCCCTTCTAACAGCCGTGTACCGCAAGTCTCTAGAGGAACGGAGGGTTCCAAATGATTGGAAAAGAGCACAGATAGTCCCAGTCTTCAAGAAGGGTCGTCGAGCAGATGCGCAAAACTATAGACCTATATCTCTTACGTCGATCTCTTGTAGAATTTTAGAACATGTTTTTTGCTCGCGTATCATGTCATTTCTGGAAACCCAGAATTTACTATGTAGGAATCAACATGGATTCCGGAAACAGCGATCGTGTGAGACCCAACTCGCCTTATTTGTTCATGAGACCCAGAAAATATTAGATACAGGCTCCCAGGTAGATGCTATTTTTCTTGACTTCCGGAAGGCGTTCGATACAGTTCCGCACTGTCGCCTGATAAACAAAGTAAGAGCCTACGGAATATCAGACCAGCTGTGTGGCTGGATTGAAGAGTTTTTAGCAAACAGAACACAGCATGTTGCTATCAATGGAGAGACGTCTACAGACGTTAAAGTAACCTCTGGCGTGCCACAGGGGAGTGTTATGGGTCCAATGACTTAGTAGATACGTGTCGGAAGTTCCATGCGGCTTTTCGCGGATGATGCTGTAGTGTACAGAGAAGTTGCTGCATTAGAAAATTGTAGCGAAATACAGGAAGATCTGCAACGGATAGGCACTTGGTGCAGGGAGTGGCAACTGACCCTTAACATAGACAAATGTAATGTATTGCGAATACATAGAAAGAAGGATCCTTTATTGTATGATTATATGATAGCGGAACAAACACTGGTAGCAGTTACTTCTGTAAAATATCTGGGAGTATGCGTACGGAACGATTTGAAGTGGAATGATCACATAAAATTAATTGTTGGTAAGGCGGGTACCAGGTTGAGATTCATTGGGAGAGTGCTTAGAAAATGTAGTCCATCAACAAAGGAGGTGGCTTACAAAACGCTCGTTCGACCTATACTTGAGTATTGCTCATCAGTGTGGGATCCGTACCAGGTCGGGTTGACGGAGGAGATAGAGAAGATCCAAAGAAGAGCGGCGCGTTTCGTCACTGGGTTATTTGGTAACCGTGATAGCGTTACGGAGATGTTTAATAAACTCAAGTGGCAGACTCTGCAAGAGAGGCGCTCTGCATCGCGGTGTAGCTTGCTCGCCAGGTTTCGAGAGGGTGCGTTTCTGGATGAGGTATCGAATATATTGCTTCCCCCTACTTATACTTCCCGAGGAGATCACGAATGTAAAATTAGAGAGATTAGAGCGCGCACGGAGGCTTTCAGACAGTCGTTCTTCCCGCGAACCATACGCGACTGGAACAGGAAAGGGAGGTAATGACAGTGGCACGTAAAGTGCCCTCCGCCACACACCGTTGGGTGGCTTGCGGAGTATCAATGTAGATGTAGATGTAGATGTAGATATCACAATTCATCAAGAGTAGTGACTGGCGTATTGTGACGAGCCAGTTGCTCGGCCACCATTGACCAGACGTTTTCAGTTGGTGAGATATCTGGAGAACGTGCTGGGCAGAGCAGCAGCCGAGCGTTTTCTGTATCCAGAAAGGCCCGTACAGCACCTGCAACATGCGGTCGTGCATTATCCTGCTGAAATGTAGGGTTTCAAAAGGGATCGAATGAAGGCAGAGCCACGTATCGTAACACATCTGAAATGTAACGTCCATTGTTCAAAGTGTCGTCAATGCGAACGAGAGGTGACCGAGAACGTGTAACCAATGGCATCCCATACCAGCCGGCCGTAGTGGCCGAGCGGTTCTAGGCGCTACAGTCTGGAACCGCGCGACCGGTACGGTCGCAGATTCGAATCCTGCCCCGGCATGGATGTGTGTGATGTCCATAGGTTAGTCAGGTTTAAGTAGCTCTAAGTTATAGTGGCCTGATGACCACAGACGTTAAGTCCCATAGTGCTCAGAGCCATTTGAACCAACCCCATACCCTCACCCCGGGTGATATGCCAGTATGGTGATGACGAACACACGCTTCCAAATTGCGATGACGCCAAACACGGATGCGACCATCATGATGCTGTAAACAGAACCTGGATTCATGGAAAAAATGACGTTTTGCCATTCGTGCACCCAGGTCGGTTGTTGAGTACACCACCGCAGGCGTTCCTGTCTGTGATGCAACGTCAAGGGTAACCACAGCCATGGTCTCCGAGCTGATAGTCCATGCTGCTGCTTTAGTCCATGCTGCTGCAAACATCGTCGAACTGTTCGTGCAGATGGTTGTTGTCTTGCAAACGCCTCCATCTGTTGGACTCAGGGATCGAGCCGTGGCTGCACGATCCGTTACAGCCATGAGTATAAGATGCCTGTCATCTCGACTGCTAGTGATACGAGGCCGTTGGGATCCAGCACGGCGTCCCATATTACTCTCGTGAACCCACCGATTCCATATTCTGCTAACAGTCGTTGGATCTCGACCAATGCGATCAGCAATGTCGCGATATGATAAACTGCAATCGTGATAGGCTACAATCCGATCTTTATGAAAGTCGGAAACGTGATGGTACGCATTCCTCCTCCTTACACTAGGCATCACACCAACGTTTCACCAGGCAACGCCGGTCAACTGCCGTTTGTGTATGAGAAATCACTTGGAAACTTTCGCCATATGAGCACGATGTAGGCTTCGCAACCGGCGCCAACCTTGTGTGAATGCTCTGAAAAGGTAATCATTTGCATATCACAGCATCTTCTTCCTTTCGGTTAAATTTCGCGTTTGTAGCACATCATCTTCGTGGTGCAGCAATTTTAAAGGCCATTAGTGTAATTTTGTATACATTTCAAACTCAGTTCCGCCACTTGAGACCTTATATCTATTTTATAAACAGTATGATAGGCCTAGGGCCTGTGCTCGTTGTGAGCGGACACAAGGAGAATTGGCTGCTGTCCGTAAACAGCTGGAAGCTGTGTTGGCTACTGTCGACAAGCTTCCTGCTGATGCTCAAAGTTGCGGTGAAGATGGGGCGCCATTGACGACACCTGTGACACCTTTGGTGCTAATGAAATCCCATGAGGGCCTGGACGTCTCTGCGGCTTCGTGCGGCTGGTTCCGTACGTCTTACCAACAGGTACGAGGTGCTACACAGTGTTAATGATAACTCTGAGCCAGCACGGGATGCCACTCCTGTTGGGGCAGCATTCGACTTTCCTGCCCAGTCCGAACAAGTACAGAGAGTGGATATGCTCGTCATTGGGAGCTCCAATGTTAGGTAGGTGGTAGAGCCCCTCAGGGAGTTAGTAGGCAAGGCGGGAAAGAACTCCAGTGTGCATTCGGTATGTTTGCAGGGAGGTCTCATCCGTGATGTAGAGGAGGCCCTGCCGGCGGCTATCGAGGCCACTGGGTGCAACCGGTTGGAAATAGTGGCGCCGGCCGAAGTGGCCGTGCGGTTAAAGGCGCTGCAGTCTGGAACCGCAAGA
Organism: Schistocerca serialis cubense; assembly: GCF_023864345.2. NCBI lineage: Eukaryota > Metazoa > Arthropoda > Insecta > Orthoptera > Acrididae > Schistocerca > Schistocerca serialis. The sequence goes on along the minus strand of NC_064645.1, from coordinate 545,344,554 downwards.
CTGCTACGGTCGCAGGTTCGAATCCTGCCTCGGGCATGGATGTTTGTGATGTCCTTATGTTAGTTAGGTTTAACTAGTTCTAAGTTCTAGGGGACTAATGACCTCAGCAGTTGAGTCCCATAGTGCTCAGAGCCATTTGAACCATTTGTTATAGTGGCACATTCGGCACGAATGACATCTGGCGCTTGGGTTCTGAGGCCATCCTCGGCTCCTTTCGGCAGCTGGCTAATTTGGTGAAGGCAACTAGCAACGCACACGTGGTGCAGGTTAAGCTACTTATTTGTAGCATCATACCCAGGGTTGATCGCCGTCCTCTGGTTTGGAGCAGAGAAAAGGTCTAAACCAGAGGCTCATACGACTCTGCGACGTTATTGGATGCGAATTTCTCGACCTCCGCTATCGGGTGCAGAATTACAGGGTTCCTATTAATAGGTCAGGCGTGCTCTACATACAAGAAGCGGCTACTAGGGTAGCGGAGTACGTGTGGCGTGCACATGGGGATTTTTAGGTTAGAGAACACCTTCCTTGGGAACAAAGATTTGCCTGTTAAATCAGCCACAGTGACCTCAGCGAATCTCGGTGCTTGCAGATCAGAGATAGAAAACGTTAATATGACTTTAGTAAACTGCAGAAGCATTCAAGTAAAGGCTCCAGAATAAGTATCACTTGCTGAAAGTTATAATGCACAGGTAGTATTGGGAACAGAAAGATCGTAGAAACTAGACATCAGTGACAACGAAATCCTAAGTTCAGTTTGGAATGTTTATCTTAAGGATAGGTTAGTCACCAATGGTGGTGGCCTGTATATTGCAGTGTATGTGTGTGAGGTCTTAAGGGACCAAACTGCAGAGGTCATCGGTCCCTAGACATACACACTACTGAAACTAACTTAAACTAACCTATGCTAAGAACAAGACACCCACCCATGCCCGAGGGAGGACTCGAACCTCCGACGGGAGGGGTTTATTGCAGTAAAAAATTCTGTAAAATCTAGCGGGGTTATCACGGTTTCCGAATGTGATTCAATCTGGGTGAAACTGAGTTTCAAAAAACTGTCAAAAATGGTGATCGGATGTTCTTATGGACCACCTGGGTCAGGATCTGTAGTTGTAGAGCGCATCAGACAGAACTTGCAGAGTATCATCAGTAATTTTCCTGATCATGTCGTTGTAATAGGGGTGACTTCAACGTGCCAGATATAGATTGGTAGTTTTGTGCCATTAAAACTGGTGCCAGAGACAGGGATTCGCGTGGCATTGTACTGGATGTTGTCCGAAAATTACCTTGAGCAGAGAGGTAGAGAACCAACTCGTGAGGGTAACGTCTTAGACCGGCTGGCAACAAACAAACCTGAACTTATCGAATCAGTTAACGTAGAGAAGGTATGAGTAATCACAAGGCTGTGACAACACCTATAACGACGGGTACAACAAGGAATGCTAGGAATAGCAGGAAGATATATTTTCCCAGCAAGGGTGACGGGATTCAAATTTCAGAATTTCTGAGCAGTCAGCATCAAACAGTCGGCGATGAGGACGAAGATGTGGAGAAGAAATGGAAAAAATTCAAAGGCGTCGTTCAATATGCCCTAGACAAGTACGTCCCGAATAAGGTTATAAGGGATGGGAAATATCCACGGTGATTTAATAGCCGTGTTAGAAAAGCCTACGTGAACAAAGAGCACTTCATCTCAGATTCAAGAAAAGTAAAACTCTAGCTGACTAACAAAAGTTGAATGAAGCCAAAATGAGCGTAAGGAGAAATATGAGAGAAGCATTCAATGATTTTGGAAGTAAGACGTCGTCAGACGACCTGAGTATAAACGTTAAGAGATTTTGGTTGTATGTAAAATCAGTAAGAGGTCATAATCATCTATTTATTCTCTCAGTGACCACACCGGCACCGAAACGGAAGATATAAGAGAGAAGGCCGAAACACTGAATTCGGCCTTCCGAAGTTGTTTCAGTGCGGAAGATCGTAACACTGTCCCTCCCTTCAATCGTCGTACGAACGTCGAAATGGTAGATGTTGAGACAACCGATTACTGAGTTGAAAAGCAGCTACAATCGCTTAATTGTGGAAAGGCGTCAGGGCCGGATGAGATACCTATAAGATTCTATAAAGTTTGTGCGAAAGAACCTGCTCCCTTCCGAGCAGTAATTTATCGTACATCGCTTGAGCAACGAAAGGTACCTAACGACATGAAAAAGCCCAGGTCATTCCCGTTTCTAAGAAAGGCCGTAAGACAGATCTACATACTTATAGACCTTTATCGTTGACGTCAAACTGTTGTAGAATTATTGAATATGTATTATGCCCAAGAATTATGACGTTTTTGGAAAATGAACATCTTCTCTATAAAAATTAATGTGGATTTAGCAAACAGAGATCCTGCGACACTCAACTCCCTCTGTTCCTCGATGAGGTCGACAGCGCAGTGGACAACGGCGCTCAGGTCTTTGGCGTGTTCCTTGATTTCAGTAAGGAATTTGACACCGTCCCGCATTGCCGTTTAATGGAAAAAAAACCAGCTTACGGAGTATCAGAGTAGACTTGCGATTGCATTCCAGATTTTCTAGCAGATAGAACTCAACACGTCGCTTAACGAAACAAAATCCACAGGAGTAAAAGTAATATCCGGAGTACCATAGGGAAGTGTGATAGGACAGTTGCTGTTTATAATATATATAAGTGATATCGTAGAAAGCGTCGGATGCTCTTTAAGACTATTCCTGATGATGCAGTTGACTGTACCAAAGTAGCAACACCAGAAGTTGGTAACAATTTGCAGAACGACCTGTAGAGAATTGGTGAATGGTCCAAGTTCTGGCAATTGACCCTGAACGTAAATAAACGTAACATATAAGGCATACAAAGGAAAAGGAAGCCACTACTGTTCAGCTTCATTGTTGATGACAAGCAGCTGGAGACACCGTCTTCCGTAAAATATCTAGGCGTAACTATCTAGAGCGACCTTAAGTGGAATGACCACATAAAACCGATAGTGGGAAAAGCAGATACCACACTCAGATTCCTCGGAAGAATCTTAAGGAATGTAACTAATCCACGAAAGAAGTGGCTTATAAGGCGCTTGTTCACCTTTTATTCAGTATTGTTCATCTATATAGGATCCCTATCAGTAGAACTGTTAGAGAAGGTCACGGGATCGTTTAGTTGGCGAGATAGTGTCACGGAGATGCTAAACAAACTCCACTGGCAGACGTTACAAGAGAGACTTTGTGCATCACGGAGATATTTACTATTAAAATTTCAGGACAGCAGTTTCCAGGAGGATTGGGACAACATATTACTTCCCCCCCCCCCTACCCCCCCCCCCCCCCCCACATACATCTCGCGTATTGACCACGGGAGAAAATTCAAGCAATTAGAGCCAGTACAGAGGCTTACCGACAATCTTTCTACCCACTCACTATTCGCAAGTTGGAGGGATAAGCTAGTGGTACTGAAAGTATCTCCGCTACACACCAATAGGTGGCTTGCGGTGTATGACGCTGATGTAGATTTGCGAAATAGTAAAATGTTACCCAGACAGTGACTCGAACCCAGACTTCCGCTTTAACACAAGCAGTTAGCTTACTAACTTCAGCTATCGGTACTCGTCTCCAGGACCGACTGAAATCTCCGTATCACATATTCTCCACAACCCTTATTCTCACACATTTCGAACATACATTTCTGAAGGACACTGTATTGTAAACATGAAAGCAGTGTACAGATACAGACATTGTAGACATCAACGACATATACAGGGTGATCATTAATAAAACCGACAAATTTCAGGGACGGATTACTGATTGAAAATGAAGGACAAAAGGTCTTATGTACAAGTGTCGACTGTCATGGTACATGGCACTCGCTGAACACATTCCTCTGACCATGTGCAATGTGTTCCCTGTCTGACTGACGCAACCTACAATAAGCAGCAGAATATTCCGGTATTCAGGTGGCGAATAGGTCGAGATGGCGTTTGTATATACCCAGGCAAATAGAAACGTTCGAGAGACATCACACCTATACCCAAACATGTACCCTGACAGACACCGACCACATCACACAACGTTTTAAGCCCTTTTTGGAGCTTTTACTAGTGTTCGTCTCAATATCTTGTAGCATCGTCAAAATTCCGAGTAGGTTGGAGGAACATGCCTATGATTCTGCAAATGCTATTCATTGAAGAGAGATTCGGCAAGCACAAAGAGTAGTGTTAGAAACTCTAGAAGTATGCGAGTGGGCATTATCTTGCTGAAATTTAAGCCCAAGATGATTGGCCACGAAGGACAACAATAGGGGGGACTGAATATCACGATGTCCCGCTGTGATGTAAGGGTTCCATGGATGAAAGCCAAAGGGTCCTGCTACGGAAAGAAATTGAACAGCAGACCATCACTCCAGATTGTCAGGACGTATGGTTGTCTACAGTGAGGTTGGTATCCCACGGCTTCCAGGGCGTCTCCTGACGCGTCTTCACTGGTCATCGTGGCACGATTCGAAGCGGGAACTCGTCACGGAAGGCAATACTACCCCACTCAATGAGATTCCAGACCACGACGTTTCTAGAAACACCCCTGGCAGCAGTGATAGATCAACCCGATTACTGCCCACCATACGGCCCAGCAACCAAGAGCAAAGGTCTGGGGCACCAGTTCATATCATAGCAGGACTCGTTTGATCTGGGTCGCGATTTCATATCATATCAGGACACCTTTGATTGTCACCCAGTCTAAAACGTTAGCAGCTTTAAGGGTAGGGTCCTCCGATCTGCTCAGGCTTCTGACGATCTAATGCACCAATCGAACTGCATGTAGCAGTATGTAATTATGAACGACATGCAACAACTCTGTCAATCAATGTCTAGCCGAATAACTGCTTGCGTTAAGGTCAGAGGTGGCACGATGCGTTACTGATTTGCTCCATTAGCGAATCTCTTCTGCGTGAATAAATCATCCAATGTTTCAGAAATTGTAATCATTTGGTTGTCTGCACTTGTAAATGAAATCTACCGATCTAAGTTACGTTTGGTTAATTTCTTCGTGATATGTTATTTCTATTTTTCTCTCTTAAAGTGTGGTTTACTGCAGATGTATTGGATGTCATCAAGGCATCATCAAGGAAGGGGAGGAAGGATATTAGTGTTTAATGTGTTATTAACAAAGAGGTCATTAGAGATGGAGCACAGGCTCAGATTTCGGAAGGGTAGAGGAGGATATCGGCCTTGCACCACGGGAAACCTAAATCTGCATAGCCGGACGCGGATTCGAACCGTCGTTCTCCCGAGTGCGAGTCCGGTGTGATAATCATTGCGCTACCTCGCTCGGTGTCATCATCAACACATGTCAGTATTATCATCAAGTGGAAGTTTACTGGATTCATCGTCCTCCTCTATAAAATTATCATCAACTGCAGTTATATTAATTCTCACCAGCTATATTTTACTTGGTGTGCTACGTATTAGCATCAACTCTAAGTATCAGGATTCATCATCATCTGTAAGTATATAGTTTACTGTAGCTAACTGTATCGTCTAAGATTAAGCCAATCAATCATTTTGATCATACAGAAAGTAAATTGTTTTCTTCATCAATATAACATGATCATATGGGAGTTTAATAAATTGTGTGATTTTTCATCTATCGGGTGATTTCGCGTCATATTGTGGTTACAACCAAAAGTTGTCGTTGGGGTCAGGTGGATTTGTATTGAAAATTATAATCCTGGACGTATTCTTACAAATTCCTGAAAATGTCCTAAAATCGTATTGAAAATGATCTGAAGTAATGGGATAGAGTATATATTTCTGTATACTACTGGTGCATGATAATCTGCATTGTGTTTTTAGATGTGTATCTGCAGGCATTTCAGTGGTGTTTGATCTCTGCCCTTATTAAACAGCTCACCGTTTTCGCTTTGTGTAAGAATTTAACGTTGTCTGCTTCTACTGGATATGAGGGCTGTATTTATTTCCGTGTTTTCTTCCTTTGTAGTTCGTAATTTTAGTAGTGCAGCTTTACACCGCCTGCAGCGCCACAGACGTTTTGTGCGACTGTCACTTCTCAAATGTCGCTGTCTGTAACAGTGTGAAAAGCTTCGGTATCTGTGTTTATTCAGTACCTTAGATTCATATTTTCCTGTTAGTGTGAACGCGGTTTCAAAAACAACTGCATTTTTTTTATTTGCCTTTTATCCTGCTTTTAGCTCGTAATTTTAGTAGTATAGCTCTCGGCTGATTTAAGTATTACAGTTATGTTGTTTGTATGCCATATAATCGGACACTTTTGGGCATTGTGAATGAGCTCGTTCTCTGCCCTTATACTTTCATGAAAGAGCATTGTGACAGATAGTTAAAATAGACCCATAAATGTATTAGTGAAGCCTTGAGTCGTCAGCGGCACAATTCCTGTATTTGGATCTCTCTTCGTAGCAATTTCTCCACAGTCTTTTTGTCTCCAATTGCTCCACTTCTTAGGTTACGAAGGAAGAGCTTTTTTTTCTTTTCTTTTATTTTATTTTTTATTTTTTTTAAAGATGCTGTATGTGTAAGCCTAAGCAGTTGCACTGTCTCTGGAAGTCCCTGGAAATTAGCTGTTACGTCCTCACCCATAGGTGACTGGAGGAGTTAGGAGTTATCAAATCTCCGGACGAAGGCGATTGTTGTTACTGTCACATCGCCGCCCATTCACAACTTTTTTAGTTTTCGGGGTTCTCCCTCGCCTGAATTGTTGTACCAATCCTATGAAGTCTTCCAGAGCTTTTGCCCATCTCTTCACCTCCGACACACACTTACATACAACGTCCAAAATTATTGATGACGTATATTCCAATCTCTGTACACCAGTACAAATTTTGCCTTTTGTGACTTCCTCTTGTATCATGGAAACTAAGCCCTCATCTCTTGGCACATCCTGTGATCCTGTTTCTGCTAGATCAGGCCTGTCAAAACAACACTCCGCGTTCGCTACGTCTGCGATCCTGCCTAGTGCTCCGAGTTCTGTGGTGAACGGCTCCAACAGGGGAGGAAGAATTCATTTCGTTCAAATGTCAAGCAAAGGGCTTAATATATCATTGCACTATTAAGAGCTGTAAAACAATTTTTGGGAACGTCATTACAACACCAGCCACAAAGGCCGTCAATGCACTTGTTTTCTGACAAAAGACGGTGAATGGTGGCTGTGCTGAAGGCGGCTGTTAGGGAATAAACCAGCTTAAGTGTAAATAGAGTGGTGACAAATGTTTTTTTATTGACATCACAAATTATTTGAATTCTTAAGTGTCTCATTTCAAGGGAGAATCACTTGGAAATAAATGTGGTAAGACTGATGCTGTTGTTGTTGTGGTCTTCATTCCTGAGATTGGTTTGATGCAGCTCTCCATGCTACTCTATCCTGTGCAAGCTTCTTCATCTCCCAGTACCTACTGCAGCCTACATCCTTCTGAATCTGTTTAGTGTATTCATCTCTTGGCCTCCCTCTACGATTTTTACCCTCCACGCTGCCCTCCAACACTAAATTGGTGATCCCTTGATGCCTCAGAACATGTCCTAAGAACCGATCCATTCTTCTAGTCAAGTTGTGCCACAAACTTCTCTTCTCCCCAATCCTATTCAATACCTCATCATTAGTTGTATTATCTACCCATCCAATCTTCAGCATTCTTCTATAGCACCACATTTCGAAAGCTTCTATTCTCTTCTTGTCCAAACTACGAGGGGCGTTCAGAAAGTAAGCTCCGATCGGTCGCGAAATGGAAACGACTATGAAAATCCGATAAAGCTTTGCACAGATGTGTTGGGTAGTGTCTCTAGTATAACCCCAGTTAGCATCACGTCGCTCTTCTCATTTCTGAGCTTGCAGTGAGTGCGTAAAGATGTCTAGAAAATAGTGTCTGCCGCCAAGTACGAGGGCCTGGTGAGAAATTGCGCCTGAAGCTATGCAGCTAACATTACATAACTGTCGTGCTGTTTCTTCTTCAAGACAATTCTCAGCCGCATTCTGCAGGGGCAATGAAGATGCTCCTGCATCGTTTTCAAATGGAAATGTGAGATTACCCACAATACAGTCCGCAATTGTCTCCCCCTGAGTTTCATCTCTGGTCACATGAACCGCTGTCTTTGAAGACAACATTTTGACACAGACAATGAGGTATAGGCCAGCGTGGAGAATTGGCGGAAAGCACTGGCGGCTGCCTTCTACGATGAGGCTATTGAAAAGTTGGTACAACGCTATGACAAAAGTCTAAGTCACAACGGCGACTACGTAGACAAGTAGCTGAAAGGTGTAGCTAATTGTTACAAGTAAAACATTTCTGATGTTCACTGTGGTTTCAATTTGGCAATCAATCGGAGCTTACTTTCTGAACAGGCCTCGTAGTTATCGTCCATGTTTCACTTCCATACATGGTTACGCTCCATAAAAATACTTTCAGAAACGATATCCTGACACTTAAATCTATACTCGATATTAACAAATTTTTCTTCTTCAGAAACGCTTTCCTTGCCATTGCCAGTCTACATTTTATATCCTCTCTACTTCGACCATCATCAGTTATTTTGCTCCCCAAATAGCAAAACTCCTTTACTACCTTAAGTGCTTCATTTCCTAATCTAATTCCCTCAGCATCACCCGACTTAATTCGACTACATTCCATTATCTTCGTTTTGCTTTTGTTGATGTTCATCTTATACCCCCCTTTCAAGACACTGTCCTTTCCGTTCAACTGCTCTTCCAAGTCCTTTGTTGTCATCGGCGAACCTCAAAGTTTTTATTTCTTTTCCATGGATTTTAATACCTACTCCGAATTTTTCTTTTGTTTCCTTCACTGCTTGCTAAATTTCGGGGATAGGCTACAACCCTGTCTCACTCCCTTCCCAACTACTGCTTCCCTTTCATGCCCCTCGACTCTTATAATTGGCATCTGGTTTCTGTACAAATTGTAAAAAGCCTGTCGCTCCCTGTATTTTACCCCTGCCACCTTCAGAATTTGAAAGAGAGTATTCCATTCAACATTGTCAAAAGCTTTCTCTAAGTCTACAAATGCTAGAAACGTAGGTTCGCCTTTCCTTAATTTAGTTTCTAAGATAAGTCGTAGGGTCAGTATTGCCTTACGTGTTCCAATATTTCTACAGAATCCAAACTGATCTTCCCCGAGGTCGGGTTCTACCAGTTTTTCCATTCGTCTGTAAAGAATACGCTTTAGTATTTTGCATCCGTGACTTATTAAACTGATAGTTCGGTAATTTTCACATATGTCAACACCTGCTTTCTTTGGGATTGGAATTATTATATTCTTCTTGAAGTCTGAGGGTGTTTCGCCTGTCTCATACATCTTGCTCACCAGATGGTAGAGTTTTGTCAGGACTGGCTCTCGCAAGGCTGTCAGTAGTTCTAATGGAATGTTGTCTACTCCCGGGGCCTTGTTTCGACTGAGGTCTTTCAGTGCTCTGTCAAACTCTTCACGCAGTATCGTATCTCCCACTTCATCGTCATCTACATCCTCTTCCATTTCCATAATACTGTCCTCAATTACATCGCCCTTGTACACACCCTCTATATACTCCTTCCACCTTTCTGCTTTCCATTCTTTGCTTAGAACTGGGCTTCTATCTGAGCTCTTGATATTCATGCAAGTGGTGCTCTTTTATCCAAAGGTCTCTTTAATTTTCCTGTATGCAGTATCTATCTTACCCCTAATGAGATAAGCCTCTACATCCTTACATTTGTCCAGTAGCCATCCCTGCTTAGCCATTTTGCACTTCCTGTCGATCTCATTTCTGAGACGTTTGTATTCCGTTTTGCCTGCTTCATTTTCTGCATTTTTATATTTTTCTTTTTCATTTCCTATCCCCAAGTCATATTCACCCACCACGTTTTCTTCTCTCCCTTTTCCTACTACCGAATTCCAGTGACCCATGACTATTAAATGTACGTCTCCCTTCACTATCTGAATAATTTCTTTTATTTCATCATACATTTCTTCAATTTCTTCGTCATCTGCAGAGCTAGTCGGCATATAAACTTGTACTTCTCTGGTAGGTGTGGACTTGGTATCTATCTTGGCCACAATAATGCGTTCACTATGATGTTTGTCGTAGCTTACCCGCACTCCTATTTTTTTATTCATTATTGGACCGACTCTTGCATTACCCCTATTTGATTTTGTATTTATAACCCTGTATTCACCTGACCAGAAGTCTTGTTCCTCCTGGCAGCACACTTCACTAATTCCTCCTATATGTAACTTTAACCTACCAATTTCCCTTTTTAAATTTTCTAACCTACCTGCTCTATTAAGGGATCTGACATCCCACGCTCCGATCCGTAGAACGCCAGTTTTCTTTCTCCTGATAACGACGTCCTCCTGAGTAGTCCCCGGCCGGAGATCCGAATGGGGGACTATTTTACCTCCGGAATATTTTACCCAAGAGGACGCCATCATCATTTAATCATACAGTAAAGCTGATTGCCCTCGGGAAAAATTACGGCTGTAGTTTCCCCTTGCATTCAGTCGTTCGCAGTACCAGTACAGCAAGGCCGTTTTGGTTAGTGTTACAAGGCCAGATCAGTCAATGATCCAGACCGTTGCCCCTGCAACGACTGAAAAGGCTGCTTCCCCTCTTCAGGAACCACACGTTTGTCTGGCCTCTCAACAGATACCCCTCCGTTGTGGTTGCACCTACGGTACGGCTATCTGTATCGCTGCGGCACGCAAGCCTCCCCACCAACGGCAAGGTCCATGGTTTTTGGGGGGAGACTCATGCTATCCAACAAATAGATAGACTTATGCTATCTAACATAAATCAATCCTGTGGAAAAATCAGCTTCAGTTTCATGATATGAGACATTTGCCATAACCCAAGGCAGTAATTTGTGGACCATACATGACTGAATATGTTCCAGTAACTGAAACATTTCATCGTGAGTTCTCAAAGAATTTCCAAGACATTGCGCAACTGAAGATCCATTTCGATTTATTTGTTAGATCATTTTCGCATTTCAGTGTTAATGTGCCTCATTGATACCGATTTGCGGTGAAAGATGTACAGTGGAGGACGTAGATCAACGACCTATCTGTCCAATCGAGAAGTTCATAAGGCTTTTTTAAAATGTTGTCAAAAAAGCAATATCCCGAACTGCACAGACACGTCGTTGAAGTTATGTCAGTGTATGGTTCAACACTATGCATGAACTTTTTTTCGTCTCTTACGAAACTGATGAAGTCTCATCAACGTTCAGGTTTAACAATGCATTGTAATCTCAGTTAACTCCATGTGTTGGACAGTATCATGAACCATAATTTCAGAATTATTACATATTCTAAAATCTAAATGTGTACAAGCCAAAGGTCTCAATTTTGGGTCTCGGTCCGGCCCACAGGTTTAATCTGCCAGGAAGTTTCATCCCAACGCAGTGTTAAATTCTTATGTATAATGCTTTTTGTAGTTCTGCTCACCATGTTGGTACTATACAACGTATTCATTCAATCGAGTAATAAAAGATATTGCTTTGGCAGAAAAGCAAAGAAAGTTGAAAATAGAAACATGCGATAAATGTCTGCTTATTAAAGTATGCTGCAATGTTTGTATCTTTGAAGTAGCTGCATTCCGTTGCAAATACGTCTTGAAACACGTATGCAGCGTGTGCGAGGCTTTGCAGAGTCTCTGACCAGAGAGCTATTTGTCGTTCCTAGTCTGCGCTTGACCGCGCGAGAGTTGCGAATGGCAGTCTGTTAGCACTAGTAGTCGAGTACGGTCGCGAGCGGGACGCAGTCGTAGGCGTCGACATGGGTCTCTGGTCAAGATGCTGAATAAGGTATATTGTTAATTAAGGTAACCAAGCCGCGTTGCGCACATCAGATAATGTAAAGTTTATTTATTGTAATTAATTTTCAACAAGTGCCCCAATAATAATTTTGATTTCAAAGCAAATTTTAATAAAAGAACCATTTAATTGAACGAACGATCTCGTTCCATTTCCTTTAAAGAAAAGTTACAGTTAAATTAAAAAAAAAAATAATAATACTTGCAATGCATTTCCTCCAAGCCGCGGCCAACAATAAGAGCAGAACTTTGACATGCAGTTATACTGAGATAAGAAATTAATTCTGATTTTTGCACAGGGCCAAAGACCGACATTTCGGTCTAATTGAGTTATCATTATCGCTGAAGTTTCATTGTCATTGAATTATCTTTCATTATTTTTGTGGGAGCTTACACTTGAGACAGATTGCGATTTTTCACATTTTTATTGTCTTTGTCCGTAGATTTCATTGCAGGGAGGTTACGCTTGGCTCCCATTTATTATTTCTGTCTTTCGAAATTTCGGTGGGGAGGTTACACTTGGCGACACCCAGTCCAGGATCCAATTTCGTTGAGAATCTTTTGAAAAACAGTCAGATATCTGCTCTTATTTGCTTAAATATAAATAGCATTTGGCGCAACGCTTTTACTAATTTGTGAATTTCTCTCCTCAGATCATCGGCAATTCTTTGCTCTGTTGTGTTTTTGTTTGTTGCTTTTGCATTGTGCTTCTTTGCTCTGTTGTGTTTTTGTTTGTTGCTTTTGCATTGTGCTTATTTCTTTTTTGAATAATTGTGACTATTGTGAAAATGCCGCGAAAGACTGTGAATAGTGTATCGCGAGGTATTATGAACGAAATAAGCGAATTAAATAACGTGACCGATAGTACTAGTGACACGCAATGTAATGATGACAATCCTGCGTTCACTGACAATCAATGCGTTCCAATCACTCATGATGATTTTTGTCTTAATGATGAACAAACGAACTCGATTATGTCGTCTGTTGATATGACGACAATCGATGACGCGGGACGCTCTCTTGTAATGAGCGCTGCCCAGCTTAACACAACCGGTTTACTAAATTCACGTGACGAACACACAAATTTGTCTAACGAAAATGAACAGGATACACAAAGTACGACGGATTTATTTAATTCCGAAATAGTGAGTGACAGTGTACGTCCGACTGATAATCCTTTTTGTAAATTGCAGAATGACCAAATGGTCACACAAAGCGCGACAATTCCAGGTACACCACTAAACAGCACATATAATAGAGTAGGTAATGTTACTGAGGATCCAATCATGGCATTGTTGCTACGAATTAATGAACGTATTGAAAAACTAGATAACGATTCCAAACAAAATAAGGATGAGTCCAAGCAACAGAGTGAAAATCTCAAACAACACTTAAATGAAAAATTAGACAACAATGATGTAAATCTCAAACAACTTAGTGAGCAGAACAAACAGTTTAATGAAAAATTAGACAACAATTCCAAACAATTTAATGAAAAATTAGACAACAATTCCAGACAGCTTAATGAAAAATTAGACAACAATTCCAGACAGCTTAATGAAAAATTAGACGACAATTCCAGACAGCTTAGTGAACAAATTAGAGCCGTTACCGCGCAGTGTCATGACACTAAGGAACAGTTACGCGAGGAAATTGAGGCTTGTTCAAAGAAAAGTAGCGAAGAAAGTAGGTCTGTTGCGCAAGAATTAAGGGAATTGCAAACAGCCGCAACAGAAACACTTAGAGCGGAAATTAGTACAGTCGCTAAACAATGCTCTGAAAAGGCTACACAATTACGCGACGAGTTTAAAGCTATGACAGCAGAACTTTCCCGCACAATGGATGAAAAGATTGACGCGAAATTCGAACAACAGAACACTCAAATTGACGAGCGCTTTAATCTTCACATACAAAACAGTGATACGCGTTTCCGCAAATTTATTCAGGATCAAAATAAAGTAAAACGTCAAGTCATGGAAACAATCACTGCACAGAGACAGGAAGACAAACGTAAAATGTTTGCGAAGGCAAAAACATATGTAGACAACAATATTGCTACAGTATCGGACAAAATTAATACCATCGAACAGTTGAACACTGAATTACGTGATGAGATTTCTGACCTTAAAAGAAAAACAGATACATACACAACAGATTTTCAAACAGTGACCGACAGACTCGAACAATTAGAACTAACACTGGATTCCGATGTCGTCAAAGCTGATGTTAAAAAACTGAACGAAACTACACGTAAGTTGCAAAAACAGATTAATGCCACTGACACTAAAACCGATGATCAGACAAAAATACTGACTGAAAAGTATGATGAATTGGCCAGTCGTATTGACGTTATAGAAAATAACAATGACAACAAATTAGACGACACTTCACCGGTTTCATTTAGTCAAACACCGGAATTCCAAAATTTACAACAGACAGTCAATGAGATCGGTTCAGCTAATAACTCATTACGGAGAAATTTGTCAGATTTACAGCAAGAAGTAACAGAGATGAAAAATATTGCAGTTAATAACACATCACAGCAGACGCCACTTTTCAAACATTTGCCAGACTCACGGAGCGCGTATAATTTGGGTAATCTACAGAGAGTACGGGACTTTGATTCCGAACAACCACAGTTCAACAGATTCTCTTACAATCCTAAACCTGTTCCATCACACAGAGACGATAATTTTGATTACAAACATTTTCTGTCAGTGAGAAAGTTTAAAGTGTTTAAAAACGACAGAACACAGATTCACCCGCTAGATTGGATACAACAATTTAGCTTTGCTTTTCCACCGACTTGGCCCGTTACACATAAACTTGAATTTATTTGCAGCTTTTTGGAAGGCGAACCGGCAACTCTTATGAGACCGATCGCGAGGCAATGTTACTCGGTAGAAGAATTTCAGAATGCTTTTCTATCAGCGTATTGGTCGAAGACGACACAGTGCGGAATTAAAGATCAGTTAATTAGTTTACCAAATTATGAAAACACAAATTTTCCCAATGTGACGCAATTTTTTGCGCACATGGTCCAGCCAAATCAGTATTTAAGTGAACCCTATAGTGAATCCGCACTCATTCAATTATGTATCTCTAAATTACCACGGTCATTAAGAGGTCAACAAAAAGAAAATATTTCAGCATTCAGAGATCTGTTACAGCTCTTGGAAGTACAACGATCAGATTATTCTTTCGTAAACAAAAATTTTTCATATAACAACCAAGGCCAACAGACGTACAGTAATTATGATCAGACACGTAATTTTAATAGGAAAGGTAACAGACGCTTTAGGAATGACAATCACCAGAACTTTAATAGCAGACAAAATTTTGATTATCAATATCGTCAAAATTTTCAGCAGCAGGAACCACATTTTAGCAACAACAGAGGTTTTCCACAACAACAGCAACAAAACCAGCCGGTTAGCATACCTAAACAACAATTTAATGCACAAGGTCAACCTAACTTTAATGTTTGGCCGCGTGAACGTATAGTCCCTGGTACAACCAATAGTAACGCACGGCAGCAAAGGAACAACTACGTACAGAAAACACAGTATTTCAATTCCTATCGCAATGCACCGTATAGGAATGACTATTACGACAGACGTAAAAATAATGAGGACAATTTTCAGCGTACATCTAACAACAGTCGGTCATACCAACAGCAAAATTATCCACAAGAACATATTCTCATGAATGAACCGGACAGTAGGTATCATCCAGAGCGTAACACGTCTGGACGAAGTAATAGAACTGTTCAAATAGTAGAAATGCCACGGCATCCTCCTGATAATAATAACACGTCAGATAGAATCTGACTAGATACTGTACAGATCGCATCTTCCAGTAACACAAGCACTACCTTAGATACGCAAAATGTTGTTCACGAAAATGTAATTACTTTTGACGATATGAGTACGATATCAGAGACACTCTCTTGCAGGAAAGACCATTTGTTCAGAAAACTATTTCACATCCTGTTATCGAAATTAAAATTGGTTCATCGAAATTTTCAGCAGTAATCGATTCCGGATCACCTATATCAGTAATAAATGAAGTAACTTTTGACGAGTGTAACAAAGAGAATACCTATCCGACATTACCTTTAGGCAAAACAAAAGTGAAGGGAACAGTATCGAGTAAAGGAGTAGACGTTAAATTACAGACGCATTTATCATTTTGTATTGGAGGTAATACTTTCCACTCAAATTTTTGGATTGTTCCTTTATTGACAACAGACGTTATTTTAGGTACGAATTTTCTGGTACAACACGACGCAGTCATTGATTTTCAGAATTCTTATTTAATGTTGAAGGATGAAAATATACAATTTGCTATAGAATTTCAGCACTCACTATCTGCGGAAGAGCAAACAATTAATCGCACAGAGGTCATTTCCGTGTCACGCAACATATACTGTAATCCCACATTGTTCACGGATACGTATGTACACAACTATAACACTCCAGACGAAGCTGACTACGACGTAATACAGATGATTTCTGATAAGGTTAAAGAGAGTAGTGCAAATACAGACGACGAACGCACGCAACTACGCAAAATTCTTTTACAGCAAGCTCCAGTTTTCGACAACATTCCTGGTACTATGTCCGGCTTTATGTATGAATTTCAAGTCAAACAGCACGACACATTTAAAGCTAAGCATTATCCTATTCCATATATTCATAGAGAACAAGTTAAAAAAGAATTGCAGGATATGCTTGACCAAGGAATTATAGAACCGGCAGTTAGTCCGTACATAAATCCGCTACATATTGTTAAGAAAAAAGATGGCTCACTTCGCCTTGTACTTGATTCACGTCACATTAGTGACATTATTATTAATGAAACAGATCGACCACAGACACTAGAGGAACTTCTACAGAAATTTCACGGTACTGCTACTTATTCTACACTTGATTTGAAATCGGGATTTTGGCAAATTCAACTTCATCCGAATTGCAGAAAGTACACAGCTTTTCTCTGTTTTGGCGACTGTTATCAATTTTGTAAATTACCGTTCGGCTGAACTATTTCTTCTGCAGCTTTTATTCGCGGTTTGAACACTATACTTCCGACAGAACTTAAGGACAGAATTACGACGTACGTAGACGACATTCTTATCGCAGAAGCTAACTGGTCTAAACACAATATGATTCTTGAACATCTGTTGCAAACTTTTCGTGCACAAGGACTCACAGTTAATCTCAGTAAATCGCATTTCGGTAAAACATCTATAAAATTTCTTGGACACATAATTTCAGCAGAAGGCATTGCGCCAGATCCGGAGAAACTTCAAGCTCTACGTGACATTACTGTTCCTACGACGAAGAAACAATTACGCAGTTTTTTGGGCTTAATTAACTTTTTTCGTAAATTTATTCATCACTCCGCTTTAGACACGCCTAGATTATGCTAATTAACAGGCAAAAACAGTATTTGGTCTTGGGATAAGCAAGCACATTGTGAATTCATGAACCTGAAACATGCTCTGTTGAATGCACCACTTTTATCGCACCCAGATCTTACTAGAAATTTTTCCATTGCCACCGACAGTTCCAATACCGCTTTAGGCGTACATATTTTTCAGGAAATTGAAGAAGATGGCTCTACAGTAATTAAAAACATCGCATTGGCCAGTCGCATTCTGTCACCTGCTGAACGAAATATTCCGTTACAGAATTGGAAACATTTTGTGTTGTATGGGCTTTCACGAGATTTCGGCACTTTCTTTATGGGAGACACACTACAGTTTACACAGATCACAGAGCTATACAGTTTTTACTGTCGGCTAAATTCACACACGATAGATTAAGTAGATGGAAGCTATATTAACAGGAATTTAATTTTACGACTGTTCACATTCCCGGCACACAAAATGTTATAGCAGACGCACTATCGCGTTCTCTCAGCAACAATCAGCAAGACGTAGCAACCAACTTCTGCAAAGCAAATTTCAGTGTCATGTACATTCAGCAAGTTGCATTTGAAAATTGTATTTCGTCGTCATTACAGGACATAGCACAAGAGCAAAATAAAGACAACTTGTGGACAGAAATTAAACACCTCTGGCAAGATAAGAATAATGTTACGATTAGGAACCACTACACTGTACGCAATGACATTCTGTTTCGCCGCTCTCATCCAGACAGCAACAATTGGTTATTATGCATTCCTGACGAACTTGTTAACAAATTAATCTGGTACAATCATTTAAGCTACGCACATTACGGAGCCAGAAAATGTTTTCTTATACTGAGACAGAACTGTTATTTTGCCAATATGGAAAAACGTATACGACGAGTTTTAGCGTCATGTAAAATTTGCCAGTAAGCTAAGTCAGACACCACTTCACATATTCCTCCATTATATCCCATTATACCTGTTAAATTAAGACATATGGCCGCTGTAGACATTTTTGGCCCAATTCCGAGAACTAATAGAGGTTATTGCTACATCTTTGTCGCTGTTGAACTCACTTCAAAATTTGTTACTTTCACTCCGTTACGCAAAGCTACTGCTAAAACTGTTTCGAAAGCATTTGTAAAACGTTTTCTATTTCATGTAGGGCATGCGATGAGAGTAATTTCAGATAATGGATCACAATTTCGTTCTGCTATATGGACACGGATGTTACGAGCTAGAAACATTGCTCCGATCTATATATCCAAGTACCATGCTTCTTCGAACCCCTGTGAAAGATTAATGAAAGAAATTGGTAAACTGTGTGGAACATACTGCCACAAAAGACATATTGATTGGGACACACACATATTCTCATTCCAATGTGTAATTAATTCGATTCCAAATGAGTCCACTATGCTATCTCCGTCTGTTATACTGAAAAATGTTGAACCACCTAACAAAATCACAGAATTAGTAAACTTCCCTACAAGTCGTCGCCTACGACACCATGAAATAATTAACATTGCACTGAACAACATCAAACGTGCCGCAGAGCGCCGGAGAAGACAGCAAAAACAGGTTTGTACACGCCGCGACTTTCACGTTGGACAGAAGATATTAGTACGTACACACTATTTATCCAGCAGAATAAAAGGTAAGTGCAGTAAATTTGAACTTCTGTACGCAGGTCCATATCAGATTCGCAGCATCCCTCACCCCAATGTTGTACAAGTCGAAACTTTGAGAACCAGAAAATCGAAAGGCAATCACCATATCTCAAACATTAAACTGATTATTGAATGAAACCACTTTATGATGTAACATGCTATGATGCCATTTAGTAATCTTTATGACCACTTATGCAATTATATTCACATGACTAATTACTGATGATTATCGTATTTTTTTTTTTTTTTTTTTTTTTTTTGGCAAGTGCCCGGCAAGGTTAGGTTAGCAGGTTGCTTTTCCTGTCGTTATATATCTGATTGTGCACATTTTTTTTTTTCAGAGACACTTCCGTATTTTATGACTAATTATGCAATGTTATCTAATGAGATGTTAATTTCATTACATTTTTTCTCCATTAAAGGCTTTAATTGTCGCCTCTATTAACTACACTACGTACAAGCTGAACACAACGAAAGTCACATTTGTCTTTCTTATGTATGTACGATTGTTTTCAAGTTTTGTTTGTATGCACTGTGAAATAGTTAAGGTATAACACACCAGTTGACTTTGACACATTTTTGCCCTATGATATCTCAACATCGTGACTATTTACATTTTTTTTTTCTGCTGCATTGTGATATTCTCTGTACATTTTTGCCTTTGAACACTGTCTATGCTTTTGACATATTACGTTTTCTGTCATGTTATGCTGTATGCTTAATTATGTTACCTTACACCAGTCATTATTTAGTGAGTATATGATGTAAATGTACGATATTAATCTCTGTTCATCATTTTCACAAAAAATAACGAGTAAAGGAAATAAATTCAACAGAAATGGGAACTTCACCTACGGAATGATCGAAAGAAGATGCAATAACTTTATGAGGAAGAGTAAATGGATCAGGATTAACAAGCATTAACAAGAATATACTATACACATCGTAGAATAGCAGTCTTAACTAATTTTTTCTTTCAGAATACAAGGTGATTGATGCAGGCTGTCAGACAGAACTACACATCTTAGTTTTAGTGATGAAATATGCTAGAAATAAGGAATAGTTTTATAATGAGTAATGAAGTGATTTTTTTGCAGATGATAATGAATACTGATGAAGAGTAATGATGAAGAATATGCTACTATGAATAATGAAGTTTTTCTTTACAGGTGATGGTGATAATGGAGTTATGATGATATGGATAATGAAGTTGTCTTTGCAGATGAGGATATTGTTGAAGTTATGTTTATGCTATGTATTTATTTAAGTGTTTGTAGCAGTTCGTTTTGACAGCAGGTGTTATATTTCATAGTATAATGACTGAAGGTTTTGGAAAGGACAGCTATGGAACACATTTTTTATACACATTTCACTACCTGTTAATTCGATGTTCACTACTTTTCAGCATAGTCTGCGTTTCTTCTTTCAGCTAAATAATCAATTTTGTATATTTTTTTCAGGAGAAGCTTTTCATGATACTTACTAAACTTGTTACTTATTATACCTGTTCTAGTACTTGCAATTTTATATTTTACCCATTTGTGTCTATAATTTATAAATGTGATCACATATACTGCCTTGTTACATAGCCTTGCTACAGCTGACTCATGACAAATTACGTTACCTATCCTCATTTGCAGCAATAGGTCAAAAGCAAATATTGTTATGCCTCAGCAATTAATTATTGATCCCAACGCAATGCATTACTAGCACAGAAACAAAAAAAAAAAAAATGTATTACCACTCCCGAATAATGCTACTAGTTTAAGAGAATTCTGAATAATACAGATCAGCTCTGACTAGTATGTCACTTCAGTAATGACTTCTTAATGATACAAAAAAAAAAAATAATGCTTTGTAACTGGCAAATAACTGCCACTGTTTATTGTAATGAGACTACTTATAACGCCCATGATTATTAATGCTATGACTGTAATTAACTGATTTTTAATCATGACTTCTTAATGTTGTGTATCACCAGTTTCAAATAATGCTACTCATTTAAGAGAGTTCTGAATAATACTGAATGATGAACAATGTTTTATACTATTCAATACTTACTGGCCACTGAGTGCCAATAATTAATCTAATTAAATGAATTATGACCTTTCATGTTTTGGTAACTGGCCACTGAGTGCCAATAATTAATGTCACTAAATGAATTACGTTAGTAATTATGCCATTAATTAGCTCCTGTTTTCAATTATGACTTTTCATGTTCTATAACTGGCCACTGAGTGCCGATAATTAATGTAACTAAATGAATCAGCTCTTGTTTTCAATGATGACTTTTCATGTTTTGGTAAATGGCCAATGAGTGCCAATAATTTGTATCACTCAATGTATTATGTTAATGCTAGGCCAATAATTGACTCTCCTTTTCAATGAAGACTTCTGATGAACATTATTCTGTCATAATAAATATGCTTTGTAACTGGCCAAGGACTGCCACTGTTTATTGTAATACGATTACCCATGATGCCAATAATTTAATTTTATGAACATTATTCTGTAATACTACATACTTGGTACAGAAATGTTCAATAACTGGGCTATGAATGCCGCAAACTACTACTGTAATTCTCAATGAAGCCTATTATGTGACTTAATGTCCTTCACCTTATGAGCTAACTACCCTGAATTACTGCAATATCCATTTGTCCTGTCCATCCTCATGATCATGGAGCACTATATTTGGTTTTTGCACTAATTCTACGTTGGTGTGCCTTGTAAGAGCGTGGTGTTGACACGACATGCTGTCCACCACCGTGAGCGATGAAGACGTTACTATGGTCCCACTGTTTGGTGTACCTGATGTACTGCCAAAATGATAACAGGAAATCTTACTACGACATTTCAGTGTCTTGGATACGCTGATAAATACTTCTGGGAAAAGAACTGCAAATTGTCTCACTTGGTGTTGTACTTCTGTGGAAAGATATGGACTTTTAGTGCAGCTTCGTGCAACCTAAGTGCTACAACCATGATGCAATCCTTCCTATTCCTTCCCTAATTCTTGTAAAATGAAAAAGTCATATACAGTGCGTGTGTATTTTTTGCCGTTTATTAATACATTTTGTGATTTGCTGATATATTCTCAACTTCACTTCATGTACACTCATGTCAGTTGTCAAAATGATTTTTTACCTTTGCGTTTATTTGTTATGTAAATGTTCAAAAGTTTTTCAGTGCATGTGCACTTATGTTATGTGCTAATATGTTTTCTACTGAACCGCAGTGCCTGTGCACTTTTCTCCTTTTTCAATATGATTTGTACTCATTCTGTATACCTTTTATGATTTCCTGATATGTTCAACACTTCAGTGCGTTTGCACTTCTGTCATTTGTTACTCATTGCATATACATTTCGTCATTTGCTAATATGTGGACTCATGTCACTTGTCAACATGATTTTTTGCCATTCCATTTATCTGTTCTGAAAATGCTAAATAATTTTTCAGTGCGTGTGCACGTTATTATCCATCAAATAATTTGTATATACATTTTTCTGATCTGCGAATATGTTTTATACTCATATCTTGTCTTTGTCTGAAATGTTTTGTACTCAGTGCATGAGCATCAAGTTTAATTCATGTTTTGTACTTTTGCTGTAATTGTAATAATTAATTAGTTAAAAAAATTTGGTGCTCATGGCGAGTCCAAATGACTCACCATCGCCACCAAATTTTTGCCCCCCCCAGTGGAGGGTTATGATCACGTATGCAGCGTGTACGAGGCATTGCAGAGTCTCTGACCAGAGAGCTATTTGTCGTTCCTAGTCTGCGCTTGACCGCGCGAGAGTTGCGAATGGCAGTCTGTTAGCACTAGTAGTCGAGTACGGTCGCGAGCGGGACGCAGTCGTAGGCGTCGACATGGGTCTCTGGCCAAGATGCTGAATGAGGTATATTGTTAATTAAGGTAACCAAGCTGCATTGCGCACATCAGATAATGTAAAGTTTATTTATTGTAATTAATTTTCAACAAGTGCCCCAATAATAATTCTGATTTCAAAGCAAATTTTAATAAAAGAACCATTTAATTGAACGAACGATCTCGTTCCATTTCCTTTAAAGAAAAGGTTCAGTTCAATTTAAAAAAAAAAAAAAATAATACTTGCAATGCATTTCCTCCAAGCCACGGCCAACAATAAGAGCAGAACTTTGACATGCAGTTATACTGAGGTAAGAAATTAATTCTGATTTTTGCACAGTGCCAAAGACCGACATTTCGGTCTAATTGAGTTATCATTATCGCTGAAATTTCATTGTCATTGAATTGTCTTTCATTATTTTTGTGGGAGCTTACACTTGAGACAGATTGCGATTTTTCACTTTTTTATTGTCTTTGTCCGTAGATTTCATTGCAGGGAGGTTACGCTTGGCTCCCATTTATTATTTCTGTCTTTCGAAATTTCTGTGGGGAGGTTACAGTCTTCCTAAGCTTCCCGAATATGTAGCCTTCAGCATACAGCCATCTGATTCACAGCTGCTCTGAACAGACCAGTGGTGGGAGTTGCCATCAGACTCGACTGCCTCGTGAACCATGAGCGCGCCACAGGAGGGCACATCTTGGCCAGTTCTGCTCTAGATAGTGTTTTCAGCGCTTTCTATTGATCGCATATTCCGTGGAGACCCTCAATAGCTCTTGAAGCAAGATATAATGGCGCAAACAAAATTGCAACACAAAAAAAAGATTAACAAAGAATAATGAAAGACTGGGAATAGATTTGTCTAGGTAACATATTTTAGTGGTTAAATTTTCAAGATCACAGGTTTAATGTAAGCGCAAGATAAGCCTTTGTAAATGTGTAATGCTGGTACATTAATAACATGTGTAATAGCCAGATAGCGTCATAGGCCCTTTGCTGTTCCTTGTCTATATAAACGATTTGGGAGACATTCTGAGCAGCCGCCTTAGATTTTTGCAGATGACACTGTTGTTTATCGACTATTAGTGTCATAAGAAGATCAAAATAAATTGCAAAATGATTTAGAAAAGATATCTGTATGGTATGGCTCATGAGCTATGTCCTTTAATGATGCAGTGACGAAGTTTTCAAAAGATACTTTTGGAATGCGAAGATTACTGAAATTTTCTCGCCGCGTTAGCTTTTGTGTTGCTTTTCTCAAGGCCCACCGGTCCACGTGAAAGTACTTCCGAAACAATGTTTTCCGTGCCAGGAATGTAGATTACTCTGAAGCGAAATTCTTGCAGAAATAATACCCAAAGTTTCAACCTGTCATGATTTCATTTTGAAGACATAAGAAATTGCAATGCTCGATGATCACTATAAAGTTTTATACGTTTACCAGAAAGAAAGAAACGAAATGTGTCAAATGCTCAAACGATTGCTAAAGCTTCCAATTCAGTAACGGATTATTTTTTGTCAGATTTTGCTAGCACGCGGCTAGCAAAAGCATTTTCTATCACTTCACTAAGTAAATGGGCACCAAAGCCAACTATAGAAGAGTCCGTGCTAAGACAGATATCCTGTGACAGATCTGTTTAAGCTAAGATTGGCATGTCAAGCAGCGCTTCTTTCAAAGAAGAAAATTCTAGCGGTGCCTGTTTTTCCCAGTACCAAATAGCGCTTTTGCCAGTGAGAGAACCAAGTTTTGGAGTTTCTAGCACTTGCATATTCAGGGAACGACGGTAGAAATTCACGAGAGCTAGAAAACTGTGAACTTGTCTTTTTGGGGATGGAACAGGAATAGCTCTGATGGCTTCCAACTTTTCAGGATCCAGCTGAATGCCTTCAGAAGAAATAATGTGACCCAAAAACTTCATCTTTGTCCTACCGAATTCAGATTTTTCCAAGTTAACTGTAATTCCAGAGTCAGCAAAAACATGTAACAAACTGTTGAAGATACGATTATGTTGTTACCAAAAGACTCCTGCTATTAAATTATTGTCCACGTACGAGGTGATGTGGAATTTAGCCCACGAACAAATCCTGCCGAAGAAATGTTCAAACCAAAAAGAAGTTTCCGAAATGGGTAGCAAACGCCGAAACAAAGAAAAGCCGTATATTTTGTACATTCTGGATGTAGTTCAATTTGTCAAAACCTGAATCTGAGATCAATACAAGACAACACTTTCACACAATTGAAATTTTGAAGAAGTTCTTCCATCATTTGTGGCCTGTCTGTTTCAGGAATGATTATGGTATTTATTTGTCTGGAATCTAAGACAAGGCTGATCGATCTGTTTCTCTTCTCAGCAACATGCAATGGCTTATTGTATGAGCTTACCACTGATTCAATAATGTCATCGTCAAGTGTAGATTGTATTTCCGTCCTAACACTGTCCCTATAATCTGCCGGAATAATGTATGGTCTGACACAAAATTTTGTATGCTCAAGAACACGAAATTAGTACTGAAATCCGTTAATTGTTCCTGTTTTGTGAATAAAAACTGTGGAATGAGACTGTAAGAGGTCAAAAAGGTCCTGCCTATCAGTGTCATTACAGTTCTCAATTGTCTGAGTTTTTTTCTGAATTAAAACGTCAGTATCTAATACGTCATCAGTATCATCCCTGTCAGTACTTGCAAAGTGATAATTAGTGTAAAATTTCGTCGAAACCTCCAAATTGTGATTTGACAAAAGAAAAAGCCGATTGATTTCCCTTGCCATTGTTTAAAGCCAATCTTCAAATTTCAAAGCAGTTGACCTACCTTCTTTCTGTAAACTTATTTCAGCATCGAGAAAATTTTAAATTACTTTATACTCATCCAAAAAATCTGCACCAAATATAATCTCCGTCTACAATAATGGAACAATAAGAAAATTCATAATAAATCTGTGGTTTTGACAAAAGAATTCTAAGTTAACTTGTTGGCGTATACCTACACTTTGTCCTAAAATTGCACCTCGTAATTTAATTCTATGTAGAGGAAGTGTGGGGCAATTATTCGATTTCTTGCATTCAATGAAAGGTGTTTCACTAATTACCGAATAAGGACTGCTGTAGTCAAGTACTGCAATAAATTTTATGGCATTTGTTGTGATGTGAATTACAGGATGTGTAGTTTGTACGGTTTAATGTCATGTACTTGGAGTAAAATGTCCCTTATGTCTTCCATTTTCACATAATTGATAGTCATGGCAGAGACGTCGTCAGCCTTATAGGTTCATTTTGTAGCTGCGTATGATACGAGTCATTGTCTATTATCTCTTTGTTGATTCGCGTCGATATTGGAATTTGGAAGTCTAATTTCTACCATTTCCACTTGTGGAGAAGGCCCTGGCCCATTTGGATCAGGTCAGTTCTGATTAATGTCAGGTATGTTGTCATGACTATAGTGTCTATCCTCTTGTCGGTAATTACTGTGGTTTCTTTCGTGTCAATTAGGTGGTGGAAAATTTTTCGCAGAATCGTGATTATGGGGTGGACTGTTGCGTCTGAAGTCATTTTGTCTCCTTTGATAATAATTATTCTTATTCCCATATTGCCTATTTCTACCATTATCTCTGTTGTTGTTGTTGTGGTATTCAGTCCTGAGACTGGTTTGATGCAGCTCTCCATGCTACTCTATCCTGTGCAAGCTTCTTCATCTCCCAGTACCTACTGCAGCCTATATCCTTCTGAATCTGTTTAGTGTATTCATCTCTTGGTCTCCTTCTACGATTTTTACCCTCCACGCTGCCCTCCAATACTAAATTGGTGATCCCTCGATGTCTCAGAACATGTCCTACCAACCGATCCCTTCTTCTAGTCAAGTTGTGCCACAAGCTCCTCTTCTCCCCAATTCTATCCAATACCTCCTCATTAGTTATGTGATCTACCCATCTAATCTTCAGCATTCTTCTATAGCACCACATTTCTAAAGCTTCTATTCTCTTCTTGTCTAAACTATTTATCGTCCACGTTTCACTTCCATACATGGCTACACTCCATACAAATACTTTCTGAAACAACTTCCTGACACTTAAAACTACACTCGATGTTAACAAATTTTTCTTCTTCAGAGACGCTTTCCTTGCTATTCTACATTTTATATCCTCCCTACTTCGACCATCATCAGTTATTTTGCTACCCAAATAGCAAACCTCCTTTACTACTTAAGTGTCTCATTTCCTAATCTAATTCCCTCAGCATCACCCGACTTAATTCGACTAAATTCCATTATCCTCGTTTTGCTTTTGTTGATGTTCATCTTATACCCTCCTTTCAAGCCACTGTCCATTCCGTTCAACTGCTCTTCCAAGTCCTTTGCTGTCTCTGACAGAATTACAATGTCATTGGCGAACCTAAAAGTTTTTATTTCTTCTCCATGAATTTTAACACCTACTCCAAACTTTTCTTTTGTTACCTTTATTGCTTGCTCAGTATACAGATTGAATAACATCGGGGATAGACTACAACCCTGTCTCACTCCCTTCCTAACCACTGCTTCCCTTTCATACCCCTTGACTCTTA
The DNA here is from genome assembly GCF_023864345.2 of Schistocerca serialis cubense. NCBI lineage: Eukaryota > Metazoa > Arthropoda > Insecta > Orthoptera > Acrididae > Schistocerca > Schistocerca serialis. The sequence continues at coordinate 545,317,218 of NC_064645.1, read as the reverse complement.
TAACTGTCATCTGCTTTCTGTACAAATTGTAAATAGCCTTTCGCTCCCTGTATTTTACCCCTGCCCCCTTTAGAATTTGAAAGAGAGTATCTGAATCAACATTGTCAAAAGCTTTCTCAAAGTATGCAAATGCTAGAAACGTAGGCTTGCCGTTCCTTAATCTTTCTTCTAAGATAAGTCGTAGGGTCAGTATTGCCTCACGTGTTCCAACATTTCTACGGAATCCAAACTGATCTTCCCCGAGGTCGGCTTCTATCAGTTTTTCCATTCGTCTGTAAAGAATTCGCGTTAGTATTTAGCAGCTGTGACTTATTAAACTGATAGTTCGGAAATTTTCACATCTGTCAACACCTGCTTTCTTTGGGATTGGAATTATTATATTCTTCTTGAAGTCTGAGGGTATTTCACCTGCCTCATAAATCTTGGTCACCAGATGGTAGAGTTTTGCCAGGACTGGCTCTCCTAAGGCTATCAGTAGTTCTAATGGAATGTTGTCTACTCCCAGGGCCTTGTTTCGACTGAGGTCTTTCAGTGCTCCGTCAAACTCTTCACGCAGTATCATATCTCCCATTTCATCTTCATCTACATCCTCTTCCATTTCCGTAATATTGTCCTCAATTACATCGCCCTTGTATGGACCCTCTATATACTCCTTCCACCTTTCTGCTCTCCCTTCTTTGCTTAGAACTACGTTTCCATCAAAGCTCTTGATACTCATGGAAGTGGTTCTCCTTTCTCCAAAGGTCTCTTTAATTTTCCTGTACGCAGTATCTATCTTACCCCTCGTGAGATAAGCCTCTACATCCTTACAATTGTCCTCTAACCATCCCTGCCTAGCCATTTTGCAGATCTTGTCGATCTCATTTTTGAGACGTTCGTATTCCTTTTTGCCTGCTTCATTTACTGCATTTTTACATTTTCTCCTTTCATCAATTAAATTCAATATTTCTTCTGTTACCCAAGGATTTCTACTAGCCCTCGTCTTTTTACTTACTTGATCCTCTGCTGCCTTCACTATTTCATCCCACAGAGTTACCCATTCTTCTTCTACTGTATTTCTTTCCCCCATTCCTGTCAATTGTTCCCTTACGCTCCCCCTGAAACTTTGTACAACCTCTGGCTCTTTCAGTTTATGCAGGTCCCATCTCCTTAAATTTCCACCTTTTTGCAGTTTCTTCAGTTTTAATCTACAGTTCATAACCAATAGATTGTAGTCAGATTCCACATCTGCCCCTTGAAATGTCTTACAATTTAAAACCTGGTTCCTCAATCTCTGTCTTACCATTATATAATCTATCTGATACCTTTTAGTAGCACCAGGGTTCTTCCATGTATACAACCTTCTTTCATGACTCTTAAACCAAGTGTTAGCAAAATTCTACCAGGCGGTTTCCTCTTTCGTTTCTTAGCCCCAATCCATATTTACCTACTATGTTTCCTTCTCTCACTTTTCCTACGCTTGAATTCCAGTCACCCATGACTATTAAATTTTCGTCTCCCTTCACTACCCGAATAATTTCTTTTATCTCATCATACATTTCATCGATTTCCTCGTCATCTGCAGAGCTAGTTGGCATATAAACTGGTAGTACTGTAGTAGGCGTGGGCTTCGTGTCTATCTTGGCAACAATAATGCGATCACTATGCCGTTTGTAGTAGCTTCCCCGTACTCCTATTTTTTATTAATTATTAAACCTACTCCTGCATTACCCCTATTTGATTTTGTATTTATAACCCTGTATTCACCTGACCAAAAGTCTTGTTCCTCCTGCCACCGAACTTCTCTAATTCCCACTATATCTAACTTTAACCTATCCATTTCCCTTTTTAAATTTTCTAACCTACCTGCCAAATTAAGGGATCTGACATTCCACGCTCCGATCCGTAGAACGCCAGTTTTCTTTCTCCTGATAACGACGTCCTCCTGAGTAGTCCCCGCCCGGAGATCGGAATGGGGGACTATTTTATTTCCGGTATATTTTACCCAAGAGGACGCCATCATCATTGAATCATGCAGTAAAGCTGCATGCCCTAGGGGAAAAATTACGGCTGTAGTTTCCCCTCGCTTTTAGCCGTTCGCAGTACCAGAACAGCAAGGCTATTTTGGTTAGAGTTACAAGGCCAGATCAGTCAATCATCCAGACTGTTGCCCCTGCAACTACTGAAAAGGCTGCTGCCCCTCTTCAGGAACCACACGTTTGTCTGGCCTCTCAACTGATACCCCTCCCTTGTGGTTGCACCTACGGTACGGCTATCTGTATCGTTGAGGCACGCAAGCCTCCGCACCAACGCCAAGGTCCGTCGTTCATCTCTATCATAATCATTACTACTGAAATGGGATCTGTTTCTGTAATTATTATTATTTTGCCAATTGTTGTCATACGGGTGGTGTCTGTTTTGGTCACAGTTTGCATTATAACAGTAGACTTGTATATGGTTATTCTTTCTGTCGTGACGAAATCGTGATGGATGTGAGCTGTAATTATTGTTTTTCTGTTTTCGCATCTATCGACTGTCAGTGTCGATTTCCATTTCTTGCAAAAGTTCCTGAGAAGCTTCGATATCATCTTTACAACGTCCAGCCAAAATTATGTCTCAAGCGTTCAGGCATTTTAATAAGCAAATTCGAATAAGTTCCGAGGGGCTGTACAGGTTTGACAACTACTGATTCTTTTGTAACATATCTTCAAAATATTTTACAGGGCTGAAAAATTCATACAGTTCGAAATGCTTCATCATCATGATACCGCGTTTTACTCGATCTTGTGTAGCCTGAGACCAATATGCAGAAAGGAAGGCATAATAAAAATCTGCTTCACTGTGACAGTCGCGAATAACCGATCGTAATCGTACAGGTGGTTCATTTTCTTAATATACACACATAAATTCTAATCTGTTCTCTAATGACCAATTAGGAAGAAAACAATGAAAAAACTGATGAAGCCAAGCTTGTGGATGTATGTCATTATTAGAATTCTTGAATTTTTTAAATTTACGTTTTGTGATGAAGAGACAATGGTCAAAGTCACCGTGCTGGCGAGTCGCCAATCCGTCATTGTTACATCATGTCGTCGGTTCCATCTCAAGGCTCTGGGCACACCGTCGACTCCTTTCAAGATTCCGAAATAACATGTAATTTTACTGTGTGACTCTTCAGTATTTCTAAATCTCTCTTCCCATCTTGGAGCGTGAGTATCCTCTGAAATATGTAATTCTTGTATCACCTTTGCCAACTGATCTTGTACTTCCCGTATTTCTCTTTTGTCTTGCGTATTAATTTTTTTCTGACTCCGTTTAAATTTCCTCGTGCTCCTCTGTATCAGTAAACGCTACCGGTCTTGCATCATCCAAACCATCATCTACATTCGTAGATAAATTTGTTAACTGACCCGAAAGTTCGGCTGCTTTTTTCCGATAATGTGCTGATTTCCTCCGTGTGTTTTTCTGAGCCAAGTATTAGATTATCCATTTGTGTCGTAATCGTATCTACTCTGTTCTTTAAGCTTTCCTGATATTTTACAAGTTGTGCAACCGTATCGGTAGATGCAACAGAGTCAATTTTAGCCTGCAAGGTGTTGTGATTTTCGTGTACAATGGTCTGCAGTTCTTTTATTGCTGCTCCATGGTCCTGTAATGTGTCTTTATGTGGCGAAGAAATAGGCTGAAAATGATCACAAATTTGTGTTTTGACGATTTCATAAATGTTTTGATTAGATTTTGTATATCTAAGCGGTTAAATCGTCATTTGTTTCTTCAAGTATCTGTTTGATTTCGTCAGTTTTGTCTAACGTTTGATGTTGTTGCTACGTTTTTTTCTGATTTTGTTCCATTGTGTCTAACTTTTGAAGCTTTAGGTCTGCTTGACCAAATTTTTGAATTAATTACAATAACAATGCATAGTGACTGAAACATGTTCCTTTGTGTTTTTCGTCAGTGCTTTTTCACCGGCAATATTCGTATTTTGAAAAGCAGATAATGTCTCTTGACTTAATTGAGAAAATTGTATTGATGCGTAACCTGAATCTATGGTGTTTGCAAGATTATTTTCTGTAATTTCGTATTTCACACGCCACGAATGTCACTCTATTTTAAATAATAACTCACCAAAAGCAATTAAAAAATGTAAGAAGTAACACTAACGTACCTCCGAAAATAGTAAATATCTAATTAGTTACAAAAGCGACTGCGAGATACTTAGTGCAAACCCACATGCATGCCACAACTACTTTGCTCCAGACTATACAGTGCGAAGAAAAGAAACTACAAAAGAACTTCCATACATACAATTACGCACTAGCAGTAAATAACAATAAGTTTTTAATCATGCACTAATTATTCAAACTACAAGGAAATCAGAGGATTACAGTGAAGTATCCTCAGCTAAGGGTCGACAGGTGAAAGTACCTGTTTAATTATTTTTGTTTTTTAGACACTGACCTACAGAATTTTATATCACGACGACAACTCAAACTTAACCTATTCTTTTATTACAAGCCCAACGCAGTCTGACTGCTATACACTGACAGCATGACTTCCAATAATTAACATAAAAGAATGGCCCTGAATTCAAAGAAATCCTATCAACAATACAAATACAAAAAGATATGAAATTAAATAAATACGAAACAAGCTCCAACTCTGTTAATTGCCTAAACTCATTTCAATCACCAATCCCGATAGTGGAAACCCCATTGTTTTCCAATAGTCATTTATCTCATAAAAAATTTTCAAACACGAATAGCACCAACTACAGCAAATAGCATCAACGACCAGCTAAAGAAAAAGATTGTAATTACTATAGACTCTAACTACTAGGAGGAATATGGTTAGTAAAAAGAAAGTTTTTGTTGAAGAGCAAACAACGTATTTCGAAAATATTACCTTATTCATGTGATATCCAGATCCAAAAATTGTGTAGTTGTCAATAACTCCACTTCCTGAACATTATCAACCATACATCCATCCTCATACATTTAAGGAACACATCATTTCATCTCACTTTACAATGCATGTCCTACCAACGCAGAGTCTGCACTAAAGTGCGCGTCATTTACGACGGCGGCCGAGTTTAAGTTCGTTCTGCGCATTTGACGTCACAAAACACAGTCAGCCAATGAACAGAGAACGACGTTGCCAGAGCTCGACTGTAGTACAGACCACGGACGAGTGTCTTCAGTTTTAGAAACGTTCAGTCATAAATAAAGTAATTGAACAAAAGCAATGTCTTGATAGCATACTTTCTATAAAAGAAAGTTTGGAAAAAGCATTCTTTATTCTAATTGCTTCATATTCTATTCATTAATTAAACCAAACAAGCAATAAGCCTCGTAATTCAGGCGATAGCAAGGAAATTCATTCTTACTTACCGCTTTTTCGCAATAAAGAATAGCGGTAATTGTTTATTTCCTATTGTACTTCGACGAAACGTGAGCAATTCATAGTCATACCAACAGTGTTTGTCGGTATTTTGCGAGACTCTTTAAAGTCCTCCAGGAACCCAATTAAACGTTTAGCTGCGTAAGTGTAATGGTTAAGGTGTATGGCTTCTAAGCAAAAGGTTCTGATTTCAAGTCTTGCTTGGTGCTTAATATTTTCTTTATTTAAAAACAACATCGAAGTGTCTTATTTCCCGAATTTTATTCGTTTGAATGTAATTTTTTGAAATTTCTGGTGGCAACTAAAATCGACCATACGGAAAGTATATGCTATGGACTTTTAGCACTGCAAAATCTTCAAAATTTCGTGCAATGGTTTGCTACATTTAATGCTGCGCAATAACTGCGTTGAACATCGAAACAAAATTAAGGCCTTTAAGGGGGGAAGATATCGTCAAGAAGATGTGTAAAAATCAAATTTTTGGGCGAAATAGTTTTTGTGAAATTGAATGATAAGTGAGTCAAAGCAGTCGGAACACCATGTGTCTGCACTGGCGAGCAGTGCAGTGATGACAAAATCGCGCACAGCGCGGAATGTGGGGAGCACGTCTCTGTAGCAGCGAAAGGGTTAATGTGGCCGAGGTGGCTTTACTTCACAAACTGCGCGCTCCCCCCTGAACGTAAGTTTGCGAACTATACTATACTATGGCGCTGCTTCTTTTGGCGCCTGCAACAGGCAACGCAGCAATCTCTCGCGTCTGGGCGGGCATGCGCGAGCTGCCAAGATAAAAGAATTGAACCATAAGAATATCATGTCCATACACTTCCCTATCCACGCGCTAATTGCTAGTCTGTCCAACCACAGATACTCTTGCCGATGGCGCAGAGCGCTGTCAGCGATATTAACACTGTCTATAGCACTGCCAACATGCAAAACATGCAATCAGGCTACTTAACAGTATAGACGTATCCCCCGTTCCATTGGAATAAGTAACCTGCCGCAAGGGGTAGCCGCGCGCTCTAAGGCGCCTCTTCACGGTTCGCGCGGCTCCCCCCGTCGGAGGTTCCAGTCTTCCCTCGGGCATGGGTGTGTGTGTTGTCCTTATGGTAAGTTAGTTTAAGTTAGATTAAGTAGCGTGTAAGTTTAGGGACCGATGACATCAACAGTTTCGTCCCGTAAGATCTTACCACAAATTTACAGTTTCCAAGTAACGAAACCAACAATTAATGTTCAGGTAAACTGTCGGATCTCAGATGCAGAAGATGACAAGCCAAAAAGACATCTGTGCACTGAGCGCGAAATTTATTATGTAAGCGCTAATGAAAATCTAATAATTATTGAGGCCTCCAACAATATACTGGGTGTAAACGGTACAAGGCGCAAAAATTATACAGATGGTAGGTACATCTTGGTGTGCTTGACAAAAAAGTCTAATGACATTTTCTTGTATCATGTACTTTATTTTTGTATTACAAAAACCCAATGTTCGTACGGTAGATAGTATACGCATTTCTGTTTACGTAGTCAACCGACAATACACGGCGTACGAGCTTATTACCTACAATGACGGGGCGGCCAGAGAGAGGCAACGAGCCGATTGATCCGAGAGGATTGAAATCATTAGACGTGTACAACGACGTGGTCTGATAATCAGCTGGTACCGAAAAAAGGAATGTAAACGATTTTTCTGTTGTCAACTTGTTACTCAACAAGTCGATAACGAAGGTCGTAGTAGTAATGACAAGCTAATATCAAACACAATGTATTTCCATTAGTGCAAATTCAATCAATCACCAAGTAGATTGTTGTGCATTAATTACAATTAACTGTTTCACCTTTTTACAGCAATGCCATAACGAATACTAAATTCACATTATTTTTCTTCTGTACAACAACATCGTAATGAAAAGAAAACCCATTACTTCGTTTCGTCTTACACCAATACTACAATAAATGTTCGAAATGACCACCATTCGCTTCTACACACGCTTCATTACGGCGAACCCAGTTTCGTCGCACTCGTTCACGCACATGCACATTTGTCTTTATGGTACTGGCAGCATCTAAAATCTTCTGCGTCAATTCGTCCACATTATTTACTGGCTCAGCATAAACAAGCTCCTTCATATGGCCCCAAAAGTAAAAATCCAGTGGATTTAAATCAGGGCTGCGCGCTGGCCATCGACGTGGACCCGAACGCCCGATCCACCGTCCTGGAAATCGACTATCCAAAAATCTGCGTACTCTGTGACCAATGTGGGGTGGGGCACCATCGTGGAGGAACCACATGTTATGACGTAAGCCTAACGGAATGTCTTCTAACGACGTTGGTAGCAACGTTTCCTCTAGAAACGTTCGGTAATAATTACCGGTCAAACGTCCAGGTAAAACATAGGGCCCAATAATGTAATTATCGAGCATGCCCGCCCACACATTCACGGAAAATCGTCGCTGAAAATGTGTTGGCACTATGTGGCGAGGATTGTGTACACTCCACGTGTGCATGTTATGGAAATTAGTTGTTCCGTCGCGAGTGAAACACGCTTCATCTGTGACGAGTATTTTGTTGACAAAATCATGCTGCGCACTGTGTAACAAAAACCACTCTGAGAATTCACGTCGTGGAGGGAAATCTTGCTCTTCCAATGCTTGTACGCGTTGAATCTGGTAAGGCAGCAGACGCTCCTCTTGCAAAGTGCGATGAACGACAGTGTGCGATATACCCACGTGGCGGGCGATGCTTCTAGTACTCTGAGAAGGATCCTCCTGGATGCGGTCCAGAATTCTTTCCTCAGCTTCCAATGTACGATCGGCGCGTTGTCCGCCTCTGGCTTCTGCACGGGGCAGTAAAGAGCCAGTGTCTCTCAATCCAAGGAAATTAAATACGTACTCGTCAGTTGTATTCTGTCATGATGTAACAAAAACGGAAAGCATATCAGAAGACACGTTTCGCATACGGACGAAAATTTACAAAGGTGCAGATAACTACTGTACTTTATTATGATGTAAATGCATAATAATCGTTTACAAGTAGAGAATTAGAATGACACAAACCTTTGGTGCACAGCAGCAAATGTTTTTCGTGCAGAAAGTCGTCGTCTTGGGGAGCGTTCTCGATAAATTCGTACAGCTGCCCTCGCAACACCTTTTGCCTCGCCATAAATTAAATGCATATCGCATAGTTCAGCTATAGTAAATCTCCTTTCCATCCTAACAGTTAACAGAGTTGCAATAACATCTGCACAGGTTACTCGCCTACTGTCGTCGCTCGGTGTATTACTATGACGCAGCCACTCAGGCCGCAGTTGCCTATGTGTTTACGATTTACGCTCGCGATGTCAATACGCGCAGCGGGCAATAACAGGAACCGATTGCTTACGTACGTGCACGGTCAAATATCTGCTTTTCCAAAACCACTATTATGAGCAGGAAATAAGCTAAAAAGAGTAGTAACTCACCTATTGGAAATCTTGAGTGCTTAATGAATCCTTTAATCAATATTTTCAATACATGCAGACTGAAGGGAGGAATGAAAATTTGTACGAAAGCTGAGATTCGAAACCGGATCAGTTGGTCACCAGGGAGGTTATGTAGACGCCACACCGCTCTGGCACAGCGTCTTTGCACAACTGCACCGATTAGTACGATTCCCCCTCAAACCAGATTACCATTCACACCTCGACCCACTTTGGTTTTCCCCCTAAACTCGAACAGTATTGCGGTGAACCTGCGTCTGAATCTCGGGCCTCGATATAAATTTTTATTCGTCGCTTTAGTCTGCGTATATACGTCATAGATGTTTGAGACTTGAAAAGATCTCTGCAACGATATAGTTTCGTTTCATTAAAGCAGCAATGACTGTGTTTCAGGGAGGAACCCCGTTTCGTGCGATGTTGCGGTGCTATTCCAGTACAGTCAAAGAACCTTCGCAATGCTGTTCGAGTGTAGGTGGAATACCAGCCTGGACAGAGGTACGAATGGGAATTTGGATTGAGGAGGGGAGCTTGCTAGGGTAGTTCTTGCAGTTGTGCAAAGCCACTGTGCCAGGGTGGCTTCGTGGTTAGTGCATCTACCTAGTGCACAGGAGCCTCTGGTTCGAATTCTGGCTTGGTACAAATTTTCATCTGTCGCTTCAGTCCGTCTATATACATCATAAATGTTTAATATTTGAAAATATCCCTGGAACCATACAGCTTCATTTTCCTATAGAAGGGGAAGCGATTTAACATACTGTTCCGGGATAATTCTGACTTTATTATGGGAATGACAGAAAAAAATCCTCCACTAGTTTTGCTATAAATTCGACTTAGTAGCAGTAAAGGTACTGTCTGAACTCGCAAGAAGATAAGTGAAGCCTGAAAAAGGCCAGGGACACAGGAAGATAGAAGCTGGCTTACGTCATGATTAGCAGAGATAGCAATGAGATATTAGATTATAAGGTGGGCATATGAGCAGGAACAGGCTCAGATCATAACTTATTAACGATTAAGAACAAGCTGAAGTTCAAGAGAAACATCAGGAGTGAACAGCGTTTAGTGGATTACTGGGAATGACAACGTGTGTTCGAAAGTCTCTGAAATTCTAAACAGCGATAGCTAGTACTGTTGCAGAGAGAGGAAGGGAGACAGAGACTAGCGAATACCATTGGAGAGAGTGAGAGAGAGAGAGAGAGAGAGATTGAGAGAGAGCGAGAGAGAGAGAGAGAGAGAGAGAGAGAGAGAGAGTAGCCCTCCACTACCTCTGTTGGCTGTTGTTTAAGAGTGTATGCATCTCACTAACCTTGATTTCTTCATTCATTGTTTCCGCCAACTCTTGATATTAATATCAGTTGAGCCGTGAGCGGCTCGTGTTCGTGCCGTTATTGCTTCACATTTTGTATTGGCGGTACTGCCGTCTCGTTTATTTTCGATTTACTGACGTCACTAAGTTGCTGGCTTGCCTGCCCGTGAGTGGCAGCAGCAGCGCTTATCGTTAAGAACACTGTCGTACTATCTTTGGAGCGACCGCTAGTGTTTCCGGGTCGTCGTGTGTCGGGAGTTGTGTCGGTATGGAGTTCCAGTGAGGTCTGCACAGCCAGTACTCGCCGGACCGCTGGAGACACACACGCACTGTCCGACGGAAAGAGACTTGAGTGGGGTCAGACGTTTCTTGGTCGTTCGGTCGGTCGCCTCATCGGACGACGTGTTGTAAGTAGGCTGTTTAGGTTTTTATGTTGGTAACGTCACGTAGCGCTCTGTATGAAAATCACTGACTGTGCTGTGTGCAGTCTGTGGCTGGTTTGCATTGTTGGAATATTTGCCATTGTAGTGTTGGGCAGTTGGCTGTTAACAGCGCGTAGCGTTGCGCCGTTGGAGGTGAGCCGCCAGCAGTGGTGGATGTGGGGAGAGAGATGGCAGAATTTTGAGAGCGGACTATCTGGACGTGTGTCCATCAGTAATAGTAAACTTGTAAGACTGGATGTCATGACCTGATATATATATTACGACTTTTGAACACTAATAGGGTAAATACATTGTTTGTTCTTAATCAAAATCTCTCATTCGCTAACTATGCCTATCAGTAGTTAGTGTCTTCAGTAGTTAGAATCTTTTATTTAGCTGGCAGTATTGGCGCTCGCTGTGTTGCAGTAGTTCGAAAAACGAAGATTTTTGTGAGAAAGCTTTTGACAATGTTGATTCGAATACTCTCTTTCAAATTCTGAAGGTGGCAGGAGTAAAATAGAGGGAGTGAAAGGCTATTTACAATTTGTACAGAAAGCAGATGCCAGTTATAAAAGTCGAGGGGTATGAAAGGGAAGCAGTGGTTGGGAAGGAAGTGAGACAGGGTTGTAGCCTTTCACCGATGTTATTCAATCTGTATATTGAGCAAGCAGTAAAGGAAACAAAAGAAAAGTTCGGAGTAGGTATTAAAATCTATGGAGAAGAAATAAAAACTCTGAGGTTCGCCGATGACTTTGTAATTCTTCAGAGACAGAAAAGGACTTGGAAGATCAGTTGAACGGGATGGACAGTGTCTTGAAAGGAGGGCATAAGATGAACATCAACAAAAGCAAAACGAGGATAATGGAATGTAGTCGAATTAAGTCGGGTGATGCTGAGGGAATTAGATTAGGAAACGATACACTTAAAGTAGCAAAGGAGTTTTGCTATTTGGGGAGCAAAATAACTGATGATGGTCGAAGTAGAGAGGATATCAAATGCAGACTGGCAATGGCAAGGAAAGCGTTTCTGAAGAAGAAAAATTGGTTAACATCGAGCATAGATTTAAATGTCAGGAAGTTGTTTCTGAAAGTATTTGTATGGAGTGTAGCCATGTATGGAAGTGAAACGTGGACGATAAGTAGTTTAGAGAAGAAGAGAATAGAAGGTTTCGAAATGTGGTGCTACAGAATAATGCTGAAGATTAGATGGGTAGATCACATAACTAATGAGGAGGTATTGAACAGGATTGGAGAGAAGAGGAGCTTGTGGCACAACTTGACTAGAAGAAGGGATCGGTTGGTAGGACATGTTCTGAGACATTGAGGGATCACCAGTTTAGTATTGGAGGGCAGCGTGGAGGGTAAAAATCGTAGAGGGAGACCAAGAGATGAATACACTAAGCAAATTCAGAAGGATGTAGGCTGCAGTATGTACTGGGAGATGAAGAAGCTTGCACAGGATAGAGTAGCATGGAGAGCTGCATCAAACCAGTCTCAGGACTGAAGACCACAACAACAACAACAAGTGATTCATGAAGGGTATAGGTCATTGTTAGTCAGGGCCATTTTTTGTAGGGATTATTTAAAGTCAGATTGCGTTGCGCTAAAAATATTGTGTGTCAGTTTAGTGATAATCAGAATAAGTAAAGAGAGAAATGTCTGAGAACGTTCAGTTTTGCTCAGCTGTTTGAAAAGCAAATAACGTACGGATTTTATCGGCATAGTAATTCATTGATTATTGTAAGGGAACGTTTCTCTGCCTTGTGATGACTGGGTGTTGTGTGATGTCCTTAGGTTAGTTAGGTTTAAGTAGTTCTAAGTTCTAGAGGAGTAATGACCATAGATGTTAAGTCCCATAGTGCTCAGAGCCATTTGAACCATTTGGGAACGTTTCAGTGTATTTGGTCGCCTATCGCTTATGGAAACTCTGCGTGTGTCGACTTGTGATTCGTCCTTGTTGTTCCACAGTGATTGGTTTTAGGATTGTCGGAGTTCTTGGTGCAAGTGTTTACATCGAACTCTGTGTAACTTCTGTGATTCCCACTGAGCAGTTATGAATGCTGCTGTGTACTGGAGTAGGCATTCGGTCGGTTGGGACATTGCAGTGAGTTTGCGTTTCCTCGCCGTGTTGATGCTGTCCGGCACGGCGTGTAGTTCGACAGCCTTTTTGTTTGTTGATATTTTTGAGTGGTTATTGTGCCTCGGCTGTATTTAGACGCCAATATTTGAAGACGTAGTGCTGCTGGTATCTTCCTCCTCACTGATATTTTCCGTTGTCGTGCCGTTGGTCGGGTGGAAGGGAATTGATTAGGTTGTTTCTTGGTCCTCCAGCCGTCCTTAGGTCGTGTTGCCATCCGATTATTTAGTATTACGCTTGGCTGCGTGCGTCACCTAAACTTATGTTAGAGTTACCTCCTCAGGCCGACCCTTGGAACACTTTTGAGAACCAGTGTTCAATTGTTTTAGATTGTGATTTTCCCTCAGTTTCAAGTACAATCAGCTGTCTGTTAATTTAGTTTGTTTTGATGTTCAGTATGTGGCCTTCAGCCGAACTTTTACGTGTTTTAACTTTAAAATAAGGCCTTCAGCCGTCTTGAGTTAAAACTTTGAAGATCCTTGTTTGAACAATTTTTTTTTTTTTTAAAGAAGGGGAATTTTTCTGTATTGCAAATCCTTGCTATCCACGCCTTAAGCCTTGAGTTGTTCTATGTTCAGTATGTGGCCTTCAGCCGAGCTTTTATGTCAATTCAATTTTTTTTTTAAGTAAGGCCTTCAGCCATGTGTATTCGTTATAGCAATTTTAATAACTTGTGTTCAGGCTTTCAGCCGTATTGTTTCTGAATTCTTTTAAGGGGATGTATCATTAAGTGTTTTAGGAAATTAAAGTTTGTATGTTTTGTGCAACTGACAGTAACGGAATTTGGTCCCTTTCTACAACTATAACCTGATCCACTCTGAATTGCGAAACCAGATTCCATCAGCGATTTGTTTCCTTTCTGAAAGCGGTGGTCAATAGCATCTTTTTGTAACTGAGTTCTACTCTCCTAAAGAAAACTCACATGTTGTATTTATTGTGAATCAAATAACTGGCGTCTATTACCTCTAGGACAACATATGCGCGTGTAGATTGGGTGCTCCCGCTGCAAACATACTGTCTTATAATTTTCGGATGTTCCAGTGTGTGAGCGACATCAGTTTTATCACTGCATTCCTACCAGTCAGCTTTCGGTAATGCTGCCACTCGTTAACAGTAATGGTGACTCTTAAGCCAATTCAACAGGACACGCGTAAACACGTTTGTGTTATCCATGATACTAAAGGCAGTCTCCCAGAACGCAATTTATCTGGTGGTGGCACAGTGTTTACTGATAAAGGCGATTTATTGGCAATAAATGTTGGCAGTGAAGGAAATTGACTCGCCAGAGCGGAGCCCACAAATCAGCGGCCGTGAGTTGGGGTGAGGAGAGGAGTGTAGAACCAGGGGTGTAGGGGCAGGCAGGGAGGGTGGTGATGAGGCCAACCCGGGGGGGGGGGGGGTTAGGATTGGGGTTGGGGTTAGGCGCAATTTGCTGCCGATACCGACCTCGTGCCCTCAGGCTGGAATGGCGGTCTTGGAAAATGTGTGGAGTCTCCTGATTCTGGTAGAAAGACTATTTACCATGCTGCGATAGATGAACAGGTAAGTATGGAGCTGTGATATTCCGCAGACACATGGTTATCACAGAAGGGCGTCTTTTTCCAGAGTAATGCTTAATGCTCGTTACAGCAGTATACAAGCTGAGTGTCCGTCACTCGTAGATGCGGTGTCCGTTTCCTCCAGTTTCATTCCATCACTTTTTCAACGTGTCACGGAACCTCTCTGATACTCTGTAGAGTGTCTTACATGGCCCCTGAATGTGTTGCAAAGTAAAAAACTATCACTTGTTGTAATGCCTCTCAAAATTGTGTTGTATGTACGTTGTGTATTGCTTCTTTTCTTACATCTAGAGCACATAGATGGGTTTCAGCATTATGTCCTCTCCTTTTAGGGACATTCCACACATGTTCTCCGTCTCCTGGAGCCGCTTTGTTTCTCTGGCACAAACTCCTCTGCTCGTGTTCGTAATTGGTTGGAAAAGAAAGGATGAAAAATTTTAGAGAGGCGTTTGGACCACGAGGAGAAGTAATGTGGGGATTTGAGATACGCAGCTGAAGACAAATGCTGTATGAGAATTTGGAACCAATTCCAAGCATAAGATAGAAGAGGAGATTCAGATTCCATGAAGATGGAATACAAGACGTTGTCCAATGAGATATACGAGAAAGATTTTAAAAGGCAACTTTATATTTCAGACATAAAATAGAATATAAAATCTATTGCTATGACTGACTGAAAGTCCATGCGTGGTAGTACAGGATACGTTCAGTTACAGAAGAATTATCAAAGTTCATATGTAAAGTGACGTTAGGTAAAAACGCTCACGACAGAGGAACAGGATGAACGAGCTACTGATGATGTACTAAACGGGTCCTAATGTTCTACGTTCACCTGTTACTTGATTGGTTATCACAATTGTTCTTGGGTTGGTTAAGACAGTTCGGCGAATGTTGGTGGAGTATATATGCACTTTGCCTACGCAAACCACAATATGTCCCACAGTAAATATCAAATATGAACGTACTCAGTGCTCTTCTCATGGTGTCTGTAGTGCTCTGCTAACAAGAGTTCACTATACTGTCGCAAATACAACACCCAAGTACACAACCTACACACCTTACTCACCAACATCAACTCGAAATACAATGCCTCTTTGACAGATTGGCTTTAGACAAGATGCTTCACATTCGTTTAAGTAAATCTCAACAAAATGTTTTACAGTTGTTTTTGTGAAATGTCTGACTAAGCTGAGCAAGACAACACACTTATGCATTCGAATTAATTCTGGCAATGATTGCAGATGAATACATAGATCGATAGGAATACAAACGCATTAGAAAAAGCTACTGTAATGGTAGTTAGTACCTGTACTTAACTGTTTGCTGTTAGTGGCTGGTCAGTGGATGATTGAAGAAGTTGTGTTTAATGTAATGCTGGAGGAATGTTTGTTTTAATGCGGGCCAGGAACAAACACGGCAGCTGATAGTTGGTCTCTCAGTCACTGATATCACTCAAATATATATGAACCACAGTCTGGATGAAACTGCATCTTGGTAAACTCTTTACTTCCGGTGCCATACTGTGGATTTTTGAAGAACACTGGACCTCTGCAAGATGGCAGTGATTAAACTGATAGAATAATAATTACTAAAAACTGAAAAAAACTTCACACACAGGCGTACTATTTATTAGTAGAGCACATAGCATATAAGACATTTAACAGTTTCCGAACAGGTTGCAGTGCAGGGTATGTCAAATAAACAAATATTGTGAACGCTTCCAACAACGACGACTGCTTCGCTATATACTTAAGTAGGGAGCCTCTGGTTTATTACTATTTCACTGAAACAACATGATCGAAAGCTTGGTTCCTCGGGCTGCTTGGTCTACTTTTGAAAATAAATCACAGTTTAATGCACGGTTCAGTTGCAGTTAGATGTCACTTGTAAGTTCTTAGAACCGTAAAAATTCTATAATTCTACTTGCCATAAATGCCACAAAAGCGATTTAGCTTGCAGCTCGAGTAAATTGTGTTGTAACAGCTGTCTCGTAAGACGGTTGCTTGTGGTTCTGGATTTTTCATTCCACTGACGGAAACTTCTTCTGGTGTCTTCGATGGTGATCTTGAAATAAAATCTTTTCTTGTTGTAGGTCTTGACTGTCCTTCGAAAGCTTCGCCACTTGATTTTTCTTATTCTGCTTCGAAGGTCGAAAGAAAAATCTTGTTCTTGAAATACTACCAATCTCTAGCAACAATAATGTAGCAGGTATATTCCAGAATGTGCAAGTTTACCCCTTCCCCGAGTAAATAACAGCGTTTTCCATTTCAAGATCTGTTATTTGTCAAAGTTCTCGTTTCCGCTAATATCTAAACAGTTATTCTTTCCACGAATCAGTTAATGTCCACAATAAAACTGCGAGTCAGATCGTTTTCATAGTTGGATCCCACAGTGAACTGCCGGCCGGAGTGGCCATGCGGTTCTAGGCGCTGCAGTCTGGAGCCGAGCGACCGCTGCGGTCGCAGGTTCGAATCCTGCCTCGGGCGTCGATGTGTGTGATGTCCTTAGGTTAGTTAGGTTCAATTAGTTCTAAGTTCTAGGCGACTGATGACCTCAGAAGTTAAGTCGCGTAGTGCTCAGAGCCATTTGAACCATTTGAACCACAGTGAACTACCCACTGTGAACTACATGTTCTTCCTAACTGCACGTTCTATTCGTTCTAACGCCATCTTCTGCTCGTTATTTTTGAGAAACAGTCCTGCTTGCAAAATGAAACTGCTTTTTCTTCCAATAAAGACATACCACGTTTGATCATCTTAACGCTTCAGAGACCCGCCGTTAGACTGACTCACTCATCAACTGTTACTCCTTCGCTAACAGTTTTTTTGTGACACAGATAAAAGATTCTCAACCAGGCTGAAGATTCCGCAAACAGGCAATGTTCGTATGTACCTTGGCAATGTTATTACATTTCAGATCACGTTAGTAATGTACATAACTATTTTTCGTTACACGTCCGTTCACGTAGATCAGCTAAATTACATAAGGGAGCTGTAAAAGGAAGAATGCAACGAATTCCTAAGAAACATTTGTTTCGAAGTGACCGTAGTATTTCTTGTCGCATAGACCTCACTATTTGTAACAATTGGTGCAAGAACGTAATATTTATGACTTGAGCAAACCACTTTTAAATTGGTGTGTCACAGTGGCCTTTTGTATCTGCTGTTACTACGAATACTACAGAACGTTTCAGTGTGTCGATACACTAGAAATTTTACGAAAACCTGTATGAACTAGCCCAGTCTGTGGTATGTGCACAGTTTGCAACAGTGTACATCCACAATCGTCTTAGTGTTATGTTATACACTCCTGGAAATTGAAATAAGAACACCGTGAATTAATTGTCCCAGGAAGGGGGAACTTTATTGACACATTCCTGGGGTCAGATACATCACATGATCACACTGACAGAACCACAGGCACACAGACACAGGCAACAGAGCATGCACAATGTCGGCACTAGTACAGTGTATATCCACCTTTCGCAGCAATGCAGGCTGCTATTCTCCCATGGAGACGATCGTAGAGATGCTGGATGTAGTCCTGTGGAACGGCTTGCCATGCCATTTCCACCTGGCGCCTCAGTTGGACCAGCGTTCGCGCTGGACGTGCAGACCGCGTGAGACGACGCTTCATCCAGTCCCAAACATGCTCAATGGGGGACAGATCCGGAGATCTTGCTGGCCAGGGTAGTTGACTTACACCTTCTAGAGCACGTTGGGTGGCACGGGATACATGCGGACGTGCATTGTCCTGTTGGAACAGCAAGTTCCCTTGCCGGTCTAGGAATGGTAGAACGATGGGTTCGATGACGGTTTGGATGTACCGTGCACTATTCAGTGTCCCCTCGACGATCACCAGTGGTGTACGGCCAGTGTAGGAGATCGCTCCCCACACCATGATGCCGGGTGTTGGCCCTGTGTGCCTCGGTCGTATGCAGTCCTGATTGTGGCACTCACCTGCACGGCGCCAAACACGCATACGACCATCATTGGCACCAAGGCAGAAGCGACTCTCATCGCTGAAGACGACACGTCTCCATTCGTCCCTCCATTCACGCCTGTCGCGACACCACTGGAGGCGGGCTGTGCGATGTTGGGGCGTGAGCGGAAGACGGCCTAACGGTGTGCGGGACCGTAGCCCAGCTTCATGGAGACGGTTGCGAATGGTCCTCGCCGATACCCCAGGAGCAACAGTGTCTCTAATTTGCTGGGAAGTGGCGGTGCGGTCCCCTACGGCACTGCGTAGGATCCTACGGTCTTGGCGTGCATCCGTGCGTCGCTGCGGTCCGGTCCCAGGTCGACGGGCACGTGCACCTTCCGCCGACCACTGGCGACAACATCGATGTACTGTGGAGACCTCACGCCCCACGTGTTGAGCAATTCGGCGGTACGTCCACCCGGCCTCCCGCATGCCCACTATACGCCCTCGCTCAAAGTCCGTCAACTGCACATATGGTTCACGTCCACGCTGTCGCGGCATGCTACCAGTGTTAAAGACTGCGATGGAGCTCCGTATGCCACGGCAAACTGGCTGACACTGACGGCGGCGGTGCACAAATGCTGCGCAGCTAGCGCCACTCGACGGCCAACACCGCGGTTCCTGGTGTGTCCGCTGTGCCGTGCGTGTGATCATTGCTTGTACAGCCCTCTCGCAGTGTCCGGAGCAAGTATGGTGGGTCTGACACACCGGTGTCAATGTGTTCTTTTTTCCATTTCCAGGAGTGTACATTAGAGAACAACAATGGTGTTCAGTATGTTATGCCACCATTTTTCTGAAAACAGTCTCGTTTTATTTGGGATTCCAGTTCATTATATGACGCCCGTTACTGTAGAGGGAAAGAGGGAGATTTGATGAACGAGTATCAAGTAACAAGGTTCGAAGTAGCTCTAATATTTTTTGTCGTGTATGCCAAAATCTCGTTTGCGTTACTAATTGAGCAGTTTGTGCAAGAAGGTGGCAAACAATTTTGGCAGAGTGTTAACGTCATCACTTATCGTCCGCAGCTCGTGGTCTAGTGGCTGGCGTTGCTGGCTCGCGATCAAGAGTTCCTGAGTTCGGTTCGCAGCCGGGTTGGGGATTTTCTGTGCCGGACGACTGGGTGTTTGTGTTGTCATCGTCATTCGTGTCAGCGGCTACATTGGACTATCTAAATATGAGATTGTATAACAACTGGGATACTGTACGAGCGCTGATGACCGCGCAGTTGACCGCCCACAAACCAAACACCACAGCCCTTGTGAGTCTGCTGTTGCTTAGTGAGAAGTCAAAATACAACATCATTTTCCAGTGAGTCGATACATTAGGTTCAAATGCTTCAAATGGCCCTAAGCACTATGGGACTTAACATCTGAGGTCATCAGTCCCCTAGATTAGAACTACTTAAACCTAACTAACCTAAGGACATCACACACGTCCATGCCCGAGGCAGGATTCGAACCTGAGCCGCAGCAGCAGCGCGGTTCTGGACTGAAGCGGATAGAACCGTTCGGCTACAGCGGCCGGCTGGTACATTAGGATTTTGTACTAAAACCTCCCTGAAGTAGCCCAGTCTCTGATGACTGTACAGCTGGTAAAGGTATACATCCACAATCATCTTAGCGTGATGATATAAAACGGAGTATGACTACGAAAGGAAATCAACATGTAAAACAACTCTTTTTCTTCTCAAAGCAGTTCGCTTTTATTCAGGTTTGCAATACATAACATTATTTCACACTCTTTTGGCTACAAAACCCTGTTTTTCAGCATAATCTTCATCCAACACGACAGGCTTACGCCAACTTACTGGGAGGACCTGTATCACGCCACTGGTATCACTCTACTGGTCGACGCCGGAGCCAACATTTGGTTCCATCAGTAGTCTCCCCGTCATCCATGTATTACTTCTCATGGAACACATCCTTCACTGGGCCAAACAGAGTGTAAGGTGGCAGAATAAATGAAGGATGGATTAGCATCTTACATGACAGCTTTATTCATCGCAATGGGAAGGTGAATATGACACCAAACTTAGTATGGTGGTAAAGAGCGAATTTGCCTATCAGTATGTAATGCAAAAAGAGAAAACACTCTACTGGCAGTAATTAACACACCGTCCCTATAATGCACGTTTGAGCGGAAGGTGAAACGAGCAGTGAGAGGCGTTTTAGTTTGGAATTCAGAAGGACGAGAGCAGAAGAGGCAAGGCTGCGCTACAGGGGGTACCACAGAAACCACTCAACGGCGTGTCCCAGGCGGAAAGTCAACGACCGACCAGGTGACTCAGATGGGGAGAGGGAATATAATGGCCCATCTGAGGGTGGATAGGAAAGAAAGGTTTTAGGAAATTGCATTTCAGAATTCCAAACGGATACGAAACAAGACCAGTGATGCATTACGATCACATGTCCACCGAGTGGTATACACTTCAGAGAGTCAATGTACGCTTATAGGCGTTTGGAACGGGCACAAAATGTCTGGTTGGCGGAAATGCGCTAGGAAGGAAAAAAGAGCCAAAGTTTCGACTCAGTTTAATTATAGGAACCTTGCGAATGGTAGAGAGAGTTTCCACAAAATAAGAGGAACGCTCCTAGTGGTCGAAAAAAACCGTGACGTGAAGAAGGAAAGAACCCAGGTGGGGAGACAGTTCGGCTCTGAGTAAGACAAGACGGAAATTTTCGTGCACTCTTCTCTGAACTGGCGTCAAGTGCAGAACGGAGCACATTATGCTCTGTACGATGCAGAGGTGTAATATCTGTGAACACTGTGTTCACAGCGGCTGATATCCACCCAGAAATTAGCTGTAGTATCGTATAGCCCCAACTGTGCAGAAACGAACCAGCCAATTAGTTAATTATTCTTGCGAGAACTGAGAGGGCATTATAACATGCACACTGCTCCAACCATGAGCGTGTATATCGCCACATTCTAAGACTACGGATGAGTACATGTCCTCTCGCATAACGAGAAACATAGGGAAAGTCGATGCTGGAAAATTCAGCAAAGGTGTAATTAGTTTTATAGGAATTTCAGCGGAAGAGAGCGGCCTAGCAGACAATAGCTCATCGCAGCTTAAGGTAAATACCGCGTGCAGAGGCATAAACATGTTGGTTCACCAA
This sequence comes from Schistocerca serialis cubense, assembly GCF_023864345.2. NCBI lineage: Eukaryota > Metazoa > Arthropoda > Insecta > Orthoptera > Acrididae > Schistocerca > Schistocerca serialis. The sequence continues at coordinate 545,295,846 of NC_064645.1, read as the reverse complement.
CTTGTGTCCACTGTAAACTCGAGCGACCTTGGGTAATCTTTTGCTCAATTTGTCACGTAACTAACCATCCACCGTCGACTTGACTGTCATCCTAAAATTGGTACCAAACTTTGAACCGGAATCGGACGATTTTCGTAGTACTGACCAACATCATGACGTAAGTATATCAACAACTGTGTAAATAAACTTCTAGTTAAACTTTAATATTGTTGTGTTTAGGATAATTTAACCTTCTGAGAGTTAATATTTAATATTGTTGTGTTTAGGATTATTTCACTTTATGATGTTGACGAGATGCGTTATCCTGACAACTGTTTTTTTGTTGTCACATTGAAAACTGTGTAAAAGCGTGTATGTTGGTGCTAATATTGCGACGTTAAACATGTAATTTCAACTTTACACAGTTGACTTCAACCCTAGAATAAATAAACCAAAAAAATATTGCACCCTGTACACGATGGAAGTTGGAAAATGCGAGATCTGGACTGTAGGTGGATGAGAAAGAACAATCCCAGGGGTTTGGATCCGAGTGCACAGTCTAGTGAGAGGCCTTACATCGTCATGAAGAAGGACAAGTTCGTCTGCCTTTTTTGTGACGACGAATAAGCTGCAGTCGTTTCTTCAGTTTCCTGAGGTTAGCACAGTGCACTTTAGGGAATTGATCGTTGAGGGAGGACATCAAACAGAATAACCACCTCAGAGTCCTCGAAGATCGCCGCCATGGCTTTACCGACTAAGGGAGCGGCTTTAAAATTTTTCTTCGGAAAGACAGGTGCTGCGGTGGCACTCCACGGATTGCCGTTTCCTTTCCACTTCGAACTGAGTATGTTCGACAAAAATGGTCACAATCAGCATCGGAACCTGCAAACAATTTCCTACAGATTGTCCTTTGTTGCTCGTTATGAGCTTGTGTTAGCTGGCTAGGAACGAGGCGTAAATTTCAGTACCTCGGCTGGTGGACCAGTATGTCAGCGCTACCAAAGAGAAGTCCAGTGGTGAAGCGAGGAATTTGATTTTGATCGTTCGATACCCTCGAATGTTAGTGTCTACATAGTCCTACACTGAAATCACAGCTGTTTGCGGCCAGTGGTCTCTCCGATGCTCAGGTTTTGTACCGAAAGAAAATCAGTGATAACTCTCTGCTACGAATGCGCCTCCATTACAGACGACATTTTATAGGCTACATATTGCGCCGCCACTTATCACAACCTCATGAAGCTACTGGATCTCATTCGGGAATATTCCACAAAGTCGCACCAAAAAATTCGCATTTTTTCAACGTCAACTGGCCGAGAAAAAAGGTGACATTACTCTCTGAATGGTCCTCGTAAATTTTGGCATATGTGTGCTTGTAATATTTCATGTAGGCGTATCTTGGACCGATTTATAATTAAATACCGATTATCGTTGACGTGTATCGAATCCTCCTGGTGGTGGCGAGCAACGGGCTGAAAGGTGTTCACAGCCTCTAGATGTTTTGGAACCACAAGCACGAGTTTGTATTGTCACATAAGCTGTAACTCGCAGCTGCGATCCCTCACACACGAGGGACAAGGGGCCGTCGAGAAGTTTAGCGCGGCCGTTCGGCGACGGCGCCCGAGCGGCCGTTGGGAGGCCGTCAGGTGCTTTGTTGACTGCCAGCGGAGCGGATCCAGTCTGTGGCACTGCGCCCCACGTAAAGCCGAGCCTGTGTTCCATCGAGGAGGAGATAGCCATGGAGGACAAGCGGCGATGTATTATTCATGTAGCGCGCAGGCGGCTCCATAGCCGATAAAAGCCCGTCGTTCCTGTGTTGTGCAGTTCTAACGAAAAAGACTGATGCAGGTGCGTTTCTAATGGAGTGTGGACGTAACACCGCTATATTCCGTGCTACATTATGCAGCCTGGCCGGGGATCTGTGGAGCTTGAGTTGTCCGACGAAAAAAGATTCTGAAAATCCGAAGATAAGGTCTGAACGACTATAGGTAACAGTGCGAATAGCTATTCTGAAGGTGTATAGGGGCATAAATAAAGATTTGTTTGTCGGTGGCGGAAGTATTTCCCGTAGTAGTCATAATTTGACGTTTTTAACGATTTCTTTGAATTGCTTTCGACAGCCTGTACAAACTTTTATAGTGAATGCCCTAAACGTATATTACACTGTAATAATTATGAAGAAATTTCTCTTAGATAATCAGTTGATTCTTGCCCCTATGGCGAGTTTCAAATTTTTATTAAGTTATTTTGCCTACAGATGTGTGCATTTTTGTGGTTTTCATCCCGAAAACTGATTTAGTCAATTCTGTGGAAGACTCTTCTTCTCTACATAACTCCTGCCCCATCTCCCTCCGTTCCTACAGACTTCCCGCTGTAACCAAAATGACTTTCTCTCGATATCACAAGACGTAACCTGTCAATTGTTGGCATGAATTTCTTTTCTCCCAAATTCCACTGAATATCTCTTCATTTGCTATATAATGCTGAGCATTCGTCAGTGAACCACATCTCAGAAGCTGCAGTCTCTTTTGGTCTGTACTATTTACGTACGCTATACTTCAAACAAATAATTTAAAAAAAAACTTTGTAGGATTTCGGTATATATATTGCCTGCTAGTTAATTTCACTGTTTACAAACTTTGTTTCCTACTATTGCCAGCCCGGCACCTGTTACCCGTTCATATTAGCTTGGTTCAAATCGCTCTGAGCACTATGGGACTTAACATCTGAGGTCATCAGTCCCCTAGAACTTAGAACTACTTAAACATAACTAACCTAAGCACATCACACACATCCATTCCCGAGGCAGTAGTATTCGAACTTGCGTCCGAGGCAGCAGCGCGGCTCCAGGCTGAAGCGCCTAGAACCAGTCGGCCACAACGGCGGGCACATATTAGCTATAGGGATGCTACATAGCTGACTACTATATAAGCTATCAGGTGATTGTAGTCATGTAGAAGGAAAATGATTTCGATGTACTACATTGATGCGGCCGGGGGAATCCCTGTAATTGTCCACGTAGTGCATGAAAAACTTTAATGGCAATTGTAAGCAAATCTAGAGAAGATGTATTCGAATGCACCACCTATCGATTCACCATAACAAATTTTTAGGCAGGCTAGTAATAGGTTAAAGTGTACTTTACTTGAAAAAACCTCGACATTAAATAAATCAATCATTCTGAGAGCAAATAGTGAATATAATATTACATGACCCTATTGAAGAAAAATTTTAATTGTATTCTGATGCTGGTTAAATTAACTCAGTGAGCTGTTCACAGAAGATAACTGACTTCCAATGTGAAACCTCCAAACCTGTAATTATTTATTGCCTTGATATAGAGCAAACTACTTGGATATGTCTCTGGCTGTATAATCATGAATTATTAGCTAATCCGTTTATAATGAGAGGTAGGAATAAGCCAAAACCAAACCGGCAACGTACGTTAGAACGAGCTGTCCGCAGTTTAATAATACGCGTGCGAGATCGTGTGATAATGGACATCTTCTTTCTGTATACTTTTCGTCCATCCGCACGCCCTCTGCTGTTAAAATCTATCTATCCCTGCCTGATCTGCCGTCGTTCTTATGCTGCGTACAAGTAGTTAATCATAGCTAATGTAAAGAGAAACACACAACACAATTCGTGGAGAGATTCGCACACCATCAAATTAATAACCCGCTACTCTGTTAAGATCACACTATATTTTTGAGCCCCTACGTCCTCCTATTAGGTTGATGTACGGCAGTAACAAGAGGAATGCGAAGATACAACTGCCACACATCACAGTTCCCACGTTCCGCACAGTAGCCACTAATTCCAATTGAAAAGAAACACTTACAGGTTTAACTCACTGGCTACATCTGTCTTAGGTCAAAACTACACTGTTGCAGCGTGAGACTTTGAAAGCGAAACGCCATGACTGTTCTGAATCTGCCTGGCAATGAAACAAGGATGCTCTCCAAAACTGTCTCACTCAACCTTTTTAAATATAAAATCAGGCATGCATTTCCAACCTCTGCGGGGACCACAAATAGAGGAATGATACACTTAACTGTGGCCCAATCTATGATTTGAACATTTTCTGTACCACTTCTATTTACGCAAATCATGCTGAGAAGGCCTTTGCTGCAAACTTTTGAGCAGTTTTATAGCCAACCAACATTGAAAATATTTCACTAATTCTGGGAAATCAGAGAATGCAACCACTTCTCAGTAAGACTCCATTAATGTAGCTTTCTGTGTCCCCGACAATTTATTTATGTCTTTGATTGTCGTCACTATTTCATCCCTGATTTGATTTTAATCCTCGACCAGATGGTTACTCACTTTAGCAGACTCTTTCTCTCTCTGTAGTCTAATTAACTAATTATTGTCATCCTTTACCTTCTCCAACACTTCTGTGTATCGAACTTCCAAGGCATCTACACATTTGTGCATTTGTTTTACAAAAGACAACACGATCAGCCTTTTCCCTAGATGTAGGTTGAAATGACACACATGAAAATCCAGCTAACCAGCATAAGTATTTAGAAAATCAACACCTATAATGAGTGATATCTACACCATGCTGCTGAATAATTAAAAAAACGTGTTGTATCATGATGTCCTGAAATTGTGAAGCCAGCATTACTTCTTTTCTCATAGCGTTACACAATTTCAGGGTTGGTCTGAAAATCTCGACACTTGGCACTATTTGTTTTGCTTTACAACACATCGAAAACAGCAGAAATTTCAGAACCACACATCACGAGGACCTACATCTTACAACTGGAATATGTACAACGTCATCCCTACTGGGAACAACTTCTCATCACGTGATAAATATTCCGTTACCACTTTTCGTTCGAAATCTGGCCTAACCATAAATTTGCAGGTTTTGCTCTCCACAGAGGCAAACACTGGAATTCTTTCAGCCTCTTGTCATGAAGCGGCAGGTCACATAAACTCTTTGCTCCAGACCAAACTGCCTGCGCATTAAGAAAAAATTCAGTGTTATTACCTATCCGCAAAAATGGTTTGCATTCGGATTTCCGGTCAAACATGAATCTATAGATAATATAGCATCCTTCCTTAAGCACTTCTACACTCATTAATTGTGCCCTCAAGTTTCATTCTCGGTATTCAGAAAACAATCACAAATTTTCAGTGCCGTTAGTGTCATCCACTTGACGCTTGTCAGATACGTCAGGGTGTGTACGTCTGTTGAAATGGAAGTCACGAAGTCACTCATTTCTGTGTACAGGTGTATCGCTATTGTATCCCCTGCCTCCACTCCACAAGATAAAATGTGTCGCCCCCAATACCAGAGTTGCTGGACCGCCTGTCTTAAGGAACCCCTTGAGTGCGGGGTCGCATGTTCAATCTTTAGTAAGGCTCATTTGGAAGTGTTTGTTAACCATTAGGAGAGGAAAAATATTAGTTCTAATGACTCATGACGAGTGGACTGCAAATGAGTGTCCTTGAGGTTCTGACATCAACTTTCTCTGGGATGTATGTATTACACTTCACAAAATGGACATCGTCGACATTCAAGTTAAAAATAGAAAATCAAACAATGGAAAATCCAGAGTGGGATGTAACAGTATAATGAAAAGTTGCTACTCAGCTTATAGCGGAGATGATGAGTCGCAGATACGCACAACAAAAGGGCTGTCGCAAATAATCTTTCGGCTAACAAAGTCTTTGTCTAAAATAGGTGACACACACACAAGCAAACGCAACTCACACACACAACACACACATAACAGCAGTCTCTGGCAGCTGAAGCCACACACTGAACGAAAAATGGCGCACCACAGTGATCACAAAGGTTCGCACTATCAAGATCAAAGGTGAGCTCCTTGGGAGTTACAAACCACGTAGGATGTTCAGCTACGTCTCCACTCAACCCTCAGTCGGTAACATCCGTTTCTTAGGCGGCTATAAAAGCTGTCAATGTATTGTTGATAGATGTGCATTGTTACTGGGATCTAATATTTCAGCTATGCTTCATTAGTGAGTTGAACTTGCTACTGTGTGGACGTCATTGTTTCATTTCCGTGACAGTATTGTTTTACTCGAGCACAAACGTCACTCACGTCGTCTCACAGACAGATATTACTGTAGAGGTAAGATTTTTACTCTGTCTGACAGACGGATATTACTAAGTTTTTTTGTTATACTCCTTACTTTTCAAATATCTCATTACTTGTAGATGGTGGAAAGAGGAGGAATACCTTGGGTGTCAAAAAGAAGCAAAAGAATGGAGCACATAGCTTTAGAGCAGTTTGAAGAAAATAATGATGATTATCATTCAGACGATTATTATGTCGCTGAGGAAGATCACGTATCAGATTCAGGACATAACAGTGATTCTGAAATAGATGTCAATGATATTCTGTGCACGTCCGAGAATGAACAAGGTGGTGTTGACTCACTCCTGAATAGGGAAAATAATGACACCGGAACTGACACAATTTACTGTTGTTGTTGTTGTGGTTTTCAGTCCTGAGACTGGTTTGATGCGGCTCTCCATGCTACTCTATCCTGTGCAAGCTTCTTCATCTCCCAGTACCTACTGCAACCTACATCCTTCTGAATCTGTTTATTTTTAACATTTATTATGACAACACAAACATTTCGGTCTGAGTTCCAGAGCGCTCAATTACGGTACTAAGACACCAAACAAAAATGTAGTAAAAATTACATTGCCATCGTGGTTAGGCCCTGCCAATCAATTACGTAACGATCCAGACCCAGAAGAAATATGACATTTATTTTTTAACTCAGAGATATTTGACGAGATAGTAGTACATAACACCTCAGATCTACAAGTGATAAGGAATAAATTACAATATCCTTCGTCTTCCATTTATAAAGATGCAGAAAAAAACTGAAATTGAGGCAGTGATTGGTTTGATGGTTCTAAATTCCGTTTTCAAGTCTGGACGTGAAAACTTGGCATCGCTTTTCTCAAAGGACTGTACTGGACGTCCCATTTTTCTTGCAACCATGTCTCTAAAACTATGTGAAGTTTTACTGGTGGCTCTCAGATTTGATGATGCATCTACTAGCGAACAAAGGAAAAGAGATGATCTTGCAGCAGCTGTGTCCAATATTTTCAACATCTTAATTTCTAAATGCCAGAAGGTATATTCGATTGGGACTCATGCTTGTGTTAATGAGAGTCTAATCCCATTTAGAGGTAGATGCCGATTCAAGATATTTATGCCCAAGAATCTGCGAAATATGGCATAAAATTTCTGTGCCTCACAGATCCACATTCTTCTTATCTGTATGATGTTTACATTTGCGAGAGTAAAGATAGTGATGGGGCAACATTACCTGATGAAGAGGAAAAGTTCCAAAAGCCAATACAGTCTGTGAGTCGTCTATCCAAAAGAATATACTGAACCAACAGAAATATCACAGTAGGCAATTGGTTTTCCTCCATTGAATTGCGTAAGGAGCTGCTGAGAAACAGGTTGACATCTGTCGGAACTCTAAAATCCAACAAAAGAGAAGTTCCGAAAGAGTTTCTTCCCAACCCAAAGAAAGAAGTGGGATCCAGTACTTATGGTTTTACTAAGGATCTTACACTATTGTCTTTTGTTCCGAAAAAATCTCAGGTAGTTTTACCGCTTTCTTCAACGCACCACACTGCGTATACTGATGAAAGTAGCAACAAACCAGAAATTATCAGTTTCTATAATGCCACAAAATCTGGCGTAGATCCTCTAGACATGAAGTGCAGCAATTACCCAGCTAACCGGAGAACAAGGAGATGGCCACTGGCAGTATTTTACTTTCTTATATATGTGACTGCGCAAATGCCTATGTTACCTATCTTCATAAAGGTACGATATCAAAATTTGAGTTCATGAAGAGCATGGGAAAGAACTTAGACGTCATATACAGAGAAAGCTCCAGATTCCAAACTTACCGGGTGACCGCAGGAAAATTATTTCGGATATTTTGGGTGGAAAGCGAAGAGATGAGAATCCAGCAAAAAGAAAAATACGTAACAAGTTAAAAAAGAGAAAAAACTGTCGTTATTGTCCCTACACACTGTACAGAATGAGGGCATAGAAGTGTGTGAAATATGATAAAACCAATTGCTTACAGTGCTCCATGAAAATATGTAAAATGTGTGTAGAAAGTTTGTAATTTTTTCCATTTCTTTGCATGTATATCAAAATATTTGAGAAAACACATGTCAAGCTTAGAAACTGCTTCATTTGAAACAGCAATATTAAATTTAGCGAATTTTGCAAAGGAATAATATACTTTATAAATTATTTCATATAAAACCTAGTACTTAATTTTATAATTTTTTCGTATTGTATTGCAAAATGTGACTGAAAGACAATAAAAATCTTAGTATTAATTTTTCACCAAGCTTCTGAATTCTTATTTATTTTCGATACTCACTGCAGTGGAAATTCTTAGAAATATTTGGTCATCTTAGTCTCCCAGACGAATGTTAACGTAAACGCCAATTTTTCACATGTTACTAACTAAGGGTTAAGGAATACATATAGAATCATGTTGTCCTAAAGGTGTGATGAGAACTGATGGGATGTGATGTTATGCAATCGAATGGCGGAGCAATCTGTCCTGGAGCTCTGCGTGAAACGGGCTATTCTTGCATGTGTAGCAGCATATAGAGCGAAAATATGTTTTATAGGCACTCAAAAAGAATTCAGTGGCTGAAATTGTTCAGTGATTCAAGGTGGTATCAACGACAATGTCACACTTCTCAGAAGGAGTAGTTTGCTCTAAAAAGAGAATGATTTTTAAACAGAGGCCAGAAATCATGAGAAAGCAAGTCATTTTGACAAGCTCATGGCCGAAAGCTGTCTCATACCGTAGTTGTAATTCTCTGACGCAGATTTTTCCAGTCTTTCTTGCTGTTACGTAAATATTCACTACTACCCTTGCAAGATCATGCACACAAGAAAGAGTAGAAGGGACGTGCTCCTCCAAGTTCTCAGAGAACTAAATATCTTTCCAGCTAATTTGCCATCCAGATTTACAGTAGGCATAATTGTATACGAATCCGGTAAGACATTGAAGTTAGCTGATCTTGATACAACTCTCTTGGTATCTATGATTTCTAGGGTTCTTCATGTGCATTGTTTCAAATCCCTATTGGTCGGAGTTAAAAACAAACTCTTTACTGAACAATGGGATAAGATTGTTTATCTAATCTACAAATTTTCCGACCGATTCTGCAGTTTGCTGTGCATCGTCAAGTTGACATTTTGTTTGAAATTTCGTTATCTTGCATCTTCCAATTACAGCCCTATTTGAAGTAATGCCACTCTCCACTGTTTCCCTTGAAACCACTGTAATCTTTGTCCCGCGCAGTGTGATGTGCATATCGTAGTAAGTGACAAACGCGCACATCCTCTAAATTGTATCGAGCATCCTTGTTACGCGCAACCACCAGTTTCTGTAACATCGCACTTTGTCCTCCCTTGAATATCCGTAGCTTTTTTTTATGCGCTACATGGTCATATTGTTCAGGAGTTATTCGAAATCTGTTCATAATTGTTTTTTTACTATGCTGCGGATGAACCTCCATTTACATAATTGTGTTTAGTACCCGCTCCTTGGACAACGACTGTCATTTACTACGTCTCACTGAAGATGGGATTTGTGGCTCCCTGTCCGGCAAAACTGATGAACTACATGGCTCGACACCTGTTACAGTATCACTTTCACTTGTTAAGCATGTGTCGTCTACATTGTACTACTTATGTTCGATGTCTGCAAAGTCGACTGTATACGACACCACATATTCTAGTGACTCATACTGAAGAAATGCTAATATTTCATCTTCCACTTTCTCACTCTGCGAAATACCTTGGGTTCCTTACTCGAGCAATATCAACTTCGGCATCTGTTGTTGTAGATATAATGCATTGTTTGCTTTGTTTGTCGTTGGCCTTGCTCTGCTTTATATCAACACCAGTAGCTTTACAGAAGTGTTGTGAGATACTCGTCGCCAGCCGTGGTGGCCGAGCGGTTCTAGGCGCTTCGGTCTGGAACCGCGCGAACGCTACGGTCGCAGGTTCGAAACCTGCCTCGGGCATGGATGTGTGTTGTCCTTAGGTTATTTAGGTTTAAGTAGTTCCAAGTTCTAGGGGACTGATGACCTCAGATGTTAAGTCTCATAGTGCTCAGAGCCATTTGAACCATTTTTTTGAGTTACGTCAACAAAGCAATTCAACTACGCTCCGTAGACACGCCTCCCCTCCCCTCTGTTACCATTAGCAGCCAAAATTGTGTTTGCATGATAGACACGTAAACCGTAAACTTCATTGACCTTTTGCGATTGGCCTTTTGCGACCTCTCACTCAAGGAATGCCTTGCCAATTGTGCTATCTGGCCGGCGAATGGATTTGTCTGTCGCTCAATAACAGTGGGAAATAGCTCTGTAGCCATTCCAACTTCGTCCATTTACACCAGGAGTTGCAAAAGCCTTTCAACATTCTGTGATCTGGCTGATATCTATCTCCACTCCATACATCAACAAAGAATTTCCTCTGGGTTTCTAAAGACCAACAGTCCTACAGAAATTTATCAGAATACTCCACTGCTTTCGCAAGTAGTTGAAATTTTAATCACTCAGCAAACTGAATCCTTTTTCAAATGTTCCACTATATGAGTAAATTAAATGTGCTACTTTGCCAACCAAGATACCAACAACACATCCACGAGTTGCGTAAAGTAATTAATTTTGCGACCTCTGGGGTAAAAGGTGAATAATGTCCTAAACTTTTAGACAACTTGAGGATTCCTTGGTCTGTTTTGACCAATTTATTATTATTATTATTATTATTATTATTATTATTATATGAGCATCATGCGCTAGCTGTTCCTGTCGAAAAGAATCACACATCTTCCACTCAATGTCCCATATGTGGTTCTTCTCTACCATATGGCTATTAACATTATGATACTACCACTTACAGTAGACAGTTAATTGCACACAGTCTCCTCGCGTATGGTTTGCATTTACTCTACCTGTTCAGTATTTATTTGCTTACAATCTTTTCACAATCTGTAGCTCAGAGTCTTTTGCGCGTGTTTCACAGATTTTGCTCACAGCACTTAGTTCAAGGCCAGCCTTTAAAGAAATGGTTTTCCACTTCAACATGTTCCTCCAATTGTACTTGCTGTTGGGAAAACTGATAGATCCCACTGCATTTCTGTCAGCCGTACTGTTTTAGAAGAGTGTCCTGCAGGTTGAAAAGTACTTGTCTTGTGACATCTTGTAAGCCTTTTTGCTCGCTAATGCATCGTCAACAGTCGCTGTTGGTGCAGGGTAGCGTCCCACTCCGTGTTCACAGAACGACGGAATTGTCTAGTTCTCACGTTCCAATAGTCCTTGCCGGGCCTATCATGCAGACAAGTTATGACTAAGTGATGAACTCATCTGATACCGGCTAGGATAGTCAGAACGCGTAACATTTTTTTAAAGAAAAAAAAATAGAAACCTTCTGCTTCGAGCATTGTCTGCATTACACTCTCATCCCTTACACGGCAGTATTTAATATTGTATCTGGGACCCCGAGTAGTAAACCCAACTTCCATAACTCTTATTATTTAGTGCCTTGATCTAGAACTACACTACAATTTTCCCGGGCTCTATAGCCCCGAATAATCACGAAGGTAAAACGAGTTGTCTTCAGCTGGAGGTAGAGTAAAAATATGGGTGTGAGATCAAGTAGTAACAGAGCTCTACTTTCTGGTTCTTCTGCATTTCTCTCTCTCTCTTTTTTTTTCCTCTGCAGCTCTCCAGTACCATGGACGTTATCACCTGATGTCCTGTTATCCCGCCCCTTTCTCTTGTTAATGTTTTCCATATGTTCCTTTGTCATTGATTCTGCGGAGAACCTCCTCACTCCATATCTCATCAATCTACCTAATTTTTAACATTCTGCTGTAGCAGTACATCTGATATACTTTGATTGTCTTCTGTTTCGGTTTTCCAATTGTCCATATTTAATTACAGTACAAACCTGTTCTCCAAAGCACTCCGTCTTTAGGCCACAAGTGGCCCATCGGAACCATCCGACCGCCGTGTCATCCTCAGTTGAGGATGCAGATAGGAGGGGCATGTGGTCAGCACACAGCTCTCCCGGGCGTTCGGTAGAGTAGCTCCTCAATTGGCATCACGAGGCTGAGTGTACCCCGAAAAATGGCAACAGCGCATAGTGGCTGGATGGTCACCCATCCAAGTGCCGGCTACGCCCGACAGCGCTTAACTTCGGTGATCTCACGGGAACCGGTGTATCCACTGCGGCAAGGCCGTTGCCTGTTCTCCAAACGTACTCAGAAATTCCTTCATCAAATTAAGCCCTATGTTTGACACTAGTAGACTTCAGTTGCCCAGGAATGCCGTTTTTATCAGTGCTTGTCTGCTTCTTATGTCCTCCTTGCTTTGTCCATTATGCATTATTTTACTGCCTAGGTAGAAGAATTCCTTAAATTCATCCACTTCGTAATCACCAATTCTGATGTTAGATTTCTTAAGGTTCTCATTTCTGCTACTTCTCATTACTTTCGTTTTCCTTCGATTTACTCTCAGTCCATATTCTGCATCCATTAGACTGTTTATTCCGTTCAATTGATCCTGTAATTCTTTCCCACTTTCACTGAGTATAGCGGTCTCATCAGCAAATCTTATCATTGATATCCTATCACTCAAAATTTTAATACCACTCTTGTACCTTTCTTTTATATCTTTCGTTACTTGTTAGATGCACAGAGGGTGTTTGAAAATTCCTGTTACAAATTTCTAGGATTTGTAGAGGGGAGTGAATAGATAATGTTTTGAATGCTCAACAGGGTTGACATGGGGAGGTGCTTATGTAGCATTGTCTGATGTCACTTGACGTTTATCCTACCTCTCTGACCAAGTTTGAGCCTCATCCAAAATGTCAGTGAACGTTAGGGCAACCTGATTGAGAACACGTTCACAGAAAACTCCATCATAATCTATTTGCATGGCGAAACTCACACTAATGGAAGAGCTACTTGTCGCCTTTACCAAGATCGATGTGCACAGTTTTCTATTCCATACATACCATTTTCACCAAAATTACGCAACACCTTAGAGAAATCAGGGCCGAATGTCGTGTTACAAGAAGACGCCGCACACCCGAAACTGGAATAGGCCGTATGGCATCATGTTGAAGAGAACCAGTCAATGAGCTCATGAGCATTTGCACGTGCAATTAATGTTTCACCCACCGCCGTCTGGTATGTTGTGGATGATCGACAACTACAACCATACCATCACCAATTGTCCACACCAATACCAATACTCACAGACACGTGATTGAGGCTCGAACCAGGTGAGAGAGGCAGGATGACATCAGCCATCCCGATGTAGGTACCCCTCCGCCACCACTACTACGCTGTTTGAAACCTACTTAGCATGCATGTTTTCAAATGGCTGTTGCACGGAAACGATACGTTTCTCGACATGGGTTCCTATTCAAAATATTATGTACTCTCCTATAAAAGTTCTAGAAGTTCGTAATGGGAATTTCCGAACACTCTCTAGATTGAACAGCAAGGGCGGAAGACTACATCCCTACCTTGAACCCTCTTCATTCCGAGCACTTCTTTCTTGGCAGTTTGGTTGGGAGGTGAAGATATGGTGGAGCGTAAGAAGAAGAAGAAGAACAAGAACAAGAACAAGAATACGGTCTGAGAACTGATGGGAGAATTGAAAAAACACAGAGATTATCGGACGTCTAAAAGGTTCTCCTAGAATTCGAACCACGGCCCTACAGACGAGAAAAATGACTGGAATTTTCGGTAAATTTTTTATGTCCTACAACTGCTAGTCTAGAGATGCTCTAAAGCCACAAATGGCGAGTGGGGGATGGCATCCCACTTGCCGGAAGCAGAGGGGGCTGGTCTGCCTCAATTTGTTTCTGAACACTCGAACAAAGAAGGCATCACGTGACTCTTTGACATCATGTAACTTTTCGTAGATGCTTTGTTCTGCCCCTGTCTTGCTGAAACCAATCTATGGAGACTTTTACTCCCCCACACAAAGGATACCTCGTAACTCTCTGACCTCATGGACCTTCCTGTGACTGTAGCATCCTGAGGGATTCTTACTGAATTTACCACCCTAAATGGTGTGCGCGTCCCATCCTTTACTCTCTGCCGACAGGCAAATTAAGAGAATTTTTGTACAGATCAAAAAAAGCACTAACAGTGGAACAGTGGAACACTGTGAAAGTGATCCACAGATCATGAAATACGGAAACATTGCCAAAGACGCTTAGTCAATTACAGTGCTCTGCTACCGTAAAGCTCTCTGCCGATGAGAAATGCCTCATCAATCGCGAAGTAATTTACCGATCTCGAAACCGATATCAGTTGCAATATTCGATTTTACGCAAAAAAGATGATATTTGCTACAATGTTATGCTGAAAACGTAGAGTAGCATATGAAAATTTCCAGAAATTCATGTGTCTTTTTATGGTGAGCAGTGGTGCACCTTTACTGGTACACGAGCTCTTTGGTACGACTATCGACCGAGCGAGGTGGCGCAGTGGTTAGACACTGGACTCGCATTCGGGAGGACGACGGTTCAATCCCGTGTCCGGCCATCCTGATTTAGGTTTTCCGTGATTTCCCTAAATCGCTCCAGGCAAATGCCGGGATGGTTCCTTTCAAAGGGCACGGCCGACTTCCTTCCCCGTCCTTCCCTAATCCGATGAGAACGATGACCTCGCTGTCTGGTCTCCTTCCTCGAAACAACCAACCAACGACTATCGATTACCCGGCTGTACTACGATCTTTGCCCTGGTTATGATCTGGCGGCGGGTATTTGCGGCCATGGAGTTGGTCGTCGGACTGGCTACGAGGCGCTAGGACGTGCTTGAGGGGACGAAGGAGCAAAACACGCGGGCTCAGCAGCAGCGGCGCGGCCAGTCTGCCTTGCAGGACGGTCGCGAATTTGTGGTGCACCTGCCTGATGTCAACTCCGGGCGCTGCTCCTCGCATTGCTTTGGTACCTGTTTTCTGGGACAGACCATTTCCTCGAGACCATCTCGAACAACACTCTCCATCGGAGGTGTAAGTGGTTTTGGTGCTTTCGTTTCGTGGAACTATTTGCGTTGTAGCGGCTGTCACTTGTTGGTTGGTTGGTTGCCCTAATGTATATGTTGTTGAAGTGAGAGCAGCCGGCAAGGTGTGTAACCGCAAGGAGACCAGCAGTCACTACTTCCTTTAAGGAAATTAGAGTCCGCACAAGATCTAGTAATTGTAAGGTATTGAAGATATTAGGTCATAATCTAGTTGTAATTTTCTGCATACCAAGCTTACACAATTGACAGTTACATTGCAGACCTATGCAAGGAAATTAAAGTGCACCAAACGTGTGGTGATGTTCTGCATTTGAATAACGTAATATTATCTTGAAATTATTTCCATTTCGTCTTTGTACACATTGTCAGCCTTAAAGTCTGATACTATCTTATAACATTGCATTTGTGTACAAATCTTAGTTTAAATGTTTACAGAATTGATATTGTTGCAAAATTTAAGTAGTTTTATTGAATGCACTTATTCTTTTTTTAAAATTGTATTCTTATTTATTTGTTCTTAACTTATATTAATGGTTCTTTGGCATGTTGTCTGCGGTCTGTTTGTGTTCCAGTTTTCTGTGAGTTGGGATATGTGGGAGCGGCGCCACGTTTTTCTTCAATGCAGAGAAGCTGTGACTTGTCGTCTAACGTGAAATGACTCCCGGTTGGGCCCTGGCGTTTAGGTGTTATTCTGGATGGCTGGTCTGATGCTTCCAGCATATTAAGTTAAGTCACCTTTTGGCCAGGGCAGCCTGGCGTCACTGCCCGTTTGGTAGTTATTGAAACAATTTTATACATATGTAGAAAAAAGGGGTTTTTAATTTCCACGTGTTGATTGCCTCTAATTTGTTTTATAAAAGCTTCTTTTGAATAAATTATTAATATTGTTCTGCTAGTTGTTGTGTTAAGGAGTGACATAGTATGGCCTTGACCTTCCAAGCTAAGTGTACCCATCATCCCGACTTCCGAAGTCACATATGGTTTGGCATAATGTCATACACCTTAGGAGACTAATCTTGATATCAGCAGCATAGCCTGCACAGTATAATTCTGAAGATAAAGAGTGGAAATTGTATCTTTAGAGAGCCGAAACTTTAGCGTGGGACGTGCTGCAAACCACTGAGTAAGGCCGGTGTTACACTATGAAATTTCTTCGATCAATATCTTTGACAAATATCTTTGTCAAAGATATTTGATAGTGTAATAGGGAACTTTGTCAAAAGTCGTCAAATATTTGATCAAATCTAGGAAATCACTGTAGATTTGATCAAAGAAGTCGCTTCCCTTCTGTTCCCTGCAATGTGACATGTTACCACGTGGAGCGCTGGCATCGCTGCAGCGTTCAGTCATCTACAATGTTTTTATAAACGTTGCCGGTAAATACAATTGGTGTATACCGACAACTACAAAGTTTATAGAGATCTATGAAGCTGATGAGGCGCTTTACAACGTGAGGCACCCTGAACACAAAAATAGATTTAGAAGATTGGAGACCTGATCTAACGTAACCTAACCTAACTATCTCCTGCAGCAAGGAATCAGAGTATTACAGTGAGCCCGTCTTCTGCAGATATAGCAGTTCTTAAGTAAGTATTGTGCTTTGTGATATGAGGATACACTTCACAGAGCACATACAGAAATGTATGCTCATCCATTCTAAAGTAATTGATGTACGACTTGATGTCCTACAGTATAAGCTCACGTAACAAGTTTTGCGGAATGCATTTACCGTGTCGTCGTAAAACCCGCGGCTTCACACAGGTAAGTTTCCTTTTTTCCCCCCGCTTCTCTTCCGCATGTACACACAGTACAATTGTGGTGTATGCAACTGCTGCGGTTAATAACAAGTTGTTGTTGTCCGTCATCTTGAACATTGACGAAAAATATGATGGTAATGTAATACCACTTTTTTGAGCCCCATCAGAGTTCTTTGTCAAATATATTTGACGAATATTTGATCGCATCTTTGATCAAATCTATGACAAAGAAATTTGATAGTGTTATAGCGGCCTAAGTAGAAGTTATCTCGTCTGTGAAGACTGGAAAATTGAGGAAACTGGTAATTCCACATTTTATTTTTTAACTAATGTTTATGTCAGTGTTATAACATATTCCAGATCATTCTTGTACTTTAAAAAGTAAAGTAAACTAAGGTAGCAATGCTGATAATCATATGTGTTTTTAATGTCGAGAGAAACAACAAATATCTCTTCCACTGCTGTTTCTCATCTCGACGCAAATAACACATCACAAACGATCTTCTCCCAAATAAACACAACAGGAAATGTGTAGAACGGCAGACAGTCGAACAAAAGGCATCTGGAACATTCGGACCTGCCGGACACACACATACACACACACACAGAGAGAGAGAGAGAGAGAGAGAGAGAAGGGGGGGGGGGGACTTGTAACGACTTGTCTCACTACAGCTCCTACAAAGGACTATGACGTCACTGATCACAACAAGAGGCTTCTGTTTCTGGTGTCCAGGAACCAGTCACAGACCGACAAAAGACGTAAGAATAGGACGCTTCCTGCAAGCCCTTAAAGGTATTTCTCGGAAAGGCTAGCCCATTTGGAACAGCAGCGAAATACCTGACTGTCACGGCTGAAGAACTGAACGGTCAAGAGCGATGTGATTTCAAACGTTCTTGATATGCTAGCACCTTCTGAAATACGTCCTCAGCAAAGTTAAATAGGCTTATCTAGAAAAAACGTTACACTGGTCAGAGCAACTCCTTGGCACCTCTCAATGCTGAAACCTCTATTCCTCCCTCATTCTTATATCTGCCGGAAACTCTTAGGACTGGAGTTTGTTCCCCTGTGTGTATTCACGTGCGTCATATTTAGTATTCCACGTTAAATGAATGTTTTTTTGTGTTCGGGTTTTCCAGAACAACTTCTCTGCATCCTTTCAGCTAATGTGTTGGACTGGTAAAAGCTACTCTTTGACGCTTATCACTAATGCTACTTTCATAACTATTTCCACCAGAAAGCTTTATAGTCTATCGTTTGTTGGATTTAGTATCATGTGAGAGATGTTCATAACACTGATTTCGAAAAAATTGACAGGAACTCTGCATTGCTATATAACCTAATCCCCATGAGTTTGACGTTGGAGTTCACTCAAAAATTCTTCCTAAATGCGCTTACAAATCTTGCCAAAGACTGCAAAGCGAATGAATCCGGATCTGCCGGCCCTGAGTCTGCTGAGGTGATCAGGTGAGATGACATGCTGAGTCATGTTATGATTTCACAGGAGTGACGTCGTCCATTCTGCAGGATCCAAACGCAAATCTGCAGAAAATACATGTTCTAATTTTTGGGTGGAAAATGGTACGATAAATAAAAAAATATTTATTTACTTCGCAAATTTTCATTAGCTAAAACTAAAACTCTCCCTCTCTCCCCACAGGGTGGGGTTTCAGAGAGAGGAATTAGAGTTTTACAAATGTTGACCCAAATATTAATTTTTTCCGCAGATTCGGATAAGTTTTGTTTGAAACTGGGTGCCGAACCGAGACTCGAACTCGGGAAAACTTGCCCGCGGAAGCCAACGGTCCCGAGTTCGAGTCTCGGTCCTGCACACAGTTTTAATCTGCTAGGAAGTTTCATATCAGCGCACACCCCGCTCTAGAGTGAAAATTTCATTCTAAGTTTAGTTTGTTTCGTGGTCATGAGGCCACATAACTTTTAATTATCAAACAAATCATCTGACTAGCTAACTAACTAACCGACTAACTAACTTAGGTATACGAAATAAATAAGTAATTATTATATATCCGTAACCACTTACCACGCAAAAATGAGAACATGGATTTCCTTGAATTACAGCACCAACTACCAAGAATCAAAAGAAATGTTTAAGACAAAATATATGTGGTTTTTTATGTATAATCTGATTCTGCAATAAAAAATGGGGGTTCCCATTTGAAATTTTAAAGTTGCCTCCCCCCCACCCCCAGGGGACTGGGGTGGCTGGCTAATTTTAGCACCAGGAGATGTCCCCGTCGAAAATAATCAACTTTGGATTCAACACATTTTCTCGTGTGAAGCTTATTTTGTGAGTTATTTTGGTTTGTCAACTTAAAATTTACACACGTTATATTATTTCTATGTTTACCACTCTACAAATTTGACAGTGTATTGGTGCCAGAGTCTTCGTTGAAAGCATAATACTCTGTGAGTAATACATCACCTTTTTTCAAATGGAGCATACGTCCTTAACACGAACCCAACAGTATCACAGAGTTTCCAATACACTATACACCTAATCATTTACAGTGGTGAAACAACCTCATTTCATCACACACAATTCAGAACTACTGGGAGAGAAGGGTACTTAATACAGCATTGCTCGTTTCTTACCCCCTTGCACTCTTCTATACTGAACCAATACTGATACTGTCTTCTGTCGAGGACGAAGTATATTCACAGGGGTAGTACTGGTATGCATATACATAGTGGTAATCATTTATTTATAAGCAGACCAAGTACTTCGCGCTTAACCAACTGTAGTATATTGAGAGCCAATTAACAAACAAGTGTAAGCCAGAACAAATCAATGCCAATGTTTCCTCCAGCAACAGCACTCATCTTACTACCTCTTACAATTCTATCCAAATATTAGCGCCACCGTTTCTAGGTCACATATCAGTGGGATTTGTGGTCACTGATGGCTCTGAGCACTATGGGACTCAACTGCTGAGGTCATTAGTCCCCTAGAACTTAGAACTAGTTAAACCTAACTAACCTAAGGATATCACAAACATCCATGCCCGAGGCAGGATTCGAACGTGCGACCGTAGCGGTCTTGCGGTTCCAGACTGCAGCGCCTTTAACCGCACGGCTGTGGTCACTGATCTTCTAGACAGTCACTTCTTTGTGGGTGGATCGCACCTCCCTCAAAAATCCATGTAAATGAATTTGAGTCGGACGTATTCTTCTGCTCTATCTCACTGCCTTGTCAGTTCCTAGTGTGTGTTTTAGTTTCGTTAAGATTCGAGGAAATGAATCTGAACCCGATATATGCTTTGTACTTCAGCTTCACCCCATGTGTTTACTGCTAGGAACTTTATGGCAGTTAACACTTCTGATGCCGATTGATTTTGGCATGTTCAGAACAACGGCCAACTGCACCACAGATCTTCCTGCCTACTGACAGAAAACTCTATCACCTAACAACATTTGATATCTATAGCAAATACACTGAAAGCAGCTGTACAGTGCATGGCGAAGGATACACCACACCAGTATTATCCATTACCTAGCTATCACAATCTCACGTGCTGATCGAATAAAAAATTGCCTATATACTCGTACATCCATACATATCCTAGGCTATCCATAGGTTTCCAGGAGGAATACTTCCCCAAGACTCTTTTCTTGTCACATATTCGAATGGAATATACCAACCTATACGATCCTAGCAGCATCAATAATACGCTTTTGTTTCACAAATCCGTCACATAACAGGAACACATGTGGACTGACAGTACTGGTATACATCGACCATGCAGTGTAGAGAAGTTGTAGTGGTGTTGCTGTGTAACCTGTCACATTCCACATCATTACGAAGTGTTGTGTTGTTTTCATGATCTATGGTACAAGTACTAATCTAATCTAATCAACAGTATGTATCATTTAACCACAAACAGGTCTATGTATACTAATGTCAGGATAGCAGCTAATAGTGAAATCACAATTATAGTGCTAATTGAGAATGTATAGTAAGATACGAAGGTGGGGCTCATTCAGACTGGGGGATGGAGTGCATCGAACTGACATTGTGAATGGCTGTTTTGGCATTCCTGATTTCGACAGCAGCAGTGTTGGTGCAGCAATAACTCACTGAGCATGGTGTTGATTCTTTAAAATTAACAGCTTGAAGGCTTCACAGGATGTACTTCTAAAGCAGCAAAGTGGCATGGACACACATGGTCTGCAGGATGTGGTATGCACCTCAGTACAGCGAGAGTAGACCTGTGGTATTGTTTTGCTTAAAATGGTGGGAGCATTGAAATGGTGTTGTGCTGTTACTGATTTCAGTCAAACAATTATTCTAAGAGCAACAATAGCGAAATACTGTCTGATAGTCTCCAGACAGCAGACAGAACTATTTAAGTACATTGATGCCATGCTTGGTACTCCCTCCAACCATTAACAAATGTTCCATTACAGTTAGTGTCCTCCATGCCATATACATGCATATAGACGCCATCCTGATTTGGAAATGTAATCTGTTTATGATGAAAATACAGCCCATCTAGCAAAGCAATGGAATCAGATGTCTGTAACATAGTTACCGAATTTCTGTCAGGGCTATTTAATTGAAGTGATGCTATGTGTGTGGTACTCTGCTCCACCATTAACAAATGTGCCAGTATAACTACACTCTTCAATGTCATATATGTGCATGCAAACTGAGATTTGCTTAGGAAAAAAAATCCAATAACACAAAGATGCGATAGAATAAGCTGTGTCTAACCTGATCTCCAAACGTCTGTCAGGGCTATTTAAGTGCAGTGATACCACGTGTTGTACTCCCTCCCACCATTAAAACTAGTGTCACATACATGCGTATAGATTCCACTCTAATTTCGAAATGTAATTTGTCGACGAAGAAAAAAATCCAGTAATCCTACAGTGCATTGGAATCAGTTGCATGTAACATAGGTCCCAAACAGTGGTGACGGCTATTTGAGTACAGTGACGCTATGTAAAGTACTCACTTTCATAATTAATAAATATTCATTAAATCTACAGTCTTCCGCACCAGATACATACCATACTAATTTTTGAAATGTACTTTCAAATCGCTAGCATTTAGACATGATCAGACTCAAACAGTCCATTTCCATAGTTTTAAATCAGAGCTTGAAACCCAGATTCTGTTTAATGGAGGGATCTTCAACCACATTTCTACAGAAGTGGGAAGAGTCTATGACACACTCTCTGCCAGGGAGGTACATTTCCGAAGAGGTGGTGATCAGATGTCTGAAATTATAAGAAAATAAGCATGAGATAAGGAAAAAGATTTTTAAGAACTGCTAGCTACTGTAATATTCAGGACTACTGCTCTATCGGAATATCAATTTCAATGTCCGCTATCTCGCACCTATATCTTTTGATTGTGGGTCTTCAGATGCTTTTCTGCTGCAACTATTTACATGAGGCGTAATTTAACAGTTCAGCTGCTACTACAGCAGACGTATTTATGACTTTCTATTACGTACCACTGACATGCGGCGTTCCAACCTCTTAAATGTATTCGCGCTGAAAAATTCAAGCTTTCCTCAGCAGTAGTAGAGCAGTATAACTGACTAAGAGTCTTTGGCAATACTTGCCGTATTACATGTTCTGTAGACCAGTTTCGTAGGGTTTCACTGTCAGTGTAGTATGATCCCTGTAAGTTTTCTAACGATCTGTACAAATTCCACGGAATTTGTCCTTCTGTAGAAAGAAGCGGACAGTGCTCCCACTCCAACGGCACCATTTTGACGAGCAAATTCAGTAAGAACCTATCTGGATGCTCAATTCAAAAGAAGTTCCATGATGTCAGCGAATCAGAAGACATCTTTTATGGTGGGTGGAGGAGTCTCTATAGGCTTGCTCAAACCAGACAGGGGCAGAATAAGGCATCTACAGAATGATCTCTGAAATCAAAGAGTCATGTGATGTCTTCTTTGTTCAAGTGTTCAGAGAAAAGTCCGGGTAGGCCAGCTTCCTCTGGTTCAGACAGGTGGGATTCTGCCCTCCACCCGCCATTGTGGCTTAAGAGCACCTGCAGACCATAACTTGTACGATATCGAAAATTCAACGTAAGTTCCAGCAATTTTTCTCGTCTGTAGGAAAGTGCTTGGAATTGTAGGCGAATCTCTTATAGATTCCATCTGCTGTGTTTCTGTGATTTTTTTGATTTTTTATAATCTGTTGTGGGTGTTGAAACATACCAAATTGTTCAGTCTCTCCCATCTGTGCTTATACATTCTTCTTCTTCACCACCATTATATTCACCTTCCAAATCACATACAGGGAACCAAGGGCACAGTCCTCAGCTGCATAACTGCAGGTGATATTGTCATCAAACTCCTCCTTATCCTACTCCAACAATGCCTATTCTACTGATCTCATTACAAAGACTTACGTCGTCGTTTCCAATAGCTCGCACAGACTGAGACTTCTGCATAAGTGGAAGAGTGGGGAAAATGGTGGGAGGAGTGGGGAGGGCATAGAGTGGGGAGGCCAACAGCGCCCTCTGGTGGATATAGCGCAGACTGAGTGAGTACCTGCACATTAAAGTGAACATACACATCTCAGTGGTAGATTATTGGAGTTAGCCCCATTGACCTTTTCTGCACAGGATTAGCCGAGTGGTCTAAGGTGCTGCAGGCTGGTCCTGGCTTAGGTTGAAGTCCTCCCTCGAGCATGGGTGTTTGTTCTAAGGATAATTTAGACTAAGTAGTGTGTAATCTTAGGATCAGATGACATTAGCTGTTAAGTCCCACAAGATTTCACACATATTTGAACATTTTTTTGACCTTTTCCTGCCAAAATTTCCTGTCATTTCTAGGGGATTGAGGTAGGTGTGTCATCATAGGGGTTCGGGAAAACCGAGCCGCCATTTTGAATAATTATTTGTCCTAGTATTCTGTTTCTTCTACTACTTACACTTCGATTAGTTTTGTTGTCTTTAATGGTTATCAACAACTGCAAACACTGTCCCTGTACAGAATGATACTGGTTTTGTAAATAATATTATTGAAGAGGGATTCTATGCATGGTGGAATGTGTGATGAACCAACAGTGGACTGGACATAGCCTTGCAATGGTCGTAGGCCAGAGTAAATCACCCACTGGCCAGGAGCACAATACATTCGCCCCCTTTTAGCTGGTCAGTCAGGCAGAACGCTTGGCCCTAGCAGATGCTAAAAGATTAACAAGTAGCTATTAGTAATTTGTTAATTACACTACACAAGCAGTCTTAGGTTTTTAACTATTTATGCAGAGTATGTTTTATATTAGTTCCCCTATTAAATTGCCACAACAAACAGTCGTTATTAACTATTTATGGACAATATGTTTTGTACCAGTCTCATTTTCCGCATGATGTTTACCTCTTGTTTAGCAGCCCACAAGTGATGGAATGTAAAAACACCTTTCCACTTTGCAGTCATGTTTTTCAAACCAGTTTCATGTAAACATGACATTGTATTAGATTGTCGATGCTCTTTTGCAAACATGGAAACATTATTGTGACTTTGACGAGCAGCATAGACGTGGAAAATAATTATTTTAAGCCTCTTTTTTTGTCATACACCAAGTGAGGTACATAGATCAAACTCTGAATATTTTGACCAGTGCAGAATCTGTCGATGACTGTAAACAACTGAGGCATAAACCTACAGTTCTTTTATTTCGAATTTTTCATAGTTTGCAGGATGGAAATGAAATGGAAATGAGCGTTTGGCGTCATTGGCCGGGAGGCCCCTCGCGGGGCAGGTCCGGCCGCCATATCGCAGGTCTTATTACATTCGGCGCCACATTGGGCGACCTGCACGCCGGATGGGGATGAAATGATGATGAACACAACACAACACCCAGTCCCTGAGCGGAGAAAATCTCCGACCCAGCCGGGAATCGAACCCGGGCCCAGAGGACGGCAATCCGTCACGCTGACCACTCAGCTACTGGGGCGGACATAGTTTGCAGGATAATACTCTAATCTTCAACAGCTGTATATAACTAATTAATTAATAACATCAGATAAGGAAATTTTGATTAATATTTATTTATGGAGTGAATGTTGTAAACTTGTATCAATATTCCATAGCGATTGATATATAGCTTCTGATTAAATTTACTGATGTGACTGGTGAGCGAGTTAGCAAAGATTTTTTCGAAACTAGTAATGAAAACATAGCCGGCTACATTTTCTTCATTTTATGGAATACAGATACTTTTAAAAGTATGTGATGTAGTTTTTGATGAAAAACTCATGGTGGTCACATACTTTGGAGATCAACCAAAATCAGGCTATACCATAACAGGCTGTTTCATTTTAGTGGCAGCTTAAATAATAGGCTCTGACCGGAGGTGAGAGGAGAAGTGCGGCCCATACGCAGTGTGTGTTTACTCATTTTTACGTAAATTTCGCAGAATCAGGGCGGTTTGCTTTCATTTTTGTGCATCATTTTAATACTACACTCCGACTGCTTGGAAAGAGTAGTGGGAGGGGAGTGGGGCAGTGTAACGTACAAATGAGCTAGGTTAACCATTTTCGATTTCTGATTGTCTGTTTCATTTCCAATACTTTGCTATCACTGGCTGGGAAGACGATAGAGAAGGTTTTTAAATTTCCCACTAATAGGTGTTTCATTTTTAATACCTTGCGTTTATCAACTTGAAATAGGGGAGGGGGAGAGTCCTTCTTAATTTCCGACTATCATAATTTGGTGAGTTCTACGATTTTTGATTTATTGATTGCCTTTTCATTCGTATTACTCCATTATGATTGCCTGGAGGTATGCGGAGGGAAGAGGGCATGATTTGATGAGGTCTCTGATAAAGGGGCATGTTGCTTCCTATGTGATAAGGGGCTGTGGGTGCATCCATCTTTGGATTTTGAGGTCAATTACGAGGGTCACTTGACGTAAACAAACCGCGCCAGAAAGTAAAATGTAAACAAAATGGCGTTATACTACTGACTACTTTTACTTGTGCTACCGTTCAGGGCTTGAGATGAGTCATGATGATAATGATGATGATATGTGGTTTGTGGGGCGCTCAGCTGTGCAGTTATCGGTGTCCGTACAAATTCCCGACCTTTGCTCAGTCCAATATCGGCACTTTCATGAATGATGATGAAATTATGAGGACAACACAAACACTCAGTCATCTCGAGGCAGGTGAAAATCCCTGACCCCGCCGGGAATCGAATCCGGAACCCTGTGCTCGGGAAGCGAGAACGCGACCGCGAGATCACGAGCTGCGGACAAGATGAGTCATTCACCTATTGCTACATCTACATCTACATCTACATCCATACTCCGCAATCCACCTGACGGTGTGTGGCGGAGCGTGCCCTGAGTACCTCTATCGGTTCTCCCTTCTATTCCAGTCTCGTATTATTCGTGGAAAGAACGATTGTCGATATGCTTCTGTGTGGGCTCTAATCTCTCTGATTTTATCCTCATGGTCTCTTCACGAGATATATGTAGGAGGGAGCAATATACTGCTTGACTCTTCGGTGAAGGTATGTTCTCGAAACTTTAACAAAAGCCCGTACCGAGCTACTGAGCGTCTCTCCTGCAGAGTCTTCCACTAGAGTTTATCTATCATCTCCGTAACGCTTTTGCGATTACTGAATGATCCTGTAACGAAGCGCGCTGCTCTCCGTTGGATCTTCTCTATCTCTTCTATCAACCCTATCTGGTACGGATACCACACTGCTGAGCAGAATTCAAGCAGTGGGCGAACAAGGGTACTGTAACCTACTTCCTTTGTTTTCGGATTGCATTTCCTTAGGATTCTTCCAATGAATCTCAGTCTGGCATCTGCTTTACCGACGATCAACTTTATATGATCATTCGATTTTAAATCACTCCTAATGCGTACTCCAAGATAATTTAAGGAATTAACTGCTTCCAGTTGCTGACCTGCTATATTTTAGCTAAATGATAAGGGATCTATCTTTCTATGTATTCGCAGCATATTACACTTGTCTACATTGAGATTGAATTGCCATTCCCTGCACGATGCGTCAATTTGCTGCAGATCCTCCTTCATTTCAGTACAATTTTCCATTGTTACAACCTCTCGATACACCACAGCAACATCTGCAAAAAGCCTCAGTGAACTTCCGATGTCATCCACAAGGTCATTTCCGTATATTGTGAATAGCAACGGTCCTATGACACTCCCCTGCGGAACACCTGAAGTCACTCTTACTTTGGAAGACTTCTCTCCATTGAGAATGACATGCTGCGTTCTGTTATCTAGAAACTCTTCAACCCTATCACACAACTGGTCTGATAGTCCATATGCTCTTACTTTGTTCATTAAACGACTGTGGGGAACTGTATCGAACGCCTTGCGTAAGTCAAGAAACACGGCATCTATCTGTGAACCCGTGTCTATGGCCCTCTGAGTCTCGTGGACGAATACCGCGAGCTGGGTTTCACACGACCGTCGTTTTCGAAACCCATGCTGATTCCTACAGAGTAGATTTCTAGTCTCCAGAAAAGTCAATATACTCAAACATAATACGTGTTCCATAATTCTACAACTGATCGACGTTAGAGATATAGGTCTATAGTTCTGCACATCTGTTCGACGTCCCTTCTTGAAAACGGGGATGACCTGTGCCCTTTTCCAATCCTTTGGAACGCTACGCTCTTCTAGAGACCTACGGTACACCGCTGCATGATGGGGGGCAAGTTCCTTCACGTACTCTGTATAAAATCGAACTGGTATCCCATCAGGTCCAGCGGCCTTTCCTCTTTTGAGCGATTTTAATTGTTTCTCTATCCCTCTTTCGTCTATTTCGATATCTACCATTTTGTCATCTGTGCGACAGTCTAGAGAAGGAATTACAGTGCAGTCTTCCTCTGTTAAACACCTTTGGAAAAAGACATTTAGTATTTCGGCCTTTAGTCTGTCATCCTCTGTTTCAGTACCATTTTGGTCACAGAGTGTCTGGACATTTTGTTTTGATCCACCTACCGCTTTGACATAAGACCAAAATTTCTTAGGATTTTCTGCCAAGTCAGTACATAGAACTTTACTCTCGAATTCATTGAACTCTCGCATAGCTCTCCTAACACTACATTTCGCTTCGCGTAATTTTTGTTTGTCTGCAAGGCTTTGGCTATGTTTATGTTTGCTGTGAAGTTCCCTTTGCTTCCGCAGCAGTTTTCTAACTCGGTTGTTGTACTACGGTGGCTCTTTTCCATCTCTTACGATCTTGCTTGGCACATAGTCATCTAACGAATACTGTACGATAGTTTTGAACTTTGTCCACTGATCTTCAACACTATCTGTACTTGAGACAAAACGTTTGTGTTGAGCTGTCAGGTACTCTGTAATCTGCTTTTTGTCACTTTTGCTAAACAGAATAATCTTCCTACCTTTTTTAATATTTCTATTTACGGCTGAAATCATCGATGCAGTAACCGCTTTATGATCGCTGATTCCCTGTTCTGCGTTAACTGTTTCAAATAGTTCGGGTCTGTTTGTCACCAGAAGGTCTAATATGTTATCGGCACGAGTCGGTTCTCTGTTTAACTGCTCAAGGTAGTTTTCAGATAAAGCACTTAAAAAATTTCACTGGATTCTTTGTCCCTGCCACCCGTTATGAACGTTTGAGTCTCCCAGTCTGTATGTGGCAAATTAAAATCTCCACCCAAAACTATAACATGGTGGGGAAATCTACTCGAAATATTTTCCAAATTATTCTTCAGGTTCTCAGCCACAACAACTGCTGAGCCAGGGGGCCTATAGAGACATCCAATTATCATGTCTGAGCCTGCTTTAACCGTGACCTTCACCCAAATTATTTCATTCGGATCTCCGTCAATGTCCTTCGATACTATTGCACTTCTTATCGCTAAAAACACGCCTCCCCCTTCGCTGTCCAGCCTGTCTCTGCGGTATACATTCAAATCTGAGTTTAGGATTTCATTACTGTTTACGTCTGGTCTTATCCAACTTTCTGTCCCTACTACTATATGGGCGTTGTGGCCGTTTATTAATGAGAGCAGTTCTGGGACCTTTCTAGAGACGCTCCTGAAGTTTACCATTAGCACATTAATATTGTTATTCCCTGTTGCATTTTGCCTACTCCTAACTTGCCGCGTCTCAGGAGGCTGCTAAAGGGTGTCTGCCTCCAGAAGCTGCATCTTATTTTTAGTTTTATCTGGTAGTATCCCATGTCACAACTCCAGCAGCCTCCTAACGTTTCACTGCGGCCGAGCGACGAGTAACTCTTATGTTTGTCAGAAGCTCGACAGCCATCAACGCTTCAATGGTCGGACATGTCTTACGCACTATAAAGAACTGTGATGCGCTGGCTCATTTAAAATTCAGTCTACCAATGCTAAGAGCGGAGTACGATGTGGTTCGTATCAATCAGTATTAAATTAACGAGAGCAGATACTGAGGATATGTTTCATTGTCAGTTCTGCCCTTACTCTACTGATTCGTTGACATAACTGTGTCAATAACAAACGAACACTGTTGGCGAGATTAGGGATTTCTGCTACATCTCAGACTGCAGCACGTACAAAGCTAACACAAATGTAAAAATAACAGACTGAAAATTTAGTTTCGTTTGCGACTTTTAAAATCTAGTTTCTATTATAAATAGAAGAGAAAATACGTTGTTCTTATGTGGCAGCTTTCATATTCCCCTTCAGACTCGTCTGATGAAGTCAACAGAGAAACTAGTACACACGTCAGTTGATTTTGGTGTTCTGAATCATCTACAAGCAGTTCCACAATTACTATTTCGCAAATATAGAAGCTGTAGAGGGAAACTATTACTTTGGCATAGATATTCGTCATACGTATCTAGAGAACCAGCATGTTTTACACTCCAAGGTATACAAAATCGATCGCAGGAAAACGGAAAGAGTAGGAGTGTAAATGGAAGAAGAAATCATTTCAGTCACCGTGTGAGCTATTACTTCCTCCAACTTACGTCTACAATAATGACTACAACATTAGAATTAGGTACTTTAAGTTCGCACAGAGAATAATTTTGCCTGCATACTGGAACTGGAGAAAGGGGCGGAGAGACCGAGGATGATGAACTGCCGTTTCAGGGAACAGATATAGACATAATTATGGTCTATGTTCCTCCCTATACACAGATTTTAGGATACATGTTTATACTGGTATCTACCTCGCTTCAGATCAGAGAATTAATTACTCTCTTCTCTGTATGGTACTTTTTGATATATTATGCAGCTCTTCAAACAACTAAGAGGTAGGGTGACTTTAAAAGGAAGATGAATCTTTTGATAACTGCTGCTACTATTTGACATGGTGATGATTCTAGCAGGTCAATGGAGTTCAGCTCCCTCTCCATGCTACAGTTTTATGAGAGTAGGAAAGGAGCGAGGAATGAGGACGAATCCAGAAGCATTACTATGTACAAAGTATCTGTGTGTGGACAGACCAAAGTGGTGTATGTTGTTGCGCTTTGGTTATGGACAAGTAGGAATGGGGATGGGATGGAGTAATGTTGGGAAATTGGTGGAGTTCTGGGAGGGATTATCAGAGCCTTAATCTAATTATAGGATCTGGTGCAAGCGCTATGTACATCTTAAGCAAGAAAAAAAGACACACCGCGACAGAATTATCCGAATGTGATGGAAATCACTAAATGCGATCTACATATACCGACAAACAAATGATTACAATTTCACAAAAAGTGATGGTTTATCAAAGAGAATATTTACCACAAATTGAGTAAGTAAATAACAGGTTGCTTCACCTCTGGCACGTCAGGTCGTCAAAATGCCAAGCTCGTTAGAGGGCCAAGCCCATAACACTCCAAACGTTCTTAACAGGAGATAGTTCCAGCTGCCTTGCTGGCCAAGGTAGGGTTTGAAAAGCACGAAGATGAGCAGTAGAAACTCTATCTGTGCGTGGGCGGGCGTTGTCTTGTTGAAATGTGAGCCAAGGATGGGTTACCATGAAGGAGAACAAAATGGAGCGTAGAAAATCATCGATGAACTGCTTTGCTGTAAGAGTTCCGCGAATGACAACGAAACGGTCCTACTGTGATACGAAAAGGCACCCCGGACCACCACTCATGGCTGTCAGGCTGAATAACAGGCAATATTGTGGTTGATATCCCACTGATGACTGGGTAATCTGCAGACACCTTTTCACTGGTCGTCAGGGCTGAATTCGAAGTTACCACGATTACTGTTAGAACTTGTAATGACTACATATAGGCTTAATTGTTGTAAACAAGTATGGGCAATATTCGACTATGTATAGTAGTCTAATGGTATGGGCAGCACTTGATCTAGAGTGCTAGGAGCGAAGGCTTGACCATTTGTGAACCATACACCTGACAATATGGTAATCAGCAGGCACTGCCACTTCTGTACTGCCACATCCGTGTGCCAACGAGGTGGGACAATGAACAGTTTCCAGAAAGTTTCTGCAGCTTGACATGCTGCTACATAACAGCACATGGAATTCACCGATCCCGTTCGAGACGCTTTGGATTAATACGGAGTTAACGAGGAGATTCTGCATAATGATCAAACAGCTGGGCAATGTAGCTGTGAGCATTCTGTATTAGCTAGAGCTTTCTAATCTCCACCTTAACTATATCACCACCACTACTGCCACTGCCCGCCCACGATCCATTGATAACTGCCTGACTGACTATGTCCTGGAAGCCAGCAATATGAGTCTATGGGATCGTTGACCATTGTTGGCGTCTGCTAACTGTCTGGCGTTACCCTCCAACCTTCGGTCCCGACTCTGCCGTCACGTGCCACAAATGAGGAGATAACACTTCCCTGTCAATTGTTCATAGCGGGGCCTCATCCTAACTTGCCTACCGCTGTCGACTCAGCCTCAGGCGTGCCAGCTATGTCAGTTCAGTGAGCTGCCTTCTCACAAGGGAACCTCCCCATCGCACCCCCCTCAAATTTAGTTATAAGTTGGCACAGTGGATAGGCCTTGATAAACTGAACACAGATCAATTGAGAAAACAGGAAGAAGTTGTGTGGAACTGTGAAAAAATAAGCAAAATATACAAACTGAGTAGTCCATGGGCCACATAGGCAACATCATGCACAATATGAGACGAGGAGCGCCGTGGTCCCGTGGTAGCGTGGGGAGCTGCTGAACGAGAGGTCCTTGGTTCAAGTCTTCACTGGAGTGAAAATTTTACTTAATTTATTTTTGCATAGTTATTATCTGTCCGTTCGTTCATTGACGTCTCTGTTCACTGTAATAAGTTTAGTGTCTGTGTTTTGCGACCGCATCGCAAAACCGTGCGATTAGTAGACGAAAGGACGTGCCTCTCCAATGGGAACCGAAAACATTCGATCGCAAGGTCATAGGTCAACCGATTCCTCCACAGGAAAACACATCTGATATATTCTATACGACACTGGCGACGGCATGTGCACCACATGACAGGAATAGGTTGTCGACCCACCTAACTTGTACACATGGCGATTCTTCTACCTTGCCCGATTTAGCTTTTCTTGTGGATGTGATAATCACTCCCAAAAAAGTGATGAAAACATAAGAGTTAGTCACATAAACTGAAAATAAAAATTTTCACTCAATGGAAGATTTGAACCAAGGCCCTTTCGTTCCGCAGCCGCTCACGTTACCACGAAACCATGGCGCTCCTGCGATCCTATTGTCCTAGATGTTGCATATGTTCGCATGAACTACTCAGTTTGTATATTTTGCTTATTTTTTTCACAGTTCGACACAACTTCTTCCTGTTTTCTCAATTGATCTGTGTTCAGTTTTTCAAGGCCTATCCACTGTGCCAACTTATAACTAAATCTGAGGGGGGTGCGATAGGGAGGTTCCCTAGTCAGCAGCGTGTTCTGACTTCACGCTGCGCTGCCCCACCTGCTGCTACCAGCTCGAGTATTAAAAACTGACTTGAAGTCTCGCCAGAGGTGAGGGCGCACTGGAATGTGTGAATGAATTGAGAAAGAACTGTTTATGATCACCATCTGTTTCTCTGCACCATTTGATTTCCTACGTTCAACCGTGTCTCAAGCCATTGGAAAGACGCGATGACGCCCCAGATTAGGTCGAGACCATCCTGACAAAGAAGAAGACATCTCTCTTCAACCAGCATCGATCATTCCCACGCCCGACCCGCTGCTGTAAGCGGCACGAGAAGGGGTCATCTCTGCGAAACTTTGTGCTCAGACGCAGATGTGGCCTGAAGAGCTGTTAGTGTGTGACCTGAGGCCCATTTATCGCAGCCGCACACACTGGCCTTCTTGCCGCTACGACTGTGCCCCCCCCTTCCCATTTCCCCACTGCGGACCCGACGCTGCGTGCAGACTGCCGGCGGCTCGCTGGCGGCCGACCGCAGCCGGTTTTGCTGCAACTGCTCCGCTCTCCGCATTTCCCTCGCCTCGGCCTCCACCGCCGCTGCTCTGAATATGAAGCCAAAGCGCCGACGGAATTTATGGACCAATATATCAAGCGAAAAGCAGCGGTTTCCACCGTGTAACATGTGTCTGCGACCTCTCATGCATTTCCTCTCTGCATTCTCCCATGCCGTGTTTAGATTACGTTCTTTTTCTTTGCACACGAGAAAACAAGCAGGAATGGTAGTCGGTTATTACAAACAGCTGTTTCTGCAGACTTGAAGTTTAGGCTCTACTTTTTACGAATTCCCGGGTTCCCATGTAATGTGCGTATGCTGAGCCGTCAAGCACCCCAAACATAGCGAGAATGAATTTTGTAACATCCAACTCCACGAAAAACAAACGGAAAATATGTCTATTTAATAAAGCAGTTACAAATTTGCTTAATTCTTCCGAACAGACGTTCCTCATTCCTTACAAACTATGTAAGAACAGACAAGTTATCTTATTAAATTCAAAGAAATATTACTGAAGGCGGTTGAGAGATATACCGGGAAATCAAAAAGTCAGTATAAATTTGAAAAGTGGATAAATCACGCAATAATGTAGATAGAGAGGTACAAATTGACACACATGCTTGGAATGACATGGGGTTCAAATGGTTCAAATGGCTCTGAGCACTATGGGACTCAACTGCTGTGGTCATAAGTCCCCTAGAACTTAGAACTACTTAAACCTAACTAACCTAAGGACATCACACACACCCATGCCCGAGGCAGGATTCGAACCGGCGACCGTAGCGGTCGCGCGGTTCCTGACTGTAGCGCCTTTAACCGCTCGGCCACTCTGGCCGGCAATGACATGGGGTTTTATTAGAACCGAAAAAATACAAAAGTTCAAAAAAAAAAATGTCCGACAGATGGCACTTCATCTGATCAGACTAGCAATAATTAGCATAACAAAGTAAGACAAAGCAAATATGATGTTCTTTACAGGAATTGCTCAATATGTCCACTATCATTCCTCAACAATAGTTGTAGTCGAGGAATAATGTTGTGAACTGCACTGTAAAGCATGTCAGCAGTTATGGTGAGGCATTGGCGTCGGATGTTGTCTTTCAGCATTCCTAGGCATGTCGGTCGATCACGATACACTTGCGACTTCAGGTAACCCCAAAGCCAATAATCGCACGGACTGACGTTTGGGGACCTGGAAGGCCAAGCATGACGAAAGTGGCGGCTGAGCACACGATCATCACGAAACGAAGCGCGCAAGAGATCTTTCACGCGTCAAGCAATATGGGGTGGTTATAATAAAACCCCATGTCATTCCAAGCATGTGTGTCAATTCTTACCTCTATATATACATTATTCCGTGGTTTATTAAATTTTCAAATTTATACTGACTTTTTGATCACCTGGTATATTAGTTAAATCAATAAGAGTTGGAATTAATCCCC
Organism: Schistocerca serialis cubense; assembly: GCF_023864345.2. Taxonomy (NCBI): domain Eukaryota; kingdom Metazoa; phylum Arthropoda; class Insecta; order Orthoptera; family Acrididae; genus Schistocerca; species Schistocerca serialis. The sequence goes on along the minus strand of NC_064645.1, from coordinate 545,261,211 downwards.
AATGGTATACAAAACATATCAGAATACTGTGGTAAAAGGAACGAGAAAAAATGCGTTATTTATAACAATGCAAAATCTCCAGGAGTCCTTACGTATTAGAGATCATCGAAACTTACACAGACTTCAAGCTTTTGATGGTTTCCACAACGAAACTCTGCCTCTAAAGCAGGCAGAAAATTCAAACAGATTCTAATCATATTCAAAGTACCCCAAGTGAAATACACACTTAACACCTTCACTGCACGATAGCAAGAGCAACTTTACCGACTGATAATGCCACTAAAGTAGAGTTATTAAACATGGTTTTTTAATTTTCTTAACCCAGGAAAACGGAGTAATTATTCCCGATTTCAGCTGCAAACATGAGTAACATCCAAGTAGATGTCATCAATGTAGTGAAGCATCTTAAATCAATGGATCAAGGCAAGTTTTCTGGTCCATAATTGATACTAATTAGCTTTCTATCAGAGTATACTGACACACTACTTCCATACTTAGCAGTCACTTACATCAGCTCACTTGATACAGGAGCTGTACCTAAATAATTGAAAGTATCATAGATGATACTAATACTCAAGAAAGGACTGTAGTCCGTTAGTAGGTATGTGTATGTAGGTTCTGGTTGTTTTTTAATATTTTTTCAGAAAGAGTGTTTTAAGGTTGAATTAGTACAATTCGGTAAAATACTTAAGTTTAACTATCATTTAGTTCAAAGAGATGTACTAATGAAACAGATATATTATTGCTGACTTTCTTTTTAAAGTTGGTTACAATTTATTCGGTACTTTTTAATAATTTTTCATGATAACCAAAATTTTGATGTGTTTTACACATATTTTACAAATTTCCCACAAAGCATTCAACTTCTTGATAATTTTTTTTGATTTTGATAATGAAATCATATTCTCTTTTTTTAGTACATTTGTGATTACAATTAGAATGCTTTTTAAGTACCTTTTTACAAATGTCCCAACTATATGTTTGATTATAATAATTATGAAACTTTTCTTTTATATATTGTAAATGATTTTATCAACATCCTTTTTTTAATATTTACCTCAGTATTAATTTCTGTTTCCTGTTTACACAATGAACAAAACAGTTTACATGTACTTTCCACTTACATATAAGAGAAGTTCACAAAATTACAGAAATAAAATTATTGAAATTAAAAAACTTAATTTAAAAATTTCTTATATTAAAGCTTCAATTTTAATATATACTTATATGTGAAAAATATAATCCTTGGTTTTATGGTAATCAGGTTCCTGATATTATAAGATATGAAAATCCAAGGAAAGCAATTAAATATCTAGTTAAAGAAAAATATTGTAAATACTATGAAATTTTCATTAGTCCTGAAATAGGACAACCTAAAAATATTGATCTTCATAGGAAATTTATTACAAATCTCGTTTACATTCTTCAATTATCCATTCCAAAATTCCTCTTCCAGATATTTTTCAGGATCGGATTTTTGAAGAAGTTTTACCAACAATTCAAAAACATAATGAATATTGTAAATCCTGTGTAGATCTAATAAATCATTTAAAAAACCTAAGTACAGTTTAGGATAATTGAATAAAAATAACGTGAAAAAGTTGACAGAGATACAGAAATTTTATGAGAAAGAAATTACCCATTATGTTACATTCCAATAACTCATGAAAATATAAGATGTACTTTTTTATTTTAAGATTATATAATTATAATTTTATAAATGATTGTTATGTTAATTGAAAACAAGTTGAAAATCTTCAGAGTTAATTATGTACCTAGTTCTATCAATTTATTCAAAGAGTGAAAGAAAGATCGGATATTGTTTCTTATAGGAACTATTTCTGTATATGGGACAGTTACCCATGAGTAAGAAACTATTTCTGTATATGGGACAGTTACCCATGAGTAATGTTTGATGATATAGTTAATCTTTGACTGCTGATACAGTCTTCAAACTGCATGACAGTCACCCAACCAAAGACTGTATTTTACATCATGGTAACGTTTCTCAGAAAATAAAAGTTTATATCCAAATACTTTATTCGTATTCGAATTTAATGAAACATTCATAGCGATTTTTATAATCATCTAACAAACGAATGCTGTCTAAACCATCTGATTCAATAAATTCAAAATAAAAATTACAAATAATTCTGACATATGGTCATTCTTACAACCTTTTATTTTAATATCAAAATATACTCCATCTTCTTTAACAAAACAGTAAGTGTAACGACTATTATATTCATCAGCAAACATGTGTAAATTTTAATTAAAGAACTCCATTTACATAAACAAATTTTATAAAATAATTTTTTATTGGTCCAACAGCTGTGTGAATTATCAAATCCCATTCAGCATATACTTTATTATGTTTCTTTCTTACCTCTTTTTCAACGAAATAAACATCATGCTTGTTCATAAAAATTTTCTATCACTTCTGCTCTGTTAAAGGCCTTAAATTTCTATGCCATTGGGTTGGGATAAATAATATCGTAATATGCACTACTCCTGTTGACCAGTTATCAGCATATCCTTTCATTGCTTACATCTTTTGATTTAATTTTTATTCTTGTATGTTTTGAGTTATTACATTCATCAGCTAGTATTTCATCTAAATCAATCCATTTATAATTTCCTCATGAGTGCTCCACTGAACTTTAACACATTGCCGTTGCTGTCTTGTATATTTTGTGTTTATGTTGACCAGTGCCAATTTCTGGGTGATGAACCGCACAGAGAGTCCTCTGAGATGCACGATAATGGTCGAATATTGTATTTCTTAATTATTAATACCTCAGCTATTCGATCCTCTCAGAATAACTATTGTTTGCACTTCTTAAGCTATTATGAATTCGGGAGGACAAGGGCAGAATGTAATTGACAGCACTCACCTAAAACTTTGTTTATTTGTATTCTGCAGTAATATTAAATTTTTTAAAAGTTTTAGCTAAGTATGTTAGTGCATGTCTGGCGTGTTTAGTAGCCTGATTTGCTTTCTCTTTAACTTCATATTTTTGATGATTTAAGTACAGTTTTTTTATTATGTTGCCTTCTGTCTGTTATGGTAGTCCATTATTTGTTTTACTGTCCATCTGTTATTGCAAATCCAAGGCGCCTGTTGGCTGGTTATGCCAATACCTGATATCTGAATTATATTTCATGTATTGTTTAGAATTGAGAGTCATTAAAAGACATGGCTGGTTAAAGTTTGATACTGTTTTTCTTGTTTAATAATCTCAGTGACATTTGAGGTAAAGGTGTTTAATCGGCACAGCCAGCTGGAGACCGTACTTGTTATTAATTTCGAGCATATTTCCTTTTAGTATTAAATTAAGTAAACGTTCTTTCATGATGAAACATGAAAATGCGTTTCCAAAAAGTAAATTATTTGTATTAAGTGAATAAAAACTTTGTGCTGGAATTCTGGCAAAAAGTAAGCCCCCTCCCCACTTCCCCCCCCCCCCCAAAAAAAACACAGCAGATTTCCAGCAAGTGGCCATATCAATATGGGCATGAAGTTAATGAAAACTGCTTGATAAATTTGTGAATCTTGTGTGTTTTTGCTTAATTTGGCAAACAGGTTGAATCCTACCACCATGGAGGCTCGCTCTATTTTAGGACTTGGGTTCTAAAAACAGAAGTAGGTGGTGCGCCAACTTAAGAAATTCGCGGATGTGCTACAGAAGGAATTGTTTCAGGTATGACCAACCGCTTGAAGGGTTCACTCAACCACGTGGTAGAGCTTAGCTCCACTATCCTCAGTGAGGTAAGTGATGCGCTCCTTATTTGTGATGAGTCTCTGGCCAGCATTTAGAGTAACTTCAAGTAAGTAACAGAAGAGGTAACACATGCCAAACTAAACCGACTGCCAGGAAAATGTTTTCATACGGTAACAACAGGAAAACAATTCAGACTTACAGCAGCACATTAATTTGCTTCAATGGGGGAAATCCTGACTTTCAAGCTAGCCAACAGAATGGGGTGAAACGTTGGGTGGTGGTGATGTGGGCATATGACAAAACCTTGAATCAATTACTGTACCCAAATATGGCCATTTTGCGGGGTATTGTTTAACTGGTCAGTCACAACAGTACCCAGAGAGTTCAGCTTCCTTCTTGCCAGTTGAAATGCTCGGTTTGTTATCAGGCAAGGAGACATCTTGAGGGATTTAAGAATGAGAAATGTTCGGAAAGATCTGAGATATTGAAAAATGAGTTGAATGATAAGAATTATTATAGAGTGAAAAGTTGACAGGAACCTTTCTCTGATTGTGTTGTAAGTACCAAGAAGGCCCAACTCGCCTTTTGTGCTGAGGCTAGCGAATTGGAGGACGTTGAAAACATAATTCATGGTATCTGACCCGAGGATTGCTGAAGTGTAATATTCTGTGGTCAACCTGTGAGTTGGAGCTCAGTGAGATTAATTGGTATATTGAATGAACTAGTTTTTCAATTCAACAAATATAACCACCTGAACACAGAATATATCATACTGAAGTGGCATTTCCTGAAAATCATGGGTATCAGGAATTGAACTGGGAGGGAGGAAATTGCTTTTGATGTAACGAGCTTGGTCGTTTTGCACGCAACTGCGAAATAAGATGACAGACACCCGAGAACAGCTTGCTTCAGAAGAAGGGTAGCCAGAGGAATCGACCACCCAAGGGTGGCAATGGGCTAGGGTATGCCTTGCTTTTAGCTAAGGATCTGTTAACGGTGTAGTCGCTTATTGATGTCGTACGAGTGATATCACAAGTATAGAAATATTTTTAAGTTAAGTCAATTGGAGCCTGTTTCCAAAAGCTTCCTACTGTTACTGGAGAAAATTTGCACTTATTAAGGAAAACACAAGTTAGCATAACAACTGGAGAATTCTCGTAGCAGATTGAGATCTTTGTAGGGAAATTCCTTATGGTTAATATTAATTTGGGAACTGATTTCCTTTCTAAACCTCAGTGTCTTCTTGATTATTCTACCAATAGTTTCCTCTTTAAATTTTGCTCTGAGAAGCGTTATACCTGGTGTCGGCATTTTTTCACTCATCAAGAGAATAAGTAGCAATTAATCTAAACTTCAAGTTTTACATTTACCTCAGGCTAATCAACTGTTGTGTCTGCTCAGTCACTTGAACGATATTTTTACTGGTGGTTTGGGGCTTACTGATAAAACTGAATATGAAATTCAGATTAACAATAAAATCCCTGTCAGGCGTTCCCCCAATCATTTGTCACCCCATAGGACGTGGGAGTTCAAAAAAATAATAAACAAACTACATGAAGAAGGGATTATTAGTAAGTCTATATCTCCATAGTCATTTCCCATGTTTGTAGTACCGAACGGGAGGAGAGAAGATTTAGGCCGACATTTAACTACCAAGACCTGAAATTAAAAAAAAGTTTGTTAGTGTTTTCCCATTCCTGACTTTCACACCTGTTTCACCTGGTAGTCTGAAGCAGGTTATTTCACCGTTCTTAGTCTTAAGCAGACTTACGATCCACTGCTTCTAATTTATTTGAATATAACACCGTGCTTTTGGTTTCTCTACCGATATGGCCGCATTATCTCATTTGTTGGATAGTGTGCTTGGTGAGTTGAAATACCAGTGTAGCTATAACTACTTAGATGATGTTTTAATTTATAGTAAGTCTTTACCTGAGCTTGTGTAACATCTTCATGAGGTTGTAATCCACCTTAGGAATGCGAGGCTGACTGTGAATCCTAGCAAGGTCAATCTGGGTCATGCAGATATGTCCTTTCTTGGTCACCTTGGATCTGCTCAAGGAATAAAAATTGATAATGAAGGGACTAAAGCTATTTAAGATTTTCGACCACTGGTAGATATGAAAAGAATTACACGTTTCATTGAAAGGTATAGTTTTTTAAGGAAATTTATGCCCCTTAATCAACTCTGGAGCAAAGGTGAATGTTTTGTTTGGCGTGATAGCAAGCGGCTTTCTATGCCCCAGAACAGGCCCTTAATAATGCTCCTGTTCTTGCTGTACCCGAATCTCTGCGTGAATTCGTTTTGCAGGCATACACCTCCAGCTCATGTCTTGCCACATTTCTGTTGCGAGATCGCCATGATGACGACAGCGGATACCATATGCATTAAGAACTCTTTCTACTGGGAAGATTAAATATTCGGTGTATCAGCTGGAGCCTCTGCCTCTTCTCTTTAACTCAGATAGATATAAATTCTCGTAGGAGAACAGAAAATTTCATTAAGAGACAGACGACCAGGCCCTCATCTGCATCTTGGCCTGTTTTCGCAAAACTGGACGCTTAGCTCGCTGGGCAGTGCGGATTTCGATCTTCCATATTTCGATTAATCGTGTAAAAGGGGATGACAGCGTAATTGAAGACACATGACTGACAAAGATATTGAAGACACATTGAATCCAGTTTTTAATCAAAGCCAGGAGGTCGAGAAGCTGTTGCAGAAGAAGGGGATTTTTAATTTACTCGTTTCCTAGTGACAGAAGTTCACCCCCCCCCCCCCCCCCCCCATTTTCAGAACTTAGCCTATTAATATTAATAACCGGCTCCGGAAGGGTCAACCTCTTCAGGGGTATTGTTTGAATTAGGATTTAGTATATTACCATACTTAACGTGTTGGCGAGCTTAAGAGTTGTCTTCCCCAACACCTGGTCGCTGTAGTTTTCCACTCGTCCACCATTTCATTCCAGTTTGGGATCTTTAAAGGTATTACGAAGATTAAGCACCATCTTACTTGGCCCTGTTCAAATTCTGACGTCAGGAAACCGGTTGGACAGTGTCAGCAGTGCAAGGCGGCTAAACATAATTCCTGTACACGTTGAAGTCTTTTACAGTCAAGTACAGAGCCAATCTACAATCTTTGACAGAATGTGTGGGGTAACTTCTACTTTCTAGTAATAGTTGTCCTTCAATGCTTCGATTGGCTACTGGCAAGCCGTGGCATCGTAGTGAGTTTGACCGTTACCAATTTGAGTAACATTTTTCCTTATTTCAGTCCACTAAAACCGCAGTCAGTGATAATGCTACTACATTTATATCACTACAGTTGAAAAAATTAATTTTTTCGAATTCTGTAACACAATTTACTAACGTCCTGTATTCGTGTTTACTAGCTACCTCAGTGAAGCCCAAGGCAACAGGAATAATTCCTTCTATTGTCTAAACATCTCATTCAGTCCTGCCATACATGAGTCACATGAGACTACACTGGCTAAGCTCATGTTTGCTTACCTGGTTAATTCTCCAATATCTAATCTCCGGTGATTTAACAGTCTTCTTCCAGGGAATGAAGATCCCGATACTCTTAAGCAGAAAGGGAAGAGAGACTTTAAATGATATACGCTCAGGAAATCGGTGACAGGCTCAAATTGTTGTAGGTGTCCTCCCTCGTCTTAAGAACCCCTGGGAGCACTAAGGGGCGGATCAGAAGATCTCACCTAAGTTATTGCCGCATTTCGTGGATCCCAGTGAGGTAACTGTTCTGTTGTACAAAATTTTAAATCTGGGAGAAAAAGAGTGCTTTTGAACTGGAGGCAGGGAGGGGATCAGTTGGTCTAGGCAGTGTTCAACTTTCCGCACCCCTTATGTTTTGCCTTTATAGGATGGTGATTGGTCCGTGTGGGCTCATGGGGTCGATAATGTGTATGTGGCTGTATGTTTGCTAGACTCTGGAGTATGTGCTTACCTTCCTTTCCCACAGAGCTCAACCGGCCTTTCCCGACTTAAGTGGAACTGTTGTGGTTGGTGAAAAGGCCCTGTCCTGGAAGAAGTGCGAACAGCGTCTCCCCTCACGAGTTAGATGTCCTACTTGGTCATATCGCTATGTGTTGTAGCCGAGCGGGAGGCTACTCTACTACTGTCTGTAAAAATTGAAACACCAAGACTAAGGGATGTGACCACATTGAAATCTATTCCGCTACGGAAATGATTAGCTTTAAAGGCCTGTTATGCACTGCCACTGTGAACATTCAGCACCAGCGCACGCTGCAATGAGAGCCGCTAGACGTCTTGGCTTAGGACCAAAGAGCACCTGAATATACTGCTGGGGAATACTCTGCCACGCGGACTGTAGGCGCGTCTACAACACATCAACTGTGTCTGCAGGAGGTCCTGAACGAACAAGCTGCAAACCGACCATATCACAGACATGTTCGACTGGAGACATATAAGGCGTATAGCAGACCACGGAAGTAGTGGTACCCATTGTACTTCGAAAAAGGCTTGCACATACCTCACCACATTTAGCCAGGGATTGTCCTGCTGAAATGGGGCGTTTGGAATGGCCTGCAGGAGGGGTACTGGCAGTGTCTCGAGCTATAAGACTTCCCTGGTGAAACCGTAGCTGTTCAGATTGTCCTCAAGACGAAATAGGCGAGACCGCGTGTTGTAGGCAATGATGCCTCAAACCATGGCACTTGGTGTTTATCCACTACGCCGCTCAACAATACAGTTCGCCTGATGGCGTTTACCCTGGCGGCGGCGAACGCGTATGCGGCTGTCACTGTAGGACAAAACACTAAAGTTTGCCACTCATCGCACCAGCGTCGGTGTTCACGTGCCCACGGCAGTCTGTGGCGTCGATAGATTGTGATCAGTGGAAAGCTACTCAATGGAAAGCGTGCCGCCAGTGCAGCCCGCAGATGGCAGCGTCGATCCGTCGACGCAGACATGTCCGTACCTGTTGCAGTGCTCCAACGTCGCGCCAACACGAAGCTGCTCTGTCAGTTCCGGCCAAGCGGACAAGATGGCTGTCGTCTCTCGCTGTGGTCACACTCAGCCAAGGACCTACGATATTTCCGAACCCAGGCAAAAACTTGATAGTGGCTCCCCCACTCCTCTCGATCGTTTGAGGTGGGACATCAAAAATTAAAAGAAAAGATTTTTCAAAAGAACGTTCATTTTGTAGAACACATCTTACTGAAGATATAAAACATAAATGTTAGAGGAAATATAGGAATGTTATTTGGTCTTACGTGTGCCAGAGTGCGGTGCCAAGACTCTTCACACAACATTCTTCTATGTCACGTCACTGTATTTCGGTCTATGGAATTCAAACGTGTATAATTTGTAATGGAAGCCATCAAACCCATATCCAGGACAGTGGAAATTAAAATGTCTTGTGGTGTCTCTCCTATTCCCGGTCAGTCTGTCTGACGTCCTTACCCCAAGCACGAGCCACAGTGTCACCTGACGACAGATGGGCCTCCAGGAAAATACTCTTTCTGCTCCGAATGAACGCACTCACACGCCAGTATTTCACCTTGTGATTTCTGCGAGTCGTAGTGGCACTTGGTTACAGGTTTCCCCTTCGTATGAGTGCTCCGCACTGAGTAAGCGTTAAGTGACGCTGATCTGTCTGATCACACAAAAGAGTGGGCTGATGGGCTTCCGTTCATGCAATCTCTCTGACATTTGAATCCCTTACCATCGTGTTGCAGGCCACTGTTTCGAGTGTTTTACTTTTTACAAACAGTATTGTACTTCAGGCCATTTGTTTCTGGCGAATTTCCTGCAGTCCAGGCGTGGCTGTTACCTTGGAAAAGTGGCTTAAGAAGGAAGTGAGCATGGGTGCATCACCACTCTCACACGATATCGAGGGCTAAGGAATCGTTATTCCAGAGGAATCATAGAAGAAAGTTAGTTTTGTGCGAACCTTACGTTGAACCTCGTCTTTTCGGATCTCACCACAGGTTGACACTGAATTTTAACTTACTGCTGTACGTCATGGTAGACGTTCTATATTTGTGTTCGCCTGTGTCACTTAAGCCGAGTGATAAAGGGTGCTGATATTTCCCTGAGCTGCATGATAACGGTCGAATACAGTTTTTCCTTTTTATATCATTAGTTAAGCTTTAGGATCTTTTTAATAATAATCGTTTGTTGTTCTTAATGTACGATGACTTTATGAGTGCCAAAGCAGACTATAGTCAAAAGCACTCAACCACAACTATCTTTGTTTGCGTTGTGCCGTAATCGTAAATTCTTTAAAAGTTTCAGCCAAGAATGTCTGTGTATCTCCTATGTTTCTGGTGGCCAGATTCGATCTGCGTTTAAATTGATGTTTTTAAAGGTCTAAATGGTGTTTCTAATTCAGTGGCTTCCTGTCTGTTACAGTAGGCCGTCATTTGTTATCCTGTCCCTGCGTTATTACCTTTCCAAGGCGCCAGTTGGCTCATTCCACTAGTCGCCTATGCCCGTGAACCAAGTATATTCCTCATTTTCTGTCTTGTAACAAGAATTATGAACTAATAAAGCTAGTTTAAGTTTTATATTTTTTTATTGTTTAATAATCTGATGGGTATTTGATTTTTAATAAGTTCTGCTAGCTGAAGGTTCGACTTGTTATTAATTTCATGGATATTTCCTTTTACTAAATACAGTTCATTTTTTATTATTAAACGTGAAAATTTGTTTGAAACAGAAATTAATAATAATAATAATAATAATAATAATAATAATAATAATAATAGTATGTGTGTTATAAATCAATAAAAAGTTTGCGCTAATATCCTGGGTAGAGTTGCCCCCCCCCCTGGCACTTTACCACTTCTCGACCCACTTCCTATCAGTTATAAGAGTCGAAGGACTTGAAAGGAAAACAGTTATTGCGGTGTGAGACAGGGTTGTAACCTATCTTCATCGCTATTAAAACTGTACGTTGAACAAACAAATAAGGCAACCAAGGACAAATTTAGAAAGGGTGTTAATGTTCACAGAGAAGGAATAGAAATAATGAGGATTGCATATGGCACTGTAATGCTGTCGTAGACGCAAAAACATTTAGAGGAGCATTTCAAAGCAGTCGACCGAGTCTTAAAAGTACTATAAGAACTTGAAAAAATATAAAAAATGGGTAATCGAATGTAATCGAATTAAATTCGGCGACTTTGAGGGAAATAGATTAGGAAATGGTACACAAGAGGTAGTAGATGAGTTTTACTATTTAGACACTAAACTAAAAGATGATAGCCGAATCGGACTGGGTATAAAATGCAGACTGGTGTTAAGAAGAAAAAATATTCGAAAAAGAGAAATTTGTTAGCATCTAAAATAAGTTCATGTATTAGAACGTTTTCTGAAGCCATTTGAATGGCGTGCTGCCTTGTAGAGAAGACAAAAGGAGAAAAGAAGCTTTTAAATCATGGTGCTACAGGAAAAGATGAAGGCTACGTGGTTAGATACAATAACTAATGAGGAGGGACTGCCTTGAATTGAGGAAAGAAGCATTTTATTGGCTGTCCGAGTAAAGGAAGGGTTAGGCTGATATAAAACATCCTGTAGCATGAAGGATTCTTAGTCTGTAAATGAACAGATATTTGGAGGGGGTGGGGTGGGGGAGTGGCAGAAATGTGGAGAGAAATCTACCTATCTAGAGTAGGCAGGATGAAATGCACGTACTTAACAAGTTTTCTTATTTTGTCGAGTTGCCAGTCTTCTGACTAAACTGGTTTGATGCGGCCCGCCACGAATTTCTCTCCTGTGCCAACCTACGTCCTGAATTATATGCTGGATGTATTCCAATCTCTGTCTTTCTTCACAGGTTTTGCTGTTACAGCTCCCTCTAGTAGTCACAGATCTCTTAAAGGACTTCCTGTCATCCCGCCCCTTCTCCTTATCAGTGTTTTCCACATATGCCTTTAATCTCCGATTCAGCACAAAACCTCCCCATTCCATATATTATCAGTCCACCCAATTTTCAACATTCGTCTTTAGCACTACAATTGCTTCGATTGTCTTCGATTCCAGTTTTCCCACAGTCCATGTTTCACGAGAATACAATGCGGTGCTTCGAACGTACATTCTATTCGCCAGTGCCAGTCTGCTTTTGATATCCTCCTTGTTCCGTCTGTCACTGATTATTTTGCTGCCTACTTATTAGAATTCCTTAACTTTGTCTACTTCGTGACCATCAAGACTGAGGTTAAGCTTCTGTCTGTTCTCATTTGTGCCACTTCTCACTGCTTTCATCTTTCTTCGATTTACTCTCAATCTATATTCTGTTCTGAATGGATAGTTCATTCCATTCAGCAGATCGTGTAATTCTTGTTCTCTTTCGCTCATTTTTTTTTTTTTTTATGTTTCCATCATTGCTTCTTCGACGTACAGATTGAACAATAGGGGCGAAAGCCTAGATCCCTGTCTCACACCCATTTTAATCTGGGCACTTCATTCTTGGTCGTCCAATCTTATTATTCCCTGATGGCTTTCGGGCATATTGTATATTACCCGTCTCTCCCCATAGCTAACCCCTATTTCTATCAGAATTTCGAACATCTTGAAGCATTTTAGATAGTCGAATGCTTTTTCCGGGCCGACAGATCCTATAAACGTGTCTTGATTTGCCCTTAGTCTTTGTTCCATTATCACCCGCAGCGTCAGAAGTGCCTCTGCGGTGGTTTTTACCTTTCCTAAAGCAAAACAGATCGTCATCTAACACATCGTCAGTTTTCTTTTCCATTTTGCTGTATCTTGTCAGTAACTTCGATGCATGAGCTGATACACTGGTTTTGCGATAATTCTCCTACTTGTCAGATCTTGCGGTCTTGGGTGATATTTTGCCGAAAGTTAGATGGTATGTCGACAGACTCATACATTCTACACAACAATGTGAATAGTCGTTCTGTTGGCACATCCCCCAATGACTTTAGAAATTCTGATGGAATGCTATCTATCCTTCTTGCCTTATTTGATCTTAAGTCATCCAAAGCTCTCTTAAATTCTGATTCTAATACTGGATTCCCTATATCTTCACAATCGGCTCCTGTCACTTCTTGTATCACATCAGACAAATTTCTCCTCTTATAGAGACCCTCAAATGTACGCTGTCCACCTATCTGTTATCTCCTCTGCAATGAACACAAGTATTCCCATTGCACTCTGAATGTTAACACCCTTACTTTTAAGAGCATCGTAGGTTCGTTTGACTTTCCTATATATTTCTCCGAACATTTTTGTACTTGCTTCTTACATCGATCAACTGAAGTATTTCTTCTGTTACCCATGGATTGGTCGTTGTTAACTTATTTGTAGCTATGTTTTCTTTCTAACTTCTGTGATTCCCCTTTTTTAGAAATGTCCATTTCTTTTCAACTGTACTGCCCGCTTAGCTATTCCTTATTTCTGTATCTACAGCCATAGAGAACTTCAAGTGTATCTCGTCATTCCTTTGTAGTTCCGTGTCTTACTTCTTTGCGAATTGATTCTTTCTGACTTCATGCTATCCTTCATCACTTCTGCGTTGTGATCTGAATCTACATCCTCTTCTGGGTAAGCTTTAAAATCCATCTGATCTCGGAATCTGTGTCTGACAATGATATAATCTAAAAGAAATCTTCCTGTACCACCCTGTGTTTTGCAAGTATACCTCTTCCTCTTGTGATTCTTGAATAGATTATTCGCTATTACTAGCTGAAATTTATTACAGAACTCAATTAGTCTTTCTCCTCTGACATTACTTGTCCCAAGCCCATATTTTCCCGTAAGCTTTTCTTTTGCTCCTTCCCCTGCAACCGCATTCCGTCCCTCACGACTATTAGATTTGCAGCTCCTTTAACGCACTGTATTACCCTTTCAATATTCTCGTATACTTTCTCTAACTCTTCATCTTCAGCTTGCGACGTCGGCATGTATAACTGAACTATCATTGACGGTGTTGGTTTGCTGTCGATTCTGAGAAGAACAAACCTATCACTCTACTGTTCATAGTAACACACCCTCTGCCCTACCCTCCTGTTCATGACAAATCCTACTCCTGTTATACCATTTTCTGCTGCTGTTGATATAAACCTGTACTCGTCTGACCAGGAATCGTTTTCTTCTTTCCATTTCACTTCACTGACCCCTACTATATCTAGATTGAGCCTTTGCGTTTCTCTTTATAGATTTTATAGATTCCTTATCGCATTCAAGGTTCTGATATTCCACGCTCCGGCTCCTAGAATGTTATATTTTTGTTGGTTACTCCATCTTTTTCCCATAGTCGCCTTGCCTTTGGTAGTCCCCTCCCGGAGATCCCAAAGGGATGCCACATGGCATGGCATTACATGCCACATGGCCAATGGATATATGTCTACATCCGCATGCCGTTGATAATTGCTGAATCTTCCCCCTTTAGCAGCAGTGTCCCACCTCAAAGACAAAAGAGTATCTTGAACCTCTGTCTGATCCTCCACGCTCTTTGACAAGGCCGTTGGCAGAATGGACTTCTTATGCTGGAAGTCTTCGGCCGCCAATGCTGATTATTAATCAGTATTTAAACAGTGGCGGTTTTCGAACGCGGGACGGAATAGTTTTGATTACTAATCGTAGACGCTATCCGTAGACCACTAGTGCTTCACAGTGGCAACGGTTCTTCAGCAAGACGTGTGGCAGCGTAGAGAGCTGCATCAAACGAGTCTGCCAACTGAAGAGTACAACAACGAGAAGTTTGATGGATCTTATTGTTATTACCGTTCCACTTAGCTTCACTTCTACAATTATATTGTTTGATACGTATCCTCCTTCCAATGTCTTATACCTTTTAAAAGCCAATGTAATTATAGTTGATTCACATAGTTCCATGTTTATAATTTCTCTATTTTTTATTTTTACATTTTTCACTTTCCTTGCTCTGCACTCTTAATATTTTAGAGGAAAATTCTTTTTTTAATTTTAGGTTTTATAAATTTAGAGTAATATTTTCTCTCTTTTCTGCACAGGCTGAGTGCAAATACGATACGTTCATAACAGTTCACCAAATCTGTCCCTTCCGTGCATTCTTTCCACTTTCCTAATCCCCGTCGCACCACTTTTCCCCCTCCCTCTCTTCCCTCTTTTCTCTACTCTCCCATCACTCCATCAATTACTTAATTCGAAACATAGTCCACAGTTTCATACCACAGTATTCTTTATGTACAACATCGCTAATATGACGGGTTGCCAACGCAACTACATCGGTAGCTTCTACTGTTGCTTACAATAATTTTCCATCTTTTGGAAGATAATACGCAATACAAATTAGTTTTACCTTGTTAGTACATGTGAAGATTGATACTCCCGCTAAACCCAATGGGCAGAACAGGTGATTAGGATTGTGGAAAGGGCCAAATAAGGTGTCGGTCAGATTCACTCAAAATTGTAATTTATTATAATTCAATAACACCTTTAAACCAAAACGGCACGTAGTCGAATCTTTAGAACTACGAGTTTCAAAAACGCAATTATTTCACGGCTGAGGGCCTCCAAACAAGAAATATTAAAGGTAAAAAAAATAGTGTATAAAATAATTAAAATATATATAGTATCACAGCTAGGCTGGAAATCCTCAAGGAAAACGTAGACAGAACAAACATATGCAAGGTGCAATACAAGCGGCTGAGGGCCACAATTAAATGTTTTTGTTTAAAGAGTAATTTCATGAATAAGGTTTTAAGCGGCTTAAGGCCCACAATTATTTTTCCAGAATTCAAAAATACATAAAGTTCAGTAAAAATAAGAATTTTTAAATCATTGGCTGTGATAGATTATCAACAGACAATTAAACACCGGTGAGAAGGACAATTAAGGAAACGGCACTCAGAAGCCTCCAGC
Organism: Schistocerca serialis cubense; assembly: GCF_023864345.2. Classification (NCBI taxonomy): domain Eukaryota; kingdom Metazoa; phylum Arthropoda; class Insecta; order Orthoptera; family Acrididae; genus Schistocerca; species Schistocerca serialis. Next base: position 545,245,645 of record NC_064645.1, on the reverse strand, counting down.
AAGGTTGGTCTGCCCTCGTTCACTTAGGTGCGACAGGTGGTGGGCCCAACTTCACTTGATCCGTCAGAACCGAACCAGGGGACAGCCACGGACCGACCGACACAACGACTTGCTTGCCACCAATTGGTACATGAGAACTCAAACACAGAAGTTACGAACGTGATTATCCACAATGAAATACGTATTAGTTGTCAATGACATACACCATGTTGGACAGCGACAACAGGTGAAGAAAGAAGGACGCTGCCTGAAATTACGTTAGTGGCCAGGGTAGGTAACCGGAACACTAACGGCCACAAGGCAGAAAATGCCGCTGGTACACTTGCATTTGAAATATGGTAATATAGTTAACTTCACCCAAAAGGAACACTGCCTGAATTCACGTCAGTGGCTATGGTAAGTAACCAGAACACTTAGGGCCACAAGGGAGAAAATTCCGCTGGTGCACTTGAATTGTAGTCAACCACTATAGTTATTTGCACCGCATGGAGGCTAAATTTCAGCAACAGAAACACTCGGTGTTGCTCACAGGAAGACCTCCCCAACAGCGAACCACCGAAACGAATCACACAACATAAATGCACGTGGCTTGGGTACTTGGAACCACTACTCAACTTTGACGTCCTGGGTCGTGAACCACGAAGCTCGTAGCGATGGGACATCTCCACACACACTCCAACACTGCGCAGGGATCAGCAGCGGACCCTGCCGACTGCACCGCACGGAGATAACTTCCCTGATACGCAGCAACCGACTGACTCCTCTCAGAATGCCGACAACATCTAAAATAGTCGTGAGTTTAAGTAACACCAACTACACACACAACCTGACAAAGACTTGCACGAAGACCTTAACGATACCCAACACTAACTAAGCACACACGAAAACAAATCGGGAGTCGATGCACACACACACAGCCGACTCACGAACGATCGGCGAGCCAAAATGTGTAGTCCGGTAGGACGACCGACCGACGATCCACCAAGACCGTGGCTCGGCTGATGGATGAGAAAGGAAAGCGTTCTCGGTGGCGATTTAATTTTCCAGTTGCCATTCGGTTATCGCAGTCCAATGTGCATTCTTTAATATCGCCCCTGCAGAGCATGCTCCCCATCTAAAATCGATTGTTCTGTGGGTGGACACGTTTATGGATACTGGTTGTGTGAATAAAAAGAAACCAAGATATTCAAGAACCACCAGGATGCCAGAACACGCCGAGAAAGTAAGGCTGGCGATTTTGAATTCCCCCCCCCCCCCCTCAATATCGATCTTCATGCAAACATGCATCTGCTCTTGCAGTTAATGATAGCACAGTGAAACGAATTCTTCGTGAAAATTTGAAATTCCTTCCACTCATACTAGTAGTGGTGAACACAATTTTTTTCCACAAAAAATGGCATGTGAAGGCTTGATCGGAAACTGGCCTCATGGTGCCCTTTTTTTTCTTCAGGGACAAGGCATTTTTTCATTTAATTTCTGCATATTCATTCTTGTTGACCGGGAATAGAGGACCACTGAGGACACGTTTTTTCCAGCAATATCGTCAGCTGTAACTTTATTAACAAATTATTGGCAACCGGTTTCGACGATACACTACGTCATTATCGGCCGTAGCGGTTACATTTTCTGATGTTCGTCTTTCAGGAAAATTCACCCGCGGATGCGGACGAAGCGTATCGTGGAAACCTGCAAAGTTCCGAAATGGATTCTTCGAATGCATTGAACAGAATGGTGGCCACCTTCGAGACACCATTTCCAAAACCGAAAGATAAAAAACTTTAAATGTAGATCTGTTAAAGAAAAGGGTATTCAACTGATATCTCCAATACTTCAGCTTTATGATTTTTTTTTAAAATAAGGAAGTTCCCACCGCCCACTCTGTTTTAAAAAAATTCAGTTTATTATTAAAGTCAGTGGCTTCTGAGGCGTTATGAAGGGGGTTGTATTTGGTCGAGGATGGGGGAGGGTGAGGTGATGGGAGCCGGCTGCTTCTGCACATGGGAATGGAGTGGTAGTAGGGACGTCGCTTTGTAACTGACGACATTGTGATCTTCAGCTATCGAAATCGGAATCAGCTACCAGTGGTTTGAGCGCCACATCACCACGACCCAGGAGGTAAGCTGTGTACTCGGCTAGCGGATACTAAATCACTCCCGACGGAGCCTCTGTCTTAGCGGTTAATTTCGGGCCGCTCGCAGGGAGCACGCGATTCCCCGGCCCGCCAGCGTTCGGGTCAAGTAGTGCCCGTGCCCCAAGCCCCGGCCAGGCGCGGCCTACCGGAAAGGGCGCCGCACTGCCCCGGCTGGCCTGATGTATGGCGCCATAAATCCGCGCACCGCCCCCTGGCGCGTACCCCCTCCCCTGCACCCCCAATTCCACCCACCACTTCCTCTTCCCTTCCTCGCGGCGTACAGGGCTCTCATATCAAAGTTGCAAAGTATGCTTCCCAGAAAGCTTCCCAGTCCAAGAAAATAAAACTCGTAGGTGAAGTGTCGAGCCCTTGGCGCTTTATAGAGCTCTCTGCGCGCTCTCCGCTGCCAACTCAGTTGGTCATCCGGTCCCAGGAGTTACTATAAAACCCAGACGACAAGGAATGCTCCTCCGGCTGTTACGGTAATATCCACAGATCTTGCTCGAACACTGAGGACGACCAAGATGTTGGTCTCACAACCAGAAATAAAACTTTATGAAGTACAGTAGGATAGGAGCTCTAAAGTGAAAATCATGTAACACAGAATGAGACCGCGAGCCCCTGGTAGCTGAAATTCCGCGGTTCATGTGCTGAGCAGCAATAGGGTGAGCAGCAATTGCGCTGTAGTATTAGATACAGTGTGACCGTACAAGGATACAAGGTGAATCGTACACAATTTTTATTTCCTCTTCTTCTTCTTCTTCTTGTGCTTCCTTTCTTCCTAGACTAAAGCCTGTTTTCCTCAGTACCCCTCAATCTGCCCTTAGGTTGTTGCTCCATTTTCTTCTTCGACGGCCAATATTTCTTTTACCAGCTTGTGATTTATTTCTTAAAATTGTCGCAGTCGTTCTTATATCCATCCTCTCTACATGTTCGTTCCACTCATGCTTTTCCTTATGTTCCCACTCCTTAATGGAGTCCAATTTACATCGTTTTGTAATTTTTTTCACGTCTCTTTTTCTCCCTCAGTGTCTCCCCTGTACTCCTTCTCAGGATTTTCATTTCCGTCGTTTCCAAAAGTCTCTTTATTTTTATGTTTCCGGTCTTGTCTTAGGTGTGCATGTTACAATTATTCTCAATATTGTTGTTATACTGTTGCCTTTGCATCTTTTCGTATGTGCTTGTTTTTGCAAATAGTATCACTTAAACACCTTGGCCACATTCTTTTCCTTTGCTACCTGTTCTCCAACTTTCTTTTCGAAATTTCCTCTGCAGGGCAGTTCAGTATCATGATATTTAAACTTCATTAGCTGTCGAACAAATTTTCAAAAATGGTTCAAATGGCTCTCAGCACTATGGGACTTAACAGCTGAGGTCATCAGTCGCCTAGAACTTAGAAATACTTAAACCTAACTAAACCAAGGACATCAAAAACATCCATGCCCGAGGCAGGATTAGAACCTGCGACCGGAGCAGTCACGCGGTTCCGGACTAAAATGCCTAGAACCGCACGGCCACCGAGGCCGGAAACAAGTTTTCCATCGACTTCCAGTTTGCATCTAATTGGTCCAATAGATTTTGTTTTTTAAGTGTATAAGACCATATTTAGGCTTTCGACTACCACGTTCAATATATCGTAAAGTTTCTGCAAGTTATCTTCACTATTTCCCAGCAAAAATGCATCGTCTGAATTAAAACCACTTTCATTTTTTCGTCCTCCATTCTAAAACCACTACCAGCCAATGCAGTCTTTATCACCACGTCCATGACTGCATTAAAAAGTAGAGGGCTCAAAGAGTACCTCCTCTAATATCACTGTTAGTTGCTTTGCAGCTAATTAACCTGGAACCAGTTTTCACCTGGATGCTTATTCTAATAAATGTTTTCAACTGCTTTTGTTGGAAGGAATCTCCCTATTCAGGAGCAGGTTTAAAACATTTGTTACCTGAATCCTACCGAAATAAATAAAATATAGATAAACTGTTCTGCTGTATTCAGTGGACTTCTATACAACCTGTCTACGGAACCGCATATGTGTGTGGCCTACCAGATCTAAACTATGCTACTCCGCTGCAAGAGTTGTAACGCTTTTTATATTATTTCCTGTTGTTTTTGTTACGAGTTTAAGGACTGAACTTAGTAGATACACCCCTCTGTAGTTGGATGGTTCTTTCTCATCTCAGTTTTCTCATATGATAATTCTGATACTAGTTCTCCTTTCGCTTCGAATTTTGTTACCATTGACATCATTGTTAATCAACTTGGTTAACTGTTCATTTTATGGACATCCTCCCTGCTGTAGTAATTCATTGGGAGTGCTATCTTTGCCTGTAGAATTACAATTTCTATTAGATATGATGGATGGTAACTTGCTCTAAACGTAGGAACATGTGAATTAATGCGGATGAGTAAAGAAATAGCAATGATACAGCACGCAGACACGCTATTACAGATATGCTGTTTGACACAATCTCGTTGATTAAATATCTAGGTGTAACCTTTGACAGCGGCATGAAGCGGAACCTGCACATACGATGGGTTGTTCGGAGGGTGAATGGTCGATTTCGTTGTATTGGAATGATTCTACACCTACGCCTACATCAACATCGTTACCCTGTATATTAGACGCAAGTGTCTGGCAGAGGCTGGATCGAACCACCTTCACTAATTCTCTGATGTTCCACTCTCGAACAGGGCACTTCACGAAACTATTGTGAAATCAGGGTTGTTTCTATGGGAAAACGGTTGTGACTACCGACTGTATTTATTTTAAGTAGCAAAGGGTACAGCAATCAGTCGCAAATAGTGTTTATTGCATATCCAGATTTTAGCCAACGTGTGGCCATCTTCGATGTAGTAAATGTGAATTAAACCATTAAAACCATTTATACATCCACATAGTCCACACTGTACAATCCAGGTAGTACTACGAGCACAGACGTGTGATTTTAATGTTTTAACTTACACTTACTACTCTGAAGATTGGCGCACAGTGACCGAAATATGAATGTGCAATAAAATTTTTTTGCTAGTGATCGCTGTAACTTTTACTACTTGGACTACTGAGAAAGTTCGGAGAACCGGTATTTGCGACAAACAGCATAACGCTCCTACTGCCACCAATATATATCTTGCGCAGTGTCCGTGAAGGCAAGATAAGGGAAATCAGGGCTTGTACCGAAACCTATAGATAATTGATTTTCCTTCGCTCCGTTTACAACTCGAACAGGAAGGGAAATAATTAAAAATAGTAGAAAGTATCCTCGGCCATGTACCGTACGGTGGCTTGCCGAATGTGTTTTTAGATTTAGACGTAGAGCTTCATTTCTTGTGCTAATATTTTCAGAAAAGCGTAGCTTACTACACACAGCATCTGTTTTATCCTTGGAGTTTTGTGCGAGTGGAGAGAAAAAGAAATTAATTATAGTACGTTACTGTTAAACAATAAAATACTGAACACAATGTAGAGCACGTTCGTTTGAGATATAATGTGGGGTAGGCTTCAGTGGTTCCCTAAATCAGCTAGGGGCAAGTAATAAAAACCATTCATTTGAAGAATCGAACTCACTTGCGTAAAAAACGTTCCAAACTTTGCAAACTTCACAAATGGGTAAATGTGTTAAATATTTGATATTAAGCAAGTAAAAGAGAAAAAGTTGAGAAAAGTTTTGAAATTTGACTTAGAGTTTGCTGGAAGTCGCTAAGAGCTCTCAAACACTGGTTGAATAAATTATGGGTTATTTGCGCTCCATTTTAAACAAAAGGTAGTTTTTCACACATCTTAATGTTTATGACTTCTTATCTCCTGAACTACGGTATGTTATGTACATGATGTCGTTTTGGAGGTAAATTCAGTGATATATATCAAGGAAAATTAGGCGTAGTCAAAAGAGAAATGGAGGGGATTAACATCGACACATTGGGAATAAGTGAAATGAAGTGGACTGGCATGGGGAATTTGCTTCGCATGGCCACATGGTTCACTATTCTGGACAAGAGAACAACAGTAGTAATGGAGTAGCCTTCATAGTTAGAGACAGAGTAGGAAAATTTGTAATGAGATGCAACTAAAAAAATTATAAAATGATGCCCGTTAGATTTCAAGGTCAGACCTCTAATGTCACAGTCATTCAAGTTTATACGCCAAACACCTATGCTGAAAGGTAAGTTAGTGACAAGTTCTACGAAAATTTTCAAGAATTATTCTTGTGGACACAAAAAAAGGATGTCGTCCTCACAGTTGGAGATTGGAACGCAAAATGGGGAAATCAGATTGTAGAGGGTGTAACGGGAAAATTGGGTCTTGGTACAACAAATGAAGCAGGACGGAGACTTCTAGAATTCTGGTAAGATAATTCGTTGGTTATCACTAACAAACTGTTTCAGCTACCTAAACGACGCCTGTATACTTGGACTTCGCCAGACAGCCAACCCTGAATCAGATAGATTACATACTCTGTAATCAGAAGTGGAAGAGTGCAGTTCAGTCAACTACAACAACACCTGGAAGTGATTGTCGATCAGATCACGACATCTTAATTGCCAAATGCCAGCTGAAACTGAGGAAAGTAGCAGATGCTGTTGCATATTACAGATACGACTTTAAGATCGTGCCCTTTGATTGCATAAATGAAGTCTTGAACAGATGTAATGCATTAGAGATAGAAGACAAAAGCCTACACTATCTGTGGACAGAAGTAGCCAATAATGTCAAGGAGGCAGATGAAGAACACATTCTCAATAAATAGAATAACAAGAAGGCTAGATCACTATCGGCAGAGGCACTGCATGTAGCAGAAGAACGGAGGGAAGCAAAAATAAAAGGGGACAGATCAGCAATGTTGAAATAAAAACAGAGTTTCAGAAATTAGTTAGAAAACATAAAAATGTTTTATTAAAAGAACACTGCAAAGAAGTTGAAGACAATAACAGAATGGGAAGATAAAGGATCTTTACAAGAAAACTAGAGATGTCAAAGGAAAATCCCAGCGAAAATTTGAATGATAAAATATAGGAAGGGAAAAGATCTAACAGAAGTAGAAGAAGTTAAGCAAAGATGGACAGAACATATAGGAGGTCTATATAAGAAAGAGCTTCATACTGACAACGCTGACGATGATGAAGTCAATGTCATTTTAGAGCTAGAGCCACATATTTTGCAGAGTGAAGTCAAATGGGCTCTCGAAATTATTGCCAAATACAAAACAAGTGGATATGATGGAATTCCACCAGAACTGTTCAACGTTATTGTAAAGAATGCATTAAATGTGTCAGAATATATGGAGCATGCAACTATAGCCAGAAGAATGTAAAAGATCAGTATTCATTCGGAATTCTAAGAAACAAATTTCTAAGAAATTCTCAGATCACCGAACAATCACACTTATCTCACATGCTAGCAAAGTCATGCTGGAACGAGAACTACAGGAATAACATGCTGGACTTCGTAAAGCAAGAGGAACCAGAGATCAAATTGGCAGCAGTCGGTGGATTATGGATAAGGCAAGAGAATTCCAGAAAGACGTGTATCTCAGCTTTATTATTTATGCCAAAGCCTTTGCCTGTCTCGATCACAATAATTTATAGGAAGTACTAAAAATATGGGAGTACCCGATCACCTCATTCAGTTCATACGGAGCTTATACTCTGACCAAGAAGTCACAGTGAGAATTATGTATGGAACAAATAAACGGATCAAGATTCAGAAAAGGGTATGTCAAGGCTGCATATTATCACCTTACTTATTCACCCTGTATGCAGAGCACGTTATGAGAAATGCCGGGCTAGATGAGGAATAAACCGGAATGAAAGTAGCTGGGATAAATACAAACAACTTTAGATATGCAGATGATACTATACTGTTGGCAGAAAGCGAAGAAAAGTTAAACACTCTCTAGTTACAGGTGAAAGAAGAAAGTGATAAAGCTGGTCTTAGGCTGAGTGTTAAGAAAACGAAAATTATGGTAACTACACCTATCATTTCGTGTCATATTGGAGGAGAAACAATTCAATTCCCATATTTCTGCTGATGGTCACAGCAGCCATGAAATTAGGAGATGCTTGCTTCTTGGTAGGAAAGCAATGTCAAACTTTGACAAGATTCTAAGGATAGAGATATAAATTTAGCCACAAAAATCCATATAGTAAGGGCTATGGTCTTTGCAGTTGTGATGTGAGGATGTGAAACAAGGTGGAAAGGCGAAGAAATGGCTCCTTTGAATTGTGGTGTTGGAGGAAACTACTTAGAGTCCCACGGACTGTAAAGAGAACGAATAGGTCAGTACTAGAGCAAATAAAACCAGACTGCTAACCGCAAGATCTAATACTAAAATAAAAATTGACCTACTTTGGACATAGAAGACATGTTTCACTGAAAAAAAATATCGCTAATGCTGGGGAGGATCGAAGGCACTAAAAGATGTCAGAGAATGAGATGAATGGAAGGCATCACATAAGTAATGTGTCACAACCGGGAAAGCCTACGGCAGAAAGTCCAGGACAGAAGATATTGGAGTGCTTTGGTTCATCGGGTCACGGAGATCCTAACCGACTGAACGAATAGAGAGACAGAGAGACAGAGAGAGAGAGAGAGAGAGAGAGAGAGAGAGAAAGACTGTCTCGAAAGAGTGTTGCGTAGTTGCGAATAGTTAGCAGTAAAAATTAAATAAATTTAAACGTTATGTCAGATGATAAAATTTTACTGGTGCATTTTAAGCTAAAGATAGTTTTTCAAGCATCTAAATCTTTATGACTTCATGTTTCCTGAACTGATGTGCACTACTGGCCATTAAAATTGCTACTCCAAGAAGAAATACAGATGATAAACGGGTATTTATTGGACGAATATATTGTACTAGAACTGACATGTGATTACATTTTCATGCAATTTGGGTGCATAGATCCTGAGAAATCAGTACCCAGAACAACCAACTCTGGCTGTAGCAACGGCCTTGATATGCTTGCGTATTGAGTCAAACAGAGCTTGGATGGTGTGTACAGGTACAGCTGCCCATGCAACTTCAACACGATACCACAATTCATTAAGAGTAGTGACTGGCGTATTGTGACGAGCCAGTTGCTCGGCCACCATTGACCAAACGTTTTCAATTGGGGAGAGATCAGCAGAATGTGTTGGCCAGGGCAGCAGTTGAACATTTTCTGTATTCGGAAAGGCCCGTACAGGACCTGCAATATGCGGTCGTGCATTATCCTGCTGAAATGTAGGGTTTCTCAGGGATTGAATGGAGGGTAGAGCCATGGGTCGTAACACATCTGAAATGTAACGTCCACTGTTCAAAGTGCCGTCAATGCGAACAAGAGGTGACCCAGACGTGTAACCAATGGCACCCCATATCATCACGAACGGGTGATACGCCAGTATGGCGATGACGAATACACGCTTCCAATGTGCGTTCAACGTGAGTCGCCAAACACGGATGTGACCATCATGATGCTGTAAACAGAACCTGGATTCATCTGAAAACGTTTTGCCATTCGTGCACCCAGGTTCGTCTTTCAGTACACCATCGCAGACGCTCCTGTCTGTGATGCAGCGTCAAGGGTAACGGCAGCCATGGTCTTCGAGCTGATAGTCCATGCTGCTACAACCGTCGTCGAACTGTTCGTGCAGATAGTTGTTGCCCTGCAAACGTCCCCATCTGTAGACTCAGGGATTGAGACGTGGCTGCACGATCCGTTACAGCCATACGGATAAGATGCCTGTCATCTAGACACGAGGCCGTTGGGATCCAGCACGGCGTTCCGTATTACCCTCGTGAACCCACCGATTCCATATTCTGCTAACAGTCATTGGATCTTGACCAACGCGAGCAGCAATGTCGCGATACGATAAACCGCAATCGCGTTAGCTACAAGCCGACTTTTATCAAAGTCGGAAACTTTATGGTAGGCATTTCTCCTCCTTACAGGAGGCATCAGAACAACGTTTCACCAGGCAACGCCGGTCAACTGCTGCTTGTGTATGAGAAGTCGTTTGGAAACTTTCCTCATGTCAGCACGTTGTAGGATTAGCCACCGGCGCCAGCCTAGTGTGAATGCTCTGAGAAGCTAATCGTTTGCATATCACAGCGTCTTCTTCCTGTCAGCTAAATTTCCCGTCTGTAGCACGTCATCTTCGTGGCGTAGCAATTTTAATGGCCAGTAGTGTAATTTTGAAAGTAAATGCAGTGGTATGTTTTTATACCGTCTGTAGACGGCACTACGAAGAGAGTCGATAGTAAATAAGTGATAAATTTAAAATGCCATGTATGACGCTGACATTTGCATGGACAGCGAAAATGCAGTAAGCGATAAACATTTATCTTTCATCACTTTGTGTGGAATGTCAGTGAGAAAATGTTTCGTAAAGACTTATGTGTAAAGTATGTTGGAAGTCACTAAATTTTGTCATTCTCAATTGGTGGTTGAGAAAAATCAGGGTATTTGCTAGCTGTCACTTGCGCTACCTCGAGATAAATACACAGTTTCTCACTGTAATACGTGCCTTATGACGCTGAACATTCAGCGTAAGACTATTCCTCTTTATGAGTAGACAATGATAGCATTTTAATTTTAGAAATTCGGTCAGTAATTAGGTGAAATACCGGTAATTATATTTTGTATTCGAACACTTTGAAGTTTTTCATAGGTGACATATCGGTTATTTAGACAATCAGGGGTTTTTGGTTTGCTCTTATCGAAGGTGACAGTGTAGGCATATGTCTACGGCGAGCGGCAACTCTGAGGGCAGTTGAGCTCACTAATTATACCAACGTCAGCGGTGTGGGCCATGGAGTGTGGTCAGTGTGTCACCATGATGTTAACGGAAGTGTGGAACACACGTAATGCGATAAAAATTGTGATTCAGGTGATTTATTAGTCAGGTTCCATAACTCAACTGAGGAAGATTGGCAGGTGATCAATCGAAATATCGTGCAGTGAAGTGGACGCCGACCCACTGCAAACCCGAAATCTCTTCGATTTTTTAGTTCACCGGAAAAATTTTAAAACACACAAGGGGCTTGTTCAACTTAAGCGTTTTTTTTACGGTCTTTGCTGAACAAGTGATTCAACGGGAAAGGTGTCATAAATATTTTTGGGATTTTTTGTCAAGACTGAGTCTTGTTCAACAGATACGTTCAGAGGCTACAATTGAACTTAGCGAGAAACTAGGTGCTATAGGAATTCACCGCAAAAAATGGATATGATGACACTTTCTGATGATAGTGCAGTGTCAAGTGAAGATGCAGAACAATTAAAAGCATTGCTAGCCCAGATGAGAGCCACTCGCAACTCTTCTTATAACACGAAATTTAATAAAAGTGGAACAAAAATGTTAACTGTGAGAAAACAAAAAGCCTTATGACAATGCTAACTTAACAATGACCGACTGGAGCAAATCGAATCCTTTACCTACCTTGGAGGCAAATAACATCAGACGGATGATAAGTGAGGGATATTGTAAGCCGAATCCACCACGCAAAATCACCGTTTAACAAGACAAGAAATTTTTCCAATTCCAGCTGCATAGACGTACATCTCAGAAAATATCTCATAAAGACTGATTGACTGGCTGACTGCCTGACTGGGTGCCTGGCTCACTGGCAGGTGTGCTGGTGTACGGAAGTGAACCATAGACACTCGAAGGAAAAAACACGAAATAATAGCCTTTGATAACTGATGCTATCGCAGAATACTCAAGATCACCTGTGTAGACAAGGTGTCAAGTAAAGAGATGTTCCACAAAGTGGACGAAGAGAGCCATGTGTCTTGTAGTTCATCCAAAGCGGAGGGCCAGCTGCTGAAGCATGTGGTATCATTAAAAGCATGATTGCCGACAGTAGAAATGAAAAACACAAGAGCTAGAGGCTAGAATACGTCAGCCAGGTAGTAGAGGATATGATACCATCTGCACCACCTATACTGCTCTCAAGAGGAAGGCTGAAGACAGAAATGAATGGACAGCTCCTGCAGTCTATCTGATGACAGTTGACCTAAGAAGAAGAAGTTAAGTCTTCATTGCTACTTCAATGTGTAGATCTAACAGTAGGGGCGATTGACTCTGTCCCTGTCTTACGTCATCTCTAATCCCGACGTATGGGTATTGGTCTTCTATACACAGTATTAAAGACTGATTGCTTGGTCCACGAGTCTCAGTGGTGTACGAGATTAAAGAATAAAACAGATGTATGGAGGTGCCGTCACAGCCTTCCGACGCTTTGTCCCCCACAAAGAACTTTTGTAACACCTCACCCGTCGCTTATCTGGTTTTGGCATGTGTTCACCCCAGCTAATTGACTAACAGATCAGCAGAGATTGCAAAACTGCCGCAATATTGGATAATGCAAAGAAAGTAATAGGGCCCTGTGACTCCTGATTGAACTGCAGTGGCAGTGTTGACATTAATTGATTCAGAATTGATCACTTTTAATTAAAAAGTGGTGCACGTTGATGTTATATTCAGCTATTGAACACCAGATGCATATGTTGAACATAAAATTAATTAAGAAAGTGACTTGGAATTTCAACTACTTGATTGAAAACAGATGCAGTCGATTATCACAAATTTATTTTAACTCCCGACCTTCAATCATCACATTACATGACTCTTCTATCAGGCAGTGGTAATAAATTGCGTTTACGTGGAGTAAAGCGCGATAAATCAAAATTAATTCCTATAGACTGACCCAGGCGTAATGCAAAGTGCGAGAAGAATTCCCCAATACATGGCCCGTGAAACCCTCGGGAAACTTTGCCAACGTGATCCAACAAATTAATCAGTGGCCTAATTCAAGCCGGAGCGGGTGCAATATCACCGAGTTCACCATGGCGGGGCGTCGTCGTTGTGAGGACGTCGGCCGGCCTCGTGGTGCTGCAAGGCTGCGCTCGTCTATTCACTCCTAGCTATCTTGCTCAGTACATAGCTGAACGAAAACTTTCCATCTCCAAGCTCAATCGTTCCATTTGCTAAGTCCTAATCTGTAAAGATGTTCATTCTTTCTCAGGCAAGCTGAGTAAAGAACTCCACGTCCGCACTCTAGGCAAGCTGGGAACGGAAGACCCTACGGAGACTTCTCCCAGTAAACCGTTCGCCTCAGTTTCCCCTCCAGCAAAACCACTTACGCCAATTGCAGCGCAAGTCGCGTTAATTATGCGTCACTTCCCAGCGCCGACCAATGCCTGCTCTGGGAAGTGAACAAATTCCCATAAAATTTCCCTTCCTCTCACCTTCTGCTATTTAGGTCCTCCCATTCCACCCATCAAGGTTAGCGTCTGCACAAAACACGAATTTTTCCGGAATTCTGACTCCCAGAGAGTACTTCAAATTCCTTGGTCCTACGTTCCCATCGGAGGCCGGCGTATTTCATTCTGCCGCTCTTCACCTGATTTACTTCAGACCCTGCGGACTGTGAATTTAGGGTGAAATTGCTATAGTCACGAACACGCATATTTTGGCCTCTGTTGACCGCTCCACCGTAGCTTTGCGCAGCTTTCTCGCATGATTCACTGAAAACAGGACGACGGACATTTATCAACAGGTGTACAAGTTCTTCGTCTGCTTCCCGGTACACCAGCATGGGGTCAACCACCCACTTACTGTCACTCATCTTCAGGCAGTATTAGTATTGTAATTATGTACCTCATCGTTCCTTTTGAACTACAGTGGATTATTTACAACAAGCTTCATGAGGGAATATATTTACTGTGAAGCAGTAGTGAGAATGCCCAACTCCTTAAACAAATGTCTACAAGATGATCACAGGTGAGCACCACGTATCATTCTTACTGTACGGGTTTGACCAATGAAGACGTTCTTTCTTAAGGATGAGTTAGCTCAGAACATTGTTCCATATGACATTACTGAATGAAAATAAGCGAAATATGTCAACTTACTGATGATTTCTCTCTCTGCAAAATTTGCTATGATTATAACTGCAAATTCAGCTGAACTAAGTTGTTTTAGGAGCCCCAAAATGTGTTTTTCCAATATATTTAAGTTCTCATTAGTATGGACAGCTTGGAATTTTGAAGTTTCCACGCTATGTATTATTTCATCACCATGTGTTACACTTAACACTGGTGCAGTACTCCTATAGGTGCAGAACTGAATATGATGTATCTTTGTGAAAGTTGGGGTGAGACCGTTCGCAGAAAACCAGTCAATGATACTTCTGAGAACTTTGTTCACGATTTCTCACATTTATGTATGCATGCTTGGAGTGATTACAATACTGGTGTCATCTGCAAAAAGAACTAATTCTGCTTGTTGTACATTAGACAGTAAATCATTTACATATATGAGAAACAGTAGTGGACCTAAGATTGAGCCTTGGGCAACCCCACAGCTGATTTCTCTCCAGTCAGAATTATGTCCCTGGATTCTCTTGGTTGAATTACTACTAAGTACTACTTTCTACATTATTTTGCTTAGATATGACATGATCTGTTGGTTGACTATACCATCAATCTGATAAAACTTCAATTTATCTAGGAGTATACTATGATTCACACAATCAAATGCTTTGGATAGGTTACAGAACATACCTACCGATGCTGTTTTGTTATTTAATCTATATACTGTTACAATTAAAAGTGAACTCTTTTCCAGTTTTAATTCACAACCACTCACTTCTATGTGCTGATCACTACAAAATCTACTTGTATCAGTGCTTCTGGACTTGTGTTCTGTCCTAATGTACGCAACAACGCCTCATTTTCCCATATTAGTTCTGAATGAGTAAGCTGCTAGACTGTAATCTTTAACATGTAACTTATCTAACCCTGTAGTTATGTGCTGCTCAGACAGGTACAAAATATCTATCTTTTCCTCTACATTTTGCAAGCAGGCAAGAAGCTCTTCTACCTTATTACTCAGTACTCTAATATTTTGGTGGATTAAGCTAACCTTACTTTTCTGTGAATTATCGTTTGGCTTTTCTGTTATGGTGACTTCTTTCAAAACAGATAGCCAGAAACATGATTCTAACCGAAAAAGGGTGCCCCTCTGACACCAGTAACCACAGGGATCTTGCACTGTGTGATGGTGGCCTCCTGTACATTTCCTGCAAGACGTTCATCCAACCTATCTTTCCCTCTCCTACTCATGTGCAAACCATGTCTAGTATAACCCCATCCTCAATTGCAGCAACGGGCACTTAGTTCATATGAGACTACATTTCAGTCAGCATCAACCTGCTCAACTCAGAATTAACACGACTCACAGCAGTATTAACCCAGGGCTGCACATGGTGCTGCAGTACCTCCATGAAAGTCACATTTCTATGTGAAGTTGCAGCTCCTATTTTATCCAGGTGACCCCTAATGCTGTAATTACTGTTGTTAGCCAGGCTATTTCCCGCTCCGCCTACTGTAATCGCCTGATCCTCTTTTCCAAGACCTTTGCACAATTTTCCTATGTCCTCTGTCACCTGGCTAAGGCTAGCACTTGGCTTCACAATACTTGTGACCTGGTACCCTGCTCCGAACGTTTCCTGGACCATCTGGCCTACTCCCTTCCCATGGCTACTACCTAGCAGCAAGCGTAGAGTCAGCTGGTAAAATGAGGCTTGGACATATCGTCTCCACATCGCAGTGCATTCCCATGTAACAGTCTATCTTCTTAAAATTCTGACTTACCAGTGAGAGAAAGCAGCATTCATCCAAGAAAATTCATAAAACGTCCACCCTTAGTTCACATTACGTTTGCTGGCTTCTAGTTCTGAATTAGTAATTTACTACTGTTCCTAGTTACAAAGGAGTAAATTATATTTCTATGTTTCGTAAGGTACTGGCGTAACGATGGTGCTTGCAAAATGTTGTTTATCAAGGTTAAATGTTGCCTCATTGATATAGCCAGCATTTTATTGAGACAGACTCTTGTATGAGACTGCACTGTGATATACTGAATACTGACGTTTCGTCCTAGCCTCATTTTATCAGCTGACATTACACTTAATTTTATAATTGATCGGAACATGGTTCTGTGAATCGCCGAAACTAGTCATCATTTAAAGTGTTCTTCTTCGCGGTCTTCGCTATTAAAAGATTTTGTGAAAATATTTTTAAAAACACTCGTTGGAAAGTAAAACACAGGTCTAATTTCTAAACTATTCTGACAAATCTGCATCTCCTTTTCCAGTATTTTATTTACAGTGGAGAGCCAAAGAAACTGGTACACCTGCCCAATATCGAGCAGGGCCCTCGTGAGCACGCAGAAGCGCAGCAACACGACGTGGCATAGACTCGACTAATGACTGAAGTAGTGCTGAAGAGAACGGACACCATGAATCTTGCAGGGCTGTCCATAGCTCCGTAAAAGTACGAGGGAGTGCAGATATTTTCTAAACAAGACGTAGCCAGGCATGCCAGATATGCTCAATAATATTCATGTCTCAGGAATTTGGTTGCCATCGGAAATGTTTAAGCTCAGAAGTGTTTTCCTGGAGTCACTCTGTAGCAATTCTGGACGTAAGGAGTGTCGCATTGTCCTTCTGGAATGGACGAAGTCCGTTGTAATGCACAGTGGACATGAATGGATACGGGTGATCAGACAGGACGCTTAGTACGTGTCACCTGTCAGAGTCGTATATAGACGTATCAGGAGTCTCATATCACTTCAACTGCACGCGCCCTACACCATTACAGAGGCTCCAACTGCTTGAACAGTCCCCTGCTCCTGTGTCCATGCCCGTACACGTCCATCCGTTCGATACAATTTGAAACGAAACTCGTACGACCAGGCAACATGTTTCCAGCCATGAAAACAGCACAATATCGGTGCTGACGGGCAGGCGTAAAGCTTTGTGTCACGCAGTCGTCATGTGTACACGAGTGGGTCTTCGGCTCCGAAAGCCCATATCGATGATGTTTCGTTGCATGCTTCGCACGCTGACACTTGTTGAAGCCCCAGCATTGATATATGCGGCAGTTTGGGGAAGGGTTGCACTTCAGTCATGTTGAACGATTCTCTTTAGTTGTCAGTAGTTCCGTTCTTGCAGGATTTTTTTTCCATCCGCAGCAATATCGATGTTTTGCCGGATTCCTGATATTCATGGTACACCCGGAAAATGGTCGTACAGGGAAATGCCCACTTCATCGTAATCTCGGAGATGCTGTGTCCCATGACTCGTGCGCCCACTATGACAGCACCACCAAACTCACTTAAATCACGATGACCTGCCATTGTAGCAGCAGCAAATGAGCAACTGCGCCAGACACTTGTAGTCTTTTATAGGCGCCGACCGCAGCGCCGTATTCTGCCTGTTCACATGTCTCTGTATTTTAATACACTTGCCTATACCAGTTTCTTTGGCGTTTCAGTGTATAATCTATGGGAAACAGGTGTCTTGATAGCCTTGTATTTTTGTCTCACAAGCGTGACATCGATGTTGTTGGCTGACTGACTGAACACAGTCACAGTGGCGGCTGCTGCTCGGTGCGTCAGCTGTGACGCCCGCCGCGGACGGCCCGTCCGTGTCGTGCATCCGCCTCTCGTGCGCGTCGCCGCCGACGTCGCGCCGAGCAGCGGCAAGGAGCGCTCCCCCCCCCCCCCCCCTCTCTCTCTCACTCTCTCTCTCCTATCCTGTCCTATCCGTCCCGTGCGGTCCGTATTGATTGAAGTTCCAGCGGATGGCGCGGGGGCGGCCGTATGCTAACACAATCAATCAGCAATAGCGGCGGGCCGCGGCCGTGCGACTGACACGTCCAATAACTGTAAACAGACGTCACGAGTGCTGCCGGCGACCCCGCCGCCCCCCGCCGCCGCCGGCGCCTATTGTGTCCGCCGCCGCAATTAATCCCAGCCCGACCTGCCGTCTGCTCCGGTCGCGATCGTCTGGCATAATCCGCGCCCCACGTCGCGGCCCGCCGACGGCCCAAACCAATTTAAATTTTCATTTGCGCCCCGTTTATTTGGCCACGCTGCACGCACGATTGTATTTTCGTTTCACTCTTAACATTTCTTTTTTTTTCCCGGTCACCTATTTTGCAATTTCCTTATTTTCCTTTCGGCAAATGTTATTTTTCTTTCTGCTGGCGGTTCTCGCAGACATGGCGAAAAACTGAACTGTGCGGCTTTGCCTTGACAACAGCACAGGAACATGTTTTTGCGCGACGATCTCATGTCTCAATATGGACTCTCCCTTATTCTTCGTCTCGATTGGTATTTTATCATTATCTCTTATTCCGTTACCACTCATGTAAACACGTTTGCTGTCACTGTCACGGATCTCTTTTCTCCTGTACTGTTACGTTTGAATACCATGAGGGCTCGTTTAAAAATTAATTTTCATTCTGCGTTATCAGTGTTTTCTATCCCAACATGCTTCACCATTTTGATGCTCTGGAATAGCATATAGCTCGCTTGTCTCCGTCTCCTGATAAGAGTTTTACTTTGATATATAATCGCCACCCATACGCAGATCTTTATCGCTGACTTCGGCATCCAGCCGATCGTACAGATGGCGAGTACACTTCTTGGTTACGTTATGCCACGCTTGCTCGACCTGTTCGCCTAGTTCTGTAGAGTTGTTGGTTGACGAGTCACACGAGTCACTCCTCCTGCCATCATATCCCACACGTTCTCGAATAGAGACAAGTCTGTAGATCGAACTGACTAGGTAAGTTGTTGCACGTATTGCAGAGCACGTTGGGTTTCACGGGCAATGTGTGGGCGAGAATTATCCTATTGGAACAACAGATCATCTTCCTGTTGCAAGAATGGCAAAAGAACGGGTCTGGCGACATTAGGCACCTACCGAGTGCTGGTTAGCGACCACTCCAGAAACATCCAATTATTGTATGTCTGTCCTTGTAATTGGAGGTTTGAGGGACTTGCGGCCGTTCTCTTACGTAATAAAATGGAGCACCTACAGCCGTCCTTGCGATGTTATTTATTACACGTCTACCACTTTCGGTGATTCAGCACAACCATGTTCAATCTTCAACTCACGCTGAGAGAGTTAACTCCAATTGTACACACCATTCATCAGTGGCCAACATCTATGGACCTGTTTCCGGAGACTCCAACAACGATGCTGAGCCTTCAATCAGTCAGTTGGTAGTTGGTATGTGGTGACACAGCACCGTAGATTGCGAAATTCAGTTCATGGATGTCGGCTATTGATGAATCGTGTATACGACTGGAGTTAACCCCCTCAGCGTCTGTTGAGGCCTGAAGATGGTGAACTGAAGCACCGAAACTGGTAGCTATATAATAAATAACAACATAAGGATGGCTGTAGGTGTTCCATTTTATTACAGAAACAGAAAAGATGGACGAGAGTTGTATTTATCGCCCTCCAGACTATGGGGAGTGTGTGTCCTGGACGAATGCACTCTGTGAGACAGCTCTCACCAAGTCTACGTCGTACACGCAAAGGACCATCACTTGCATGCAGGTAGAATCTGCTTTCATTGCTGAAGGCCACGACGCAGCAGCAATCTTGTAAGTAATCCTTTGACGGCAGCAGCCGAGCCCTGCACGTCAATTCTGTGGCGTGAGTGGAGTATGGGATGGAGGTATACGTGCATTTAGCCCCACTGCTAATAACCGTGCTATGCTGTGGCAGCTGAACGATCTGCCACTGCTTCCCTTTCTATATAACGGTCCTGGCGAGCGTCTGTGCTGCGTAGACGTCCAGAACGTCGGATAGAGGTGTGAGAATTTTCTCGTGATCACTTGTAACACCATAATAGGTGTCGTTACATGACTAAAAACGAGTGCAAAATCAAATCGCCATAGTACCTGACATATAATATTGTAAAATTAAATTAATCTTTATACAACTAATTAAACTATGCTCCGACAACCACATGCCTGTAAAAACAATATGGGTCGACAGATTTATTTTCAGTCGTATTAGCACGTCCTGTGTCCTGATTTCCATTTCTCACGCTTCCTGAAAGTGTGTGGTCAAGTGTGAATGAATTAAATAAAGCAGCAGACAGAGCAGAGAAGTGGTGGGGTTTCTTAATCTTCTACCAACCAAATCAGTGTCAGTGGAAGGCAGAGAGCAGGAAAAGGAGGGCTTCGCCAAAGATGAGTAAAGCAAAAATGTTTTTCGTTGCAGAGGTTGGTCATGCGCCACCCCCACCACCTCGGGTGGTTCGGACAGGGCTCCGCGCTACGGTTACAGGGAATTGTTCAGAAGACAGGTAAGCCACCAGACGCTCTTTCATAACGGCTGCGTCGAACGAAGGACAAAAAGGTATTTGAATGTGTTGTTGTTGTGGTCTTCAGTCCTGAGACTGGTTTCATGCAGCTCACCATGCTACTCTATCCTTTGCAAGCTTCTTCATCTCCCAGTACCTACTGCAACCTACATCCTCCTGAATCTGCTTGGTGTATTCATCTCTTGGTCTCCCTCTGCGATTTTTACTCTTCACGCTGCCCTCCAATACTAAATTGGTGATCCCTTGATGCCTCAGATCATGTCCTACCAACCGATCCCTTCTTCTAGTCAAGTTGTGCCACAAACTTCTCTTCTCCCCAATCCTATTCAACACCTCCTCATTAGTTATGTAATCTACCCATCTAATCTTCAGTATTCTTCTGTAGCACCACATTTCGAAAGCTTCTATTCGCTTCTTGTCTAAGCTATTTATCGTCCATGTTTCACTTCCACACATGGCTACACTCCATACAAATGCTTTCAGAAACGACTTCCTGACACTTAAATCTATACTCGATGTTAACAAATTTCTCTTCTTCAGAAACGCATTCCTTGCCATTGCCAGTCTACATTTTATATCCTCTCTACTTCGACCATCATCACTTACTTTGTTCCCAAAATAGCAAAACTCCTTTACTACTTTAAGTGTCTCATTTCCTAATCTAATACCCTCAGCATCACCTGACTTAATTCGACTACATTCCATTATCCTCGTTTTGCTTTTGTTGATGTTCATCTTATATCCTCCTTTCAAGACACTGTCCATTCCGTTCAACTGCTATTCCAAGTCCTTTGCTGTCTCTGACAGAATTACAATGTCATCGGCGAACCTCAAAGTTTTTATTTCTTCTCCATGGATTTTAATACCTACTCCGAATTTTTCTTTTGTTTCCTTTACTGCTTGCTCAATATACAGATTGAATAACATCGGGGAGAGGCTACAACCCTGTCTCACTCCCTTCCCAACCACTGCTTCCCTCAGACCCCTCGACTCTTATAACTGCCATCTGCTTTCTGTACAAATTGTAAATAGCCTTTCGCTCTCTGTATTTGATCCCTGCCACCTTCATAATTTGAAAGACAGTATTCCAGTCAACATTGTCAAAAGCTTTCTCTAAGTCTACAATTGTTAGAAACGTAGGTTTGCCTTTCCTTAATCTAACTTCTAAAATAAGTCGTAGGGTCAGTATTGCCTCACGTGTTCCAATAGTTCTACGGAATCCAAACTGATCTTCCCCTAGGTCGGCTTCTACTAGTTTTTCCGTTCGTCTGTAAAGAATTCGCGTTAGTATTTTTCAGCCGTGACTTATTAAAGTGATAGTTCGGTAATTTCCGCATCTGTCAACACCTGCTATCCTTGGGATTGGAATTATTATATTCTTCTTGAAGTCCATGGGTATTTCGCCTGTCTCATACATCTTGCTCACCAGATGGTAGAGTTTTGTCAGGACTGGCTCTCCCAAGGCCGTCAGTAGTTCTAATGGAATGTTGTCTACTCCTGGGGCCTTGTTTCGACTCAGGTCTTTCAGTGCTCTTACTAACATCTACCTGTCTTTGGTTTTCTTTTGTCATTTGTCTTCTGACTGGTCTGATGCAGCCCGCCACGAATTAAAAAGTTTAGTTAAAAGTCTACTAAGTGAACAACAGGGAGGTATATTTAAAAATTTGAATCTAAAATAACTGGTTCCACATCATTGCGATTTATCATTGAAAAGAAACCAACTAAGTAACTAACTGACTATTGGTGTATCACAAAGAGTGGTACAAAATTACACACTCTGGAAATCTCAAAATGAAATTCAAATGAAACTGAAGCAGCTGATCAAATTAGAGGTACATTCCAATTGTGACGTATTTGGTTATTCTTGAAAAACTAACAGAGTCACTGGCGAGAAATATTCCGGGAAAATGAATAAATAAAGTGTTGGTGGAAATGTAAGTCTATATGTTACAAAGGTTAGCCTATCATTACTAAGAAAATGACTTACACACACGTTGGAGCAAAACATCTATTTTACAGTATCTAAGCGTTTCAGACCATTCCCTTAATCACATTTATAGTACTGCACCTTCCTGGAATATGCTTAAAAATTATATCTCTTTTACCCTGTATATTGACATTATTGCTCATGCATCATAGGTAAGATTTCAAAAAGAGAATAGAGTAAATTACAGTGAAATTAACACTGACATTCTAAAAAAGTAAAAACCTTATTCTGCATGCACCTCTATGTTCTTCTGTTTCTTTGACATTTTAGAAATCGTTCATTTTCATGAAATGCACAAGATGCGATAGCATATCTTGCGTCTTCCGTCATTGGATATGTTTATGGGCTAGGGATGAACACGTAGGTAAGGTTTTTTGCAAATGTGAATATTAAAAATGTTATGCACACAAGTTGGAACCTGGAAACGTAACGAACACGAAACCTACCAGTAAGCAAACAAGCATTGGTTTCGCAGTTCCAGCTTCATTTGGTATTGAATCAAATGCAGTTAGAGCGGAATTAAATGGATTACGAAAGCGTACTTAGCACATCCCTTCCCTCCCTTCTTGATTATTCGAAATATATCTGCAAAAAATAAGTCACATTAGAGAGGCCAAATGTATATTATTGTTGGGCCAGAAACGCATTCAGGAACAGAAAAACGTTCGGAATTGCCTTTCTGACACTATTTTATTCATGTAACCACTGTAAGTTTTAGCATTTAAAACAGTTTTTGCGTGCACGCAACAGAAACAATGAACAAGAAGCAATCGCAAACAGTAGTCTGCTAATGGTTTGGGCTATTTAAAATGGCGGCAGGCTCCACCCTTTATGGCTCCAAAACAACGTACAGCGTAAGTCTGTAGTGCAATCTGGCTTCCTTTTCTTACCTAAGGCGGCCAACACCAAAATAATAGTGGGGCTTGTAAAATTAGTGACTTTTTAGTTGATACTTTAATGAGGTTATTTAAGAGAGAAAACACATATAGTTATTTACGTAGAAATGAGGTAAAAGTACACAATAACGTATAATCGCGACTAATACGTGCATAGCATATACGACGTAACTAGCACATTTGTAAACACAGCTGCTGACGTCTTTGGAAAAAATGCGTTATTTTCTTCCGTGTGAATTGTTAGGAGCATATGGGGCATTTTTATATGTTCATTAACTGTTTAGCAAAGATTTACATGTTTCCAAATAATATTTTTACTCAAAAACACTGAGGCATGCAGATCACGGTCGGTTGTGTTGATAACATTTTCTCTTACCGATACATCTTGAAAAACAAATACGGTGACTAGAATTTTGTTTCATGAAACTCCTTTTGAATATACATCAACTTTCAATATATACACATATAGTAATAGGGCTTCTCAGGTAAATCGATAATCGTGAAAGAAATACACTCTTCTTTCACTGTTTTAACCCACTTCTTCTGTAAAGATACTGCACTGAGTTTGTCATTCAGTTTCTGAAGCTTCGCACATGAAATTCTTTTTAACGCCTTACTGCGGTACTGTTGCCTCCAAAGTGCTCCTTTCGACTTCTAGTCCCTCTCCGGATGATCTTGCAGCTGAAGATACAAGGACAAGACAGACAAGAAAAATGCCTGGCACAACATTTAAATCAATCAGTGGATTTAAAAGTGGAGCAGTTATGGTTTACTATCCGTGGCAGACACTTCCCGTATAATGTCGCTAGCTTTGGAATGTCTTCGACACATCTGAAAAGTAACAAGTCAAGTGAATTAACCATCACATATTCAAGACCAGATATCCATAATCGGAAACACTCACTACTAAATTACATTCAAAACAAAACTTGACACTGAATAGTTAGCAACTGCGAAACCCTGCCTTTGAACTGAAAGGAGTCATGTCTATCTCAGTACATCGTATTTAGGATACTCAATCCTAAGGACTGTTTCCCACTGTGTCGTTTTCCCCTACCTTTTGGAACTCAACACTTCATAATCGCATTAGAGATAAAATAGTACAAACGTATATTACACACAAACACAACTTAGTGACACACCATATGATTTCTGTGTACTTAAGCAACGATCTCGTAACGATCACATTGGGTGACGAATTTTTTGTGCCCAACGCGTTGTTGATACAGCACTAAACATCTGCTGACTTTCGCCACTGACGTCACACCTTCCAGTTCTCGCACTTGTTCAGCCTTTCCGTCTAGGTGATGTTGGCCGGCAGAACATTCGCCACAAATCTCGGCTACAAAACCAAAACGAGGTTCCTTGAATAGACTTGAAAGTTTGCCACTGAACCTACCTCAAAGAGGACAAAGGGAAGGAAGTAGACACATTACCCCGCCCCCCTCCCCCGCCGGCTCCTATAGCGTTCCTTACTCTGCTTGTCTGCGACCTGGTACGCCCTGATATTCGCACTTCATAATACCATTGTTCACCGGTAGAGGTTCCGAAACAAAATGGCGTAGTCCACTGACGAAGATGAAGCTATGAAACATTATGAATTCTTCATTTATTTGCCTTTTTGTGTAAACGCCATTGACTGAGAGATTCACAGTTGGGCACTTCTGTTGAATGGGCGGTATCTCCCATATTATTCCAGACAGTGAAAATATTCAAAAATGCTATGCCCATAACGTTTCTTCTGTTACGTGATACAGACGTTATACTAGCCAGATTACAGCTCAATATGAAATAATTTACGAACTTACGGAATTATTTGTAAGACAGTGAAATGGAATCATTCTTATGTGTGACAAGTAACCAGAATTTAGCTGTTCACTGTCACACAGTTGGAAGTAGCCAAGAAGTCGTATTTACTATCGGTTCAAAATGGTTGAAACGGCTCTGAGCACTACGCGACTTAACTTCTGAGGTCATCAGTCGCCTAGAACTTAGAACTAATTAAACCTAACTAACCTAAGGACATCACACACATCCATGCCCGAGGCAGGATTCGAACCTACGACCGAAGCGGTCACTCGGTTCCAGACTGTAGCGTCTAGAACCGCACGGCCACTCCGGCCGGCTTTACTATCGGAACGTGAAGTGTTCCATACGGTTCTATGTAAGGACAGTACTTTTTATTGGTAAAAGGTAACGACTGATATTGACATATGGCAGGTAAGACGGAAAATGTTTCCTTCACACCCACATTTTCTTCCAGGTGTGCTAGGTCCGCGGAGTATGCAGAACTTCTGTGCTGATTGAAAAGTAGGAGAGAGATACTGGAGAAATTAAAACTGGGAAAACGGGTCGTGTATCATGCATGGACAGCTCAATCGGCAGAGCATGTTCTACGCGAATTGCAAAGGTTCTCGGTTCGAACCACGGTCTGGAGTACAGTATTTAAAGTGCCAGAAAATTTAAAATTGGTCTGCGCTCCACATCTGGGTGACAATTAATTCTGGGAACAGAGAAACTTGATGTCGTATGCGAGAGTACTTTGGAGCCTCTCATGTCAGACGGAATGAATATTTTCAACCAAAAAGCAAGTCATTCAGATAATATATGGTACTTATTCACGAATCTCATGCATCTGTTTGCGAGTTGCGAATTAATATATCGATATTGGTAAATCTTCTCGCTTATGAGTTTTGTATTTGTCGACCGACATGTTGAGAAGTAACAGCAGCATTAATTCAGTGAATAAAAGGCAGAGTACCGAATGTTGACACTGATAAAAAGAAAAGTTTTTGAACTAAAGGTGAAATTATTCTCTTGGCAGTCTTCTTCAACCCCTGCTGGAATTTTTTAAGTTTCAGGACTATGTTATTATGCAACAGGGAGATTCTTCACAGAAATGACTGAAATAGTTGGCAGCGGTAATAATTTTTAAGTAATTCCGATTTAGTTAATTTCGTTCCTGTAATTGTAAGTAGATACACTGATCAGCCATAATATTATGATCACTTGCCCAGTAGCTGGTATGTCCACATTTGGCACGGATAACAGCAGCGACGCATCGTGACATGGAAACAATGAGGCCTTTGTAGGTCGCCGGAGGGAGATGGCACCACATCTGCACACGCAAGTCACCTAATTCCAGTAAATTCCAAGAATGGTTGCTATGAGCTTTGACGTCACATTCAGTCAAATCCCAAATGTGTTCGATAACATTCAGATCTCACGAGTTGGGGACCAGTACGTCAATGCGAACTCGCCACTGTGTTTCTCGAAGCACTCCATCACACTCCTGGCCTTGTGACATCGCGCATTATCTTGATTAAAAATACCGCACTCGGCGGGAAACACAATCGTCATGAAGGGATGTACATGGCCTGCAACCAGTATACGATACTCGTTGGCCATCGTGGTGCCTTGTATGAGCTCCACTGGGCACATGGATACCCACGTGAATGTTCCCCAGACCATAATGGAGCGGCCGCCAGCTTGTCTCCATCCGGCAGTATAGGTGTCAAGCAGCTGTTCCCCCGAAGAAGACGGTTTGTGCCCTCACATCGACATGATGAAGAAGGTATCGGATTCATTAGACCATGCTACAATCTGTCACTGTGCCAACGTCAAGTGGCTATTGTTACGTGCCCATTTCAGTCGTAGTAGCCGATGTCGTGTTGTTAACATTGGCACATGTATGGCTGATCGGCTGCGGAGGCCCATCGTTAGGAGTGTTCGGCGCACTGTTTGTTCAGACGCACTTGTACTCTGCCAGCATTGATGTTAATTCGGCCACTGTCCCCCACCCGTCCTGTTCTTCCAGTCTGCCCAACTTACAACGTCTGACATTTCAAATGATGGGTGACCGACCAACCCCACGATACCTGGACGTGGTTTCACCTCGGTTTCACCACGCGTTGAAGACACTCAACACAGCACTCCTCGAACACCAGACAAATCTTGCAGCTTCCGGAATGCTCGTGCCGAGCCTCCGGGCATCACAATCTGCACTCGTTCGAACTCGCGCGCCTTGCCCATTCTACACAAGGGCAGCAAGCTCACGGATACAACATGCACTGTGCGTGTGTTTGACTAGCAGTCGTTCCTCGCCAGGTCCCGCTGGCATCACCTGGACGGGTTTACATCAACAGTCGGTCGGTAGTCATAAGGTTCTGGCTAATCAGTGTATAATTCCGGTTAGGTTACCTGATGTTGGTCCCAGACGAATATTGAAACAGTTCCCACCGACAGGCCTGGACCAATATCCTTCCCTTTCACTTCCGTTGTAAGAATTATGTGTATGAATGAGCCTATTTTGTGCAAAAAACATTGCATGTCTTTCTTCTGCGACGATATCTTCTACCATATGCTATGAGCTGCTTCTCGCGCTTCAGCAAAAGTAGTTGCGCATTCTTGTTCGGCTGTTGCTGCTGGTCAAATAACATTACAGAACTTTTACACGACAAAATTACGTATTTTTATTATATTTTGTTTGATCCGTGCCAAATTTAACTTTTTATATCTCTAACGCATACGATCGTGGCTTTTATTCCTTTCCTCTTGTCTTTATAGATTTCAGTTTGTGTCTTGTATGTCTCTCTGAATTAATTATCTACGGCCGTAACATGTTCATTTCATTTTTCTAATGTCACTGTGAAACTTGGCAATGTAAGCAATACTCAAGTTTTCCACTGCAATTTCCTGTTAACAATGGGTTTTGTAAATGATGACCTCACTATGTTTCTGTTTAATCTCGGATGTCAATAACTGAATGATAATGTAATTAGTTTGGAAGTAATTGATATACTAAAGTACTGAAGAATAGCGAAACGCATCTGAAGTTCTCTAATGGATGTGTCTTCTGCTTTGAGGGGAATACCACATTAGGTTGTTCAGTACGAGTGGATATACCTAGAAAGTCCAATCACAAATGCTGGAAAGACAAACATAGGTTCTAGGAAGTTAACTGCGTAGGAACATTGAGGATCAACTGTTCGACAAAAGTAGGCAGTACAAAAATGTTCAGGGTAGGTCAGGAGTACAGCAATATAAGACACTTAGGAATGAAATAAACAGCTAGCGCAGGAAGGTAGCGCGAAATGACTGCAGGCAAAATTAAAGTAAGGCGAAAAGGCTGCAGACAAAATGTAAAGTGATCAAAAAGGAAATTCCTGTCGAAAGGACTGCCTCAGAATTTAAGACAGTCAAAACAAGCATCGGTGAAATTAAAAGCAAAAGCAGAAACACTAAGATTGCAATGGGAATTCCCTTGTTAAACACAGAGAAGAGAAGGGATAGCTGAAAAGAGTACAATGAAGGCCCTTATTACGTGGAGGAATTACTTGATGACGTCATAGAAGATGGAGTGGATGTGAAAGAGATAAGGGATAAAATATTAGAATTTAAAAGAGCTTTAAAAGACTTGAAATGAAATAAGGCTCAATTTCTAAAATTAAGTAGCAACAAAACGACTATTCATCTTGGTGCGTAGGACCTATGAGACTGACGACATACCATCAGACTTGGAAAAACTGGATCTACACATTCCCGGAGATAGAAAGGGCGGGTAGGTATGGGATGTATCGGATAATCAGCTTATTAACTCCTCATGTATCCGAATTTCTGACGAGAATGATGCTCTGAAGAACGAAAAAGAAAAGTGAAGATCTATTATGTGACGAGAATTTTGGTCTTAGGAAAGGTAAAGGCACCAGAGAGACAGTTTTAATGTTGAGCCTGACAATGCAACAAGATATGTTCATAGCGTATGGGGGCCTGGAAGAAAGAGTTCCACAATGTAAAATGGTGTAAGATGATCGAAATTCTGAGAAAACTAGGAGTTTTAGGAAAAAGCGCGTAGTATGAAATACGCACAAGAACCAAGAAGGAACAGTGAGATGGAAGACCAAGAACGAATTACTCGGGCTAAAAAGGGTTAAAGACGGGATGCAGTTTCTCCCCATCCTGTTACGTATATTCATCGAAAAAGCAACGACAGAAGAAAAAAGAAAGATTCAAGAGTGGGATTAAAACTGGTGATGAAAGGATACCAGTGGTAAGACTCAAAGATGAGATTGCTATCTTTACTAAGAATGATGATGAATTACAGGACTTGATGAATGAAATGAAATAGTATAGAATGTGGACTGCGAATAAACTGAAGAAAGGCTAAGGTAATGAGAAATAGCAGGAATGAGAATAGCAAGAAACTTAACCTGAAAATTGGTGATCGAGAAGTAAGTCAAGTTAAGTTAAACTATTTTTGGAAAGAAAAGAAACCATGGCGGACGAAGTAAGGACATAAGGAAATCAGACAGCGATAGCAGAGAGGGCATTACAGGTCGAATGAAGTCTACTGGTATCA
Organism: Schistocerca serialis cubense; assembly: GCF_023864345.2. Lineage (NCBI taxonomy): Eukaryota > Metazoa > Arthropoda > Insecta > Orthoptera > Acrididae > Schistocerca > Schistocerca serialis. Next base: position 545,216,102 of record NC_064645.1, on the reverse strand, counting down.
AACTTAGGCCTTAATCTTTAGGAATATATTACTGTGAATGTACACATTTGTTAAGACATCAGGGAATAACTTCCATAGTTGTAGAGGAAGGTGTGGATTGTAAAAAGTCTAGTGGAACACAGAGATTGGAGTACATGCAACAAACAATGGAGGACTTTGGTTGCAAACGCTACTCGGAGATGAAGAGGTTGTCATGGGAGGAGAATCGTGAATGGGCAGCACCAAAGCAGCCGGAAGACTGAAGATTGAAATAAAACAGTGAGACATGATGTTCAGTGCATGCCCATCAATTCAACAGCTTTTATGATAAATTTTACTTTAGACGAACGGATGTCATTTTACTGCTAGAGTTACAATTTCTGATTTCCTTTCATCATTATACATACTGAAGAAATGAGACTGAACTTTTCTTAGAACAATGCGCTGTAAAGGACAGGTTCGGGGTAACACGGTATCATGATGCAGCAGCTATAAGAACGCTGCAGTAGAGAGATACTTTCACCGACATAAAAACATTGCTTACAGGTGGTGGTGGAACAAGACTGTTGAATGAATGGACTCAAGTAAAGAAGGTGGTCAAGGGTAAGCAAGAAAACAGTACTCTGAAAATGATTTTTAAGGATTATTCAATGTGAAGTCATATGTATATTTAGAGGTAGCTAAGAGTTCATAACTACATCGCTAAACAAATTACAAAACGAGTATGTAAATAAGAGTGCCACTGCTTCATCGGAGCTTCTTTTGATGCGGTTTCACTATAGCGCCGCGCGTCTCGCCGGTAGTGCATCGATACTACGCCACCTGTCCTGGTCGAACAAGCTTTCCTGAATCGCTGTTTAGTCGTTCCAGGACTCATGAAGGTTCGCTATATTCCTAACCGATGCGAGATCCAAGCGGCTATAAAAAGCAATGGAATGCAGTGCTTGTAATTTACATGCGTTAGACAAAAAGTAGTGGCAACACCGCTATAATAGTAACAACACCATCATAATTCAAAGCAGATTTTACTGGGGTGAGACAAAAGGTAATGGCAACACCGCCATAATAGTGACAACACCGTTATAATTCAAAGCAGATTTTACTGACTGAAGCTCACCGTATTGTGTTCCCTCAGTATAACCGCCCTGCATGTCAGTCAGCTTCCCCCACACCAATGGAAGCTATCGTACACCTCCAGCACGCCCATTTTTGTCGAAGCCTCCCTCGCAAGGACCATCCTGCAGCACAGACGATACAGTCTCTTGTGCTGTAACGCATGCCACGAAGTGTTTTGGCGAATAAATCGTTACCGCGTGGACTCATAGCGTCAATATGGTGGAAGTTCCAGTATCTCCAACCCTCACTTATGGAGGATAAGCAGCACGGGGTTCGTCATGTGACATCTTGCATTATCCTGTAAGATGATGGGATACAGTCTCTTGGTGATCCACATGCAGCAGGGAGGTATTTGGAGGGAGGGTGGCGACGTCCCGAACGGGGCCGATCTAGAATGACGTCCTGGCCATCCTGAAACACTTTCAACCATTTCGCAACCGTACGATTCGGCAATGTTGCATGACCATCAACTTTATGTAGTCCCGGAAAACAATGTTGTCCATTCCAACCACGTGCTACTTCAATGTTGGTCCATGAATGTTGTTCGTGTTTCCTTAACACACTGTTAGGGCACTTGAACTGGCCTCCCGCACTTTCTGGCAATATACACTCCTGGAAATGGCAAAAAGAACACATTGACACCGGTGTGTCAGACCCACCATACTTGCTCCGGGCACTGCGAGAGGGCTGTACAAGCAATGATCACACGCACGGCACAGTGGACACACCAGGAACCGCGGTGTTGGCCGTCGAATGCCGCTAGCTGCGCAGCATTTGTGCACCGCCGCCGTCAGTGTCAGCCAGTTTGCCGTGGCATACAGAGCTCCATCGCAGTCTTTAACACTGGTAGCATGCCGCGACAGCGTGGACGTGAACCGTATGTGCAGTTGACGGACTTTGAGCGAGGGCGTATAGTGGGCATGCGGGAGGCCGGGTGGACGTACCGCCGAATTGCTCAACGCGTGGGGCGTGAGGTCTCCACAGTACATCGCTGTTGTCGCCAGTGGTCGGCGGAAGGTGCACGTGCCCGTCGACCTGGGACCGGACCGCAGCGACGCACGGATACACGCCAAGACCGTAGGATCCTACGCAGTGCCGTAGGGGACCGCACCGCCACTTCCCAGCAAATTAGGGACACTGTTGCTCCTGGGGTATCGGCGAGGACCATTCGCAACCGTCTCCATGAAGCTGGGCTACGGTCCCGCACACCGTTAGGCCGTCTTCCGCTCACGCCCCAACATCGTGCAGCCCGCCTCCAGTGGTGTCGCGACAGGCGTGAATGGAGGGACGAATGGAGACGTGTCGTCTTCAGCGATGAGAGTCGCTTCTGCCTTGGTGCCAATGATGGTCGTATGCGTGTTTGGCGCCGTGCAGGTGAGCGCCACAATCAGGACTGCATACGACCGAGGCACACAGGGCCAACACCCGGCATCATGGTGTGGGGAGCGATCTCCTACACTGGCCGTACACCACTGGCGATCGTCGAGGGGACACTGAATAGTGCACGGTACATCCAAACCGTCATCGAACCCATCGTTCTACCATTCCTAGACCGGCAAGGGAACTTGCTGTTCCAACAGGACAATGCACGTCCGCATGTATCCCGTGCCACCCAACGTGCTCTAGAAGGTGTAAGTCAACTACCCTGGCCAGCAAGATCTCCGGATCTGTCCCCCATTGAGCATGTTTGGGACTGGATGAAGCGTCGTCTCACGCGGTCTGCACGTCCAGCACGAACGCTGGTCCAACTGAGGCGCCAGGTGGAAATGGCATGGCAAGCCGTTCCACAGGACTACATCCAGCATCTCTACGATCGTCTCCATGGGAGAATAGCAGCCTGCATTGCTGCGAAAGGTGGATATACACTGTACTAGTGCCGACATTGCGCATCCTCTGTTGCCTGTGTCTATGTGCCTGTGGTTCTGTCAGTGTGATCATGTGATGTATCTGACCCCAGGAATGTGTCAATAAAGTTTCCCCTTCCTGGGACAATGAATTCACGGTGTTCTTTGTTCAATTTCCAGGAGTGTACATAGCAAATGATATTCAGACACAGCCGGTGTTTCTCACTGCACTACTTCAACTGACTTGCTATCAGTTTCATACAGCACGCATGCTACTCGATGCACATCCTTCAAGTTACTGCAGTGTGGCTACTACTGTTTACCGCATCCTAGTATAACTGAGGAAGCCTTGAAGTAGAACAGTAATATAGCTCTGCATCAACAGAGTCTGGCACGAGAAATGCATTAGCACGAAATCGGATGTATTTTACGAAGAGTGCTGGATGACGCAAAACTCATTCTGAAATGTGCTGTGCCTACAGTGACGATGTATTGGAGTGTAGCATTGCCACCTATTTATGGTACGATTGTGAACATATGCTGTCTTTCAACACTATGAAATACCTCGAAGAAACTGATCTACTACACAAGTTGGACAGATTCAGAAAACATCGTGCTCGTGAAGCGCAAGTGGCTGTGTATCCCGCGAAGTAATGATCGGTGTCTACAGCAAATCTAAAGTTGTTACCACATTTCTAGATTATAAAAAGGTTTTGACATCTCAAAAGGAATTTACAATTACATAGCGCTCTCACAGGGCGTCGTCACAGCTGTGTGACTGGACCCGAGATTTCCTGTCAGAAAGGTAACTGACGGAAAGTCAACAAATGAAACGGAAGTCATATTTTCTTCAAGCGTGTATTATACGTCTTTTGCTAATGTCATTGACTGTAATATATCTATATAACCGATTTAGAACACTGTCTGAGTAGCCCTGTTAGATTGTTTGCAGATGATTCCGTCGTTTACCGCCTAGTAAAGCCATCAGAAGATGAAGAGCTACAAAATGATCTAGATAAGATAACTACATGTTGCCAAAAACGACCAATCCAAACAATAAAAAGAGTGTGGTCCGCCGCTTGAGAACTAATAAATTTTTCTTGAATATACACAGTACTAAACACCTTGCGATTGTAACTACTACCCATTTACATAAAAATTATCAGAGAGAAGATATTTTGGGTAGTCGAATTAAGGTCTACCTGTTCTTGGCGAAACGGAAAGTGCAACAATTATTCCACAGAACTGCGTTCAAAATGTCATTTGACCCTCATCGTGGGACGTTACTGCAGTTACTGCAGGATATGGGATTATTACCAGATTGGATTCGCGGAGGACATCGAGAAAGTTCTATCAATGGTTTCTATTATCACGAAATAAGGGGAAGAGTATGACAGTTGCTAAAAGCAAGCTGGAGTGGTAGTCATTAAGATTAAGGCGTTCTAGTCTCGGTTGAATCACTAGGGATTTGGGACAGCGGCCGGTAAATATTTACCAAGGAAGACCGCCAAACAGCCCTATGTTCGAGAATTTATTTCATTTAGACACCCATGGGTCTCAAACTGCCATTATTGATATGTCTAAATTGGTTATCTAAATAAAATTACTTCTCCAAATATACTGCTGTTTTAGCGACTTTCCTTGGCACATAAGGCGTTTTTCGTTTTAGCACAAACTTTTCGCGTACTCTCTCCCTCAAATTGAAAAATATTTTTATGTCTTCCACCCACGTAGCAATAAGTGACTATTATGGTGAAATAATCAGGACTCACACAAATATATGTATGTGTTCACTTTACCTACATGGTGTGCGAGATTCCAACGTTAATTGAATAGTCAGAAATTGGCTCTATGAAGCCTCTGCGAAACTTTGAAGTGTGGATTGCAAAATTATAATGTAGATGTAGACGAAGATTTAGATTTATTGGAAAGGGGTTACTGTTATGGTATCATTTTTGACTGCCAAGGCTTTCTTATTATGTTGCAGCCGTAATTTACTGGATGATAAGTCAATACCAAATTGCTACTATATATGGCCAGACTTAATTATTATGGTAAGATAGCGTCATCTCTTTCCTGTCCCATGCCATTCTTTTGAATGTCTTATCAAAAACGAAGGTCGCCACAAGAGGATTCCATCATTGAGAGCAGAGCAACTAGGTGAAATGAGTGCCGTCGGTTCTGCTTCAGGGCTCTCGCACTGTTGCTGGCGTAATGATTTGGATGCTGCGCTCCTCGCCACTATTTTGGCGCCAACAGTGTTGTGGGTATGTTTCCATGAGATTCGTAACTCGAAATGCTGGTTCATTATTTGCTCTCTTGGTTACCTCTTATCTTGTAGTGATTGCCTGTATATCTTGATCGTCCTCTCTTTCCAGAGTGTTCGAAGTCTCCTTTCTTATTCAAAATAATTTTTTTTCTAAAGCATAGAAACATTCCAGCATAATAAGCAAATGTAATGATTCAGCTTCCTACTTTTGTGAATGCCGGCCCTGATGAAAGTACAGGGTGAACATCAATAAAACCGACAAACTGCAGGGACGGTTTCCTAACTGTAAATAGAGGAGAAAAGGTCGTATTGACACGTGTCCGGAAATTCATCGCTGCCACCGAGATGACTCTGACGAATGATAGTTACTCTGAACACGTGCCGTGTGTTCCTTGTGTGTTGCAGGCTGCGTGATTGACGCGCTGTTAAGTCCAAAAATGGTCCGGTATTCGTGTCGGAAACAAGACGAGATGGTGTCTGTGTACGGCAAAGCAATTGATATGGTCATGAGGTAGTACGGCTATACAAAAACAAGTACCCTCACAGATACCAAACACACGACACTACATGTAATGCCGTTTTTTGGCGTTTGTGTGTCGTGGTTCTTTCACTCAGACCAACGCGCAGGGAGGCGACGGACTGTGGCTACACCAGATTTGGAGGACCGCGTTCTACAGGATATTGAGATAAACCTTAGTGCAAACTCCAGGCAAGTGGTTCGCCAACATGGTACACACCAAAGTACCGTTATGCGTATCCTGCGTGACAAGACGTGGATGCAACGCCGCTCCGCATTGGGTTTCTGGGATGTCGTTACACACACACCGTCCGTTCTCGGACACATGTTTATAGGACTCTTTCCCTCCATTTCTAGTCAGGAATCCGTCCCTGCCGTTTGACAGTTTTAGTAAAGTACACCCTATATAATGAGGTACACTCTATGCCGTTTCTTTCGTGCCTCTCTCCCCCTCTCTCTCTTTCTTTACTTCACTTTCATTATTCGTCTTTATTTAACATGTACCATTGCACATGTATCTTTGTTGCATTTAAAACAGCCTGTAAATTTATATTACATTAGAATTTTGTTCGTGTAAGGACCAACAAACCCTAAAGTTTTTTGAAGTAAAAGAGGGTCCATAGTAATTTGTAGTATTCTTCATTAATTGAGCAACTGCCCGATTTCGACGTTTACGTAACTTCCAAACACCTAAAAGAAAACATACCAACGCGGAATACATTGCAACAACAGTACATAATTCGTTAAAAACTGTAAGATGAAATAACAAAGGCGTTACAAACATGGCACAAGCCTTTACCTCTACCTACATTTGGATAAACATCACATGATGTCTCAAGTTAGACGTGGCATATAATTCAAATTACTACTCCACACCTGAGACCACTTTTGCATACTCCATATATACAACAACATGTGTGGATGAAATCATGTCATTACACTTGAATGATCACACGACAATATGCGTGAACTGCAGCTATTCCAGACGCTGACTGACAATTAAAACCGGCTATTACTCAGTTTTGCAAGACATACTTCACACATAACATTATAATGGTTCAAACGTAGATTTGTTTATCAATGTGTAAGTAGACAAATTTATTTTCCTTTGCAAATATTTTGATTAATCTTCACTGAGAATAGGAACAGCGCACCTTGTACATTACGATAGTATGCTATTTGTATACTGACAGAATGATTTGACATGATGGGAAGAGTATAATATAAAGGGACATATTAGCCCAAATATGATAGAATTTTCGTTTCTTCGTTTACTATGTATTACATATTATAATTTATTTATATAGCTACAGACGTTTGTATATCTTAGTTGAGTCATCGCTTTTCTGTTTTGGATTGTAAGATACGTTGACCCCTTCCGGCACTCTGACATGCAGTAGTCGATAGTTCGCTATGTTGGATATGAAGTATGTGAAATATGGCCTCAGATGTGTAACAGTAATTTGAATTATGTGCCACGTATAAAACACATGATGTGTTGTTTATCCGCATGTAAATAGAGGTAAAGGCTTATGCCATATTTATAACACGATTGTTATTAAGTCTTATAGTTGTTTACAAATTATGTGCTGATGTTGCAATGTGTTCCACATTGATATGCTTTATTTTAGTTGGTTAAAAATGACAAAACATTCGCAACTGGCCGACTACACAATTAATAAAGAATATTATAGCCTGCTACAGATCATGTTTTACTGTAATATATCGTATTCAGTTTATGAAATGGTTTAGTCTGTTTCTGGTTTGTAATCGTATTTCATGTAAAGACTGCAAAAGATGTCTATAAAGTTTTTCCCTCTGCATAATGTGATTTGCTGCTTAATTAGTAGAAGACCAGATCGAGCCTGCATCATTCTTCTTACATACAGTAGAAGAGGAATGGACAAAGGGAATTTTCATCTCTTACCACAGTTTTGTTTATGGAACACTGTGAAAATTATAAGATCCCTATTGGATTTCGTGTTTATTATTATTTTATTGTCATACTATATTCCGTTTCATTTCTTTCAGTATGATATTGGGTACGCATTTTTGGCAATGTGTCCCTGATACACATGTCTAGAAAATAAGTAAACCAGTGAAAAATTAATTTAAAAGAATATAATACTGATATAATTTCAAAATGTCTGAAACATGACCAGCGTGATAGATTTAGAGAATATAGTTATTATTATTGTACGATGTTTAAGAAAGTAGTGAATATGGTTGAGCAGTATCTTGTAGAAGAGATCTTGCTCTGGGGAGAGATGGTTCGAGGAGGTAAAGTGGAAATGCAAATTCAAAGGGCGAGAAAATGCTATTAAAAGTGCTCAAACGGGTTGTAAGATGTACCGACACACACATTATGGATGTAGAAGCAAGTATTCGACAATGAGGAAATAATGGCCTTTATGACGACAGGGAGTGTTTGGCTTTATGGGGTATGTTGCTATATATTGGGCACTTTTGACATCGATGTATGTACTTTATGGGTTATAGTCTTCACAGTGGCGTTTATTAGAACGCTCTCTTCCAAGTTAAACATAACTTGAGGAATATATTTTATTTACAATATCAAATATTACTTTTTAGGTAGTTGGAGCTCCGCATTGGCGTTCACGTTAGACTTCACATGCCTATGGTACAAGAAACATAGCAGAATAGAATTCATAACTACATCTCCATTTGAACACTTTTTTTCTCTTGATGGCAGCTAGAGAGATACATTGTACCTCAAAACTGTTGTGCGATCGGCAGGGCTTTCATACCTTCGACAAAAAGAACAATTCCTACCTGCTACCGGAGTTTTCTAATGCAAACAAAATTGCTTTATTGTAATGCAAGAGATTTGGCCGTCGCCAGTGAATTATATTTTTATCGGCTGACCACAAATGTAGAGATGAGATTACTTCCTCATCAGAATTTTAATTAGAATTTTATAACAATCTGTTGTACTGGGAAAAATTCGTACACTTTTATATCTATGTGGTTGCACACGAAATGTTAATTTTACGTGTTATTATCATTAAAACGAGTGCGAATTAGTGTTTCATTATATCACTGCTAGTATTTTATCTCTCCCTGAGGAGGTACTTATGATTCTCTGTACACGATTTGGACAGAATAATATCAACATTAACCCAATATGAAGCCAACATTTGGCAGTGAAAATTCTGGAATCTTCAAATGTGATCAACGTTTTTCCTGATCTAAGGCCATAAGAAAGTTTGAATGTAGCTCTAAAAGCCATTATTTCTCGTTTTCAAGAGAGAATCGAAGAGTACGCAACCTGTACACTTTTAAATATGTGCTGCTTCCTAGTCTCATATATGCTGCAAAATATGAATATAAATTTCTTTGAAACTTCCTGGCAGATTAAAACTGTGTGCCCGACCGAGACTCGAACTCGGGACCCTTGCCTTTCACGGGCAAGTGCTCTACCAACTGAACTACTGAAGCACGACTCACGCCCGGTACTCACAGCTTTACTTCTGCCAGTAACTTGTCTCCTACCTTCCAAATTTCTTTTACTGTAAATCAAATAAATGAAGATGTCAGCGTTAATCGGTGAGCTATAACACTTTACAACATTTTATTCAGAAGAAATAACACTGCAAGTTCAGTTTTGTTGGAACGTCATATTTAAAAAAAGTCTCTATGCTTTTGTGAATGAATAACATATTCTTTAGACCATTACAGAGACCTGTATGTGTGCAATTTTCAGTTTAGTTTATTTAACTGTTTAACGTCTTTCTTACTGTACGTTTATCAGAGTGTCACATTCACGATCTATGAAGTTGCTCACATTTTATTGTGTGAACTATATATACTACCACACAATGTCACTTTATTCAATTATGTTTAAGTCAATGTTTTTCACATACCTTAAGCCAACGTATCTGATCGTGGACATGCCATTATTCAGGTAATGTATGGTTTAGTTGTGTACATAGGCAACTATTATTGATAAGATTTCTGAATTGGCACTTACGTAGTGTATGGCTTTAGTGCTTGCGAAACAGTAACTATATGGCGTAATGCAACTTTGGTTTTGTACAAGTCCTCATGTTCGCAAACATAGTTGTGATCACCACTAGGTAGACTTAGTTCCACTTATGAGATTACTTTTCATAGTAAACATGAGACATACCATATTTTAAATTATTCTTTGCTATATTACGCAAGAATCTGATATGGACCTTGTCGTTCATAACAGTTCATAACTTTGGACTTTTTTGAAGCGCATGTAGACTTAACTGTTTAACTTCCGATTTATGTGAGTTGTACACTACACTTGGAGGTTACATAACAAACAGACATGTTCCGAAGAGGCCTAGAAGGCCCAACGGTACCAACGGTAGCGACCAGCCGCAGTTTCATCCTCAGATCTCAGGCGTCACCGGATGCGGATACGGAGGGGAATGTGGTCAGCACACCGCACTCCTGCAGTTGTCAGTTTTAGTGACCGAATGATGTTACGCGTTATTGTGAGAAAACACATTATCAGGAATTATCATTGGTTAAATAGACAACTAAGTGGAAATTTTTGGTCTGTTCTCGTTTATTCCTCTGTCTCACTCAAATTATAATGGATCATATTAGTTTTTCTTTCATCGTTCTTTTACTTTTGAACATGTGAGCTATATATATGCAAAGCCAAAAGAAAATTAAACAGTTGTTTTGTGTCATAATGTTTTGATACAAAAAAGAGAAGAGATACGCTCTTCAATTGATTAATTTCTGTATCTTCTACTGTTTTTTTCTATAAGTGCTAGCGGGCGGACGTATGACGAAGTCCGGCCTACCAGTATTGTTTAAAAATGTGTATTTCATATATTAAAAGGTGCTATAAAAGAGTTGTTAGGAAGGTAAAGTTTTGTTCATATATTCACGTCGACCACACCTGTCTGTTCGTCATTTCGCCTCCGCCGAGAGTCCTGCATCAGAGGTTCGGAGCAACAAGAGGAATTTGTGCGAGCAGCTGAGGAGCAATCCTGCATCAGCATTGTTATATTCAGGACTAATAGAATGTAATTAATGTGAAGTACGTAACTTAAATGATGAATACTGATTTTAAATGAATTGACATTGAAGGTCTGTTGATATTAATATCACTTAAAGTTCACCCAGGATATCTGTACCTTCCAATGTCTTTCAATTATTCTTTCCAATTATTTTTTTAAAATTATTCAAGCAGCAATTATTAATCAGTTTCTATTATTTATCCGCTCACCTGTTGTGCCTCTATTCAAAATATATGCTTCTCCTTACACTTTACTACTTCATCAGGTGCAACTTAAAGTGCATATGAACGAATAAAACCCAACTAATATCAGTCTTGAGTGGGTACTTAACAAATATCTTGGGATGGCATGACAGGGCGCGACGACAGACTTCGTTGTATATTTTCAGAATTAACGCCGTTCCTTTCTTCACTGTTATACAGACGCTTAACTAGGATTATTTGTAAGCCTGAAACTGCTCCTGAAATTAGAGTTGGCTGTTCATCAGAGTTATTCGTTTCGTTTAACTCAGAGAGTACTCTATGGACTTTTCTCGATTTTTACCCTCACCAGCTATAATCACTGGATAATATTAGAATATCGCGATTGCAATGGGCAGAGGAAATACTTTTTCTCATCTACGTTGCTTTTCTTCCCCAAATACTACGGATTTGCTACGTGAGTGGTTGCATTACCACCATGAATGAAGAAAATCCCCTTCTGACAAGAGTACCTGTATCACTAAGTGTAAATGACCAACTGAAGTAGTTTTAATTTCTTGTTTCAGTATGATCATAGATACAGTTATGCAGCATTACAAACCTATCAGGTAGCCCACATTACCTTTTTAATTTAATTTATTTATTTATATATTTATTTCACATACCCACTTTATGGCCTTCAGGCATTCGTGTTGCCAGGCTTCCTCAGTGAGCAAACATTACAATTTGTATGATACTAGAAAAATGTATAATAATAATAATAAAATAATAATAATAATAGTAATAACATACACGATAAGCTGAGATTTTGTCCGACATAGTGCAGGGACTGGAGGTGGAATGGATTCAACACATCGTTGGATGCACTGAGCCATGTTGCCTCCATAGAAGTAATTGCGAAAGTGTTGCTGGTGCAGAATGTTGTGCACAAACTGACCTCTCCGTTATATCCCATAAATGTTCGATGGGATTAATGTCAGGCGACCTGGATGACCAAACCATTTACTCGAACTGTCCAGGACGTTCTCCAAATCAGTCATGAACAACTGTGGCTCCGTGACATTGCACCATTCATTGACTAAAAGAAATCAGTGAATGACAGAAAATGATTCCAAGTAACTGAACATAACCATTTCCTTTCAATGACTGATTCAGCTGGACTACAGGATGCACTCCATTACACGTAAACAAAACCCACACCTTTATGGAGCCACCACCAACTTGCAGACTGCCTTGCTGATGACATGGCTTCTTGGGATCTGCGCCATATACCATCCTCTCTAATCAATTGAAATCGGGACTCATCTGACCAGGCCACAATTTTCCAGTCGTCTAGGGTACAACCGATATGGTGACGAGCCCAGGAGAAGCGCTGTTGGCAATGTCGTGCTGTTAGTAAAGGCACTCGTGTCGGCCGTCTCCTGCCATAGCCTATTGACGCCAAGTTTCGCAGCACTATCCTAACCGATAAGTTCATCGTACGTGCCACATTGATTCCTGCGGTTATTTAATGACTTATTGCTTGTGTGTTACCACTATTAATTTTATGCAAACGCCACTGTTCTCGGTCGTTAAGTGGAAGTCGTTGGCCACTGGTTGCTCATGCTGAGAGGTAATGCCCGAAATTTTGTAATCCTGGCGTACTGTGGACCCTGTGGATCTCAGAATACTGAAACTCCTAACGATTTCCCAAATGCGTCTAGTTCCAACTACCAGCCCACGTTCAAAACCAGTTAATTCATGTTGTACGGCCATAATCACACTGGAAACCTTTAAAAATGAATCACAGGAGTACAAATAATAGCTCCTCCAATGCACCGCCCTTTTATATTCTGTGTGCGCAATGCTGCCGCCATCTACATAGGTACATATCTCTACCTATGACTTTTGTCTCCTCAGTGACAATGTGTAGAGTTTAAGAAATGTTAGTCTTATTAACATGCAACAGAAACATATGCATCATGGTTTCATGAGTTCTCTCTATAAGCTTTCTATACTGTCTTCCTGAACAAAAAGATACTTAGAAAGGACAAGAGCAGATGATAACGCACTTCATCGTGTTACTGAGTTCTACGTTCTTTGCTCTACCGAAGAATCCTATTGAGATCGATACCGTGTTCCTTAGATGCATGCTAAGCACAGCATTACTATAAATAGTACTGTTACCTAAAGTTACTAGCCCCCTGTCTTAAAAATATTTTTGTATGTGGTGTCTTCCTCTCCTTTACAATAGGGTAATATTAGTTTTTCTTCTACTGTTGCAGTTAGTGGAACAAGCTGTTTGTACTATCGTTACACTAGATACGTGAAGGAAGTGTACAGCTGTTTTCACTCGTGTATCAACAAATAAATTTTCAAATTCGTTTTGTGAAGGAACTGGAACGTAATACACTGTAATGAATTAACACTGCTTCAGAATGCTCTCAGCTCCAGGCAAAACAAATTAGGCAATATACTGTAAGGTGGCGTGGTCTCCTGACCTTATTTCTTACATATTCCTACCTCACCAACGTATTCTGCGTATCAAGACGTTTCATTCGATAGGGCAGAGTCAATTTTACATATTTCCATTTAATCGATATGCAAATCTAATAAATAAATCGCAAGTGCACACCAAGATTAAAAAGTCGAGGCTGGCGTACACAAACATTCAAGACACGACAGACACAGGAGTTTTTCTTTCTGTGGAGGCAACTAGCCTGCTGGAAAGTCCGTAGGAGGGTGGGTTAGCATGCAACTGCGCCGGCCGGCCGACGACCCATGGACCAAAACAGTTTTTGCCAGAGAAAAGGGATAATGTGCTGCGTGTTCACCTTAAAAGCAGAACCTGCTGTATTGTATGGGAGAGTCCCAGCATACGTATTTTTTTGGCGGACCTAGTGCGCAGTTTCTGAGTTCTTACAAGTGGACAGTAAATGCCTAATGCAGATGCTACATATTTCTGTATTGGTCAGCTTAGCCATTCTCCCGTTTGTAAGAGTAATGCTGGCTGATTGTTGGACTATTTCTGACGCAATGAGCCGGAGGAGTGAGGGAAAGAAAGTGGATGATATACCCTTTCACTTTTTGCGTGGAGGGAAGTCGTTCCCGTGACGCTCTTGTAGCGGGAACACGTAGCGGTAGCTGGTGCACTCGTGCGTGTACGCAGAGAGCGAGGAACAAAGTCTCTACTCAGTACTGCTCTGAGAGAGCACCTCAGTCGCTAGCGAATCGGAGTGATTCTGTATATTGAGAGTTCGATTAGCGGAGGTCAATTCAGATAGAAAGAGATAGTTTGTTATTTTTCAGCAGCGAAGGATGCAAATCGCAGGCAGCTGTCGTCGCAGCTCACAGTATTGTGTGCTACAGTGTAGGCGAGCCTCATCTTTCCTCCATTAGAAATAACATACTTCATTTACGTCACTCCATTACATTTCTTACATGACAGCCTCGACCGTACCTCGATAAATTCAGTCGGATAATTATTCAAGTTGAGTAGGCGCGGCTCTCAGCCATTCTGTCGAGTAAATAACATTCTTAAAGAAAAGGGATAAAAGAGCTTTCCCACACTTTGTATATAAATGTCATTAACAGAATTCCTATCCAAAAGAGGTAACCTCCTATTCCGAAAAGAACCCAGAAATTTGTGTATCAGTTTATAAATAAAAGTTTTACTTGATATTCTTAAATTTTGCAATAAATAATATTTTCCATCCGTAATGTTTTTCTTACACTAACTCGCAATACTCCAGTGCCCAAGTATCCCACTAGTTACGTAGGAAAATAGAATATTTTGTGTCTTTTCCTTACAGTGGACGACTCCAAAGGATTTTCAGGATTTTCTTTTTGGTACACTAGGAGCATCTATCTGACTTCTGTAGCAATGTGGGGTGGAAGTTGCTTCTTGCAGGAACCAAAGGGTACTTGTCAGATCAATCCGTTGTGCCACTCGTCTACATAACACCCACACACTGAGAATACAGGCGATGCTAGTGACTCAGAAGACAAGAACTGGATAGATCAATACCGTCATTTTGTATAGACGCTGTATATTGCGTTTTCGTGAATATTTTGATCGCTTATAACTCACCAGAGATAATATTTATGACGTTGAAATGCTTGTTATCGCGTCGCTCATTGTTCAGTGTACTTACTTCTATTTTGCTTCTCCGCTTTATAACATGCACATGTAGTAATTGCTGCATGTACACAACTGGCCATTAAAATTGCTACAGCACGAAGATGATGTGCTACAGACGCGAAATCTAACCGACAGGAAGAAGATGCTGTGATATGCAAATGATTAGCTTTTCAGAGCATTCACACAAGGTTGGCGCCGGTTTCGACACCTACAACGTGCTGACATGAGGAAGGTTTCCAACCGATTTCTCATACACAAACAACAGTTGACCGGCGTTGCCTGGGGATACGCTTTTGTGATGCCTTGTGTAAGGAGGCGAAATGCGTACCATCACGTTTCCGACTTTGAAAAGGTCGGATTGTAGCCTATCGCGATTGCGATTTATTGTATCGCGACATTGCTGCTCGCATTGGTCGAGATCCAATGACTGTTATCAGAATAGGAATCGGTGGGTTCAGGAGGGTAATACGGAACGCCGTGCTGGATCCCAACGGCCTCGTATCTCTAGCAGTCGAGATGTGAGGCATCTTATCCGTATGGCTGTAACGGATCGTGCAGCCACCTCTCGATCTCTGACTCAACAGATGGGGACGTTTGCAAGACAACAACCATCTGCATGAAGAGTTCGATAACGTTTGCAGCAACTTGGACTATCAGCTCGGAGACCATGGCTGCTGTTACCCCTGACGCTGCATCACAGACAGGAGCACCTGCGATGGTGTACCCAACGACGAACCTGGATGCACGAATGGCAAAACGTCATTTTTTCGGTTGTATCCAGGTTCTGTATACAGCATCATGATGGTCGCGTACGTGTTTGGCGACATCGCGGTGAACGCATATGGAATCGTGTATTCGTCATCGCCATATTGGCGTATCACTCGGCGTGATGGTATGGGGTGCCATTGGTTACACGTCTCGGTCACCTCTTGTTCGCATTGATGGCACTTTGAACAGTGGACGTTACATTTCAGATGTATTACGACCCGTGGCATTACCCTTCATTCGATCCCTACGGAACCCTACATTTCGGCAGGATAATGCACGACCGCATGTTGCAGGTCCTGTACGGGCCTTTCTGCATACAGAAAATGTTCGACTGCTGCCTTGGCCAGCACACTTTCCAGATCTCTCACCAACGGCTGGTGAATGGTGGCCGAGCAACTGGTTCGTCTCAATACGCCAGTCACTACTCTTGATGAACTGTGGTATCTTGTTGAAACTGCATGGGCAGCTGTACCTGTACACGCCATCCAAGCTCTGTTTAACTCAATGCCCAGGCGTGTCAAGGCCGTTATTACGGCCAAAGATGGTTGTTCTGGGTACTAATTTCTCAGGATCCATGCACCCAAATTGCGTGAAAATGTAATCACATGTCAGGTCTAGTATATTTGTCTATTGAATACCCATTTATCATCTGCATTTCTTCTTGGTGTAGCAATTTTAATAGCCAGTAGTGTATATGTTTCATCGAGTTTTTTCATTGTTTATACTAAGTCAGGGTCCACTATTAAATGACAGTTTAACTTACTAAGTCTAATGTTTCACATTTTGCTTTTAACTTCCCTATCATTACCAAGCGTTCAAGTGTATTTATTCTGCGCTGCATTGTGTCGGAATCTGACATATTTGTGTAACAGATACAGTTTCCCATCCTCCCTAAATTAAGCGATGAATTCGCAGTGAAGTAAAGGCATTATATAAAATGGCTATTAAGTATAAAAAGTAATTTTTTTTCTCAGCTACTGCTCTTTAAATTTTCTTACCACAGATGGGAAACAATTATGTATATTTACGCAGCTGTGCAAAAAGCACTACGGCTTTAGACAGATGCTAAGAGGTTTCTTGTAAGAAAATTAATTATGCAAGCAACAACTTAAAGGTGGATCTTTCGCCGTGACTCATGAATATCCTGTGGCCACTTTAGAGCTGCTGCTTTAAACTCAGACGTTCAAAATATGAAGGAGAGTATCTTTTTAAACGACAAAACTTCCAACAGTCTACTCACTGCCTTTGGCTTTCTTGAGAATTAATTTAGAAATCGCTGTTCTAATGAACAGCACGAGCTAATTCTGAGCTATTGATTAATGTTATATGGAATGATTAAAATACTCGTGTACCGTTTTAAGCATGGTGCTATTCGGTAATATTTAAGCATGAAACGCCTCTTATCTTCAAAAGTTTTTGAAAAATTTATCCAGCTTAAGAAAGACTTTTCTTTATTATTGTATTAGCACTATTCTTATTTTTGCTGTTATTATTATTATGGTATTGCGTCCTGTAGTGCTTGAAGAATCGAATGCAAATATAGTGATATTTTGTGTTGGTACAGAGATATGAAACATTTAGAGATACTAAAGAAACATACATATTATATAGCTAAGCATAAGTATGCTTTTTAATTCATTCAACTGTGTGCAGGGGCACAACCACCCTCCCACCAAACCCACCCACCCACCCACCCACCCACACACACCCACACAAACGGAGACAGAGAGACTTACATACATACATACACACATACGTACGTACAAATGTACAGACTAAAACATTATCTCTCTTATTTTAACAAGAGAAGAATTTTTCTTTTCGCATCCATTGAAAAGCCTTTTTTTTTTTTTTTACATGTGACCTGAAGTATGACGCACGTTATTGATTGTACCGAAATCTTTCGCTAAGGTAGGATATGACAAATAAAACATCAGTCAGATTCCCGAACATCATGTATTTACGGCAATGGACACGAAAGTGCTATGTACTACCTGTGCAGGAAGTTCCATTCAACGTATTTCCTGCCTGTTCCCAGGAAGTTTCACTGTGACGGTTAACAATGACGCTCAACTTCCGACATGGCATAAAAACTAATTAACCCGCTCCAAGATATCACATCTTCTTTACCGAATCTGCAAGTAAACAACTTAAGGAGACTTTAACCTATGATATGAGGCGCCTGCATAATTCCTCGATGTCCTGAGCAGTTTATGATGGATTATGGTCAACTTAGCTACAAGGTCCACTTATTTTTCTGTTTCTTTCGTCTATGTTACTCTTACAAAGTAGAAAATTTGGAGACTTGATAGTGGTTCATTCAGTCGAAGGTAAGTTCTTAAATACAATGAAGTAAAAGTCTCGTATTGCCCAGAATCTATATTGGTAAAAGAGTGAAGGTAAGGGGAGCATCAAGAAAAACTTGTGTCTGAGAGGTCACCGTGGCTAACTGTGAAGATAAGGACGTGGGACCGATCTCCGGTACTACCACAGATTTTCCATAATGGGACGATTGCAACGAAGTCAGTGGATGGGCTACTTAAATAAGTAGCGGTTCAAAGCTACCGGAAAAGGTTGGGAAAGCGGTGTGCTGACCATATGCTCCTCCAATGACGCCGACGACAAACGAATGCATGTGGATGGTCAGCCACGCGTATTTCTCAGTTCCCGATTGCAGAGTACGTTTTTCTGTCTTGTTTTTACTGTTCAGTTATAAACGTAGGAGACAAAGTCTGGATTATCTAGAAATGAATGTAACTGCATGTATTCGACGCAACCAATCTGATGTATTGCTGAGGGTACTTAGTGTGTCACTGTGAAATTCCATGAGCATAAATACTATTAAGTGGTTGGTGACATGGCGACAAAAAAAAATCGCTTTGGAAACAAACACAACGATCATTTCAAGTCCTGAGACGAAAGAAAAAGCTGGTGGTTTGGAGTAGCTCTTGGGTTCCTTAAGGCGGAGACGGATGCAAATGCATTAAAAAAAAATCGATTTTTAGATTTTTGAGTATTAGAAATGCCCACTAGTTCTACGTAAAACAGTTTTTGTTTCACATACATGTGACAATTTTCTCGTGAGTTACGAGGGTTTTCCTGACGATCTGTGCGATCTGGCTTTTAAATGGTTTCCTACCCTGTATCTGCTCATCGTTCCGATTGATTTTTTATTGTTTTGGAGCGCTATCGCTTGTAATTATTGAAGTTGCGAGTGAAGTACGGTAAGTGTTGATTTATATTTTCTCTGGTTTCACACGTTCCCATATAAGTGCCTCGAATAAAGACATTCTGGCCTAAAAATTTCCACAAATGAAAATCCTCTGCACTGTCTTTTCCCGAAAGACCCTAGCACTTGGTGCAAGTACAGGAGAAGTGCAACATATGACCACAACCATTCTTTGCCTGGAGCATTAATGAATGAAATTAAATCTATATTTAGAGACCTTTGTAAAGATAGGTTGTTGAAGGAACGTCTTCACGGGAAAACGCAACATTCAAGTCAATTTATCAGGTCTGTCATTTGTACCTCGTTACCGAAAACTATTTTTTCAGATCACAGTCCTCAAATTTGGTGTTTTCGATGCTATTTTATGCTTTAATGATGTGTTTAACAGGAAAAATTGATGTTTTGTATGTATTGGGTGTTAAATCTAGTGGAAATAGGGCAAAATATTTGGTGCAAATGGATGAAGAGAATATCCGTAAAGAAGACATTGCTAATTTAAAATGCACAAAAGAAGCTAGACAGAAAAGAAGAGGGAAAATGTGAAGGAAAGGTCAGGATTATTCAGATGATGCTCAGTGTGGTGCATGGATATATTAGTAGTAAATAATTCTCATCAGTAACTATACTAAAATAGAAGCCGATTTTGCTCGAAACAACATTTTTTGACTTTCAGGGTGAGATTGTACTCAGGACGGTGATAAGTTATGACAATTAAATTGAGAACCACTAACCCAACAGAAACAATTTTATAATAAGTAATATATCAAAAAGCGAAATTCTTTTACTGAAGGAATAAAAAAAACTCCACAAGAGCTATTTTCTTCATTTTGATTTTAAATGCAGGTGTATACGTTACATACATTTAGAAAAAAATTTCACTGTTTTAGTCCTTACCGTTTTTTTAAAAAATGTGTAGCTCTTCAACGGGTGAAATAGCATTGTCAGGAAAGGATAAAAATTGCCTTCCGTCTCCCCTTAATGCTTGACGAGTGGTGAGGGTGGCTCATGCCCTTGTTCTCCTCAGTACGATGCAGTACCCAGTGAAGGCAACACGGGCTGTAGCTGTTCTTAAGGCAGCGAAGTACAAATCTCACAGAGACTTAACAACTTTATTTAAGTTCAGACGCTGCCCAGGCTTCATTCAAACATTTTTTGGGCACACTTTCGGTAAGAAGCTTTTGAAGCGTCGTTCGTATACTTTAGGGGATCTCAATGTGACCAATGTGCACCAAGCCTCTGTGCTTAATATCCATTACAGGCTTGTTTTTCACATTAACACTGACCACAGGGCCTTCAATTATTCTTTTCAAAATGTAACAATAATTCTTCCACACACGCCACTCAAATTCCTCACCGGATGATGATTCATTCAATTATCTGTACCGTAGTGGGCTGCGATATCAAAAGGAATTACAGCTTCACATGTTCTCAGCAGGAAATCAAACATGTGCCAACCATCAACACAGTTGCAGCACCTCGGCTGTATTCAGAGTACGGTCGCAGGTTTGAATCCTACCTCGGGCATGGATGTGTGTGATGTCCTTAGGTTAGTTAGGTTTAATTAGTTCTAAGTTGTAGGCGACTGATGACCTCAGACGTTGTCGCATAGTGCTCAGAGCCATTTGAGCCATATACAGAGTACAAATGGTAAATACATCGCTCATTTCGTCTTCATTTACTGCTTCCTGGCCAAGTACGCTCAATGTGCATCCACACTGTGGTCCTTGAAAGCGTACAATGTTGTAATTGCCGTCATAGAAGTATAGGGCAGAAGGATGCCACTTACGTGTCCCCCGTTCAAGTTCTCCGCCCCCCACCCCCTTCAAGTCGACAAGGCAGTGTTGTGAAAAGTGCTGGCTATTCAGTCGTCGCTCTCCACACTTCCTTATGTTTGATGTTTGTTTTTGGTCTGATATGTGACTTCGTTCTGATTCACATTTAGTTATGAGTAATGCTACCTAACTATAGTATTCATCTCTATATACACTCCTGGAAATTGAAATAAGAACACCGTGAATTCATTGTCCCAGGAAGGGGAAACTTTATTGACACATTCCTGGGGTCAGATACATCACATGATCACACTGACAGAACCACAGACACATAGACACAGGCAACAGAGCATGCACAATGTCGGCACTATTACAGTGTATATCCACCTTTCGCAGCAATGCAGGCTGCTATTCTCCCATGGAGACGATCGTAGAGATGCTGGATGTAGTCCTGTGGAACGTCTTGCCATGCCATTTCCACCTGGCGCCTCAGTTGGACCAGCGTTCGTGCTGGACGTGCAGACCGCGTGAGACGACGCTTCATCCAGTCCCAAACATGCTCAATGGGGGACAGATCCGGAGATCTTGCTGGCCAGGGTAGTTGACTTACACCTTCTAGAGCACGTTGGGTGACACGGGATACATGCGGACGTGCATTGTCCTGCTGGAACAGCAAGTTCCCTTGCCGGTCTAGGAATGGTAGAACGATGGGTTCGATGACGGTTTGGATGTACCGTGCACTATTCAGTGTCCCCTCGACGATCACCAGTGGTGTACGGCCAGTGTAGGAGATCGCTCCCCACACCATGATGCCGGGTGTTGGCCCTGTGTGCCTCGGTCTTATGCAGTCCTGATTGTGGCGCTCACCTGCACGGCGCCAAACACGCATACGACCATCATTGGCACCAAGGCAGAAGCGACTCTCATCGCTGAAGACGACACGTCTCCATTCGTCCCTCCATTCACGCCTGTCGCGACACCACTGTAGGCGGGCTGCACGATGTTGGGGCGTGAGCGGAAGACGGCCTAACGGTGTGCGGGACCGTAGCCCAGCTTCTAAGGAGACGGTTGCGAATGGTCCTCGCCGATACCCCAGGAGCAACAGTGTCCCTAATTTGCTGGGAAGTGG
The DNA here is from genome assembly GCF_023864345.2 of Schistocerca serialis cubense. Lineage (NCBI taxonomy): Eukaryota > Metazoa > Arthropoda > Insecta > Orthoptera > Acrididae > Schistocerca > Schistocerca serialis. The sequence goes on along the minus strand of NC_064645.1, from coordinate 545,194,135 downwards.
CGGTGCGGTCCCCTACGGCACTGCGTATGATCCTACGGTCTTGGCGTGCATCCGTGCGTCGCTGCGGTCGGGTCCCTGGTCGACGGGCACGTGCACCTTCCGCCGACCACTGGCGACAACATCGATGTACTGTGGAGACCTCACGCCCCACGTGTTGAGCAATTCGGCGGTACGTCCACCCGGCCTCCCGCATGCCCACTATACGCCCTCGCTCAAAGTCCGTCAACTGCACATACGGTTCACGTCCACGCTGTCGCGGCATGCTACCAGTGTTAAAGACTGCGATGGAGCTCCGTATGCCACGGCAAACTGGCTGACACTGACGGCGGCGGTGCACAAATGCTGCGCAGCTAGCGCCATTCGACGGGCAACACCGCGGTTCCTAGTGTGTCCGCTGTGATTGCGTGTGATCATTGCTTGTACAGCCCTCTCGCAGTGTCCGGAGCAAGTATGGTGGGTCTGACACACCGGTGTCAATGTGTTCTTTTTTCCATTTCCAGGAGTGTATATGGAAGTTAAAGACCTGACTGACCATACCGCTAAGGATAGGAAATGGAAATTTGTAGAGGTATGGATTTTATACTGCAGACGTCGTTTAAGAAGAGATTTTTCGTAATTCCATCTCTAAGGGGGTAAAATCGGGGATGATGGATATTTTTGAAGTAACCTGGCTGTTAAGGGAATTTTTAAGCTAGTGCTACAGAACTCGTGTTTGATTTATCGCTTAGAGGTAAAGAAATACGTGTTTCAGCATTTTTGGAAATTTAACATTAAGGGTGTGAAATAACGATTGGAAGCTGTTTTTTTTTAATTATCGTTATTAAAGAACTACTAAAGTACTTGTAAAGCTACATCTATGAGCACTGGTACTTGACTTCTCGGTTAAAAAGAAAAATACGTGTTTCAGTGTTTTTGGAACTGGACCCCTAAGGGAGTGAAAAAATGGATGAGATTTCTCACGAAAGTATTTTATTATGAAAACATTGCATCTATGAAAATTTAAATTTGGCTTCTCAGTTAGAAATTTAAAAAATGCCTCCCTCACTGTTTTCTGTAAATTCAAGTCCTAAGGGGGTGAAATAGTGTCAGACTGACTCACTGACTAATCATCGCCCAGCCCAAACCGCTAAGGACAGAATCTTGAAGTTTGGAAAGGTTGTGGATCTTAAACGGTAGGCATCGCTTAAGATGGGATTTTCCGAAATTCCACGCCTAAGGGGTAGAAATAGGCGATGGAAGGCTTTTTGAAAGTTTCTGAAAGTTCAACCTGTTGTGGAGTGCAAAAGGGGAGGAAAATTTTTAAGAAAATATTTCTTTACATTAAATAAAATTTAAATTAAAATTTATGAAGATTGGTACTTTACTTCTCGGTTAGATATAAAGAAGTATTTTTTAGGAGATGAAAGTTGCTATGCAAATATTTCTACAAGAACTCAAAAGGCACGATTAACAAAAAGTTTGGACTCCAACAACTAGAATCGCTCTTTGGTCAGATGTATCTTCATTGGCGTGAAAAGCTTAGAAGGTATTGGAATTTGCGAACAACATAAAAATTCGATTAAATAAAAGCAAAAAGGGTATCTGCGGGTCATACAGTCTACGCGAGGGAAGGAGCGGGCGCAAAGCTAGTGTAAGTACTCTAAATGGCATTCCAAAACGTCCTCCTTTTTAAGTCTAGGAAATATGACGATGGACGCCTGTTTCTTATGGAGCGAAGGGAAACTGTCACATGGAGAGCAACATTTTTGGGCTATGTATTTATTGCGTACGGAGGATAATAGGACTGTGATTCACCCGGACAAAACTTGGGTCTCGTAAACCATTTGAACAAACGTATTTGACACGCCTCCGATGGAAATAATGGCCTCAAAATATCTCGAGGCACTTTTGCACAGCGAAAATCGTTGTTATGTGTAATGACTGAAATAATGAAGAGTTTGGTCTGTAATAACTACAAATATACTGAAGAACCAAAGAAACTGTTACACTTGCCTAATATCGTGTAGAGCCCCCGCGATCAGAAGTACCGCAACACCAACACGGCGTGGATGGACTCGACAAACGTCTGAAGTACTGCTAGAAGAAACTAACATCCCTCATGAATCCTGCATGGCTGTCCATAAATCCGTAAGAGTACGAGTGGGTGCAGATCTATTCTGAACAGCACGTTGCAAGGCATGCCAGACATGTTCATGTATGGGGAGTTTGGTGGCCAGCAGAAGTATTTAAACTCACAAAAGTGTTCCTGAGTCCACTCTGTAGCAATTGTGGACATGCGGGGGGTCACTTTGTCCTGCTGGAATTGTTGAAGTCCGTCGGAATGCACAATGGACTTGAATGGATGCGGGTTGTCAGGCAGGATGCTTACGTACATGTCACCTATCAGAATCGTATCTAGACGTACCGTGGGTGCCGTATCACTCCAGCTGTACCGCCCCACACCATTACAGCGTCTCCGTCCCCTGCTGACGTGCAGAATCCATGGATTAATGACATCGTCTCCATACCCGTAAACGTCCATCCACTCGATACAGTTTTAAACGAGACTCGTCCGACCAGTAACATGTTTTCATCAACAGTTCAGTGTCGGTGTTGGCGGGCCCAGACGAGGAGTAAGGCTTTGTGTCATGCAGTCATCAAGGGTACACGAGCGGGCCTTCGGCTCTGAAAGCCCATATCGATGATTCTTCGTTGAATGGTTCACACGATGATACTTGTTGATAGCCGAACACTGAAATTTGCAGCAGTTATCGAAAGTGCTGCACTTCTGCCGCGGCGATATAGAAGATTGGAAATATACCGGACTCCTGATATTTACGGCACACTCGTGAAATGGTCGTACGTGAAAACCTTACTTCATCACCATCTCGCAGATGCTGTGTCCCGTCGCTCGTGCACCGATTCGCTTAAATCTTGATAACCAGCCATTCTAGCAGCAGTAACCGATCTAACAATTGTGCCAGATACTTGTTGTCTTATATACGCGTTGCTGACCGCAGCGCCGTATTCTGCCTGTTTACATATCGCTGTATTTGAAGACGCATGCCTACATAAGGTTCTTTGGCACGTCAGTGTAAAATCTCCGTAGGGTGTGTTCTTGGCCGCAATAAGGCGAACCGTCGCAACAAGAATCATTGCAGCATGCACCAAGTATCTCGCAAGTAAATCTTCTTAATAGGTGACACGATACAGTAATGATTCTCAGATGTTAAGAAAATTAATTTTATCATTTTTGTAACTGCTTTCTCGCTGAAAGTTTCTACGAGATCCAACAGAATGTAAATTCCTCAGGAACGACATTTTTCGCTGTACGGGTGAAACAGTTTCACTCCTCTTACACTATCACCCGTGTAAACTTTGAGAATGTTATAAGATTCACTTTGCGTTCTTATCCGTGTATCGTGTTTGCCCTCAACCGACGTGAGAAATGACCGACGAAACATCAGTGATGCAAGATAGCTGTGTGCCTACAAGATAATAAAGTTTGTTCTTAGCTTTTGCAGTGTCGTCATCTTTAAGTTGCATTGTGTTTTTCAGATTCGTTGATTCTGCAACAGTATCGTTGAGAAAATTGTCTCTGCTATTATTCAGTAAAATAAAAATGCCTTTTCACTGACAGACATTTGAATTTATTGGCTGACAGCCCTTCCGCCATCCAGCTTTTACGTCTCAACAAATTTTCTTTGTATTGCACAATCTAGTTACAAACCAAGTATACAACGTCTGATCTCAAAAACATTCATTTGAAAAGTATCTCTCACGTCAGAAATGTTTGTAGTCTTTGGAAAAAATTCAAAGTCAACTGGTTGTTTATATTATTAGCTTCAGGTACAGGTGTGTTTTGTACACATCAGTAATATAATATTGGTCCTTAAATATGCAAACATGTTTTTACAAATGCTATTGTAGGTATTACTGTACTTGTGGCGATTCTTTCAACACTGGCATTTTGTTACAAGCTCCTCTGACCTGTGGTGTGTTAGTGTTAATTAATTAATTTGACGCTATAAAATTACACGTGGAGTTTCGAATATGACAATGCTGTGAATCAGATGCGTTTTGAATAAGTTATTTACGACGTAATAAAAAGCGCACTGATGTAGAATAATCCTCAATCTACCAAGTTTGAATGGAAGTGCGAGTTTAACCGGATTCGGATGGGGTATAAACTTCAGCAAAGGTAAATAGTTTTCGATATACGAATTTTCCCAAATTTTCAGTCACTTAAAATAAAATTTTGGTAGTTTTAAAGGCAGTTTGCAAATATTGGTATATCAGAGACGAGATTCAGCGTCATTACGTTTCGCTATCGGCTCGTACAGTTTCATTAAACAGTTTCTATCATTGTGGAGACTCTGGTTTATCATTAAACGTCATTATATCAAAAGGATTGTTCTCTTTTTTACGTCAGTATGCACATGTCGTTTTTCATGCAATATTGAGAACATTATTATTCAAGTTACCAATGATAATCTGTACTTAATAGTGCAAACGTGTCAAGCGAACTTACTGATACCGTTTTTGACAAGTTTAGTTGTTGGGTTACCATGTTGGGTGTAAAGTTCAGAGACCAACATCATACAACTAATTTTACAAAGTTCGTACATTTTTCCAGTGCAAATATTTTATTATTTCTATTTCCAAAGCTGAAGTTAAAAAAAAAGAAAAGCAATTTTCAAAATTTCTTGTAAAGGTAGTTGCAGCTTTTTTGTACTGAGTCGAAACAGTTTCGTTCTGCGAAGAACTGCTTAAGTGTCACCTACATTAGTAATGAATGTTGTAGATATCGAATGGCTGCATTTCAGCTTATGGAGGTGCGGTATTTTTTCAATAAGTTCATGAGGACCTAAACTATGGTATGCTTCATACCATATTTCTTTTATGAATTATTTTCTTCTTCACGAGGAACTGGACAGTAGGAAGATAAAATATTCCAAACATTTTTTAAATGCCTTTGTTGTAAATTACGGAAGATATGTGGGACGGTATGCGAATATTCAGCAACATCATTCATCATTCATCCTTTTTTGACCTATCAACAACGTATGTCTAATGTTTGCTGTTACCCAAGATCCCTTATACTCTAATATTTCTCTCCCTTTCCACATTTCTGAGGGTATCTTTTAGTTACCGCAGGAAATTATATTGTCCAAGTTTTAGAGTGCTTTAGCTAATTTTTGAGCACTCCTCATTACAAGTCGTTATTGGCGTAACATATGGGAATCAGGTATTCCGACATCCAAGTATTAAAGCGCCGTTGAAGTGTTTCGATGACCGCAAGATTTCTCCCGTAACTCGGAATCCTTTGCCATTTATATCTCTGAAGCACATGTAATGCAAGACAATTTGGACGGTCTTTGTCGGTGCGCTCGTTTATCAACGCATTTTTCTCGCTCCGTCCGTCATTTCTAGATAGCTGAAGTTGTTAACTGAATTCTTTCTTGAATTCCACCGCAGCCTCCGACGCTCCTAATTTGCTGACCGAGTATACATGCCATTTTTTATGCTATTGTATTATCACAATGTGCGCTTTCTGCCTTAGCCTTCCTTCTGTACTCTTTTTGTAGACAAACGCGCGAGCTTTTTCTGTGTATCAATGGTCGGATTGGGTTTATTTGGGTATCACTGTACTTGCAACGGTAACATATACTCTAACTCGTAATGCATAGGATCTCCAAAATACATCTTGAGAGATGAGAGCATTTTTAATACGCGATGCATTAAAAAACTCGATATCGTTAGTGCAGGTGGTCTTACTGTATTGCTTGCTATCTTTAGTAGTCTTATAAGCAGCTCTCTGTATGAGGATATTTTACCAGAAGCAACAGACTTGATGTTAGTAACGATAAGGAAATCACGTGAAATCTAATCGAATTTATTTACACCACTGCTGCAAGCTTTATGTGACTGGCAGGTTTCTCGAAATTTCGTTGCACATGACTAGAACATTCCCTTCTGTGGAATCGAGGATTCGTACTGCAGTGTCATTACCTCCACAATGATTTAGAGGGTGATGTTCAAGTGCACCATGTAGACCTCTGTTTAACGATTTCCCAGATAATTCCAAAGGAATGAGGTGCTGATTGTTATTGACAGTAAACTGTCAGTTCTACGTAGTAGTAACATAACTGAGACGAAGATAATTCTAATAAAACATGTTCGATGCTGCTGTAATTTTTTGCATCATGATTCCTTTCTTGTTAGACGATTCTGTTCCATTAATATAATCTATTCAATTGGCAATGTATCACCTAAATAAATACAAAAGAAGCTCGGCATTGTTTCATATTATTAGTATCTACGTGGGAGTTGTTACAATCAGCACGATAATAAATTTGCAACATTGCCCCTGGGCTTGATTATGGGTTTTCTATTCAGCTCTTCAATTGATGCGACGTGAAAAGCAGTTCGTTGTATTCAGTGACTACCTGATCTTCGTTAATGATGTCTAGCTTGAACTCATGAAAGGCTACTGCAGAATTCCGCATCTAAATGAATCTGAGCATTCGATGCGCGTTCTCAAAGTAATTGTGGTAAGAAATAGAAGTAATTTTCGTCATACATTCTGTTAGAATCGTTGTTGGATACACACATTATAGTTTCATTCTTTATTATAAGAGACTATTCTGCATATTCTGGACATGATAAGTGCCGAAATACATGCACATATTTCCTTCTGAGAACAGCTTCCCGTTTCTGCGTCTTCAATACCGTGATATATGATATTTCCGTAAAATATCAATGCTAAGCTAGGGTTTTAAGGCAGCTGCATATCATGTGCCTATACTGAAACTGATATTCGATGTTAACGGATTCCTCTATAACACAAACGATGTTACTGCTATTGCGAAACTGTAGTTTACTCACACATCGTCAGTTACTTTGCCACCGAAATAGCAAAACACGTCTAGTATATTTAGCGTCCAGTTTTTAATGCCTGATTTATTTCGCCTACATTCCATTATACTCAGTTAAAGTCAGGTCTCTTTTTTTGGTGTTCGGATTATAAACTTTCTTACAGTCGATCATTTTGTCTTTCAAATAATTTGACTTCTCTGACAGAATTACAGTGCCATGGAGCTACTTCAAGTTTGTAATTTCTCCTTCTTCGCTTTAAATTCCCTTTCCAAATTTCTATTTTGCCTCTTTTACTGCTTAGTTAGTTGACAAATTGAATAACGTCGGGGATACACTACAAAAGTATTTCATTCCGCTCCATGCTGTTGCTCGGGTTTCATATCATTTGACTCTTACAACCCCGCCGCAGCTTCGAGTCCTCCCTCGGACATGTGTGTGTGTGTGTGTGTGTGTGTGTGTGTGTGTGTGTGTGTGTGTGTGCTGTTCTCATCATAAGTTAGTTTATGTAGTGTGTAAGTCTAGGGACCGATGACCTCAGTAGTTTGGTCCCCTAGGAATTCACACACACACACACACACACACACACACACACACACACACATGCACGCGCGTGCGCGACACACACCTACACACACTCTTATAACTCTAGCCTGATATCCGTACAAGTCGTAGATAGCCATTGGCTCACAGATAACCATAGCTTCAGTGATTCCGAATGTCAGAAAGTCTGTTCCAGTTAGAAGTATTAAATTCATTCGCTAATTTTACAAATTGTGTAAACTTAGGCCTCCCTGCCTACAAACTATCTTCTTAGCGACGTTATTGACTCATATTGCCCCTACATTCATAAATTTCTCTGGAGCTCATACTGATCCTCCGTCTGGTTGGCTTCTATTACTTAATCTAATGTTGTTCTGTGAACATTTCACCTCAGTATTTTCCAGCACTTATTAATCTGATGTTTCTGCGATTGCTAAAATGAAATTATTAAACACTTCTTGAAGCTTTAAGCTATTAGTGTCGCCGTCGATATATACTGTACACCTAATGGAATAGTTCTGTTATGACTGGCTCTTCCACAGATCTCAATAATTTTTAGGAAATCTCGTCTACTCCAGGTGCACTGATTATGCCAAAGTGTGAAACACTCATTTAGGTTCCTCTCGCACAATCGTATTTTCCATCTGACTTCACCTACTTCTTCTTCTCTTTCTGTTTCATCGTCTTTAACTACGTTCTTTATATATCAGGCCATTCACCGGCAACTCTTGCTTTTGATTCCCGCACAACGCCTGTGATAAGCGGGTAGTCTTTTCCTGTGCTACAGGCGCTTACCCTCGCTACACAGTCAAGCACCGAGCTTCGTAAGTAATCCGCGTGTTTTGAGAACATTAGTCTTGACGGACAATGATAGCCTATTACATGCTAACCTCTAGCAGGCGCCACCGGAGGCGCCAGCCTCGAGAACAAGAACAATGCGCATGGGCGACAACAGCGCTGCAATCGCAGAGACTACGTTGCATCAGGTAGTCCCGTGTTCACATAGCGATCAGCGACATCCTTCTGCCTGCGGCTTACTAAAGGCGCTGCTCAATCACCAGAAAAGAGCATACGTTCACGCTCAGGGCCTTAGTGTGGCCACTTAGCGGACCATCATTTGGACTCATGCTGAGCCCATCCCTGGAGTCCGCATCTACACTGCCTCGCGACGATGGTCCAGCGGCCACCAGGGGTGACACCCTACAGCAGCCACATCGAGCCACCATGCCAACTTCCAGCCACAGTCCTAGGAGTCTTTGCCTTCACCGACGCTGGTCTTCCTGCATTCTGGGTCACGGGATCGGTAGTGCTCCTGTGGATCGTAAATTGTGTACTTGTGCCTAATAGTGACCGCCGCAACCACGTCATCAACGAACTTTAACTGTATATTACTAATACCATATTAGTACTCTTGTTCTCCGCGGCTGGTGGTCTTGCGGTAGCGTTCTCACTTCCCGTGCATGGGGTCCCGGGTTCGATTCCCGGTGGGGTCAGGGATTTTCTCTGCCTCGAGATAACTGGGTGTATTGTGTCTTTCATCATTATTTCCTCCTCATTCCCTCGCAAGTCACCGTAGTGGCGTTAATGAACTTGTGGAGCGGCGGCCGAACCGCCCCGCGAGGGGTCTCCAGGCCACCAATGCCATACGCTCATTATTATTATTATTAGTACTCTGTTGCAGTTGTGTTCCTCATACTCAGCATTACTGAACTTTTATTTTGTGTGTTGTACAAATAAGAGTATAGTTAAATGCTACCTGAGAATCTTCACTGGATAATCAATTGTTTGCTTGCATACAACAAAGGGTGTAAACTTCCCTTGCACTGACTTTCTATACATCCCTCCATCTTTCGGCCTTCCCCAAATTACTTAGACTTACTTGGCGTGTGAACTCTAAACATTCATTCAGGCGCATTTCTATCGTCAAGAGCTCTCTTTATCTTCTCTGTCGTGTTGGATGCTCCTTCAGTTTTGCATTTTTTCTCAGCCCATTCATGCTTCGGCATTTTAAACTTCATGTCAATCTCTTTTTTTAGGCTTCTATATTCCGCGTTGACTAGTTCATTTGCTGCATTTATGTTTTTCGCCTTTCGCAGTTAACTTCAACATGATGTTATCGAAGGATGTCTGATTTACAATGTCTCACTGCATATTCGATCCTCTTCTGCCTTCACTAGTTCATATTTCAAGGTTACCCACTCATCTTCTATTCCACCTCTTTTCGTTGTTCAGTGAATTGTTCCCTAATGCCTCTACTGAAAGTCTAGACAAACTTTGTTCCATCTTCGTAATTTCTTTAAATTCTGCAACGTCTTCACTTTTAATCTGCAGTTCCCAATCAACAAATTAATGTCGAAATGTACATCAGCCCCTGCTTTGCTGTTTAAAATCGGGTTTCTACATTTTCATCGTGGCTTCACATGCTCTATCTGAAAACATTTGGTGTCTACAACTGTCTTACTTTTACATCATACTCTTGCGTAGTTGTTCATTATCAACGATGATTAAATTATACTCTGTGAAATTACTACCTGACAACTCCTCCTTTGATTTCTGTCCCTGTGTAAATGCTATCGTTCTACGATGACGTACTGGAAAATGGTGCCTCCGAATTTTTTTATGTGAAAACTCTCAAAGCTTTTTAAATAAAACAAACGTTATTAACGGTCTACATATTGATTCTTCTGGGCTGCATATTTATTTATCAACATACTCAACCTAACGAAGAACACATTTCTCTCAAAGAGAGACCATTTTGTTGATACCGTCACTGTAGGTAGACTGACTTTCTTGACGGAGGTACAACCTCAACTATGCTTGCACCGCTTCATCAGCACCACATTGAGGTCCTCGAAGGGAGCCAACTTGGTATAGTGTGGGGGATGATCGGTGACAGTGAACCCAAGGCGGCGGACTGCTGCAGTCGCCACAGTGCCCTGTGAGATCTGGCGTTGCCCTGATGAAGAATTCGAACCTCGATTACAGCAAGCTCTCACGCACCGACGTAGTTACGTTACATCTCGCTGTGTTATACACTACAATTCGGATCCCTATAGCTGCTGAGATCCGCAAATATGTAGAAATGAAGAATAAAGGTGCAGAATTTTAATAACGTTTGCTCTATTAAAAAAGCTTTAAGAATGTTCACATAAAAAGTTCGAAGACATTACTTTTCAGCACCCCCTCGTAGTTTTTCCTTCTCACACTTATCTGCTATCGAATTATAGACCTCATCACAATTAAATTTTCGTCTTCCTTAATTATCTTAACATTTTCATTCATTTTATTGTACATTGTTTGAATATCTTGATCATCTATGCAACTAGCAGGCACGGGAAACTATTAGTACTGAGTTGGATGTTCAGTTTGTATCTCTCTGTCCATGGCATGTGTTCACTGTTTTGCTCATAATAGCTCACCAATATTCCACTTATCTTATTCATTAACAGTTCATGGGTTGTCCTTGTCTGCATATCAGAATTGAGGACTATTTTATCTCTGGAATATTTACGCATAGGGGATATCATCACCGCTAAGCCAAACAATAGCACTGCTTTGGCTCTTGAAAATATGACGACCGTGTTTTCCCCTTGCTTCAAGCTGTTCTCAGTAAGAACTTAAATATACCTTTCCCGCAATGGCTATTTTTCATTTAATTTATTGGCCTTTCGCATATGAGTATACCATACAACCAGCTTATATCTACATAAATAATGTAGTTATTGATAAAATATAAACAATTTCAGATAGTTCACTGCCATGTAATCATTGAAAAATCAAATGCTACTGAACACTTCTCTGCGGTACACTGTCGTTGACACAATGGCTGTGGATGTGGATACCTGCAGCAACAGTGGATCCGTACATGGCCTTTCATCGAAAAGTATTTGAATTTGTGTTGCTAACAAAGCCGTTACAATGGCTGGAAATGCTTGAACAAGCTTTACAAGTATGTGTGAAAAATCTGTAGTAGTTGCATGTAGCCAGGGACATGCAAACAAAAGGTAATCTGCGTCGTCTTCTCCACGAGAACAGAAAGGAATCTCCACGATCTGCAAGCTGTGACAAGGTTTACGGAAACATCTGTGGTTAAATGTGAGTGTGTTTCCTAAAGAGGCGAGATATCTATGCATTGTATTTGTCTGAGATTCTGTGGAATAGGGAAGCGAATGGGAACTGCCCCGCTTGTTTTGTGTCTTATGTTTTCCACCTACACCAGTCGCCAGTCTTCTTTTATGCATCTATGTGGGACACGACAGTAATCTGAACTTGGGATTACAGTCCAGACTGTATGCAGCTTCTTTGGCTATGCTGTCCAGAGCTTCATTTCCAGTGACATCATAGTCTGATGTGTTGTTCACTGATCGATTCCACCGCTTCGATAATCCTGTATGCAGTGGGCTTTTCAATTAAACAAGCGCTGCTGAGTATTGTTAGAGCAGAAAAAGAGGCAGCGAGTCCGGAACATAGAGATACTGTCATCAGCAAGCAAAAACGAGGAAGTGCTTATAGTATATCAACAAGTTCTGCAGTCAAGACGGTTGCCCCTGGTGGCGATTTGAATAGCCCAGACTTCTGCAAACATCGCATACAGTATGAGATTCCGGATCCATCAAGATATACAGGGAGATCCGTGACGACTTATATACTCTCAGGGATGACATTGAAGGGTAAATGTAGAAGCACTGGTCCGGAAACGACCGAAAGTTGTAAGCGAAAGTCGTTCTGACCTCTGACAATAACATTTTCTACCGCCCGCTCTTTGCTTTCCACATTTTGGAAGGAGGCAGTATGGACTAAAACAAGAAAAAGTTTACCAGCAAACTTGGGCTCTAATGTGCATACCCCAAGAGGTATAAAAACTATATCTGTAGAAGAGATGGGTTTCGCAGTAGAAAAATGAGCAAGTGCTCATAGCTCTTAAGGTATGTCCTTTAGAGCCTATGTTTAATGGAAATTTTTTCCTGAGTCCATGTTTACTGGACATTTTTTCCTGTTTTGGTCCATAGTATCTCCTCCCAAAACATGGAAAGCAAAGAGATTACAATAGAAGAGATCAACTTTCAGAGGAAACAGAACAATTTTCGCTTACAGTTTTCGAGTCGGTAGTTACCTCAAACTGACACATTTATCACACCCCGTCAGCCCTTATAGTGTATATCATCGTCACGGAATCACCTTCTACGTGGCTTTTGGATTCTGTCTTAAAAACTGATCCGAAGTTTTATTGTTAACATGAGTATTGTGGTCAAAGGTAATTCCAGTTATTATGCTTACCTTAGACATATTCAATAGGAATGTAATGCTACAACTATTTATTTAAGGCTCTAAAGATCTTCTTTGAAATCTGCTGAGTATGTAAATCCGCTTGGTCTAATGGAGAAAGAGTTCTAGTGATCCATAACCGTCGAATTAACCACTGTGTGGTTAGGTTTGAGGCGATTGACTTCATATTGTTGGATCCATACTGATTCCTGAAGGAATCTGATGCAGAAATAGTGCCGACGTTGGTGGTATGGAAATTCATGTGCTTTAATCAATCGCTAGTTCGTTGGTGGGGTGGGAGCGCTTTGATCCCAAACAAGCTCTCAGCGCTTTATATTACCATTAATTAATTGTGTTCAGGTAAATGTCAGTTGCATGTCCATATCAATTACTTCCATAATCAACAACTGGAAGTACCATCGTGCGGTAAAGTGTTAGTGCTGTTCAGCCTTAAAGACCCGCCCAATTCCTGTCATAATTCTGAATATATTGACAACCATCTCGCATTTCGTAGCTATATATTTAGTGTGCACTTTGCACACTAGCTAATGGTCGATAAAGAATCCCAGGTATTTAACTATCATCTTCGAAGTGAAGTGGTACGGCCCTACTGCTGTTACCGCTGGAAATACGTATATCGCCTGCGTATTGCAACACATCCAACTTCTCCAGGAACGTCCTGTGTATCCAACTTCTCCAGAAACGTCCTGTGTAGGTCACTGGTGTATATGCTGCCTTGCGGCAACCCTTGCCTCGTAGCTCGTGGTCCTATTATACGTCCTTCGCGTGCGACCAGTAGCAACTGACCAGATTGGTAACATAACAGGTGTTCTTTACATGTGTGGAATATGCACTATTCCTTTAAGTTTATAGGTAGCATTGGGTGTTTTATGTCATTGTAGATGCTGCTTAGATCCATAAATACAGTTATTATATACGCCACAATAGTCTAGTGTACGCAGCATGCCGTGTCTCCGCGCCACACTTCTGGCAGGCGTTCTGCAGAATTTTTGTCATTGTTTCGGCATTTGGTCTTTAAAATTATACAGCATGTTTCAGAATGACGTTTTCAAAATTTTGGGACAGGTCTCTTACACCAGAACAAGATAAAAATCTCCAGTAAATATGGCCACCAAAATGCAATACTTCGATACTACGAACAACAACTCTTCTATTGCAAGCTCTCTGCTTTTCATATTTTGGGAGGATGTGGTATGGATCAAACTTAGAATAAAGTGTTCAGTACATGGGCGCAAAAATACATTCCTTAAGAGCAATGAGCCCTTGTTCTGTGGATGAGATGTGTTTCACTGCAGTGAAAACGAACAAGTACCGATAGGTTTGAGGGTACACATTTTGGAGCCCATGTTAACTAGATATTTTTTCCTTGTTTTGGTGTAACGAACTTGTCCCTAAATATTTAAAAAGTCATTCTGAAACAAGCTATATGAGACAACTATACGATTTATAACATGATCACGGCACAATTCCCCAAGCTGAAAATGTTCTATGGACGAAACCACTCGTAAAGCATCAGAAGTGTAATAATGCAACTGAGGCACACCCATATGTCACTTCGCGTACCCATATGTCACTTTACGTTTTGTGTTTAATTTCATTCATAATTTTATGGTTATCAGTAGGACATCATATTACCTATGAATTTTGTGGAAAGGAATGATATGTGACTGAAATTCTTCATTGTAAGTGTGTTTCGAAACAAGAGTGATGCAAGAGACGTCCATATGTATCTAGTAACCATTAAGTGTTTAATACTGTACGTTGGGGAGGCAAGTTATCTTTAATTGTCTATTAGCAGAAACAATGAAATGCACGGCTGCTGAGGATACGGGACGGAGCACTTCTGTATTCAGGCGGCTCCTCCCGCCACAGCTATTACTGGTGTGAGGCGGTGTGATGAATGTGTTGGCGCACTGAAACACAATTTCCGACGGCCGCAAGCCTATTGTGTAGCCTCTATGATGACGCCACGAGACAATTTCCTATGGGCTAGTTGTGTTCTGGCCATTTAATGAGTTCCCCATCATGCTATTCACTCACGTAAACTACATAAACCGCAAGTCGCTATTCTTCTAAATGTCCTTAACGGTATTTTCGTTCAGCTCTGCCATTTAGTTTTTTCATCTGGCAGTTAACGTATAAAAAGAACAAGTAGACAGAGATAAGTTTTGCAGCATTATTATTATCACTATTTTACCCAGAAAATATGAAGGGATTTCGACTGTACAAGCAGGTTCGTTTAGTTGTCCAAAGGCAGAATTTAGCAGAATTTATAGAAGAAACAAGTAGCTCAGAAACAGTGGTAATGCTTTCTTGAAATAAAGGGAGAGAGTACGAATGTACCTCTATTAAATGGAAATACTAGGTTTTAATGCTGTTTCATTACTAAGTATACCTATGCTGTGAAATCCGTATGCTGTGAAACCTAGCAAATGATTTAATGGATGTAGCCTCCAGGAACTAGGCTGTAATCCAGAGCATATTTAAATTTAATTAACTTACTCGATTTACAGTGGAAATGCATTAATACATCGCCGTATTTTGGCTGCCCCATTTATTACCATTCTCTTGGAAGCACAGTATTCTTAGTCAGCTTCATCATCCATCTCTTCCCCTACCCAGTCAATGCGCACATCCTTATGCAGGATCAAATGACTCCCATCGTTCATAAGCATTTGCCTATATCGCTTCATAATCACTACACACTTCAGATGAATCATTAGTATCATTAAAAAGATTATTTACGGTTCCATTATGTCCACCATATCATTACCTCCTGTGCATGTAATATCGTGTATCTGCCCATTATGAAGAACACAACATCCCTAAAATTATCGTATACCTGCTTACTACTACATATGGAAACATCTGGTACAATTTCAGTGTAACTGTTGTCGAGTTTCAGGTGATTCTCTTTTGCCAGCTCCTTGCTCCTAAGATATGCATCACTTTTGTCCCAGACACCGCGACGAAGACCACTGTCATCATATGATTCCACCTTTTATTTTGTACGTTGTATTAGTTTTTCACAGAGTATCTGCTGTCTGAATGCATCACATTGACAACCCGTTACCTGATATCACGCCGGCTGAAATTTTTTTTAGTTTGTCATTCAGAGATATTGTTTCTGCCTCTTTTGTATAGCGATTCGTTTCAGATTTTGCAGCCTCATTTTGTTTGTTTCTCTTCACCAGTGATTCAAGAAATATTGCTGATGTGTAGAAATCAGTCGTCTTATTGGTTTACGCACTTTTGTGCAGAACTTTCTACATCCTTCTTATATGTCTTTTCTTATCTTCTCCTTCATATCAGGAGAAAAATGAATTAGCAGAAGCAAAAAATGTCTGTAGCATAATGCCTGTCTGACGGGAAAACTGTTTATTTATTGGTACATATACACTCCCGGAAATGGAAAAAAGAACACATTGACACCGGTGTGTCAGACCCACCATACTTGCTCCGGAAACTGCGAGAGGGCTGTACAAGCAATGATCACACGCACGGCACAGCGGACACACCAGGAACCGCGGTGTTGGCCGTCGAATGGCGCTAGCTGCGCAGCATTTGTGCACCGCCGCCGTCAGTGTCAGCCAGTTTGCCGTGGCATACGGAGCTCCATCGCAGTCTTTAACACCGGTAGCATGCCGCGACAGCGTGGACGTGAACCGTATGTGCAGTTGACGGACTTTGAGCGAGGGCGTATTGTGGGCATGCGGGAGGCCGGGTGGACGTACCGCCGAATTGCTCAACACGTGGGGCGTGAGGTCTCCACAGTATATCGATGTTGTCGCCAGTGGTCGGCGGAAGGTGCACGTGCCCGTCGACCTGGGACCGGACCGCAGCGACGCACGGATGCACGCCAAGACCGTAGGATCCTACGCAGTGCCGTAGGGGACCGCACCGCCACTTCCCAGCAAATTAGGGACACTGTTGCTCCTGGGGTATCGGCGAGGACCATTCGCAACCGTCTCCATGAAGCTGGGCTACGGTCCCGCACACCGTTAGGCCGTCTTCCGCTCACGCCCCAACATCGTGCAGCCCGCCTCCAGTGGTGTCGCGCCAGGCGTGAATGGAGGGACGAATAGAGACGTGTCGTCTTCAGCGATGAGAGTCGCTTCTGCCTTGGTGCCAATGATGGTCGTATGCGTATTTGGCGCCGTGCAGGTGAGCGCCACAATCAGGACTGCATACGACCGAGGCACACAGGACCAACACCCGGCTTCATGGTGTGGGGAGCGATCTCCTACACTGGCCGTACACCACTGGTGATCGTCGAGGGGACACTGAATAGTACACGGTACATCCAAACCGTCATCGAACCCATCGTTCTACCATTCCTAGACCGGCAAGGGAACTTGCTGTTCCAACAGGACAATGCACGTCCGCATGTATCCCGTGCCACCCAACGTGCTCTAGAAGGTGTAAGTCAACTACCCTGGCCAGCAAGATCTCCGGATCTGTCCCCCATTGAGCATGTTTGGGACTGGATGAAGCGTCGTCTCACGCGGTCTGCACGTCCAGCACGAACGCTGGTCCAACTGAGGCGCCAGGTGGAAATGGCATGGCAAGCCGTTCCACAGGACTACATCCAGCATCTCTACGATCGTCTCCATGGGAGAATAGCAGCCTGCATTACTGCGAAAGGTGGATATACACTGTACTAGTGCCGACATTGTGCATGCTCTGTTGCCTGTGTCTATGTGCCTGTGGTTCTGTCAGTGTGATCATGTGATGTATCTGACCCCAGGAATGTGTCAATAAAGTTTCCCCTTCCTGGGACAATGAATTCACGGTGTTCTTATTTCAATTTCCAGGAGTGTATGAATGCTATCTGACCCTGTTTCAGCTCTTCTAATTCTGTTTATGATAGATGGCACTTTTTTCGAAAGACAACTACTTGCTCATGTATTTTTGTAGCTACTTCCACAACCTCAGATGTCATCTCAGAATTTTCACGCATATCACCAATAAGATTTCTCCATACACATTTAGTTTCCCTACCGTGATGCTCACCTTCTCACCTACACACGGTATACATAGATTATTAATAAATAGCGGAAACCTGATTATTAATAAATAGCTCAAACCTGACATAGTGAGGAATATTCATGACTGATTTTCTATAAGTGTTTTCTCCCTCATCAACTAATAGTCTATTGTACACCACTTTCATGCTGCTAAGGCGAGAATAAGTCCTCAGTCGATTTCGGCTGGAGCACAGTTCGAAATCTCATGGTTTCCTGTACCGGCTTGAAGACACTATTACGCGTGATGCATGCTGACATCTCAGTACTCCAATAATGTGTTTTATAATCAGACAAGAAGACGAAGGCTAATTTAAAAACTACTCTAGCACTTGTAATCTGTTGTAGCACACGATGAATGAATGTCGTACAGCATTGAAGATTTTGTGAAATGTCTGTGATACCTTCTACTTTAATAGGGAGCAGCTTTCAATCTTTGAGCGGATACGTACTCATCATTGTGATGAGTCGTTTGATAAGCCACTCTTTCCAAGTAATTATTTTACCCATTATTCGATACAGTTCAACTAGAATTTTGACATCACACTGTAACGTTGAATAATTTGACAGTTTCGCAATATATGTTATTAGGTATGACTAGCTAAATCAAAGTGAGTTAAAATGAGTTTGTGATTTTTACTGTTCTCATTTCATACATTTTTAATTTTACGAGTTCTTATTACGTTCGTCTAAGACTATTTTAGCAAGGTAACTAACGCTCTGTCTGTCTCTTCAGTGCACTAAATACACACACACAAACACACACACACACACACACACACACATGCGCGCGCGCCAAGGTGCTACAATAAAAGTGGAAGACGAAACTAGAAATGCCCTGATTAAAAACGTGCTAGGGAAAGGATCAGTCTGTCTCTTCTCCTGTTCACACTGTATGTCAAAGGTTCAACGAAGGTAATGGAATACAGACTCAGTACTTTTGTCCTTATATTAGAGAGGGGTACCTTGTTTTATAGTGCTTGACTTAGTGGATCTACTTCTTCGTCTTTGTTTCCGTTCTGAGTTCACCCTATTTGACCTATGGGATGACATTTAAATCACCCTGTAGAAAGTAAATTGTATCATGCACCGGTATTCCGCCTCTTTACCTTGTGTCTCTGTTATGTAATGGTGTCGCGTTTTTATTGACCGCTACGCTGACAGCGATATTCCAGGATGTACAGTCCAGGAGGCTGTGGGAATGGGATGTTCCAGTAACGCGGAGAGCACGGACTCGGGAATGTTGGCTCTGTAAGAGGTCTTGTATTACGGGACGTCAAGAATAGTTATGTTTTTGATACTGACACTGGAACTTTTTTGAGAGAGTTTTCTGCGATAGAAAACACTGCCTGTAATAGGTTATATAATTATCCTTTATTCGCTATGCGATTTTCCAGTTTCTGTAGTCATCTTCATGTACCTACACGTAGTACGTAACATGGGCAAGTATTACGTTAAATACAAACGCCATGGAAAACCGTTAAACATCATTAAAATTGTATTTAGATTCTAGATAAACAATCCTCCTTGCTCATACATAAGCTGTAAGTAACATGTCGTATGTGCTGTGGCATGTAGTCTAAAACACATTATATATTTGATGCAATGTGTGAAGTACCTTATCTGCATTCCAATCTAAGAACGAACACATGTTCTAGACACATATGACGACGTCATCTCATGTGTGAAGCACAAGTCTTCCATGTACAGACTGACTCTGAAATCAGCTGCGCTAATTTCTAGAGAATATACATTCAAAGATAACAAAGATGACTGTCGATAACACTGCGCATCAACCAAAAAAATGGTGCAAGTTATTTTTACTGATTTTTAAAAAATGTGCCGATTTCATGGTTGTGCTGTTTTGAGGATATGCTGGTTTTCGTCAGTCAGGTCGAGCTGTTGAGTTGCAGACTTATTACAGAGTACAAACATGAGAAAATACTAATTTATTATTCCACACTTTGCATTGTAGTATATTAACTTTTTTTTTATTTCCAGGCAAATGCAACGGCTTCAGCACGCAGACGGTACAAAAATAATCCCGATATATTCTGCTATATCTGCGGGAAAACACCCTGGTTACTAAGAGGAGTGCAGTCACCAGTTTCACGAAGTGTGCTTAATTAGCATACATTGAAGAGCCAAAACATTATGAATACTGCCCACCGCGAAATTGCATACTGGCTGGTGTCTCTGAGGGCACGTGATGCGGAAATAAAAGTATATGAGCGGAGCAGAGACTAATGGAGAATCATTCTAGCGACGACAAGTGGTGCTAATGTGGAAATCCGCCGACTTACGCCACTTTGACAAAAGCCAGATTGTTGTGGCCCAGAGTGCAGAAACGGCGAAGCTAGTGGGCCGATGACGTATTACGGTCGTAGAGAGTGGTTTGAGAATGCTGATACCAAGTAAGCGACAAGAAGCGGGACGTCCGCACCGCATCACAGAACACAGGACTCGGAAGCCTGCCCGCTCTCTAAAGCAAGATAGGCAGGGACATGTGGAAGATCTGAAGCCAGTGTTGGCGCAGGCAGAAGTGTTTCAGAGCACACTGTCTAGCACAAAGTCTTGAATATGGTGTTCTACAGCAGTGGACCGTTATGTGTTCCCATGCTGACCCAACAACATCGTAATTATGATTACAACTGACACGGAATCATCGAGGTTGGGCCACGGATCAATGGATTCTTGTTGACTGGTAGAGTGAATCCCGTTAATTGTTAAACCAGGTCGATGATCATGCCCAGATATTCCGTCATCCAGGTGAATTGATGCTCGAAAGATGCAGGCCTGTGGAAGCAGTACTGTGTTATGGCACCTGTGGTAGTAATCGAAGGCACCATGATATCTGTGGAACATTATCAGCCACCACCTGTATCCCCTTAAGCTTGATGTCTTCCCCAACACCGATGGTAACTTCCAGCAGGATAACTGACCGTGTCATAAGTCCAGAATCGTGCTGCATTGATTTGAGGAGCATGACAGTGAACTTGGGTTGAGGTCTTAGCCATCAATAGGAGTCAATCAGTTTTTATTCAGATGGAAAGACTTGGTGTATTGTACAGATATTGGCAGGTTACTTCACAAGCTTGGAGTGCCTAAGTATGAACCGGAAGATTGGCCACTGTTCCTTCACAGCAGCAAGGGATCACTGAAATGTGTATTGCTGCACAGCGGTAGACAGTACGCCTCTGTACCCTCGTACACTCGATTACATTGCAAGAGAAGTACGAAGCGGTAAACTACGTGTTGGAGTAAATTTATTGTGATCAGCATGGATGATGGATTTGTGTAGATCTGAAGATTATGAACATTCTGTTCGACAATAGTCGATGTACATCAAATAACAATGTCTTCTGAGCATTTGGGACAGTAGGTAAAGGACTCAACTTAGCCGAAAGAAGGACTGGCCTGTATGGCAGGAACTGGTGCCTTGCAGATCTCAGAATTTCATCAATGGCCCTCCGGAGAACAAAGATAACTCTTCCCGCCGTTTCAAATCAAGCTTGGCTTGATGAAACAGTTCACCAATGCTCTGGACAGAAATGTCGATGCTTCACTTCCCAGTGCCAGCCTTTTCCGGGAATGACCATGAAGAAGTTGAGAGCTGGTATCTTCGACGGTCGGCAGATCCGCAAGCTCATCCGAGGTCGGCAGTTCGGAAAGTCTATGAACAAACTAGAAATGGAAGCGTGGACTGCTTTTGTTCCGGTGGTGAAGAACGTTCTGGGCAACACGAGGGCGTCGAGCTACGTAGAACTTGGTACCATAAAGCTGACCGGTTTCAGCCACCTAGGAAGCAACATGGATGCGAAAATGCATTACTTATTCTCACGTACAGAATTGTTTGCCGTGAGACCAGGTGTCAGGGACGCTGGGATACGGTCATGGTGGTAGGCTACTGCTGGACTTTGATTAGGGACATCCCTGCTGCTGAGCATTCTAGATGTTCCAGAAAACGTAAAAGAAAGCCCTAAATTTTGAACACTGATGGCATCACATATGATTGAAGTGTACTAATCTCTGCTATAGAATGTACACTGGTAAATATTGTTTAATTGCGGTTAATTAATAACTGAATTTGTCATCGTATTGTGCATTTGCAGACAGAACATTTGCTCTGAAAAAGCGAATTTAGCGAAGGAATAGCAAGAAAATACGTAGGTCACGTCACAAAATTCAATAAATTTCATTCAAAGTTCGCTGTCTTTTGAAGTCGAAATAGCACTAAAATATAACCTGATGAAGAGAAACGGATGTATTTTTCGAAATCAGGGGTCAAAATTATTGATAGTATGGTTTAAAAACTTAAACAACTTTTCGAAACTTTATTTTTATTACGCAGTGCAATGTACATCTTTATGTATTACATGCCGCTGGCATACCTATAAGAGTAAGTTGATGTTATGCACAGAAACGGGTTATATGAAACACACTTTACAACGACAAAGTAGATTAAGAAAAGAAGTATTATAACATCAAAGTGATATACTTGAAAATAATCATTATAAAACAGTGTCTATTCATATCGAAGGTAGAAATTCAAGTACGTATTTGCAACATAGTATCTGGATGAAATAACACGTTAAGTCATTTTTGTCAAGGATAAGATAGGGATCAGAAAGGCATAGGTGCTTTCATATAATTTGTCCAAAATACAATACAGATATCCTTGGTATAGAAATACATCAGCAGAATGAAATATAATAAATATATACAATCCCTGATTTACATTTATACATTTTCCTGTAACGTCTCAGAGCAGTATAAATGTAAAACTAACCTCCAATTGAAACTAAAGATATGCACATATCAGTATTTTTGAGGAGTGTGAGGGACATAAGTGGCGATGAGACGTTAATACGAACTACATGCGTACATATCGCATTCGCATTCACAAAACCGGCAATGTAAGGCATACTGTAATTATACATTAAGTAATATTTATAAAACACGTCTCTCTAATCACTGGTATACAGTCCCAAATGGTCCACACACTTGTAAGTGTTGTCATCGTATTGGTGTATAAAACGTGACAATTAACTAGGACACACATTTCAGAAATTGAATAATACGTAAAAAATGCTTTAGTAATAGGATTTCGTATGAAAGCACCTTATATTCCCAATTTAGTATACAATTTTATTTGATATGTGATGTAACTAAATTATAATTAGTAAAACCTAACACAAAATTTAGGAATCATTAAGTAGTTAACAATGTGGTTTATGCTTATATGTAACAAAGTAAGATTACTTCTATAGAACTTAAACACCATTGTAGTGATAGCTACTGGTTTTCCACTAAATACAAATTTAATACAGTATTCATCCATGTTGTGTATTCTTTTGTAATTGCTTGAAAACGACCTAGTGTCGAAATTGGCCAATCCCGCAACGAATGAAGGATAAATGTACAGCCGACTGCGGGAAATGTTTCATTTCACAAATTTCTCGGAGGCTTTGGATCCACATACAAACAAAAATATTTTGAATGTTTGATAACGCCACTAGCGGAAACCGCGTAATAAAGAAACTTATCTAAACGGTTTTATTAACAAAATTAGGTACGTCTCATGACGAGGCTAGAGGTCTAGAAATCAATGGTGCAATGAAATGAAGATCATTTAACTACAAGCTGCAAAAACTTTGTGCTTAAATAATCATAAGACTGCGTTCTAAAATGTCCCAGCAACAAAGAACGCTTAAAGAGAAAGTGGTTTATATTGAAGACGGAATAATAAGAGGGCGAGATGGAAGACGGAGGCGTGGAGAAAGACGGAGAAGTATAAGTAAGACGAGGTGGTGTGAATAATGATGAGGAAGACAAGCAAGTCTAAGAGGTGGAGGAAGAGTAGGCCGGCGGGATGAAGTGAAGCAGAGCGGCAGAACAAATATGAGGAGTGAGTAGAGAACGAGGAAGAGAGAGAAGATACTCGGTGGAGAAACACTGAATGGATAAGAGTACGAGGGGATTTTTCACGTTCTCGTTTGATCGTCTGAAATATCAGCATTGAGAGATCATGACATGAGACTGTGATAGCCACACGACTGTGTGATGGCACTGTTCAGTGTTCGAGCCTCGGCGGCAGATCATCTGCCGGGTGCCGGTCTGGCGAGGTGCTCGTGCCCCCGGTCTATCACGCACGTGACGTAGTGGCGGCTTGCCTCTGTCCGCTCCGCTACACCGAGGCAGGCCATGCGTGTTCGGCGCGTCTGCAATAGATCACAAATTAGCGACGCAGTTACTGTCTGCGAGTCATTGGTGCGTCCATTTGTCTCGCCAGCTGATTAATAACAACCGGCAGTAATCAATTACTGCAAGTGTTGAATGCAGCAGCTGCCTCGTACCAAACACTCGACTGTATCGTTACTCGGCACTAAAATAACGGCGACATGATGTACTGCTGAGGACCGAAAGATGCAGTTGAAATAAAATTTGTTTCCAAAAGTCTCATGCAATTTCAAAAGACTGTATCTCCTATACAAATAGAAACGGAAACCTGGGGAATAGTTAAAGTTAACCACAAGAGAATTAAGTTTCTGTGTTCATAAGAATAGTCTAATTTTACAATAGTGCATCTTTTACGTACAGTTATGTGGTTCTTTTTAAAAGTAGGCGTAGGATCAAAGTTTCGTTTGAATCTAACAAATGGTCAACGTGGTCTTCCACCGGATGCACGAGAAATAGCCGACGATAATCATGTTTTGGGCATGCCTGTCGTTTATGTCATGACTGCTTTTGGTAAGAAGCATCGCAGTTCTGTTATAAAGGGTGGGAGGGGGGGGGGGAGCAAATGGACGGAGCCTATCGCAAAGCCCCAAAAAGAGGGTCTTCGCATCAACCATTGATTACATGGAATTACAGTGCAGTGCATCTTCCATAAAAAATTTGAGATTACGATCTTCCCTGCTCTGTCTGAAACTAAAAAAACTTTCCAGCGTCTCTGAAAAGTTTGTATTCTAGTGTTCTGTGAGCTGTTCTTCCCCAAGATCCAGCGTCGTCGTCTAACACCGGATACAACGGCAGTAACACTGCGTTCCTTCTCAGATGTTTGGGTTCATTTGTATCATCAGAAGTTTACTCTCATTATTTCATCTGCCAGTCAAATTTAATTCTGGACTTTCCATTGTACAACTAACTTCAGCGCTTCCCTCCACTGACTTTCACTTACTGCTGACCTCAAAACGTCAAATTACCTCGTTAATAAAAAAAAAAAAAGGTTCAGATGGCTCTGAGCACTATCGTCCTTAACTTCTGAGGTCATCAGTCCCCTAGAACTTAGAACTAGTTAAACCTAACTAACCTAAGGACATCACACACATCCATTCCCGAGGCAGGATTCGAACCTGCGACCGTAGCGGTCGCGCGGTTCCAGACAGAAGCGCCTAAAACCGCTCGGCCACACCGGCCGGCCCTCGTTAATGCCACTTCTCTGTTTATCGAACAGCATGCTCAGTCTAAAACATCCACAAATTCGACCACAACATGATCAACACAACGCTGACATTCAACACGTAGTTGATGGAAAAGGCACAGCATATCATAAACGTGAAAACATGGTTGAAACTGCACTCTAGACGGTAAATCTACTGCTACCTACTATCCGTGCCATTCCCTTAAATTTTTGTTCATATTAAACAGTTTTCCTTATTTAGGAATAACAGTGTCCCAAACTAACACAATATGGAAATTCAAAGCCAAAATTATCACGAAATCGGAATTAATGGCAAGACGTCCAGTTTTATGGGTCGGAATTTTAAAAATATAAGCTCTAAGAAAAGACCACAAAAGATTTTTCCGAATGGGATGGAAGTCTGTGGACGTGACGTACATTTACATAGAAATAAATTTTCAAAATGTTTCTTTGAATTATTCAAGAGAACGAGATTCACAAATTCAGCATGTCAATAACTGGGGGAGGACGACGGTTCAATCCCGCGTTCGGCCATCCTGATTTAGGTTTCCCGTAATTCCCTAAATCGCACCATGCAAATGCCGAGATGGATCCTTTCAAAGGGCACGGCCGTCTTCCTTCCCTGTCCTTCCCTAATCCGATGAGACCGATGACCTCGCTGTCTGGTCTCCTTCCCCAAACAACCCAACCCAACCAATAACTGGTTGATTAACCTTTGGCGCTTATGCAAGTAGTTATTCGGCTCGGCACTGATTGACAGAGTTATAGTATGTTCTCGTGAGGGATATAGTGTCAAATTTTGTCCGATTAGCGCGTTATATCCTTGAAATTCTGAGCTGTTTTGGGGGAAGGGAAGGCTGCCAATAGTGCTCCCTATTGGGAGATACATAAGTAGTAGAAACTCTCGCCCTGTGCGGATGAGCATTAATACATTGTTCACATGTGAACCAAGGATGGCTTCCCACAAAGGGTAAAAAAAACGCGAGCCGTAGAATATCGTCGGCGTACAGCTGTCCTGTAAGGGTGCAGCGCACGACAAGGAAAGGGGTAATGCTATGAAAGGAAATAGCACCCAGCACCTGGTTGTCGGGGTGTATGATGGGTGAACAGGCTGGTATCCCACCGCTGTGCGGAGAGAGACAGGTCTATGCTGCTCATAGGGGCCTGAAATCTCATCGGTTGTAGTAGAATTATCTTGAGTGATTGAGTGAAAAGTCCCGCTTAGAACTGAGCCCAGATGACCAGTGAAGACGTGTCTGAAGACGGCTCAGTCAGCACTGGGTTACCAGCAAGACTGTCACCCACAATGCAGCTCAGTAACTGGGACTAACGGTCTGGGGTATTGTACCTCATGGCAGGATCCAATTCGCTTTCGTGGGAAGCCATCCTG
Source organism: Schistocerca serialis cubense (assembly GCF_023864345.2). NCBI lineage: Eukaryota > Metazoa > Arthropoda > Insecta > Orthoptera > Acrididae > Schistocerca > Schistocerca serialis. The sequence continues at coordinate 545,167,614 of NC_064645.1, read as the reverse complement.
TGTTTACATTTCTACAGGATAATGCTCTTCGGCACATGACAGACATTCTACTTCTTGTCTTCGTGCTTACCAAACCCTACCTTGGCCAGGAAGGTCGCCAGATCTCTGCCCAGTTGAGAACATTTGGAGTATTATGGACAGTGCCCTCCTAGCAGATTGGTATTTTGAAGATCTAAAGCGTAAATTGGACAGAATTTGACACGATATCCTTCACGAGGCCATCGAATAACTCCACCGATCAATGACAAGCCGAATAATAGCTTGCATTAAAGGCAGAAGTTGACCCACGTGTTGCTGAGGTGTTTAATTTGTGAAGCACTTCCTCTTGAATAAATCATTCATTTTCGCTTAAATTGTACTAATTTATTTGCCTGTACATTTATGTCACATCTACCGATTTCCGTCGCGCGTGAGTGCGACATTTGCAAAGGAATCGCACCATTTTCATGTTATATAAAAAGGTGAAGAACGTCAGCCGCGAGAGCTTGTGAAAACCAGCCACAAACATTTTTGTAAACAAAAGTGGTTGGGGTCCACAGCTCTGCAAACAGAATTTACAAATTACTTTTATGAGCGAATTATAAATAATAATGGACCTGGATGACTTCCAAAGTGATTTACTGGGCGATGGTGAAGCTGTTCTCGGTGAAACTGATGGCGAGCCGGGGGTAGCAGACAGCATGTCCTGGCAGTGCCATGAAGTCATATGTCTAGTTGAGGCTTTTGTGGTGGCCAAAGTTGGATACCTCATGTTGGCGATGAGGCGGCCAGTGCTCAGAAGGTAAGTGTGCTCTCTACACTGTGTGTTCCCTGTGCATTCTCAGAGACAGGCTTCCCTCCAGGGCGACCTCTTTCCGCTTCACAGAGCACGCTGGGCGTGGGCAGGAAGCCGACTGGCTACCTTGGATTCCTGTTCTGGCCAGTCAGTTCATTGTTCACCATGTAACCTCCCCCTTACTAATCGTCCCATCGTGCTTGCGATATAAAATATGGATCGCCTAATGGAGTTTTACTAACTGGATAAGGCTATCTTTCCTGAAGACGTAATACCGATAAGTAGGAGGAGAGTGTACAACAGGCCCTTCTGATGGAAAAGTCTACTAAAAATAAAAAGTAATTAAACTGAACAGGGTTATAATTTGGAAAAATGAAAGTTATTTTGTGCCTTCACTCACGAACAACACTGGACAGAAAAGGTGTGCCACTGATCATGAATCCAAAAGTTACACTAATGAACGAAGAGGGAAATAATTAACAGTTGCCAGCCCACTAGGGTAATATACATCCAAAATCCTGTACAAGATGATGGGAAAGAAAAACATGTATTATGAACACCGATATGGCAACTGAAGGTTGTCCCGTTAATTTACACTAATTTTAAGTGATTATGTAATGATAAAGAAAACTGAGAAGTCACTCTTACGTTATATTTGTCATTAAATTTTGAAAAAAAAATCGAGTGATGATTTGAAAATATGCAGTTGAACTGTATGTTAGTACCGAACTTCGTCCATGAACAATGACTTTCAATGGCCTCAACGTAACGTCATCAAAGAAATTTAGAAAAAAAAGGCAAGCACTTTTACTTTTCAGTTACTTATTTTGCAAATATGATTTCAAATTACTCTCTGAATAACTGAACCTTTTTTACTGACTTGAACGGAAATAAATAATAGAACACGTACAGAACCAAATAGCCATGTGCTACAAGCTATATGTAAAATAAATAAAACTTCCACACTTTTAATTTGTGCATTTCTCTAGATTTGGATTTTTTCCAGTGATTGATTCTCAAACTTGAAAAATAAAATTGCTATTCTTTACTCATATACTGAAGCCTCTGTTGTAAAACAGTTAATTGAAACTATACTGAGGCTAAAATTCTTAAAAGTGAAATTATTCATTAATAAACTGGCTGTAACCATTCAATTTGTTTCTTATGACACTCGGTTACCATATAAGGAAAAAAAGGAACAAGGATCTTGCTTGGTAACAATGTCTGAGGACAATGAGGACACAATCGCCCTGAGTTTAACTGATCATTATTTAAATAAATTTTCTCAATCAAATCACATTCAGTTGTGATCCTGGGTTAGCTGTTGATACTTTCTACCAATGAACAGTCTTACTTCAGTGCTGTGCATACGACGAAACTCGGGGCTGACGGCGATCTGTGTTGCTGGAACTGCTGCTGTTGTTGAAGACGGTAGCATCTTGTGGAGCACGGCTAATTACAGGAACAGGCAATAGTAATTAATACAGCCCCTTCCATCAGTCCACTGTCCTTACTCCTGCTAAGAGACATCTGGCCGGCGCGCGTACATGATGCCGCCGAAATGGTGCACTCTACTTGCGACAGCTTTAACACCACACCCGTCTTCGTCTCTCCGCGCGCTCCAAGCAGTGACTCCCTACCCAAAGATTTTACAGTGCACAAGCACTGCTATTATCGTTGCTAATCGATGCAAATAACAATTCTTTTGGCTTTTCCCCCAGAGCTTGTAAGTTTCACAGTAAGTCACAGATAAATACAATGAAATGTCGACAGACTTTTACCTAAATTTACACATACAGTGAAGCAATGTCCTTACTTATTAAAAGAAAGCATTTAAATTACAAATATTTACGTACAATTCAGCAAAAAATTTATATATCGGTAGCAGGTGCCATGCCTCCTGCATTTTGGGCGTTACAAACATCTTTTGTACCGGCCATAGTTGCCATGCAGCAATGAAGGGATCATATGCAGACTTTATTGTGGCTGAAATTCCCTAGCTGGGCAGACAGCATTCCCCACTCAGTCCCTGGACTTGCTGATCTCCTTTTTCAGTTCCTCGTGACAATGTGGTCACACATTTCTAAAAGGTGAAGATCACATGTAGAAGTAAAAAAAATTCATTCTTTTCCTAGGCAAAGCATCTACCGTCCATTTCACTTTGGCCTCCAATTGTCTTCTCTGCTCTTGGATCTGATAACGTCTCCTTTCCTCCACTCTGACAGTGTGATAAATCTCTAGGGCGACTATTGGCTCTTGGGGTAGGACGTCGAACAATAGATACATTACAAGTGTATCAATACAGGACATAGAAATCTTCGGCATGTACTAGCATTAGGGACCAAAGATTGTACATGACTGAGTTAGATTGGAATACGTGTCGTTATAATTAATTTCAGTCTACATGAATGCTTATAACGCACTGACAATAGCTGTACTGTTAGCTGAAATCTAGATTTGCAATGCAGTAAAATCCCTGGGTGACATTACGATTGATGCTGACTTTCTTTCTTCATGGCCGTGGGGCACAATCTTTCTCATGAAATCGAACGTGATGAAGTGTAATGATCTTTAACGTGTCCTTGGGAGTGTGTTACGATAAAATATACTGAAGAGCCAAAGAAAATGGTACATATGCATAATATCGTGTAGGTCTCCTGTGAGCACGCAGAGGTGCTGCAACACGATGTAGCATGGAGTCGACTAATGTCTGAAGTACTGCTGGAGGGAACTGACACCGTGAATCCTGCAGGACCTTACGAGGTGGTGGAGATCTCTTCTGAAAAGCACGTTGCAAGGCATCCTGGATATGGTCAATAATGTTCATATCTGGATAGTTTGATGGCGAAAAGGAGTGTTTAGACTCGGAAGAGTGTTCCTGGAGCCACTTTGTAGAAATTATGGACTAGTGGGGTATAGCATTTTCCTGCTGGAATTGCACAAGTCCGTCGGAATGCGCAATGGGCGTGAATAAATGCTGGTGATCAGACAGGATGCTTACGTACGTGTCACCTGTCAGAGTCGTATCTAGACGTAATGGATGTCACGTATGACTCCAACTGCACACGCGCCACACCATTACATACCCTCCACCAGCTTGAAGAGTCCCCTGCTGACATACAGCGTCCAAGGATTTATGAGGTTGTCTCCATACCCATACACGTCCACCCGTCAGTTTGAAATGAGACTGGTCCGACCATGCAGCATGTTTCCAGTCATCAACAGTCCAATGTCGGTGTTGACGGACCCAGGCGATACGTAAAGGTTTGTGTGGTGCAGTCATCAAGGCTACACGAGTGGGTCTTCGGCTCCGAAAGCCCATTTGAGTGAAGTTTCGTTGAATGGTTCGCACGCTCACACTCGTTGATTGCCCAGCATTGAAATCTGCTGCAATTTGTGAAAGAGTTGCACCTCTGTCCCGTTGAACGATTCTCTTGTCATCGTTGGTCCTGTTCTTACACGATCTTATTCCGGCCGCCGTGATGTCGGAGATTTGCTGTTTTACCGGATTCCAGACAGTCCCATCATCTCTACCTCGGAGAAACTGTGTCCCATCGCTCGTGCTCGGACTGTAGAAAACTCTCAAATTCATTTAATTCTTGATAACCTGCAATTGTAGCATCAGTAACCGATCTAACAATTCCGTCAGACACTTTTGGTCTTATATAGGCGACCGTAGCGCCGTATTCTGTCTGTTTACATCTCCCTGTATTTGAATCCGTATAGCTTTTCCAGTTTCTCTGGCGCTCCAGTGTACGATTATCTATCACAGAAGAACATAGGACATGTGATACCTTCTTCAATGTAACAATATGAATAACTTAGAAGTAGATACTCTCCGAGCAGTGAAGTTACTTAACTTTCACAATAAAGACAAGTCCTCCAGAGTTTTAACCAGCTAGCTTCCTTTCGAAGTGTGCTGATGCAACTGCTCTGTATTTAACAATCTTACACGACTGCTCCCTCGACGAAAGATCTGTACTTAAGGACTGGAAAGTTGCATAGGTCATGCACACTAGGAGGGCAGTAGAACTGATCCACTGAGTTACAGACCTACATCACTGACAACTTCTTGTACTAAGATACTGGAACATATAGCTTTTGAACATTATGAAATACCTCAAAGAAAACGATCTCTTGGCACATAGCAGGGTTTCAGGAAATATCGTTCTTGTGAACCACAAGTGGCCCTTTATTCGCATGGTGTCTGGGTCCATACTTTTCAAAGGCTTTCGATACCGTTCTTCAAAAGCGGCTTCTGATCAATATGCGTGCCTTTCGAAAATTGTTTCATCGACTGAATTCGTAATTTTCTGTCGGAAACGGCACAGTTCGTAATAATTACCCGGAAGTTGTAGATTGGAACAGGAGTGATATCTGGCTTTCCCCAAGAAATTATTACAAGCACTCTGGTGTTTCTGATCTGTATAAACGATTTGGGAGACAATATGGGTAGCAATCGCGGATTGTTTGCATATGATGCTGTCGTACACCGTCAAATAAATAAATTGGAAGATCAACACGAATTACAAAATGTTTTTGTACGATGTATCTTAATGGTTCGGAAAGTGACAATTAACCCTGAACAATAAAAAGTGAGTGTCCTTCCACAAGAGTACTAAAAGCAATCCGTTAAATTTGTGTTAGACGATAAATAATAAAAATTTAAAAGTTGACGAATCAAGGAAATATCGTACTATTACAGTTGCATACACCTTAACATGGAACATGCTGTGGGGAAGGCGAAGTAAAGATTGTGTTTTATTGGCTGTACTCTTAGAGGATTGCCTTCACTACACCAAAACGTCCATTGCCAGGATACTGATGCGCGAAATTGGATGTGCAACAAAGTGGATTGACACACGAGATCGAAAAGTTCAAAGACGGGCAGCTCGTTTTGTATTAACATGAAATAGGGAAGGTAGACAGTGTCATTGGTATGATACGCGAGTTCGGGTGGAAATCATTAAACGAAAGTCATTTTTCTTTGTAGGAAAATATTTTTACAATATTTAAACCACCTACTTTCTTTCCGGAATGCAAAAATGTTTTGTTGATTCCCGGATGTCCAGGAAGAAGCGACTATCGTAACAAAGTGAGAGAATCAGAGCTCGCACGGAAAGATCTAGGTGCTAATTTTTACCACACTGTATTTGAGATTGGAAAGGTGGAGAAATAGTCTGAAAGCGTTTCTGTGAACGCTCCGCCTAGCCTTTAACGTGAATTCCAGGGAAACAACGTAGAATGCTGTAAGAATTGAAATGCTCCAGCATAGCCCTTCCGAATTGGATAAAGACTAAGCAGGTACACAGGAAAAATTCAGTTAGCAAAGATGAACGTTAATCGAGTAGTATCGTCTATTAAAATAATGGGCACAAACATAGGGCCACGTTGCCTGCTTGTAGCAAGAGAAATTCTTCAAGTTTCAGTAGCGACTAGAGAGTGATCGTTACAGGGAATCTGTTGGTTCCCATAACGTGGTCCATGCCACCGGCTGAAGATGTAACTCCCGATCGAAATAACTTTAAACTTCCATATAGTGTACGCATTCCATATGCTATCGTACCAACCCAACGCCACTACATTCACAGTGTCTTTCTTAGAGTCTCTTTGCAGCATTATTACGCACAACTCTTTTCGTATCGCTAAGATGCCTTTAACGTTAGAGCCAGATGTGTCTACGAAAACACGCTCCAGCTGCTCGATTCAATTCGCTTCCTACGACATCTTGCCTCACATCTGACATCTTATTCTCCATTACGAAACGGCGATCATAATCACAGGTCCAGCTCCCTTATCAGGCAGTAATGCTGAAGGTGGCTCCATCTCGCAGACAGCTCAGGTCACCACCAGAGCGAGTTGTAGCTCGCAATGAGATCACAAGTACTGACAGTGAAAATTCCTTCTCCTTCGAGTACTAATTCAGACCGGAGAGCCATTGCGCAGGTGTGTGTTAGTGATCTCTGTTCGGTAACTCAAAGACCTGTTTTTAATATGTAAGGATACTGTCCCTCCATATGGCACAATGGGCATCAGGATGTTGATATGACAGACAGAATAGTGATGGGGATCGTTTCAAGGCATTAATTCGCAATGATCCAACGACAATGTACTCGAGGGCTGACAGATATAATGAACTGTGATCATTCAATCATCGTGCGACATTTGCTGCAATGGGAAAGCTTCAAAAGTCGGCTGTTTGGGTACCGCATGCTCTAAGCGAAAATCACAAAAATCAACATGTGACTATATGTGCATTTCTGCTCGCTCGTCCTCAATTGGCTCTTGAACAACCCCGATCAATCCAGTCCTATATCACTACTGGTGACAAGAAGTGGTGTCTTTATACTAACATAAGGGAAAGAAAGGAATGGCTGACACCAAACGAAGCAGCAAAACCGGCGCGCATCCGCAAAAGATAATATGATGCATCTGGTAGACCAGCGACGGAGTGGTGAATTACTAATTGCTTCCCCGAGGTGTCACCATCACTGCTGACACTGACTGTCAAAAACTATTTATTCGCAACCGAGACAAAAGAGTTATATGTTTGCACCTTTTACTGTCCTTCAAAGTAGTCACAAGTGTTGTGTAGAATCTGTTGGCGGCGATGTGGAAGGTGTAGCATGCGAATGCCACGAAGTGGTTGATTCCTTCATCTTCGGAATCAAATCAAAGCCACAAGAACTTAAGTCCGGGGAGTGTGTTGGATTGCACAGTACTCCCCAGTCCCATCGACCGAAAAGAGCAGCCACAGCTTGCGCTGTATGCGCCCGCGCATTGTAGTGCAGAATGATGGGTGGGTTGCGCAGAAAGTGTCGCCCCTTCTTTCGCAAAGCTGGTCGCAGGTGATGCTCGAAAAACGAACAGTAATACTGCGCGTTGACGGTCTGCCGTGGAGGAACGTAATGCGTTAGGATAACACCATCACAGTCTTACACGAGAATCGCGACAACTTTAGACCGATCCATTCGCATCATCAACAGAATAGGTTCTACTAACGGTATACTACGCCTTCCACATCACTGGCAACGCTGGAGACTACTTTGAAGGACAGCAACAGGTGCGAACATGTAACTCTTTTGTATTTGTTGTGAATAAATAGTTAAAAAAAACTGCAGTAAACGTTCAAGTCTTTTACAGTCAACTACAGAAGAACAGCCACTGGACAATCTTTTGACAGAATGTGTGGGGTCACTTCTACGTTGTAGTAATAAAAGTTGTCTTTAAATATTTAGTTTGGCTAGCGGCAAGCCGGGGTATCGTAATGGGTTTGACCATTAAAAAAAATGGTTCAAATGGCTCTGAGCACTATGGGACTTAACAGCTATGGTCATCAGTCCCCTAGAACTTAGAACTACTTAAACCTAACTATCCTAAGGACATCACACAACATCGAATAAATACACTCCTGGAAATGGTAAAAAGAACACATTGACACCGGTGTGTCAGACCCACCATACTTTCTCCGGACACTGCGAGAGGGCTGTACAAGCAATGATCACACGCACGGCACAGCGGACACACCAGGAACCGCGGTGTTGGCCGTCGAATGGCGCTAGCTGCGCAGCATTTGTGCACCGCCGCCGTCAGTCTCAGCCAGTTTGCCGTGGCATACGGAGCTCCATCGCAGTCTTTAACACTGGTAGCATGCCGCGACAGCGTGGACGTGAACCGTATGTGCAGTTGACGGACTTTGAGCGAGGGCGTATAGTGGGCATGCGGGAGGCCGCGTGGACGTACCGCCGAATTGCTCAACACGTGGGGCGTGAGGTCTCCACAGTACATCGATGTTGTCGCCAGTGGTCGGCGGAAGGTGCACGTGCCCGTCGACCTGGGACCGGACCGCAGCGACGCACGGATGCACGCCAAGACCGTAGGATCCTACGCAGTGCCGTAGGGGACCGCACCGCCACTTCCCAGCAAATTAGGGACACTGTTGCTCCTGGGGTATCGGCGAGGACCATTCGCAACCGTCTCCATGAAGCTGGGCTACGGTCCCTCACACCGTTAGGCCGTCTTCCGCTCACGCCCCAACATCGGGCAGCCCGCCTCCAGTGGTGTCGCGACAGGCGTGAATGGAGGGACGAATGGAGACGTGTCGTCTTCAGCGATGAGAGTCGCTTCTGCCTTGGTGCCAATGATGGTCGTATGCGTGTTTGGCGCCGGGCAGGTGAGCGCCACAATCAGGACTGCATACGACCGAGGCACACAGGGCCAACACCCGGCATCATGGTGTGGGGAGCGATCTCCTACACTGGCCGTACACCACTGGTGATCGTCGAGGGGACACTGAATAGTGCACGGTACATCCAAACCGTCATCGAACCCATCGTTCTACCATTCCTAGACCGGCAAGGGAACTTGCTGTTCCAACAGGACAATGCACGTCCGCATGTATCCCGTGCCACCCAACGTGCTCTAGAAGGTGTAAGTCAACTACCCTGGCCAGCAAGATCTCCGGATGTGTCCCCCATTGAGCATGTTTGGGACTGGATGAAGCGTCGTCTCACGCGGTCTGCACGTCCAGCACGAACGCTGGTCCAACTGAGGCGCCAGGTGGAAATGGCATGGCAAGCCGTTCCACAGGACTACATCCAGCATCTCTACGATCGTCTCCATGGGAGAATAGCAGCCTGCATTGCTGCGAATGGTGGATATACACTGTACTAGTGCCGACATTGTGCATGCTCTGTTGCCTGTGTCTATGTGCCTGTGGTTCTGTCAGTGTGATCATGTGATGTATCTGACCCCAGGAATGTGTCAATAAAGTTTCCCCTTCCTGGGACAATGAATTCACGGTGTTCTTATTTCAATTTCCAGGAGTGTAGTTGCCAGTATTTAAGTTCTCACCGTCGTATTATGTTTAGTCATCGTTCTTCATCCTTTATCCCCTGCTGACTTAATAGGTGTCCTAACATTCTATTCCTTCTTCTTTAAGTTTTCCCATTTATTCCTTTCCTAGCGGATTCTGCACGGAACTTCCTCATTCCTTACCTTATCAGTCCACCTAAATTTCAATATTCGTCTGTAGCATAACATTTCAGATTATTCGATTCTCTTCTCTTCCGGTTTCCACAGAGTCAGTGTTTGACTAGCATGAAATGCTGTGCTGCAGACGTACATTCTCAGAACATTTTTCCTGCAATTAAGGCCTACGTTTGATACTAGTAGACTCCTCTTGGTGGAAGTGCACTTCTAGCCAGTGCTAGCCTACATTTTATGTCATGCTTGCTCCGTCCGTCATGTGTTATTTTGCTACCTAGGTAGCAGAATTCCTAGCTTCGTCTCAAATGGTTCAAATGGCTCTGAGCACTATGGGACCCAACATCTGAGGTCATCAGTCCCCTACACTTAGAACCGAACTAACCTAAGGACATCACACACACCCATGCCCGAGGCAGGATTCGAACCTGCGACCATAGCAGCAGCGCGGTTCCAGACTGAAGCGCCTAGAACCGCTCGGCCACAGCGGCCGGCCGTAGCTTCGTCTACTTCGTGATCTCCAGTTCTGCTGTTGTCTCGCTGTCCTCGTTTCTGTTACTTCTCATTACTTTCGTCTTTCTTCGATTTATTCCGTCATATTCTGTACTGGTTAGCTTGTTCATTCCAATCGACAGATCCTGTAATTCTTCTTCACTTTCACGGAAAATAGGAATGACATCAGGAAATCTTATCATTGACATCTTTTCACACTGTCGAACCATTCTTTTATTTTCATCATTGTGTCTTTGATGTACAGACTGAACTCCAGGGGCGAAGGACAGTATCCCTCTCTTAAGACATTTTTACTCCGAGCAAACCGTTTTTGGTCCTTCACTCCTGTCTCTCCCTCTTTGTTCAAATGGCTCGAAGCACTGTGGGACCTAACATCTGAGGTTGTCAGGCCCCTAGACTTAGAACTGCTTAAACCTAACTAACCTAAGGACATTACACACATCCATGCGCGAGGCAGGATTCGAACCTGCGACTGTAGCGGTCGCGCGGTTCCAGTCTGAAGCGCCTAGAACTTCTCGGACACACCGGCCGGCCAGAGGTTTACACTGTAGAATGCTTTTTCCAGTTCGACTTTCATTATGAGGCGCAATGTCATAACTGCCTGTCTGCTGCCTTTACCTTTCCTAAAGGAAAGTGATAGTCAACTAAGAGATTCTCAGTTTTCTTTTCCATTCTAATGTGTATTATTCTGGTGAGTAACATGGGTGACTGAGGCATGAGCTTGTAAGGTGATTGTGCGATAATTCTCGCCCTTGTCGTGTCTTGCCATCACCGGACTTCTGTAATTGATGTTTCTCCGAAAGTCTAATGGTATATCATCAGTCTCATAAATTCTACACACCAATGTGAATCGTCTTTCTGTTGCCACTTTCCCCAATGATTTTAGAAGTTCTGAAGGAAAGTTACCTGCCCCTCTGCCTTATTTGATCTTAAGTCGCCCAAAGCCCTTTTATTTTCTGATTCTAACTCTGCATCCCGTATCTCTCACTCGTCGACTCCCGGTTCTTCTTCCATCACTTCCTTCAGGTCAAGCCCTCCTGCTCATGGAGGCCTTTAGTGTTGTCCTTCCAACTATCTGCTATCTCCTCTGCATGTCGTAACTCCATCAAACGACACCATGTCTTATATTGATTGAACAGTCTATCTTCTGTTATTTTGTTCACTAAGTGTTGTCACAGGACGTCCGAAACTGATGGTGCCAGTTTTACTGAACACCAACTCCAGTTGTTCCAGCTACTTCTACACGACGTGTTCCTATCTTAGCCCATACTCAAGTGTTCACAGCTGAGAATAAAAGACAAACAGCGCGTATAAAACTTACTGGCAGATTAAGTAAGTGTATCGGAACGGAATCTGAATTACGCGCCTTTGAATTTCACGGGCAAGTGTTGTGAGAGCGCGTCACGAGCCGACTTGGATAGCTCTGCTTAAAGAACACGTACCTCTTCACTGTAAAATTCTCAGAGTCGAGCTCTCGTGAGCCACGAAAGTTTTAATTTCGAGGAAGTTTCAAAGCATCGTACACTCTGTTACAGAGTGAAAATTTATATGCTAAAATAAAGCACTGGTTGCTATAAAAAGTATGTGCACGAATAATGTTCGATAACAACGTCATAAGTAAAATATATTTGCTACTCGTCGTAAGTAAAATATATGCTGACGAATTTGTAAAACAGACGCAAGGGGAGCCCTCTCGTCAGTTGGTGTGCTCAGAAAACACTCGTGGAACTAGAGGAACTGTTGCAGTTAGAAGGACGACAGAGAATAAGAGAGGGGAGTCGATTAAACAGTTGTTATAAATAAAAGCCGGGTGATACGGCATGATTTCAGTTACATTACGTAATGGTCAGATAGAGATTCCGAAATCCGATACTGCACTGTAACGCGTATCCAGGAGCAGATATAGACTCAGATCAACATTTATTAGCGATGAAGAGAAGGATGAAGTTAAAGAGATTAGTCAGGAAAAATCAAGACGCAAAGAAGTGGAATACCGGAGTACGAAGGAATGACGAGATACGCTTGAAGTTCTATAAGGCTGTAGATACAGCAATAGAGAACAGCTAAGTAGGCAGTGCAACTTAAGGTGATTGGACATCTCCAAACTAGAAAGCGGAATCACCAAAGTTGGAAGGAAAAACATAGGTACGAAGAAGGTATCTGCGAAGAAGCCATGAGTGATAGGAGAAATACTTCAGTTGATCGATGGTAAAAGAAATTACAAATGCACTCAGGGAAATTCAGGAATACGGAAATACCGGTTGCTGAGGAATGAAATAAATACGAAGTACAGGGAAGCTAAGGCGAAATGGCTGCATGAAACATGTCAAGAAATCGAAAAAGAAATGATTGTCAGATGCACTGACTCAGCATATAGGAAAGTTTAGACCACCTGTGGTGGAATTAAAAGCACGGGTGGTAACATTTAAGATTGCAACAGGAATTCCACCGTTAAATGCAAAGGAGAGAGCGCATAAGTGGAAAGATTACACTGAAGGCCTCTATGATTGGGAAGATTTGTCTGGTGTGATAAAAGAACAAACAGGAGTAGATTTAGGAGAGATATGGAACCCAGTGTTAGCGTCAGAATTTAAGAGAGTTTTGGAAGGCTTAAGGTCAAATAAGGCAGACGAGATAGATAACATTCTATCAGAATTTCTAAAATCATTGGGGGAAGTGGCAACAAATCGACTATTCACGTTGGTATGTAGAATGTATGAGTCTGGCGACCTGCCATCTGACTAGCTAAAAATATCATCCACACGATTTCGAAGACAAGAGCTGACAAGTGCGAGAATGATCATTCAATCAACTTAACAGCTCATGCATCCAAGTTGCTTACATGAATAATATACATAAGAATAGAAAAGGAAACTGAAGATTTGTTAGATGATCATTAGTTTGGCTTTAGCAAAGGTAAAAGCACCAGAGAAGCAACTGTTAAGCTTTTGCTGGTAATGGGAGCAAAACGAAAGAAAAATCAAGACATGTGCATAGGATTTGTCGACCTGGAAAAGCGTTCGCCAATATAAAATGGTGCAAGATGTTCGAAATTCCGAGAATAATAGGCTAAGATATAGGGAGAGACAGGTAATATACAACATGTACAAGATCCAAGAGGAACTAGTAAGAGTGGACGATCAAGAATGAAACGCTCAGAAATTAAAAGGGTGTAAAGCACAGATGTAGTCTTTCGCCGATAGTGTTCAATTTGTACATTGAAAAAGCAATGATGGAAATAAAAGAAATGTTCAGGATTGGAATTAAAATTCAAGGTGGAAGGACATCAGTGATACGATTCGCTGGTGGCAGTGCTGTCCTGAATGAACGTAAAGAAAAATTACATGATGTGCTAAATGGATTGAACAGTCTAATGAGTACAGAATATGGATTGAGAGTAAATCAAGGAAAGACGGAAGTAATGAGAAGTAGTAGAAATGAGAACAACGAGATACTTAATGTCAGGATTGGTGGTCACAAGGCAGATGAACGACTTCTGCTACCTAGGCAGCAAAATAACTAATGATGGACGGAGAAAGCATCAAAAGCAGACTGGCACTGGGAAAAAGGGCATTCCTAATCAAGAGAAATCTACTATAATCTAATAAAGTTCTTAATTTGAGGAAGAAATATCTGAGAATGTACTTTAGGAGCACAGCATTGCATGGTAGTGAAACATGGACTGTGGGGAAACCGGAAAAGAAGAGAATCGTAGCATCCGAGATGTGGTGTTTTAGACGAATGTCGAAAATTAGGTGGACTGATAAGGTGACGAAGGTTCTGCGCAGAATCGGAGAGGAAAGGAATATGTGGAGACGCTAACAAGGAGAAGGGACCGGATGCAGGTCATCTGTTAAGACTGCAGGGAATGACTTCCATGTTACTAGAAGGTGCTGTAGAGGGCAAAAATTGTAGAGGAAGACAGAGATTGGAATACTCGTAGCAAGAAACTGAGATCGTAGGTTGCAAGTCCTACTCTGGGATTAAGAGGTTGGCACAGGAGAGAAAGTTGTGCCGGGTCGCATCAAACCAGTCAGAAGACTGATGACTCAAAAATAAATAAATCCTAAAAACTACGTTTTAAATCTAAAAGTTGAAACCTTGATAGGCCTATATGGATATGAAGTTTGAAATTAATCTACGAATTAAAGTACCGCGTCAAGTTAAAATTGAACGTGACCCATATAAGGAATGTCCAGTTGATGGCACCAAAATACGTCAGCGAAGAATAACTAGCGATAACAAGTAGCTAGATGACCGACGGATACATCTTCGCATGACAGCAGTGTGTGTACCGAGTGATATAGCGCGGTCTGATGAATACAAACTAGTAAAAAACGCAACAGTACGTGCGGCAAACATATTGTGTAAGATGCTAATCAAGGACGGAGATTCATTTACATCACAAAAAAGCAAATATATGTCGAAAGATGTGAATCAACGCAATGCTTTTCAAATATCTCTGTTGATTGAAAACTTTGTTCTGTTGGAGGTGCCCAAACTTCTAGATCTCTGTTTGATCGAGAACGTACATTAGGTAACCTTTTACCATTTTATGAAAAACACTGAGGTTGTTATTTATGATTGTGACATTGTAGCTTTAATTCAGTAGATGACGTACAATAGTAGATTTCTCGGTTTTTCTTTCCAGTTTTAGTAAATTCTTTGTGCCTGATTCTAATCTTTCTGCCAGTTCATCCAATGTAGCAGTCTATACAGGGTGAAGCGAAATTCGCGAAGTCGGGCTTCGCAGCGCGACTCCACACACGTCAACGACAAAAAAATGTTTCACAATATTTCGTCCGGCGAGTACATCCGGCAGAAATAGTATGTTAAAGAGAGACAATCCGGCAACACTGTAACCACATGCATGGTAACTACCTCCGTTAGCAAATCTCAGTGTGCTGTACAGTTGGAGCAGTGGATAGAGTTTTGGGTTGGCATGGAGGAGGTTGAGGGTTTGATTGTGGGTTGGGGCGCATTTTTTTATTTGCTAATTTGATTCAGACATTTCATACTGTAATATACACCGTTTCTTAGGTCACATGTATCCTAAATTTACAACATTTTGTAACGCTGAACAAGAATGCGTCGATAGACAACTAAGAAATAGACAGTTTAAACAAATTACCTATCACAGGACAGAATAACTACAAAAACCATATCAATTTCTAGATGCTAGAGATGATAGCACAGGACAAAAACACAACATCTACTGGACACATATAGTGCATGTAATATGCGCGCTCAGATGTCACACATTACCGACCACTGACAGTAATTATGACCATATTACTGACCGCATGACCTTCACAATATAACACATTGTCCTCAGAGCAACAGATGCTCAAAACGACCTCCCTGCACGTCCAAACATTGCGCAACCCCCTGGATCACGCAGCTGTGGACCCTTCACAGCAAAGCTGCGCCCACAGTAACAAGATGGTCGTGCGTTAGCTTTCTCGCTTCCCACGCCCCGGTTCCCGGGTTCCATTCCCGGCGGGGTCAGGGATTTTCTCTGCCTCGTGATGACTGGGTGTTGTGTGATGTCCTTGGTTTAGTTAGGTTCAAGTAGTTCTAAGTTCTTTGGGACTGATGACCATAGATGTTAAGTCCCATAGTGCTCAGAGCCATTTGAACCATTTGAACAGTAACAAGAGCAGCATGAACACACTCTACCAATTCTTCCACATTCTTCGGCTGTTCAGTTTTGGAACACATCCTACGACTGGATTAGAGACAGAAATGACGACACATTTCTGCACGACCTGACCATCAATTTGCAGGACAATGCTCGAGCAAATACAGTGCAAGCTGTTACTAATTTGTTTGATTGATGGGGCTGCTAAGTGCTATACCACATACTGCACTCCACTGACTAAAGCCCTCGTGAGTTCAACTCGATTTCTAAACCAAAGGAAACACTTCATGGTATTCGCTTCAGAACTGCTACAAATTCATCGGGCAACAGACTGCGCCGCTCGAACTGTCAACACAACTGCCACTGCTAAGAGTATCCTACGACTTCCACATCGCTGGCAACGCGTTATACACAATGCTGGTGACTACTTTGAAGGTCAGTAAAACTTTGAAACACGTATCTATTTTGTACCAGCTGTAAATATATAGTTGCCACTATTAAAGTTCCAACCCTCATACACAGAGAAATATAATATTACAATTTTAGAAACTGTGGGTGATTTATTCAAAAAATGAAGCTTCACATACTGAAAAGTCAATTACGCCTTAGTTCACATCTGGCCCGTATGAAATCATTATTCTTCTTAGCACTGATTGATAGAGTTGCTGGATATTGTGCCAAATTCTGTCCGATTGGCGCGTTAGTTGGTCAAAATACCGAGCTGGTTGGAGGGGCCTGCCTATAGTGCTCCAAACGTTCTCTGTTGGGGGAAGATCCGGTGACCTCATTGTGCGAGGTAGTATTTCGCAAGCACGAAGACTACAGATACATTTAATAATTTTTGCATAATGCGGGGCCACAGTCATAATATATTTCTTTGAAGTCAGTACCGCCATTAGACTCTTAGACTCTTAGACAATGTGTCTAATAGTGTATTTTAATACGACAGTATGCCACCTTAGGCAATTTATGACACTTAAAACACTTGATAACGTCACTTTGAAGCCGAAATCATGATTGTGTAGGTCTAAATGTAACACTGTAAATAAACAACAGTCCAATGGCGGTGCTGACTTTAAAGAAACTGCAGGTACAACCTCCACACCAGCATTTCTCATTGTCGGGTAGTATGGCGATTGACAGTCACCACAGCATGGGGAATCTCCAGAACATGTTTTCGGTCTGGAATCTCATTGAAAGTGGTGTCATTGTCTTCAGTAATGAGTCCCGCTTTGATATCAGCCCCGATTACCAGCGAAGACCTGTCTGGAGTCGCCCCAGGCAATGGCGGTATACTAACACGAATGTTCCCCGCCACTCGCCATAGGGCTCGAAAATCAGTATTGATGTATGGGGTGCAATTTCTTTTCATAATAGGGCCTCTTTGGTTGTTACCCACTACACGGTTACGGCGCAGAGGTACTTCGACGATATTCTATGCCACGTTTCATTATCCTCCACGGAGTGCCATTCTAGGCTTAAATTTCAGCAAGATAATGCCAGGAAGTTTCTACCGCATGTCTTCGTGCTTGCCAAACCCCACCTTGCCCATCACGGCCGCTGGATCTCTCCACAACTGAGAACGTTTGGAGCACAGTGGACAGAGCCCTGCAACCATATCTGTATTTTGACGATCTAATGCGGGATTGGAAATAATTTCCCTCGATATGCCTTAGGAAGACAACCAACACTCTCTCAACCAACACCATACCGAATACTGCTTGCTTGAGGAAATCATCCAATTATTCCGAAATTTTAAGCATTTGCTTGTCTGCACATGTGCATAAAACCTACCGATTTCGTCACATTTTGATCATTGTCTCATGGTGTTTTTTTTTCGTTTTGAGGTGTATAACATGATGTTATAATGGTTCCATATTGAATGATCAATGTAAAGCACGTATGACACCGAGTAGTTGTAATGTATTGCATTAAACCGGGGACCTATAAACGACGGAGAGTCTTCGTCCCACCTGCCCACCTGCGACGGAGCGATTTATAAAGAAGAAGTGCGGTTGCGGAGTTCTCAGACGAATGTGCATATACAAATGTTGGTAAAAAAATGTTATTGCAAATGTTTGGCTCTAACGTGAGTCTCAGGGGATGATTTCCACACTTGATGCATTAGTACACTTGCACACCCGCGCATTCGTCATAGTTTTGAATTAATTATTCACTCAGACATAAGTACAGTTTATGCCAGGGAACGAGAATTAGGCGATTATTATATTAAAATCAGTTTTTTACGACACAGTTCAATTACTATTTATTGGCATTGTCCTTCTCTTTCACACAATGAAATTATCACTGGTGAGACGGTTTACAGCTTTACTTTAATAATAATTTGACTCCAAGCCTCCAATAGCAGTAATGTAGGCTGCTACAATCGAAAGTTATTCAATCACTTCGAACAGAACTACAAGTCCCACTGCCCTCTTTGTTGTAACAGTTTTGGCGCGAAATCACAGTTCGCCACATGTTCACTTACGACGATGTATACCCCGTAAATCGCACTCACACAAATAATCGTAGCACTTCCAGTTCACCAAATTTATGCTTGCACACTTCCACTATTAAACAATCCTCTTTGTAAAAATAAATCTGCACGAAATGGAATTCTCAAACGACCACATGGGTCACCCTCATGTGGGGCTTGCTCGCCACCCACTCTCCAAAGCGACTGACCAACGACTGACCCCTGGCTAGGATGGCCGCTCGCTTATATAGGCTCGGACGTCTATCCCCCATTGTTATGCAAGTACCAGTGTAGTGGGACGTGAAATTGAAGCGTCACCCATCCACCAGTGTCAGCCCAGTTTGCAGGTAATTATAAGTTTAATTTAGTTTTTGTTTATGTATTTTTGTAATAGTTGTAATGGTTATGAATTGTCTAAAGTTTTTGTATTTATTTTTTATGTTTCATGTACGTAGAGGGCGGCGCAACGAACGGAGACAGCATCTTCACTGCCGGGACCAGAGAGAAAATTGCTGGCCACTATACGTCGCGGGTCGACAGCCAAAGAGCAAGAGAAGATCCTGAAACCGAGTTGTTGCGTCGTGCTTCTAAAAATTGAAAAAGAATAAGAATTTGTAATGTTTGTACAACAATGACGTCATAGAAAGTTAATCATGTTGTAAATGTTCAGTTCTATCTTGTCAAGGTTCAGGTTCACGTCTATATGTAGGAAGATAATAAACTAGTGGATGCTACTAAAGTTTAAATACGTGTTCCGAGAATTTATTTATGAAGAATTATGTTACGTAATTTATTTGACAAGATTATTAATTTTTGACAGCGTTCATCGCGAGTGTGATTCTTGAAAGTTTGTTCAATGTGGTTCTAATATTTATTAAAGCAGATCACTTGCATTAATATAATTTCTGAGGAGAAACAAACGACATCTAAATTGAAAAAGTTTGCGCAAACCAATTGGACTGAGTGACGTAACTCTGCGCATACGACTCAAATGATGATGTTTTAATTACAGTTTTGTTTCGTTCTAGAACCATTCAGAGACAATTTAAAAAGAATTTAAGTAATTTTGAAGTGTGTTGTAACTGACGTAGGTGACCAAGTCTGCACGTGGTCATATGTCAAAAGAAAAATCATTTATAGAAACTTGCGTCGTTACACTACACCGTGGCGACCTAAAAAACAGGACTTGTGTGCAACTAAGGCACACAGGTACGAAACAATTAAAACATCAAGAGTCCTTCGGAAGTCAACGCGAGTCTTCGTGGAGCCTTCACTAGCCAGCGGCGTCTTCGCAGGTGTGGGCAGCTGACGGAACGCAGCCAAGCAGTACGGTCACGCAGTTATTCCACGAGAAGGCGCATCTGTTGGGCAGCAGCTGAACGCTGCAAACCCCGACAACCTTTTTCTCCCTAAACTAACAGGCCCAGTGCGTCAGCTGGGGGGCGTTCCTCCGGCTGGTATTAGAGGTGTTGTTGAGGGCTTCGCCTGTCTACGGTGGTGCCGGGAGTGGTTGCAGCCAGTGACGTCTCCGGTGTTCGACTCAGCGTCCTGCCGGTTGCGGAAGCGGGGTCGCAGCATCTCAGCGGCTGCATCGACGGCTGTTACTTCTGCAGCCCATAGCAGCACTACAAATTACAATATTAGTGTCCGGTGAGTCTGTTTTAAGTTGGAAGTGGAGTGTTGTACATAGGGAGTGTGCTTTAATAGGATTGTTGGTTACAAGTCTGCGTGTGTAACTAGTTAATATCTTACAATAATGTCGGGAAGTGAAATGTCAGACGAAGAGCAATCTGTGTCCGATAGGAGCATGAGATCCCTTTTTAGGGCGATCGCTAAATTAAAACAATCTAACGGGGATTTTTTAGCTGAATTAAAACAATCTAACGAAGTATCTACTGCTAGACTAAAAGAGGAATTAAAACAATCCAACGAAGAATCTACTGCTAGATTAGAACAGGAATTAAAACAGTCTAACGAGGAAGCTACTTCTAGATTAAAAGAGGAGCTAACAAAATCTACAGATAGGTTACAGGAACATCTTAATGAAATCAGTCGAGAATTAAGTGGTAAAATAGAGGCTTCTAAAGTTGAAATGCAGGAAAAACTAGTAGGACTTAGTAATAAGATTGCTGAATTGTAAAAGGTTAGAAGAACATATCCAGGAATCGCGTGAGTAAAAAGCTCGCATGAGAAATGATATTACTGACTTAACCAAGAGACTAGATAATGTCAATGTCTTAGTTGTAAATGAAATAGAGAAAAATAACGATAAGTTACGAGATAAATTTTCTATGCAAACAGAAACTGTTCGTAGAGAATTATTAGAATCTATTAAAGAGGTCTCTACCAAACCTGTAGAGATTTCTTCAATAGATAATGTAGAATTAGAGACATTAACTCATCGAGTAGAAAAAGATCATACTGAAATAGAAAACATGAAATTTTTAATTACCGAAATATGCAGTAACGTTGAGACTTCCAAAGATAATGACATTGTCGAAGGTACAGAGCGTTCACATCGTGAACCAAGTGAAGAATCGATATTAACTAACCGTGTATCCAATACAGAAATGCGAATACAGGAAATTACTAAACGGTTATCGGAATTAGATAATAATGAAAACATTTCAAGTAGTAGAAGCAATAACGTAATCAGAGACGACAGTCGCATCGTGTTGCTAGTTGTTGCTAGCTCAGACGACAACAACACAAATAAAGAAATACCGGCAAGCAAATCCGACGCAACTCCGTCTCTGCAATCTAAACAAAATCCAACTACGTCTCTCGCAGAATGTTGGGATGATACAACGACAAATTCAAATGTAGCAAGTCGATTTCCTGTATTCAAACCAAGAGGAGAACTTCACCCTATAATCTTAATAAAAGCTTTTGAAACTTCATTATCTCCTAAATGGAGTAATGAAAGACGGATTCAATTTGTAATAGAACATTTAGAAGCAGAAGCTGCGGAATGGGCAGTACTGCAGAGAACTGAATTGAGGCACTGGGATGATTTTGTTAAGCAGTTTATACAAAATTATTGGTCAAGAGGAAAACAACAACACTTAACTTTAGAGTTGTTAGACCCTCCTCCTTATACTAAACGGTGGAGAGGTTATAGGAATTATTTCGAATGGCGTTTAAACCGCGCTAAATAAACTGAAGAACCAATTATTGAAAGTCATCTACTACGAGTCCTAATTAGTAGACTATCGTATTATGTAACGGAAAGAAAAATGTTATTCTACGAATTGTCCATCCGAACAGGAAAAGGAAGACCTTGTATTAGTACGACGTCATCCTAAAAGTTCGAAAAGCAATAAGGAATGTAGAAAATTCTTCTTTATCTTTGAAGGTCCACATGTTGTACATAAGATTGTACATCCCAAAGCGTTACTTCATATGGAACCTTCATCAGGTGTAATTAAAGGATTATATAGTGTCGATCAAATGAAACCCTTCATTCCTATATAAGTTAATATTTAGTATATGTTACATACGGAAGAGCGTTCATAGTTTATTCATGTGAAGTTTTTCTTGATAGTTACGTGTTATTTTTAAAGAAATGACAGGAAGTTCAAACAAGTGTTCTACAATAATCTACCGGTACTTCAAAAAGAGAAAGATAACTAAAAGGGGATTTATATGGCAGAAAATTTTGTTATTAGGTCAGAAGGAATTTTGTATATTTTATATTTACTCGGATAGTACGAACCAAAGGGGATGGTTAATAATATTAGGGACCATGGGCGTCCAGAGCTATATGGCTCACGAGAACATAGCAGAGTGCCTTTAATAGAGATTTGTAATAGTGTTAACATAGAACACACCAATCGGAACTCTCTCGCTTGTTTCTCCTAAAGAAATTGCCTTTACCCAACAAAGTGTGCGAAGGTAAAGAAAGCCGTACCGAGATTCTAAAGAAAGTTTTGCTTGATTTCTTCTTGACCTCAGGCATAAATAAAGCATTAGGGAAAAGAATGACGTAAAGTAAATAGTACTATTAGTTATTGTGAGAAACTTATTAGTAATATACATTTTGGAAGGAATAGCTCTAGTAAATGAATAAAACTGAACCTAACCTATCACAATTTGAACGCTCTGTCCTAATGTAACAACGTTAAAGAACGTACTAAATTATTATTTACTAGCAACTATTAAATGAAAAGGAGTAATCTCCATATATTCGGTTGTGAATTACCATAACAGCACAATTGAAAGTGAATGACAAATAGTCACAAAAATATTGTCATAAAAGGATTGAATATATCTAAGAGCAAAGACTTTAGATTACGGAAAATGTGAGAAAAATGTATAATCTTAACAGTTAAATATTGTATATAGAAGAAGTTTCATTTTCGGGTAAAACCTGACAAACTGAGCTTGTGGGTGGGGTATGTAGTGGGACGTGATATTGAAGCGCTAAAAAGTACATCTTATTTACTATGTTACATTAATTTCTAGGATCATTCTATCACCCGTAAATCAAGTTTTAGCTTTTTCAAACTTTCGCCACTTAGCGCAAATTTGTTTGTTTACATCTGTGCTGCAAAGTTTTAACATAGAACTGCATATAGCACCGTTTTTAGACGTAATCTATAGCGATCTACACACTGCGCTGCTCCAAATCTTCATATGCATAATAATTAATTAATTATGGGCGATAAATGTTAATAATAATTTGCAAAAAATGAAAACTATTGCAACTTAAGTGTATAGTATAACTTAACTAGTTTAAAATACGTGTGATGCCACCCAAAATATTATATACTGCCGTTCTTTACGTCATGAATTTTCTATTGAATTTTATAAACAGTTTTCCCTCAAACTTTGTTTATTGCTCTTTGCGGGCTTAATTATATATGAATCTTAACGCATGACTGCGGCACTCGATCCGCTATGACGAAACGTTTTTAATGAGTGCTCGCTCATCCCTGTAAGTTGTTATTTAATATTTTTATTAATCTTTCCGTATTCGTGATATTAACCGATTTTGAGGTTACTATAACTTTTGCGTGTCGTGACTTGAAATAAAGATCGATCTTTCAGAAGGTGCATATTGCTGGCCACAATTCACTGCCGCATCGCTCTTCACCGATAAGTTACATAGTTTTCGGCTAGTGCGCGAAAAACCAGACTATGACCCAAGCTGCAGGCCGCCCGGCGACCATTACAAAATCTTGCGAATCGTGTTCGCTTTCCACAAAGCAATCCTTGCATACTAGAAATATACGTCTAGTAACGGGGGTTTGTATCGTCACACACGGTAGCCCTCAGTGGTTCACAACGCCACAACAGGCCACAGCATTCCACCCATCCCACCGCCGCCTCACACCGAACCCAGGGTTATGGTGCGATACGGATCCCGGTGGACGTCTCATACTAAACGAGTGTAGCCCCAAATGCTTGCATGGTAGAGTAATTATGGTGTACGCGTACGTGGAAACGCTGTCTGCGAAGCAATCGCCGGCAGAATGGTAGCTGAGGCGGAATGAGGGGAACCAGCCCGCATTCGCCGACGTAGATGGAAAACCGCCTTAAAAATCATCCACACGCTGCCCGGCAAACCTTACCTCGACACTAATACGCCGGGCGGATTCATGCCGGGGATCTGCACGCCTTCCCGCTCGGGAAACAGCCCGTTAGACCGCAAGGCAAGGCGGGCAGGCCAAAGGGAGTAGTTACTAAGGACGACTCTTACGACAGGTACGTCGCTACATAATCGTCCCCCAGTGTGGGACTAGCAAACCAAAACTTTGCATTTCTGGTTCTGCAGTTGAACCAACAAGCTTGAAATGTATCTGTAGGCAAGAGAGAACTGAAATAAGGTTTTAAAATATCGAGTTTCAGTTGTAAAAAGGCCAAAAGTGTAAATAAGGAAATACAGTATATGAAGAAACTTACTCCGTGAGCAAGGTGCTTTGTTTCATTTTGCAGGCAGCATCTAAATCTGTTAGGCAGATTTATTATTTCAGTAGTTGCCCTCAGCAATAGTAGATGGGATCCAAAGGAGTAGCATGGAGGGAGGGGGTTCGGGATGGGGTGAAGAGGGGGTTTGCTGGAAGCCCAGGGGCAGCAGACCAGCCGCGATTACTACCCGATCAATCACGCCAGGCACCGGCGGCGAGCTCGCAAACTGAAACTGATAGCGTCGGAAAATTTCGGAGATTAACCTATTATCTTAATGGACGCAACCGGAGAACTCTATCGCTTCCGGCAGCAGCGGAGTCGGCCACGTTTATTTTCCACTCCGTGCCAGGCAAACGAGGGAACGTAATGACTTAAAGAGCAGTTAAGAGACTTATAAAGTAGGAATGAGCACTGTGAAAGCGAAGCAAGTCTTCGGTCATGTGTAAGTAAACAATGGTATCCAATTACTCCTTATGATCAATATTGTGATGAGATTTTCGAATAGGTAATACAATGAACTACAGGCGCATCAGTAAATTGAGAATGTTCTCTCCCAGCCCTGAGCACGACACCATTGGGGCAACCATTTAGACCAGTTTCATTACGAGTACAAT
Organism: Schistocerca serialis cubense; assembly: GCF_023864345.2. NCBI lineage: Eukaryota > Metazoa > Arthropoda > Insecta > Orthoptera > Acrididae > Schistocerca > Schistocerca serialis. The sequence continues at coordinate 545,142,700 of NC_064645.1, read as the reverse complement.
TCTCTTCTACAATCACGTCATTTCTTCTATTTAAAGATTGGACAGAGAATGATTAATCTGCTGTTTCTAAACCAGCCTTTAAATTTTGATACTGAAAGTTAACATCACTTGAAATCAACAGGCTAAATTTTCACTGGCCATACATGCTAGATAGCTATCGAAAAGAATTGAAACCTTAGTCTCTCGGAGTAGTACACGTAAGGACTGCCCCTCGAAGTCATTTGCTTCATCTCATAAAGTTTGGAGCGCGGAACTGAGAATGTGAAACTGAGAGTGTGAAACAACTTTACTATGATGGCAGCATTCACTCTTCAGGTCACTACTGGAAACAGATGCGTAAATTCGATTCATTTATGTATTTCTTTGTTTTAACACCTGGCACTTGTTTCAGTTACACCTATCTGGGATTGTTCTAGTTTTCTCGAGTATTCATAGCCTTTCAGACTTGTATCTTATGGAACAGTATTAGAAATTTGATTATGATTCATATGCACCCTGTGAATGTTTTCCTTCTTAATGGGGCTCTCTATAACAGAAAATATGCACAATGTAGGCTGTGCGATTCAGTGCCTTATGTCCTTTATTACACTAATTCAAATAAACGAGGAATTTGTGAGTAACGACTGTACTTTCGAAAATGACGAAGTATCACCTGAGCTAAGGTGATAAGCAACGAGTCAGTAAAGTTGTAAGCAAATTTTATTGTGACCTTTCTGAATGATATACACCGGGAGGAAAGCGTTTGTAAGAGTCGATTGAAGGGAACTATACATTTTTAATTTTTGTCTAATGGCAGAGAAAGCTTTTTGTGTTACTAATATTCTCCTCCGTGATGAGACCTAAGGTACTCTTAACGACAAATGTATGATACATTTTGCAGTTTTCCAAATTAGATTATTCCTTTTAGGAATAACAAATAAATCTACCTACGAAGATAAGACCATATGTACCGAGTAAAGTATCCTAAAATGTGGGGATTCAAACTCGCGTCATAAACAAAGCGTTTCATGCAAAATAATCAAATCTCTGGTCTTCGTGGATTTTACGTATGTGACACGGGTACTAATTAAAAGAATGTATTATGATTCTAGTGCAAATGTGAAAATTCCAATCTACATAAAAGCCCATGACCGTTTCTTGGTCACAGCTGAGTGACTCCATGTAATCTTTGCTTTCTAAAGCTGAGGGCTTTGTCCTAACCACAGCTCACTCCAGTACAGCAGGTGAATGGTGTTTCGGGCAGGGGGTGGTGGAGAGATACGCAGCCATAGAGGGGCGGTCTGGGCTGATTTGTCTAAGGTTATACTGTGACAGTGAAGACACTGGAACTATTGTGATTATCCAAATTTTCCCGGCGTAAAGAGTATTCTATGCAGTTTCGGGATTGCAGCCGGTTTACGTCGACCTCTTGCCATGATATCTCGGCTGGCAACCATTCACCCATCTTCAGCTGAGTGCTGTGCCCTAGAGACTGCTAGTTCACATGGTTAACTTTATACCATAAATTGGAGCGGGGACGCATGCGCAAAGGCAGCCGCCGCATGAGTGATCTCTGTCAAGTTTCTCGTCTTTGTCGAATATAGCCCCATCACATTAATGTGTACTTTTTTATTGCATTAGTTAACTCCAAATTCCACCACTGACACAATGAACGTACCATTTGTACCGTATCTCTGCAAAATGTGGTGAAACTGACGGCCATCAACGTCAATGCAAGCATGATATGGGTGAAAAAGATCCCGACGCATCCTGACAAGTATCCCTGGTGTATTTAGAATCACATCACGATCAGAGACAATTCTGGGAACTAATAGAATCTCCATATCCACTGGGGTCTCATACACAAGCGACCTTAGGTACCCCTGAAGGAAATAATCAAGAGAATTCAGGTCAGCTGATCTCGCAGGCCATCGAATAGGACCTCTCCTTCCAATCTAGCAAACCAGGAAATACTGTACTGTTATTGCTCCAGCTTATTGTACTGTAGGTCTCTGTATAGCACTGAGTAATGAATAGTTCTGTCGTTGATTCACAGCACTTTCTGTCATGAGACAATGTAAATACGATATAGCAGAGCCAGCTTATGGACGCGTAAAAGAAACAAAATCTTCATCATGACTGCATGATAATCAGGCTCCTCCTCCTTGTTTGCTTGCAGTAAATAAAGGATGTAAATGTAAACGTACAGCAGAGTACGTGTGAACTTGTACACGGAAGAAACATGCTGGAATTGAACCACTCTTTCTCCTCTTGATATTGTGGAGGGTCACGTTTCTTCTTCCTTAAAACTGTGCTCATGTGGAGAATATCCATTATTTGCAGAATGAGATTTTCACTCTGCAGCGGAGGGTGCGCTGATATGAAACTTCCTAGCAGATTAAAACTGTGTGCAGGACCGACACTCGAACTCGGGACCTTTTCCTTTCGCTAGCAAGTGCTCTACCAACTGAGCTACTCATTATCGTTGAACCCTGATTGCAAGTGTTCCAGCTCTTCTGCAAGGCTGTCTCCTTCAGACACAATGCCTGCAAATATGGTAAATGGAATGGTCCAACAATCCATCCACTTTTCGACTATCCAAGAGCTCCATAAATGGCAGACAACCGCCCTTCGCCACTTCCATCATAAATTTGATAATCTCATCGATAGCATTCAGATGCAGAAAAAAACGTTACAGTTCTTTTTTCCGTGACGCCACACTACAAAAGTATCAGACACATATTGGGAGAAGACTTTTGATTTGAGTTCTGCCAAGTCAAGTGCCCTCTCCTTGAAGTCTTCCAAGAAGGATTTCTACCAGAGGGGAGAGAGAACTGCTGCAAAAATGATGCGAGCACTTTCTCACAAAAGGTCTCATTAACGACTCAAGAGGTCTAGCTAAGTCATGCTCCGTTATTCCTCAAGAAAGGATGTGGCGGAGACATGGCTTAGACATAGACTAGGGTATGTTTCCAGAATAAAATTTTCACTCTGCAGAGGAGTGTGCGCTGTTATGAAACTTTCTGGCTGACTAAAATTGTGTGCCGGACCGAGACTCGAACTCGGGACCTTTGCCTTTCGCGGGTAAGTGCTGGTAGAGCAGGCAAAGGTCCCGAGTTCGAGTCTCAGTCCGGCACACGGTTTTAATCTGCCAGAAACTTTCACGCAGAGTGAAATCTTCACTCTGGAACCATCCCCCAGGCTGTGGCTAAGCAATATTTCCGCCATATCCTTTCTTCCAGAAGTGCTAGTTCTGCAAGGTTCGCAGAAGAGCTTCTGTGAAGTTTGGAAGGTTGGAGACGAGGAACTGGTAGAACTGAAGCTGTGAGGAGAGGTCGTGAATCTTGCTTGGGTAGCTCAGATGTTTCATCACGTGCCCGCGAAAGGCAAAAGTCCCGAGTTAGAGACTCGGTCCGGCACACAGTTTTAATCTGCCAGAAAGTTTAATATCAGCGCACACTCCGCTGCAGAGTGAAAATTTCATTCAGAATACGTGAGTCTATTTTACCAAACGGCGAGCTATCTTACGCCCCAGATACCAAACATCCAGGTGTTCTCTCTTGGATCGGCATGGGGAATACGTCACCTGAAAGGGGCAGAAGCTGATAAAAGCATTGTACCTACTCTTCAGCAGCAGGGAATTGGCCTTAGACACCAACCGCCGACTGTATCGGACGGTTGTTTACCCTTCTGTCACCAATGGCTCCTCTGCGTGTGCCACGATTAGTGCTCTGAGATGAGACCTTCCAGCACCTTCAGAATAAATTGCCTCGGTGGAGCCTCCATGCCCCTCCACTCACTAGGGTTGTTACTCTACAAGAGGAGACCAACATGATCCCTGTGATGACGTCCATTTGACTCAAGGCGAAGGCCCCTCAGTGGACGCTCTGCGACACAGTCAGTGGTCTGGAACACATTAGTACCACGACTCCGCGGCTCTGGCACCGCCACCCTGTTCCTCTTTCCATCCTCGAGGACTCTGATACTGAACGTGGCTAATAATAGCCCCGATAAGGCCACTAATAATGTGTGTTTTAATACCACCACTCATTCCGTGTATTCCTGGGTGTGACTTCCTCTCTAATTAAATTTGCAGTTGTCTCACATCGTATCAGCAACCTTAACCTACACTGTCGGAGGGTTGTATGAGATTTTCAAGTGCTACAGCCTCACACACCTTTAACGTGCAGTGAAATGATGCCATTGTCACGCCGTCATTGTAAGATAGTAACATTCACCCGACAATGCGTGAATGGTTGTTAACCGAAATATCGTGACCAGTAACCGACGTAATCCGCTGCAGTCCCAAACCTTCATGGAATATTGGAACCATTAACATTTATTAACCTAACTGTTGTGATCCTGTTAGCCACATACCATTAAAAGCAACCTGAGATACATTCCTCCAGCTGTCAGCTCAGATATAATGAGAATATACCACAGAAATTCTTAAATGTGCATTTCAACCAAATTTACGCAGATTTTAATTTTCAAACATAACAAGAATAACTAACATGGTCACATTAGATTGTCTACATGAAATTCAAAATTACGACACCTCGAGCACTTTTCCAGTATCGTAGTTGTGAATAGAAGATGCAAGCACAGGTAAAATACATTCTGAGAAAGTTATACTGAGAAATAACGCTACATGTCTCCTAAAGTAAATAAATGTTTCACATCACACAATTTCGTGTACCATCAATTGAGTTATGACTAACATTTCGAACAAGTTATTAAAACATATGATAATATACGGAGAATTATATAATTGCTGCATGAAAATAGATATTTTTCTTCTATAATCTTTCGTAAATGTTACCGCTTCAAGTAGGAAGGTCTGGACGAAGATGGTTTACCTATATTTTACATTTCAAAGGCCCTCAGGTTCCTTCTTGCGATGTCATAGGGTATATGTCATCCTTGTGTGACCAAAAACCTGAATGCAGTAACGTATTAAATTACGTTATAGAGAAACGAGGTTCCCAGCACACCACAGTAATTACGTGGCGAAACGTGACGAGGTGTCACTTTTCGAATACGAGTTATCAGACAGTCAGTATGTGTGATTCCCACAGACTCAATGTGAATTTATGAGACTGAAATTCTGTGAGATTTTACACCACCGATACGCTGCGAAGACCGCTTGTACCATTAGTTACTAGTCTTTTTATCGACCGAGCAGATGGGATGATTTTCTGACATCCTAGAGTAGTTCTAACGATCTTTTATCACGTGTCCACACAAATAGTCCTACGATAGTCAGAGACAGCGATTGAAAGACGTCACTTACACTGATCAAGGTATGCCGTCTATAATCAGAAAATAAGCAATATGATCCAAAGGAAGGTTTGACTTCTCATCTAAGGAGTAGTTCCCGTTTTTCTCCTCAGAGCGGGGTGCATAACATAAGGGTAGGAAGTGGAGAATAAATTTTCTTGTGCAACAGTTGTTTATCAAAGGGACTTAGTAAGCAATTTCTGTGTTAAATCCCAAAATTCTTCAGGAATACCTCACCGAATTTTGATATTAGTTCGTACGTCGTATGTCTGACTGTCCTATAGATACTAGACGATAACTGGGAGTGGGACTCCCTCTGTCCTCATTATACTCATCAGCAGCAGCGTCAACAGCACTCTCTTCATAATTAATAACGACAGCATTACCAACCACAAAAAATATGACACTACAAAAGTACTCTTTACGGTTATTGACACTGTGCAAGGAAATGTCTCAAACGTGGGACACAAAGAGCATCAAAATTGCGATGAACTCATTTTTGCAAGAAAATTTCGGGGTGACAGTTCACATAAGAAACAATAATGCACGAAGCATTCTGTTACAAGTATATTTTCCCTTCGCCAGACGAAACTCCAACTCGAAATTCGACAGCGAAAATCTTCGCTGACAGTTTGTGAACTGTGCACGATTCGTAACAGGAGAAGCTCCCTGGAAGCCGTGGTCACGCATTTCTGCTGTCATCTGAACCGGAAGCCGACGGCCTCTCCGCTTCCCTCGTAATTAAATACAGCCGCTGGCTGTGAACAGCTCCACACCCACACCCACACACCCACACATCCATACCCACACCCACACCCACCCACCCACACACACACACACAAACACACACACACACACACACACACACACACACACACAGACATTGTCAAACTCGGGGTAACCGCAGTGTCAGCAGCTTAGCGAGGACGCCACTGTTGCTGTTATTAAATCATCGGCGCGCAGGCGGACCTCGCGACGAATTACGTGTCTCCACGGCAACGTTCGCGTACGCTGCGTCGCCCAGGCGCCTCCCCCGGCACTATGTTGATGGCGATCAAAACCTAATGTAATCATTCATTATGAGAACACACTATACTGAACAGCCCCTCCTAGGATATTAATTATCTGTTCTCATCATAACGATGCATAAATGAAAGGCAATATGTTTCGACTACATCACAGGTATTTTGCGTTTTGATGCAGATACCTGCGGAATGTGGTGACAATCCAAAAATAACGACGAATTTCGACATCGCCTCCTATCCATATGTAAATATTTCAGGCTCAGTGCCTTAATAGTATCGACATAATACTGTTCTTCAGCTTACCTTGTATTCGGAAAGTGGGTGCACTCAGCGACTGTTATGTGACTTATAAATTATAGAGTGCAGCAATCAGTCGTCCTTTTTTTAGGTTTTAATAGGAAAATCCAGATTTCGGCTAGTAGCTAGCCTTTCTCAATGCACTGTTTTCTATTCTCAGTGCATGTAAGTCCCTGTTGTACAGGCGTTAGTCACAGTTCTTTGAATTCAAGGAACTGTGACTCACACCCGAACAACAGGGTCTTACATGCATTGAGAATAGAAAATAGTACATTGAGAATGGCAAGCTACTAGCCAAAATCTGGATTTTCCTATTAAAACCTAAAAAAAGGACGACTGATTGCTGCACTCTATAATTTATGATACTGTTCTGTTATTGTGAATGTATCTTGACAGCGAATTTTCACGTGCTAATTCCTTCCTAAAGAGACACACAGAAGATGATTCTCGTCTGGACGTAGTTGACAAAGCCACTGAGACTGACCACAGCTAGAAACTGTTGAGTGAAAAAAAATAAATGCATAGAAGCAACACCTCCGAGGAATACAACAAAATTCAGCAACGAGACGGCATATCGGTGGGCGAGCTACGTGAAGCTGTAATACAAATTAAAAAAGAAGAAAATCCACAGAACCGGACGGAAATGACGTAAAGAAACTAAAATATCGACGACCACTGCTGCAACTACACATATTGTAATGAATCGTATACTTACTAGTAAACGACGATAATACCACATTCCTAAATATCAGCTGATGGAAAACCACTTTGTAAGAAATGAGATCGTAATAATAGAGAGAACTACGATTGAATAAGTTCTTGCAAGTGCTTTAAGCTACGCGCACGAATAACCAATAACCATTATAAAACAATAGCCGACTCACTACTGTCACATAAGCAGCAAGGATTTAGAAGAGTCATTTCCCTTTCTTTTTCGTGTACGTTCTAACAGTATCTGCGCAGAATGGGCATGGTTATTAACCTATTTGACGTGAATGAAATTTTCACTCTTCAGCGGAGTGTTCGCTGATATGAAACTTCCTGGCAGATGAAAACTGTGTGCCGCACCGAGACTCGAACTCGGGACCTTTGCCTTTCGTGGGCCAGTGCTCTACCAATTGAGCTGCCCAAGCACGACTCACGCCCCGTCCTCACAGGTAGGAGACGAGGTACTGGCGGAATTAAAGCTGTGAGGATGGGGCCTGAGTCGTGCTTAGGTAGCTCAGTTGGTAGAGCACTTGCCCGCAAAAGGCAAAGGTACTGAGTTCGAGTCTCGGTCCGGCACACAATTTTAATCTGTCAGGAAGTTTCATATTTGACGTGGTTAATTTAAGAGGCAGTCGAATGCACTTCCTGTCGCCATGCTGTCTCCCCCAACACCCCGTGGCAGAATACGTATACTCAATTGACTGCGCTTAGTGTTATTCGTGTGAAAGTGAGAAAAAGTTTTCTCAGGGTTTGCTAATCGCGTACCTGAGGTAGGATTTGGGTATCAGCCCAGTATTAACCTAGCTGGATGCGGAAACCACCTAAAAACACATCCCAGGTGGTCAGCACACCGACTCTTGTCGTCAATCGGCCGGTCGGGTTCGATCGAAGGCCGGCGTATCTCCCCGTTCTACGAACGAGACTTTAATAGGCACGGCTGTTCGAGCAGGTGATTTAAAACGATGATTTAGTAATAACTTTGGTGTGTAGTATCAGTACACATATTAGTTGTTAGACCACGAGAAAGCTTTAGAACGGGTCAGGCAATATACTTCATGGATTACTTTAGAAATAGTAAGATATCCCAAGCACTTAATGCAAGTTGCTAAAAGCCTATATCAAGAAACTGAAACCACAACAAAGAAGTGTGCAGTAAACACTGGAACCATAACAAACTTCCCCACTCCATTGCCGACATTGGAAGACAATGGAAAACGAACATCAACCAAGACATTAAAACAGAAGCAGATAACGGAATAAACATCGTCACGTTCGCAGACGACCGAATAATACACTACACCGCACAGACCAGATATGCAAGGATTACAATTTTCACATTTCTCGCAGAAAAGTAAGACTGTGGTTATAAAGGAAAAGACGTTGTCTGTCCGAGTACAGAGCCAATTAGACGTACTGTAGAACCAGTTGCTTATTTTAACTTCTTAAGTTGTGACGTAAGGTACCATCTTGAAAATGACATAGACAATAAATTAAATGAATATCTGATGATGTGTAGTGCAATTCAAAAAACAATTAACAATAAAACGTAGAAACAAACAAAACGAATAGGACTCAGAGTTGTAGACGACAAGAAATAGGTACAAATTGTATGTACACACCACTGAAATGGAATTACGTAAAACTCATGAAATTCTGTAGCCCAGTTGTCCGGTAAGATAGATTTCAGAGCTGATTTGGGAATTTACTCTGTTAACTAATTAATAAAACAATGGAGTGTTAACTAGCTTGAATATATTTCTAGGATTCCAGAAGGCAGATTAACAAAATAAGTATTGCATTACAAACCACAAGGTAAATGTGATTTCTGAAGACCACAGGCGAAATGATTAAACTGAAATCGGAACAGACTAGGGAACCTATGCTTAACGTGAAAAAGAAGAAGATATTTACGTAGATACAGTTCTAAATTTTAAATCTCAGAATCTGATCTCAGATATAAAAGTGGTGTATTTTAGCACATACAAAATTCATTCACTTTCAAATATGCCTCTAAGGACTTTTATGTAAGTTTTTATTGGTTCTAGGATATGGTACGTAATCATATTAATAAAGATGTTAAAATTTCTTGTTCAAGTGACTGTAGGGAAAGGGAAGTTTGGGAACTGTCAATGGGGATTTAGAGTTTTCTCTCTTTACACAAACATGCCTTAAATATCAAATTTCTGTTGATTACACAGTTAGTAATTAACAAAACCTGTTCGTAATTTTTGCGTTATTCATCCCCGGATTAGCAATGTCGTGGTCTAGGAAACGCTCACCACACACATTAAAATTGTTTCTGTATAGTGAGTGTGAGTTCCTTCCGAAACTGTACCGACAGAAGAAATAATAACCAAATAATGACAGAAAATGTGTTGTAATCTAGAAGTAACTGGTGTATCGCTTTGTAAGACAGTTACCTATATTGTATGACAAATATTGGAGGATACAGAAAACCTAACAGAAAATTAGCAAGGCATATGTTCCCTAGAACAGTAATCATGCTGCCGGTAAAAAAATATGTTTTGTCTTATAAAATATTAATGTTGCATATCTCATTGAAAACTGAGGGAGGTTAATCATTTTCAACAATTATTACGTCGAAATGAGTTCATACATTTACAGACTCCCCTCGAGGATGATCCACTTGAAAGACATTACACAGTTGAAGGAAATTCTCGACAAAATACGCTATATGATACTGGACGATCAAATATCAATAGTGTACGGAGTATAGAATTACCTCGAAGTCTGTGTAAAATAAGGCTGTAGATTTGTTGCATACTGACCAAACACGATGGTGAAACAAATATGTCAGCATTCGAATGAATTTTCACTCTGCAGCAGAGTGTGCACTCATTTGAAACTTCCTGGCGGATTGAGACTGTGGGCCGGACCGAGACTCGAAACTCGGACCTTTGCCTTTTGTGGAATGAAAGTTCATTCTGTGTCTAAGCCGTGTCAGCGCAATATCCTTCCTTTCAGGGGAGTTAGAAACGCAAGTTACGCGCAGGAGAACTTCTGTGAAGTTTGGAAGGTAGCAGATAAGTTACTGATGGAAGTGAAGTTATGACGGTTGGGGGAGTGCCGGGCTTGGATAGCTCAGTTGGTAGCGCAGTTGCTTGCTAAAAGCAAAGTTCCCACTTTCTAATCATGGCTCGGTACATGATTTTTATCTGCCAGAAAGATTCATCACAGCATTATGTTGAAAGGTATATACACGCTTGTGTGTTACATGAGCACGATATTATTGCACATTGCCTCCCGACGCTGTTATTGTAAACACACAGTGACGTTACAGAAAACAAGTACTGTGGTGACTGGGGAAAATGAATAGCACTGTGAATGATTTCAAACAGCTCTGCATGTACTATATAAAGTATCTGTGCCATACGCTGGTATGGGTCTGCGAGCAGTAAAGGTGTACAATTTCATATTTAAGACATCCACTGAGACTATGAAACAGGCTCTAGCTCCCTTGGGAACTGTTCCGCTCATATAGCAGGAAAAATAGTTGACGAACAAATGTACACAACGGTGTGCGAGCTGTGTGCATAGATTTGAATAAGCAGACACCCCTCTATTTCACCGTAAATGGTTGCAAGTCTCTGATTACGTACTACGGGCAGTCCAGCACCTGTGTGATGCGTCGTGCTTTAGGCCATCTCTGCACCCAGTGCCCGACTACCATTGAAGCCAGACGAGCTAGCAAGCACACTGTTTTCGCGAGGGCGTACGAAATCAAACTCCGCAGTGAGACTCCGGTGCAGAATATTTGGTTATAGTTCGCCCTGTTATCATCAGCGGCGGTTGACCCACAGCAATGGGTCGCAGCCACATCAGGAACCAAACACGCTGCCAAGTCTACAGGCCTCCTTAGCCATCCTCCTTTGCCACAACCCAGTCTTTTCTCCATTTGCGTCGATCGCCACTTCTCCGTAACGGTACACCTTGCAGGAGAAAAAAAATGGCTCTAAGCACTATGGGACTTAACGCTGAGGTCATCAGTCCCCTAGAACTTAGAACCACTTAAACCTAACTAACCTAAGGACATCACACATATCCATGCCCGAGGCAGGATTCGAACCTGCGACCGTAGCGGTCGCGCGGTTCCAGACTGTAGCGCCTAGAACTGCTCGGCCACTCCGGCTGGCAGGACTGTATTACGTGAGGAAACTGTTTTCTTGGAGGAAGGTTTTGCTGGCTCTGCTTCCTTGCGCTGTCTCCTTGGTCGGCGCGTGCGTCTGTTTTTTTACCGCTACCGTTCAAATGTGTGTGAATTTCTAAGGGACCAAACATCTGAGGTCATCGGTCCCTAGACTTACAGACACGTTAAACTAACTTAAAGTAAGTTATGCTAAGAACAACACAGACACCCATGTCCAAGGGAGACTCGAAATTCCGGCGGTAGGGGCCGCGCAATCCGTGACATGGCGCCTCTAACCACGCGGCCACTCCGCGCGACCTCCGATACCGACTGCTAAACGACTGCTACAAAAAGCTTTAGCCACCTGCCCTGCCTTGTGCGTGTCACCGCCCTGAAACTTACTCCGTTATGCACCCAGTACTGCCTATACGTATTTATTTACCTAACAGAACGTAGTATACCCCCCCCCCCCCCTTTAACTACAAAATATTAAGCGAACTTTTGACTGGTATTCCTAACGTGTTTTTCTAATTTAATGAGGCACTTTATACTATCGAAGTTGTCATCAGCCGATATGATTTGATCCCCGATAGAGCACTGTTTTAATCGACGCACGAAACAACACGCTACCTAACTTACGCACTACCTCAGTGCGTTACGGTTCCAACCAGTCTCCCGAACAGCAGACAGTCTCATCGAGGCTCGACGAGAGCGAAGAACACCACCATGATCAATCCCCTGAAATTCTAACTACAGGAGTTTTGGCGCAGCTCTGTAGGAGCAAATATTATTCAACGTTTGTGGAGGACTGCAAAGTCTTAAACATGGCTGTTTGGTTCAGTGCCGTTTCTAAATTAGAATTGAAACAAGTGAGTCCTCGGTCACTACTGTTTTTAGTCTTATTGACCAAGTTTCAGCACTTCTAAGAGTACCTTCATCAGAATTAAAACAAGTAAAAGGGCATATAACATAGCTACAAATTTATAGGAAAAGACATTTTTATATAAAAAGTATAAGTACTGACTAACGATAAAATAGAACTTTTCCAATAAATTTGTAACTATGTTATAGGCCACTTTAATTGTTTTACTTTTAATGAACGCACTCTTAGAAGTGGTGAAGCCTGGTCAATAAGACGAAAAGTAAGCCAGCCGCGGTGGTCTCGAGGTTCTAGGCCCGCAGTCCGGAGCCGTGCGACCGCTACGGTCGCAGGTTCGAATCCTGCCTCGGGCATGGATGTGTGTGATGTCCTTAGGTTAGTTAGGTTTAAGTAGTTCTAAGTTCTAGGGGACTGGTGACCACTGCAGTTGAGTCCCATAGTGCTCAGAGCCACTTGAACCATTTTTTAGACGAAAAGTAATTTTGAGCAAGGGCTCATTTGTTTCAATTTTTATTTTGGTTTGAGGAGGAACGTGAAAGTAAGTAAAGTTTTGAACTTGAATTTATTTTAGTTCCTTTCTTTAAAGAAAATTATTATATTTTTACTGAAATTTGTGGGTATTTCTGAAATCTCAAAGATTCTGCTAAGATTACGTTACTTGTAGCATACTCGCTAGTAATACAGAATTATTTTTCAACTTGACCGAAAACGTTATTACGTTACTAATCACTTTAAATGACAATTCAAATAAAGTTAATGGTACTAACACTTATTGCAGGGCATATATGCATTTAAATATGCGGTATGATGTCACTTCCTAGCTGTTATGGGTTCTCCCGATACAAATGTAGCTTTATTATTTGAAATTTCTCTCAAAAAGTGTGGGAAAAAAAAGGAATGAATAATGCTACGTTCAAGTTACGTAACAAGCAGTCCTTATTAACACAATCCTCTGCGTGGCAGAGGATTCGTGATCCGTATTTAGAGTTCCAGCTTGAAGCAGCTGATGCCGAAAAATACTTGAAAAAAAGAAAAAAACACTTAAACGCGCGCAGCGGGAAGGCGGAGCCCACAGATGGCTAAAGTAAATGACGCACACGCAAAAGAAAGAGGAAATTCCAACAAAATGGACACAGATGGCGAGGAGCGCGTGACAGTGTCTTCCGTTCCGATGCAACTGATAAACAGTAACGTCCCTCAAAAGCAGGGCGCGGAACCAATGGAGTTCAGTGAGTCTTGAACAACGGCACACATTTTATGGTCTGAAGATATCACACGCAAATCCTCAATTCTGCCACCTTAAAATTTCAGTCGGATAGCGTCTGATACCGACCTGTTAAGCTCCCATCAATATTTGTACGCTGCTGACATAGGTGTCATCTTTCTTCAAGAAACCACCATTAGCAGACCAGCAGCTGCGACAGGCCACAAGGCGTTTAGCAGCGTTGGACCCGACGCAGGCACTATTCTCATGTTCAAGCAAGGAATACCCTCTACCCCACATACGCTGCTCCCCTTCGGGAGACGCACAGCCACTCGGTTGCACGACCAACAACTAATAAACATTTATGCTCCATCGGCAACTAATTACAAAGCGAAAAGGGGTGACTTCTAACACAGCCGAAAAACTCAACCTTTCACATCATTGTGAGCGCCGGTAACAGGGAGGTGGAGGTTTCAATTGTATTATATCTAAAGACGATAAAACCCCAGGCTAGAATTATGTGGAGTAACTTAGTACGTTGGTAGTACAAATGACGGAGATTGATACCGAATATCGTCGCCCACACACACGCACACACACACACACACACACACACACAAACACATATATATATATATATATATATATATATATATATATATATATATATAATTTAGCCAGCCGTCTTACCGACCGAGGTGGCGCATTGGTTGGCACACTGGACTCGCATTCGGGAGTACGACGGTTCATATCCGCGTCCGGCCATCCTGATTTAGGTTTTCCGTGATTTCCCTAAATCACTCCAGGCAAATGACGGGATGCTTCCTTTGAAAGGGCACGGCCAACTTCCTTCCCCATCCTTACCTAATCCGTTGGGAACGATGACCTCGCTGTTTAGTCTCCCTCCCCGTATCAACCAACCAACCAGCCGTCTTGCACATTCTACACGCAGAGAGAACTTCTGCCAAATTTCATTTCGTTGACCGCGAGATGTGCCCTGTCTGTTTTTCACATCACACTGCTTTCCACATGTCGCTAGGACACATGATTCAGGGAGTGTATAGTGGTTGAAAGCTGTGGTACCTGAACTGCAGCACTCTAGTAAAAGCTGATGTGTTAGCTACTACCATGCAGTCTTTTTATGTACAATTTCAAGTGAACGTTGAGAAAGTCTTTCAACGAGATAATCAGCTTGAGAAATAAAAAGTATTCCGTACATTTTTACTGCAACCATGATCGCCCAAGGGGATAACATACCATTTAAGATGCGGAAAAAATGAAATGTGGATAATGTGTTCCACGTAGATGTAATATACGCTAAAGAAAGACAGAAGTTCAGTAAAATAACATTAAAAACAGCTAAATGAGCTGATTTTATTTCAAACTATACTCTAATTACTAAAACTAGGGCCATTATCTGACATGAGAAAAGTCCAGTAATGTCATCGTTCAGAGACGAATGAGTGAAACATTCGTAACATCTCTTGTCTTGTATGAGTTGAACGCAAGGTACGTTAAATTGATCGTCATTTAATCTCAGGGCCACTGAGTGCTCTCAGCAAAGACAAATTAATGATTGAACGCAGTACACGCTCCGTCATTACGTTTATTCAGAATGATCTGCCATATCCGCTGGTTACAGTCTGAAAAATATAACAAAGCACAAAAAGTCATGTAATTATCGCACTATCAGAAGGTAGAGTAAAAATAATTACATTAGCTCTTAACAGATATAATTTTTAATTACTATAAGCTAGCAAACAGTTTAATTAGAACTTAACATAGCATGTCTGTTCGCTACGAGAGTCTACAGAAAAAGACAACGGAGAGTGAGTGTGAAAGCTTGCTCTGACAAAAACAACAAAATAAAATAAAATAAAATAAAATAAAACAAAAACCTATCAGTACCTCGTATCTATTTTAGCGATAGGTCATTTTAACATCTCTGGCGGTAGACAAATTTCCACTACATCACAGAATACAATTGCTGTTACATTACATGGGGCAACTAGAAATTGTGTGAGATCTCTTCTCCTGCGCTGTACACACTCTATTGAAGGAAAAAAAGAAAAACAGGCATGTTCACAGGAGACTGGCTCTTTACAAACATCAATGAAAATATTTCCTTCCTACACAAAAAAAATACACTTAACCACGTTGTTGGAAGCCCAAGTCCAGAAAATATGGCGACTGGCGTTGAATGCGAGACCAAAATTTCAGTCTAGAATACTTCGATGGATCAGATACGCTAATAAAAATTATAAAACTGTTTGAAAACCTACGCAATCAATCGAGAATGATTAAATAAAACGACTAATGAATATTATTTTTTGGCGCTGCGGCAGGAATATTCTGAATCTGTACGTTCTGTGTAAAATATGTTCGCCGTGGAACGGATTAAAGCGGGTGTCAATATCGTAGTACGGCAAATTTCCGCTGGTTTCACAGCTCTTTCTCGGGACTAGGCTACCCGTATTTAAACCCCCTCATCCATTCATCACGTGATTGAAGAGCCGCGGCGGGTCCGCTCTCACTTAATGACAACTACACGCAATGACGTGGGCACCCAATACTGCGCGAAGGCTTGTAATAAAACTGATTATGGTGTGATAAATGTACTGACCGATTTTGGATCATATGAAGTGAACGATATCGCACCTAAGACATAATAACCTAAAATCCAATACCATATTTTAAATGAAAACACCGCCATTCCAATGTATTGTTGTTGTTCATTTAATACTAACCAGGTTTTTGGCCTTTTATGCAATTTTCACGTGATAGAGTTTATTCATTAACATATATTGCAGGACATGAAACTCAACATTGGTCATAAATTAAGAAAGATATTCGCTCTGCACCAAATAACAGGCGTAAAATCATCATCTTGTAATGGCATTTCGTGGAGAGTGAATATTTTTCTTAATTTATGGCCAATTTTGTACTTCGTGTCCTGCAGTATATCTCAATGACATGGACTCAAGCACTTCGAAATGGCACAAAAGGCAGAAATCTGGGCCGTTATTAAATAAACAACAATCCTGTCAAATGGCGGTGTGATCATTTAAAATTATTTTATGACTCTTGCTCAGCAACGTCAGAAAAATACAGTACTACGTAACTATGGAAAAATGTTTAAATGTCAACGTTTATAAATACTTAACATAATTACAACGATGATTATGAACTTCTCAAGAAAGATAGACAATTAATTGTATTTAATTTATAAAATGTATATTCCAAAGATTGTTTTGCATAAACACATCGATGTATGATAGTAATTTCTTTGCTACATGTGGTTAGAGGTATGTCTTTGTTTCTTTTGTGAAGTTGGTTGTAGGAGTTTGAAGTGCGAGGATGGAGAACGAGTTATGTGTGTTTCATTGATCTGTACTGTAAAGTGAAATGGCTGAAAATATAAGTGTAATTCTGCAGAAAGTCCACCAAAATTCATATTATTATTGAAACATTAACCTGATCGTCCTCTAGACGATTATGGAAAGATAAACCACCGAAAAAAATGCGTAACGAGCCATCATTACATAAGAAAGAAGAGCAACAAAAAATATGAGTATTTTTATAATTAATAGGACTGGTTATTTAAATCCGACTCTCCCTGACAGTCGCAGCAGCGTCTCACTATCTGAGTGTGGAAAGTGCTGCGAAAACCTTTCCTTATAGAGCAATACACCGCCTTATTTTCTAATAGGAACACAGACCTCATACACATTGAGACATGTCTAGGAGAACAGCTGCAATGCACAACAATCACTAATGAGCTAAATTAAACCCTTTACATCAGAGAAGCAGCACTGGGCTTTATAAGCACCAAGGCGCCGATCTCCGGACGTGGACGACCTATCCTGAAATAAAGAACGCGAAGACGATTACATCTGTAGTAAAGATATCTACACCTACAGCGGTATTCCGCAATCCACCTCACGGCTCGTGGCGAAGCGTAACACGTGCCACCAGTAGTCATTCCCATCCCTGTTCCACTCGCAAGTAGCAATGGCCATGTTGTTATCGTAGGCAATGGTAGCATAGTAAGATATAATTACTGCTTACCTCTTTAGGAACAAGTGTGTGGAGCAAAATGTGAAGACAAACTTGCATTTTAAAGAGAGAATGAATTTAAACACAATAATATATCTACTAGAACGGAGCTACGGCAGAGACAAATTGAGAGACATTTAAGCATCAACTGGTGGAACTACAATTAGATTCGGTGCTCTCAAATTTAATTTATTTCTTCGTCTAAAGGTATTAGTGCGTGGGAAAAAGTATAGTAGACAATGAAGAGGTTAGCGGAACTGTGTAAGCCTGTAACGTAGATCGTCAAGAAAATAATTTCCGAGCGGCAAGCGATTCACTGAAAGAAAATTAGGAAGGGTTTTAATATTAACTGAAACCTTATGGAAATGAAATACATGTCTGGCTGAATAAACACTGGGTTTTTCTGCCAGTACAAGCAATTTCATGTTTGTGTCATAAAGTTGGCAGGAAATTAGAAGGGTGGTATGTTTTCTTGACTTCGAAATTACTTATTTTACATGAATAATTACTACTAACATTGTGTTTGATTGTGATTATGTTCCCAACAACTATACAGATATAATGTAAGGTCGTGGAGCACAGAGTTTGTTTACATCGTGATGACAACCCTGTTGTGAGAGGCTTACTGTTGGCTAGGTAATTATAAGACCTTCGGCATGGCAACCCTGAATTCAATCCCAGGTTACTTGCTCGGTACCTGCTAAACCCCTGACCCTTTGCAGAGAAGGACCGTAGCAAATATTGTAATGTAATAAAATAAAAATTTCATTTATTTGTGACTATTAGTGTAATGTAATGAAATAAAATATGAGCCATGACTTATATAAAAAAGAAACACACATTAATGCAATGACTCAGCATAAAAGAGAAATAACTAATGTAGGAATATTATTGACAGTGTAATATGTTGTTTAATTTAGTCCTACGTGTGTAAGCACTCAGTAACTAGCTCAGTTCTCAAGGTAGTGACGTAATCGTCGGTAATTAATTGTCCTTTTCTTATTTCCCAACACCAGAGAATATCTGCCAGGTCTTTTCGATGAACACTACTGTAATACGTAACTTGTCGTGGTTTCGTCTCGATTCCCCAATATAAGATAACAAGCGTAGCCTCTACAAATGAAATCCTATAATGGGTCTGACCAGACCTTTTCTGCCTGGGATGTTATCTCGTATAATGAAAATCTGTAAATAAAATTGTTAAATTGTTAGTAGCTGCGTTCGGTCTCATGGGATCTGAAATAAAGTTAATTGTCCTAAACGACGGCATGTCTCGCAGATGAGCTAAAAGAAAAATGTTAAAGATTTTTCCAAGATGGCGCCTAACAATGAAAATTCTTTGTTAAGCCCCATATGTACTTAAGGCAGTCTAGGTACGAGACTAACAAGAGATTGACCACATACACAAATTCTTTTGACAAAATAACCATTATATTTTTCGGGTTCTAAGTACAACTTACATTATAAGCTGGTACAGCAAGATGAGCTTTACACAAGAACGTCCTCTTAGGTCCGAATCCAAGCAGAGCGAATGACAAAGGAAAGATATTTAATGCATAGAAGTGCAGGAGTCACTGGAATAAAATGTCCATTGTAGTTCTATCTCTTCTTCTTTGGCTTACTTGTCGATTATTTATAAAATTTATCGTAATATTTAGTTTACATTTTTTTAAACCCAAGTCCGACCCAGGAGAAACAGTACAATATGTGCAATCCTCTTCATTTGACAACTGCTTTGAGCTTGCGAAGATATCAGACGATGGGCACAATTTAATGAGGGCTCCGGAAGCAGGCCATTTTATCTGTAGATCAAGTTAAGTGGCGCCTAAGAACCGACACACATGGGTTGTTCTTTTAGATGCCCCGATAAGATCGAACTAACTCTGGAGGCAGAAGACCGTCTGTCGTGAAATGGGAGGACATGGAAAGCTAGAACGACTTTAAGATGTTAATTGTGGCCTAGGAACCAATACGGAAGGGAAATGGTGTTCCTGATGATGCAGCCTGTAGTAGTTTGAACTGTTAATATGTCTAGCTTATTAGTACTTAATAACCTGACGTCACTAATCACTGGTCTGCATACTGATTTGAGACGCACTATCAGCTGTGACACTCATTCGGTGTCGACTTGTTTCTCCAAAAGCACACACATACCCCTCATAGAGGCACAGAGCGGAGAGCGATCCCATGCTCAATAGTTTTTCAATGACCTATCCTGGCCACCGATCGCCAGCATGTCGGACAGATGCTCTTCTCACTTCAAAACTGGTTCAAATGGCTCTGAGCACTATGGGACTTAACATCTGAGGTCATCAGTCCCCTAGAACTACTTAAACCTAACTAACCTAAGGACATCACACACATCCAAGCCCAAGGCAGGAGTCGAACCTGCGACCGTAGCGGTCGCGCGGTTCCAGACAGAAGCGCCTAGAACCGCTCGGCCACACCAGCCGGCTCACTGGAGGTAAAAAGGGACATCCAATACAGGGTAAGCATCTGTGATGTCATGCGAGTGCTATCTGAGAATTTCATGGACCAATCGTCCTTTGTTAGTTATTAACAGTTTGACAATATTAACTGAAGATATACACACATCAAAAAAAGTTTTGCATTACCACAATTCCCAGAACACCTGAAGATAAGCGTTGCCTGTGGATATTGCCCCTCTGACTGTTCAGATATGTCACTAAACCCGCCGAAAGAGTTACACAACCATGCATGAGCAGCGCCTATTAGACGCAGGGGGTCCGACAGCCGGTCAGTTACAGTCATTCCATCAGGAAGGAGGTACACGGCTCGTATTGTCTGTAGTTCAAACATGCCTAGACGGTCAATACCGCTGTTAGCTCGCGTCAACATCGTTACTTTGTGCCAGGAACGTCTCTCAACAAGGGAAGTGTTCAGGCGTATCGGAGTGAACCAAAGCGATGTTTCTAGAATGAAATTTTCACTCTACAGCGGAGTGTGCGCTGATATGAAACTTCCTGGCAGATTAAAACTGTGTGCCGGACCGAGACTCCAACTCGGGACCTTTGCCTTTCGCGGGCACGTGCTCTACCAACTGAGCTACCCAAGCACGACTCACGCCCCGTCCTCACAGCTTTACTTCTGCCAGTAAAGCTGTGAGGACGGGGCGTGAGTCGTGCTTGGGTAGCTCAGTTGGTAGAGCACTTGCCCCCGAAAGGCAAATGTCCCGAGTTCGAGTCTCGGTCCGGCACACAGTTTTAATCTGCCAGGAAGTTTCAAAGCGATGTTGTTCGGACATGGAGGAGATACAGAGAAACAGGAACTGTCGATGACATCCCTCGCTCAGAACGCCCAAGGACCACTACCAACGGTATATCGTTCGGAGGAACCACGACGGTATCGCCACCATGTTGAATAATGCTTTTCGTGCAGCTACGGGACGTCGTGTTACGACTCAAACTGTGCGCAATTGGCTGCATGATGCGCAACTTCACTCCCGACGTCGATGGAGAGGTCAATCTTTGCAACCACGACATCATGCAGCGTGGTACAGATAGGCCCTACAATATGCCTAATGGAACGCGATGAATTGGCATCACGTTCTCTTCACTGATGTGTGTCGCATATGCCTTATACCAGACAATCGTCCGAGACGTGTTTGGAGGCAACCCGGTGAGGCTGAACGAAAAAAATGGCTCTGATCACTATGGGACTCAACTGCTGAGGTCATTAGTCCCCTAGAACTTAGAACTAGTTAAACCTAACTAACCTAAGGACATCACAAACATCCATGCCGAAGGCAGTATTCGATCCTGCGACCGTAGCGGTCTTGCGGTTCCAGACTGCAGCGCCTTTAAGCGCACGGCCACTTCGGCCGGCTGAGGCTGAACGCCTTAGACATACTGTCCAGCGAGTGCAGCAAGGTGGAGGTTACCTGCTGTTTTGAGGTGGCATTATGTGGGGTCGACGTACACCGCTAGTGGTCATAGAAGGCGCCTTAACGGTTGTACGATATGTGAACGCAATCCTCCGACCGATAGTGCAACCATATCGGCAGCATATTGGCGAGGCAATCTTCATGGATGACAATTCGCGTCACCATCGTGCACATCTTGTGAATTTCCTTCAGGATAACGACATCGCTCAACTAGTGTGGCCAGTAGCGACATCGCTCAACTAGTGTGGCCAGCATATTCACCAGACATGAACCGTATCGAACATGCCTGGGATTGATTTAGAAGGGCTGTTTTACGGACGACGTGACCCACTAACCTCTCCGAGGTATCTAGGCCGAATCACCATTGAGGAGTGGGACAATCTGGGCCACCAGTGGATTGATGAACTTGTGTATAGTACGCCACGATGAATAAAGGCATACTTCAATGCAAGAGGACTTGCTACTGGGTACTGCAGGTACCGGTGTCTACAACAAAGTGGAACACCGCCTCTGAAGGTCTCGCTAAATGGTGGTACAACATGCAGTGTGTGGTTTTCATGAGCAATAAAAAGGGTGGACATGATGATTATGTTGATCTCTATTCCAATTTTCTGTAGAGATTCCGGAACTCTCGGAACCGAGGTGATTCCCCCCTTTCTGACAGTGTGCTCTGACCACATCACGTTCGACTGTGACACCTGTACTGACACTGGGAAATCCATAGAGATTAACCGACCCGTACATGAATGGTAGATGTTGAAAGCCAATAAACAATCTTGTTAACACCATTTGCAGATATGAAAAAGTGAAATATGTTAGAATATAAGATTACATAAAGCCGCCTATTTTCTACAGTATCATCGAAGTAGCAAGATTGTGAACGACGACGTGATACCTAGTGCATCTTGCGTTGTGAATGATGTGGGAGCGAGTATTGTTTGAGGATGTGCCTTTGCAACTTAGACCACAGCACCATACCAGGCAGAAACCGCAGTACACATCAGAACCATTCCAGCTGTCATGCCTTTCCACCTTGGTGATGGCGTGGAGGCATTTCGCTTGGAAGAGAGGTATAGGGCACATGAAATGCTATAAAGATAAACAGTTCCAAAGGTTTTCCACAGTTGACAGTTACAGCAGAGGTAGAACAGTAATGTTTACTATTACATAGGTAATACGCTGATGAGACAAGAAATTATAACTGCTGCTCAATGAGAGGAACTTCTTCGGTTGGTTACGTAACAAGAACGTGATGCGGTAAGATAAGTATGAAAGTAGAGCAGACTAGTGGAGGAAATGATACGGGCCGGAAATGGTGAAGCCTATTGACGGAAGGAACTTTGGAAAATACCAAAATGTTATAATTCGGCTTCTGGGAATGAACATTTCGGAAACAGCAAAGGTGGTCGGTTGTTACGGTGCAGTAGTCGTGAGCATCTACGAAATGTGGTTGAAGGTCGGTGAAGCGGCTAGTTGACAAGTGTTCGATGTCAAAACATCACTGAACTGGAGGTCAGGCACTTGCCCGCTCTGTAACGCAGGCGTCTATCTGTGGAAGATCCGACGATAGAATACAAGGCAGACGCAGATGCGACTGCGTCAGAGTGCACCATGTAACGTACACGGAGCACAGCATCAAGTTTGTATCGTAGATCAATGAAAATCGAATGAACCAGGTTTGTTGCTACAACAGGTCGATGGTCGTGTCCTTAAACGCCGCCATCCAGGTGAACGGCTGCTAAAAACATTCACTATGCTATAGACGCAGGCTGGTGGGAGCAGTATTATGTTATGTGGGACAAGTCGCGCTGCTACTGAGTACCTCTGACTTGTCCGCTCTGACATGCCAAAACATGTCCAGAAATTTTTATCCAGTAAGAATTCACCGAATAGTATCCCCTGTCAAAATTCTAGCTGCTAAGTCGTACTGCAAGTATTTAAAAAACTGCTGAAATTTGCCAAATTCTTAGCTCGCAGGGTTACTGGAGAACTGCACACAGCTACCGGGGCAGTAGCGGACCTCGTATGTGCAAAATGGTAGGTGAATATCCTTTGCTAACAGCGCATCGGAAAACAGATAACACGACTCGGTGTGTTCGTAATTTGTATAGCAAATTTCAGTTATCGTTGATAGTTATTCTGAAACAACTGTCCGCAGCCGCTGTTCACCGAAATTTCCAGTTCATTTAATGCCCATCGAATTACCAGTTGCTTTTGCGGTAGAGTAAGTATTAACAATGGAGTTAGAACTGAATTAATAACCATTCTGTTTAACGCTTAATTTGAAGCATTGCACGAACTAGCTTTGGCTTCGTGAATTCTGAACGTGAACTGTAGAAACTGAAGAAAGACTTACTCAGAGTAATAAATAAGCACCAAGATGACTTGCAAAACTGTGAACGGAAAATTACTTGAAAGATTTATTGTGCACTGTTACCACAAGTCCCGTCGTTCCCCGTTAATAACCAACAAGGACCGGAACTTTAATAAATAGCATGAACAACAGTTCATTAGAAAAGTGTTCTTTAGATATTAACCACCTAGTGCTGCCCTTGAGACGCAGTGCACAGTTAAGGACTGCGATTTACGAGCCCAGGCCGTCCAAATCACAACTGAGATCAACATTGCTGATTCTCTAATGTTTAAGCAGATCCAAGAAATCATATCATATAGGAAGTAGCAAAACAAAGAGGTATAATTCAAGGAAAAGTATAGAGGAGTCGCTTTTAATTTACAACTGACGTGAAGACAAAGCTTGCTTATCCCCACATCTGCTGTGTTAACGCCGATCACTGAGGTTTCATGAAAGAACAACGAGCAAAACTCACTTTAACATTTCGATACGGAAAAAGACAAGAGACTGTTGTGCAGTCGATTAATCCAATGACACGTTCATATACAACAATGACAGTGATTAAGTGTGACTGGACTACTGTTTTCACGGCTTCATATCTGTCTTCAGGAAACTCATGGCATGTTAGGACAATAAATTTAGTGGCAAAATCTTATAGTCAATCTATCAAAACCTGGAAAACAGGAAACAATTATTTTTCATTATTTCATTGGAAACGGTCCCTAACCAGCTGCTGAAATTAATTAATTGGTTTTATTGGAATCTTGGCCTGGACGTAATGATACTTCTGTGTTTCATCAGGACGACGAAAAGACTGTTTTTGTATTCCTTATTCCACTCGGACATTGAGGGTGTCTCTCGACAAACGAGTTTTCCGATTTTGAGAAGTATTTGTAAGGAAATTGTCGGACAATATAATTTCCCATAGCTCTTGTGTCATTTGAGGTTCATCAGAACAGTATTCTTAAATTTCAGGGACTTGTGCATTATCAGTTAGCATCGGCATATTTTACGAGGTGCTTTAAGTATGCCAAGTATGCACCACAATAAGCAGAGCGACGACCAAGGCCACTTCTTACTACATCGTAATCCCATCAAAATAAAACTAGTAAGTACTGTGACGAGCCTGAAAGAATTAATTTTTTCCGGTTAGTCGTGTCTGGTGTAAGGGAAGCTTCTGTTTTATCATTCACATGACTCTTCGTTTTATTGTGACGAATATGACGAACTAACAAGAAACTGTTTCACTGGTACTAAAATAAAAATTATGTTAAAAATTATCATAAGCATTGTGCTACAGGAATTGTCGTAAGATTATGCATGTGTTAAAAATAGTGCACCTCAATAAATCAAAATAAAAAATTAATTGAAGTCGTGTGTAATCTAACACTAAACTCTGCACTGATTTATATTCCACTGCTAGTTACCTTTGTAAGAATTATAAATCCAAAAATTTAGCAGTCGGTATGAACTGCCTCTTATTTAAAACACTGACGATAGGTAACATTTTTGTGTAGTTTAGGTTAGGTGCTTCTGATCGTCTCAGTGGATCGCGCACTAGGCGGGAAGGGCTGTAGAAACCGCTGTCATAAGAGGTTTTTCATGCAATCATAATAAGTAAATTCAACAATTTTTTAAGAATACTTGCAGCGCGTCTTAGCAGATAAAATTTTGACACTGCATTTCTTTCGCTGTATTACTCTTGCATAAAAAATTACAGGATGGGTTTCGAGATGTCGGTGGGACCATTCCCTTATGAGTCTTGGTGGCAGGATGCGAGTATACGACAACGCACTGCTGGTGAGAGCCGTGAGTTCGACGCTGACCCCGCACCTGAAAACGGCTGTTGGATCTCCGTTATAGGCTGAACCTAAGAAATAAATCGGCTACTTAAGAGTCTTTGATAAAAGCAACTTAGAAAATTTTTTTGCGTCCCTATGAACCACTTAAGAATTTCTTCTCCCTGCAACAGCCAAGAGAGAAAGGTGCATAGTCCATAACGAGAACCCCAGATACCTTCCTAGCAGAAGTTTCCTGACAGTTCCATAGTATCGTGACTGTGCTACCCACCAACGATTGACAAACCAAAAAAAAAAAAAAAAAAAAAAAAAAAAAAAAAAAAAAAAAAAAAAAAAAAAAAAAGAAAAAAATGGGATCACCACATCATTTCATGACGGAAAACGTTTGGCGCTATCGTCTGACTCAGCTTGTTTTACAAGAATTAGTCATGATTATTACGGTTATTATGTTTCTTTTCTCGTTAGAAGTGGTAAAATCGGAAAATCAAGAAACAAAGTATTTTGGATTCAGCTTATAAAAGCTGTTGTACGTGAAATCAGCAGTGATAGATGTGAAAAAAATTTCAGGAAAGCAATAAAAGTTGCTGAGAAAAAAATACAATTTGCTAATGATCCTGTATGATTCATTAATTAATTATTATATTCTCTAAGGCTTTCTAAGCTAGTTCAGGAAAGCTCTTCATTACCGGAGGAGTAAGTCTTGAAGTTGTTTCCTGAAGTTACAGTTACCTTTACTTCGCTTTTGTTATGAGAGATACGTTTGTTGTTCGCTTCGATATCCCTGACGCTGAGGACTGCTTCCTTGAGGAAAAATGTAATGTGAATGAACGTGACGATGTAAGGCTACCACTGTGTGGCATGCGGAATTGATCGGAAATATAAATGCATTTGCATGGAAGCAAACTAAACACAAAACTTCTAGAGTATCGCGTCAAAATCAGCAGCCACGATGAAATATTTATTGAACTAAGTATTACCCTGCGAAATCACGAACTTTCGTAGCAAAGTTATAAACGTTGTAGGATACTACAGTCTCGGAGAGCATCCAGAACCCGCCTTTTATCATACAGAGATTGGAGGCCTATTGGCGGAGTCAGCGATTCTAATAATCTACTTCCAGGACGTGAAAAGGGGACAAAATTGGAGTACCGGCGAGCACTTTCCCAGTTTGGACTTACCGTATATTTATTAACAAAACAATGAATAGTTTAATGAAACTGAGCTATCGTCCTTAACTAGAGCTCGACAGATACGGGAATAGTGTTTCTTCTATTGCGATTTAGCTTTACTTATGGGTTATTAAGGTGTGGGATGCGTCACCAATAGCCTCTCCCACACAAATGTCAACCTCTCCGGCACGTGGTATCCCCTGCTACGCTAACGAGGCTCTGGCGACCGAGTTTCTCCCGGGATAAGGAGAACCCTCTACTAAGCCAACGACCTTCTAGAGGGCGGATGAGCTGGTAGAGCAAGGGCACCCTCTTGTCCTTGGAGTGAGAAATCACTCCTAAAGACGGAAGAATCACCAAGGGTGGTCAACGGCATAGGATGCTGAAGGCAACGGGAAACCACAGCATTAAAGATCCAATGGAAATCCCCAGGAAAACTCATCATGGCAGGGTTCAATGTCAAATTATCCAGAGTTTCAACTCCCCCACTCGGATCTCCGGGGGGAAGAGCCTTGAACAATGCCACAAGTAAATACAAAAATAATGCAACAATAGCAACTTGGAGTGTAAGATCATTATACCAACCAGGCAAAGTAAATAATGTTATACAAGAAATGAAACGCCTAAAAATTAACATTTTGGGTGTAAGTGAAACAAGATGGCCTGACTCAGGAGAAATGACCATTGACAACATGAAAGTATATTACTCAGGAAATTCTGATAGCCAGCACAGGAATGGGGTAGGAATAATTTTAGATGAGTATGCTAGTAAATCTGTCAAAAGCATTTTACCAATCTCAGATAGAGTAATCAGTCTACATTTACAAACGAAACAAACAAATATTAATTTAATCCAAATCTATGCTCCAACAGCCGACAAAGACCAAGAAGAAATAGGAAAATTTTATGAAGAATTAACACAAGCAATAGGAACCTCAAAAAGCAGAGACATTATTATCATCATGAGAGATTTTAATGCCAAAATAGGTGAAGGAAGTGAAGGTGATCTTATTGGACCTTTTGGTTTAGGAACAAGAAATGAAAGAGGAGATTTGCTGTCACAATTTTGCCAGGAAAACAATCTGTCTATTACAAACACATTTTTTAAACTCCCTAAACGAAGACTTTATACTTGGAAATCACCAAGAGACTGCAATGAAGAAGTTTGCAGAAATCAAATTGATTTCATACTTATAAACAAGAGGTACAAAAATTCTATTCATGGTGTGAAAACATATCCAGGAGCTGATATATTTTCTGATCATAACCTTTTAGTAGCAAAGTTCCATGTGAAACTGAAAGCCATACAAAAGAAACAAAAGAAGGACTATATAAATACAACTATTCTAAGAGACCCCTTGACTAAACAAAAGATTTCTGAAGAGATTAATAAGGAATTAGTTAGGATAAAGAATAATCAAACAGAAGACATTGATGGCCAATGGGATCTTATAAAAGACACATTAAATAATGCATGTAAAAACACAATGGCGACCAAACACGACAACATGAAAAAGAAGTGGATGACAGAGAAGATATTACAATTGATGGAACAAAGAAGAATACTTAAAAATAGAGATGAAAGTGAGTATAAAAGATTACATGCAGAAATACGAAAAGAAACACGGCGAGCAAAAGAAGAATGGTACAAGGAACAATGCTCTGAAATTGAGAGTTATGAAACAAGACATGATAGTTTCAACTTACACAAAAAAGTTAAAGATTTAGCTGGACTTAATAAAAAGAAAAGTACAAGTTTATTGTTAGATAAAAATGGCAAAATAATTCCTGATGTTAAAGGTAAACTGGACAGGTGGACAGAATATGTCAAAGAACTATTTGAAGATACAAGAAAAGATCAAAAATTTTATGATAACATGATCGGAGAACGAGGACCAAGCTTATAGAAAGAAGAAATATTACATGTTATCAACAAATCAAAGACAGGAAAAGCCCCTGGACCGGATAAGATACCAAATGACATCCTGAAAATCATAGGAATAGACCATATAGATACATTTGTACAATTGTTTAATGATATTTATAATTCTTGAATTATTCCTAGGGATTGGTTGACATCTACCTTTGTTACATTACCCAAAAAGGCTAATGCCAAAACTTGTAATGATCACCGTACAATAAGCTTAATGAGTCACACCTTAAAGATATTTCTAAAAGTTATACACCAACGAATATACAAAAAAGTAGAAGAAGGTATAAGTGAAACACAATTCGGTTTTAGAAGTTCCCTCGGTACAAGAGAAGCATTGTTTGCTTTTAACATATTAGCGCAACGATGTATGGAGGTTAACCAGCCACTATATGTGTGCTTCCTGGATTATAATAAAGCATTTGACAAAGTTCGTCATGATCATCTCATAGAATTGTTAGAAAAGAAAACACTTGATAAGAAAGACATCCGCATTATGTATAACCTCTACTACAATCAAACCGCAACCGTGAAGGTAGAAAATTAGTTATCGAATGATATAGAAATAAAGAGGGGTGTGAGACAAGGTTGCGTTCTCTCACCCTTATTGTTTAATATGTATTCAGAAGACATAATCCAGGCAGCTCTATCAGATGAAATAGCTGGCATTAAAGTGAATGGGCTAAACATTCAATGTTAGGTTTGCTGATGACACTGCACTACTAGCTGGAAACCTCAAAGATCTACAATTACTTCTTGACAAAGTCGCAGAAAAAAGTGAAGAATTTGGCTTGACTCTTAACGTAAGCAAGACTAAGTTCATGGTGATATCTAAAACACACCAACAAGAAAATCTTACAATCAATAGGGAAAGAGTCGATCAAGTACGTAAATTTAAATATCTCGGAACAATTGTAAATGAGGAGATTGAAAGCTCAGAAGAAATTAAATCGAGAATAGGACAGGCCAGAAGTATCTTTAATAAGATGAAAAATGCATTCTGTTCGAGAGACATTTGTTTAAACACAAAAATGAGGTTGCTAAGATGCTATGTATTCTCAAAATTATCATACGGAATGGAAGCGTGGACATTGAAAAAGAAGGACATGAACAGTTTAGAAGCTTTTGAAATGTGGGCATATAGAAGAATACTTAGAATTAGTTGGGTGTCGAGGATTACTAATCAAGATGTCCTAAGAAGAATGGGAAAGGAAAAAGAATTAATTAAAACTATTAAAGTAAGGAAGCTACAATATTTAGGCCATGTTATTAGGGGAGTAAATTACAAAATATTGCAAATAATACTAGAAGGGAAAATTTGTGGGAAGAGAACGAGGGGTAGAAGACGGACATCCTGGATTGACAATTTAAAAAATTGGTACAACTGTTCAACGTCAGAACTCCTTAGATCAGCCAAATCAAGATCAGAAATTGCCATGATGACAGCCAACCTTCTTAGAGGAGACGGCACATGAAGAAGAAGAACGGTGTTACATTGGCTACAATTTCCTCCTATCAAGCAGATCACATCTTCTTAAACAACTGAATCACAGCAGCGCACCTGTACGATAAAGAGGGAAGCTCGGCGTCTCACTAGAACGAAATGTGCGCTGTTCTTCTTTACTTATCGTAGAGAAAATATCTAGAGGCATTTGTAGCACTGGCCGCTGACCAGTGTAGTGTAACGACGTACGTTTTGTATAAATGATTTTCTTTTGACATATGACCATGTGCAGACTTCGTCACCTACGTCAGTTACAACACACTTCAAAATTATTTAATTTCTTTTTTTAAATTGTCTCTGAATGGTTCTTGAACGAAACAAAACTGTAGTTAAAACATCATCATTTGAGTCGTATGCGCAGAGTTACGTCACTCAGGCTAATTGGTTTGCACAAACTTATTTCAATTTAGATGTCGTTTGTTTCTCCTCAGAAATTACATCAATGCAAGTGATCTGCTTTAATAAATATTAGAACCACATTGAATAAACTTTCAAGAATCACACCCGCGATGAACGCTGTCAAAAATTAATGATCTTGTCAAATAAATTACTTAACATAATTCTTCATAAATAATTCCTCGGAACACGTATTTAAACTTTTGTAGGATACACTAGTTTATTACCTTCCTACATATAGACGTGAACCTGAACCTTGAGAAGACAGGACAGAACATTTACAACATGATTAAACTTTCTATGACGTCATTGTTGTAGAAACATTACAAATTCTTAATTTTTCAATTTCTTAGAAGCACGACGCAACAACTCGGTTTCAGGATCTTCTGTTGCTCTTTGGCTGTCGACCCGCGACGTACAGTGGCCACCAACTTTCTCTCTGGTCCCGGCAGCGAAGACGCTGTCTCCGTTCGTTGCGCCGCCCTCTCCGAACATGAAACATAAAAAATAAATACAAAACTTTAGACTATTCACAACCATTACCAATATTACAAAAAAACATAACCAAAACACTAAATTAAACTTATATTCACCTGCAAACTGGGCTGACAGTGGGGGATGGGTGACGCTTCAATTTCGCGTCCCACTACACCAGGTATTACTGTAGTACGTATTACAAACTGATACTCTTTCGAAGTCTAGTGATCTCTGTATATAATCAGATGGGATACCGCACAATATGTGTCTCTAAAACACACGATCACTTCAGCAGGAGAAACCATTTTCAAATGAAAAGATTGTATCAGCAGTACACGAGACAGTAGGGTAAGGTATTCCATATATCACAGTTCAAGATATAAGCAACGTTATCTGCAGTGTAAGCAGCTACTAAATATTTTGGTTACTAATGATTAATCCTTGAGTGGGGGTTTTAATACTTTCTCATAACAGTGAGTGAGGTGATACTCTCTGTTATGACCTCATGTGCCTCCTGGATCGAGCAAGAATGGAGCTCCTTTTCTTCTGGCCACTTACTCTGTGAACATAATGTTCCTGGACTATAGACTACTGAGCACTCTGAGCCAGGCCTCCATGACCCTAAACTCTGTGTATGGTTCAGTTGTATAAAACTTACCCAGGGAAATGTGGCCTTAACTGGGTGGATCTTTATTTCTATAATCGTCGAACACTAATATATTACAGAACAACAGCGGTTTGGGTCTGTATTAACATCCAAACAACTAGGAGGCCACACGCAACTAAGTGCTCATCACGGACGTCTGTTGAAGAAAGCGCTGGCTAAACAGACCACAAATTGTGGTAAGTAATGTCTGTTCGAAAGTAACATGCTCCTAACACAGCTTGAACACCTCGAATTATTTTATGAGCATAACATGATGTCATAGGAGCAACGACGTATATGACATAGTCTGCAACTAAAAAATCGTCCATAAAATACTTGAAAATGGCTTAAGGCTGAACTTGTACAATCGTACAGGAAATAAAGAGAATGGTAGCTGAAGGCTTCCAGAAATCTTTCGAAACGTAATGTACATCCAAGAATGAGGTTTTCACTCTGCAGCGGAGTGTCCGCTGATATGAAACTTCCTGGCAAATTAAAACTGTTTGCCGGACCTATCCTCGAACTCGGTACCTTTGCCTTTTGCGGGCAAGTGCTCTACCAGCGTTTTTTTCCTGAGTAGAAACTGAACACTGATAAAACTTAACAATTCTTCTTGAATCGCACAAATACTTTGGAAGTCGAACACGAGTAATTCTGAACAAAATGTTTTGAAAAAATAAAAAATCTTCGTGTAACATAGAAGTTTCGGAAACAAGGTAATAGTAGATAATAATAAGACACAAGTTACTTTTAATTTTCTTCTGTTCGTTCTCGTTAAAGGTGTTGTAGTGGTTCCACATATTTAACCGACACCCATTCTTTCAAAAATGATCTTCAGCATGTTGCCGTAGTGCTTCTTGTGTTTGCGATACGTGCTGATTTTTGCGTATTCACACTTCATGCAAACGCGAAATTCTATCTCGTTGTCCGACCCAAGTTTGGTGATGACGTAACTAACATATTTTCCTAGTAACCAGCTAATGGCGTTGGTTTTTAATTTCGGAAAGTACGTCATGTCTG
This sequence comes from Schistocerca serialis cubense, assembly GCF_023864345.2. NCBI lineage: Eukaryota > Metazoa > Arthropoda > Insecta > Orthoptera > Acrididae > Schistocerca > Schistocerca serialis. The sequence goes on along the minus strand of NC_064645.1, from coordinate 545,109,926 downwards.
GTCTCAGGAGGAGCGATGGCGTTATATATTCCGTCGAGGATCTGATGAGAAAGGCAATTTGTTGCCTGATCCAATTCCAGTTATTCACATTGCTGCCACAGGTGAATCTGTGGATGAGTGTATCCACCAGATTGCATTTTCCACAAAGGCGTGTCTGGTTTAAACCGATCCCATATAGTCTCTCGTTGGTGCTGATGACATTGTTAACTGTTTTGAACCATGTGGAAATAGCGTCTGTAGATAGCCCGGCATAGTTGACGTTCCGCCATACAGCTTTCCAGTCACAATTAGGGAATTTCTTTTCAATTTTGTTTCTGCCCTCATTTAACTGCCTTTAAAGTATGACATCGCGCTCTGTGATACATGTGTTGCTTCTTATTTCGTCACTTCGAGAAAAAAGTTCCTCACATACTGCAGACGGGCATTAATCCTTCGCACATCAATCGGTGCTTGCAGGCTATGGGGTGTCACAGCCTCAAAAAGCTTTGCTGTTATACATTGTCTCTGAGTACATGGAAAGTCCGTTTGAGCAACAGAGCAGACGCTTTATTTCGAATATCCACCAAACCGAGGCCCCCGTTTCTGACATCCAGTATAACGGTAGTCGCACCAACCCTGAATATGTCTCCTCGCCATAAATAATTGGTAACAGTGGACATGATGCCTTTCGCTACTAGTTTGGGGATTGGAAATACCTGCGCAGTGAAATACGCTTTAGACAAAATGCAGGAGTTGACGAATCTGACTTTTTGCATCTGGTCCGTAGTTCGATGGATGTTCTCCATTACAGCACCATGAAATTTCCTCCTAGTTTCCGTCCAGTTAAAAGCAGCCATCCACATCGGACATGCCATTAAGGTTATTCCCAAAGCTTTATGTTTGTTGTCTTGTTTTGCCCATGCTAGTTGGAGGTGTTCTAGGTCCCGCAGATTCAATATTTTACTTTTGTTTTCATTTGTTGTCGCTCCCGACGCTAGACAATACTTCTCGATTTCTCTTTCCAGTGTAACTGTCTCCTCCTTCTTCCTTATTACAACTCCCACGTCATCAGCATAAGCTCGTATGACAGTTTTCTCACCACTCAATGTTATGCCTGTTAATCTTGCGTGGACAGTGAGGAGAAAGGGCTCTAAAGATACAGAAAATAAAAACATAGATAAGGGACTGCCCTGTGGAACCCCTCGCCTTATCTGTATGGGTTTAGATGTTTGGCCATTGATTGCTATTTTCGCATTTATACCTGTTGCTAAATTTCTTAGCATGTTGACAATCTGAGGGTGGAAAGCCATTCCTAACAGCGTCGCAAAGAGGTATCTATTACTAACGCGGTCAAAAGCTTTGTTGAAATCTATAAAGATTAAAGCACATTTTATACTTTTCACTGATGTAATTTGCAATGACGTCTCTGTATGCAGATAGACTTTCGAATATCATTCTGGTTGGAGAGCAAGACTGATGATGACTCAATATATTGTTGGAAAAGGCAGAGTGTCTTTTGTTGATAATACCCGAAATTATTTTGTAATGAGAATTTAGTAGCGAAACAGGCCGAAAATTGCTTAAGTTGATTTTGCCTTTACTCTTAGGAATCAGTACTATTTTACTTACCTTAATCTCTGCAGGGACCGCTTTTCCGTTCAGAACCTCATTCGTCATGGAAGTGATCTTGCCCCCAATTATAGACCAGTAGCGGGCATAAAACTCCACAGGGAGGCCATCAAGTCCCGGAGATTATTTCTTTCTGGCATGTGAGCCTCGTACCAGTATGCGTCTGGACTTCATTAATAAAAGTTTGACGTCTGTTTTTAGCATGCCGCACCAAGTGATACAGAGAAGCTGTTTCATCTGCTACTAATGATGTGGATTTCGGTTTAATTTTTAGTCCCTCCGTCTGTTGCCGTTTAACGCTTAATAACTTAGCTTTTATTTTGGTGATATCATTCAGACGAATTACGTCATCATGTGCCTGTTGATATAAGACTCTTAAAACTATATAATAAAACTCCATTGTATTCCTCAACTCCCTGTGCCTCGCTGCACTATACTGCATGACAACTTTCCGCAACCTTGGTTTAGCCCTCCTAGTCCACCAGTCAATGACTGTTGGGTGTTTGTCCGCTGTGCGGAGGCACATAGTCCACGCTACTCTTATTTCCTGTTCCAGTTCGTCGTCAGTTAAAACAGAGATATTCAAATTCCATTGGCCTCTGAATCGACGAGCTGGCTGTACACTTAAATTAAAGCAAGTTAAAAGTGTACTGTGATCGCTAAAATACACGGGAACAGTTTCAACGTTTAATAAAAAATTTTGCAAATTTGGTGACACGTAAATTCTATCTAGTCTGCTGCGGGAGTGGCTGGTTATATACGTGAACTCGACTGACGTTGGATGCTGAAGTTCCCACACACCCTTAAGTTGTAAAGAACTGACTAACTTTTTTAACTGTGGCGAGTAGTTGAAATTGGGTTGTCGATCTTTCTGGTTTAAAACACAGTTAAAATCTCCACCTTGTATAAGAGAACACGGATTTTTTCTCAATAAATAAATTAGTTCATCTTGAAAAAACTTCCCACTATCCAATTTATGGGAATTTCCTGATGGGGCGTAAAGGTTAAGGACGGTCACATCGAAACTTTTTACGCCTACGGCTCTCCCTGATTCTAGTCGTTCGATTTCAGTCACCGGAATGCCTTTCTTTATAAGAATGGCAGTACCGATTTTGGCTTCCGTAGAAACATTAACAAGTTCAAAAAAGCCTGGGATCCGAAATTCCGTTATCGTAACTTCTTGTAGCAACGCGATATCTGTCCCAGACTGGTACAAGAATTCTTTTAGTGCTACCAATTTCGAGGGTGACTGTATTTTATTAATGTTAATAGTAGTAATGCTATAAGTTTGCATCACAGACACACCAGAAGAAGCTATTTGGGATGAGGATCGGTGTGATTATAGCAGCAACGTGCTTCTCTACAAGTCACGATCTTTACGAGCTGTGTGCCCATTACATGTACTACCTTCCTAGAGAAATTTTCACTGCTTTTAAACAAAGTGCTTGAAAAGAAAATTATCCTGAAATCCTGACAATGCATTGCTATAAGTCACTGTGGTCTTTCTCTTTCTCCTCGTCAGTGTTGGCCCTGATGACTTCATATTTAATATTCTTTTTCTTGACGTCTTTCTTCTCTGGTGTGGCTTTCGCTTGATGACGCGTGACAAGACCTGGTTTCTGTCGCAGCCTCCTACGATGGCCGTCTGGCGCAACAGCGGTGGCTTGAGAGTCGTCAATATTTTCATCTGAGCTACCCAACACGAGTCATGGCCCATCCTCACAGCTTTACTTCTGCCAGCACCTCGACTCCTACCTTCCAAACTCTACAGAAGCTCTTCTACGGAGAAGATGACTGCACGACACAAAGCTTTACGCATCGCCTGGGCTGGTCAACACCGACATTGCACTTTTGATGACTGGCAAATTGTTGCCTGTTCGGACGAGTCTCGTTTCAAATTGTATCGAGCGAATGGACGAGTACGTGTATGTAATTCTGAATTGCACCAATCCACTTCCAGAGAAAACACAAAGAGTGGCCCATGGTATCTTGCGGTACTTGGTATTTGCAACAGAAGAGGAACATCGCTGCAACAAGTCATGCTTATTTGGTGGAATTCGGTAGACGACATTTTGATCATGACAAGGTCCTCGCTCATGTGTTACGCGACTGTTCACATTCGAACTGAGGCAGCAGTGATATTTTGCACCTGCATGTAGCCAATTCAGATGGGTGCTTTAGGCGCCCAACCGCTATGGACAGATACTAGACGCTCGCTATAACTCCGAGACGAAGAGGCAATGCATCCAGTGGAAACGTGTAGATTGAACAATACAGAAAAAGGCGAAGATACCGTAGTTTTTGGATAATATGATACTGAGGGTTTCTTGAGACTACGATGGTGTAGTGCTAAAAGATCAATCTCGTGAAGTATAAACCAACCTGTTATACAACATAATGGGCCATTGACGCAATTTTTACTAACGCAAATGGTCATTTGCCTTCTTCATTACCACCTTCTTGTAACATTATGGCTTGCTCACGCTGAAATTTGTAGTTACGTGATGTCAGACTTGTTGGCCCACAATATCAATGAATATAATTATATTACTACAGTTAATGAAGATAACTGCATATCAAAAAATTTATTAAGGTTTGGACAGTATGAAGATGGCTGTAGTAAGCAACTGAAACCAGTTATCGTGGCTTAATTTTACAATGAAAAAATTCCGATACAGACGTTATTTTTTTAAATTGAAAAGTTTTTATTTCAGAAATTACATTAACACCGTCGTCTCCTCTCTCTTTCTCTGTCGAACATTTCATCATATCTTACACTGCGTGCACATTTAAATTTGTGCTTTTATCTTATAAGATTAATATTAAAGTCAATGAGCCATACCTAACTCCAAATACAGCAATTTGCAAAACTGTGTTTTTAGATTGTCAAGTGTGAGAAACAAAATAATGTGACTTCTCATTATTTATCCATACTGTCATAATAAAATGTATACCCATCCACACATAAGATAGAAAAAAAAGTAGACGTTTCAGTAATAGCAAAAAGGCAAGGACTATTTATATAGGTGAAGAAAACTTAGACAAAGGTATCGATATATGAAAAACTGTCTGGTGTTAAACAGTAGAAGTTTGTTGAGGGAAGAAGCTACTTTCCACTAATCAGTCTCGTATTTGTAACTGACAAGTCTTGTACTTTATATTGGTGTGTATAATAACGTAGCATAGTTACCAAAAGTGTCCACCGTTAGTGTGGTCTCCTACAGATCCCGTACATACGTTTTTATGCTGTGTATTTTCTGTTTTAGAGACGTCCTGTCAGGAACAATAACATACGTTGCTCGAAGGAATCAGACCAATCGAAGATCGTATGCCCCTGTTTAAATGTTGAATTCCAAACCGACGCAGCGTCTTTAAATACGCAGTGCTATTGAGTTCAGCCCCACGAGCTGATACGCTCACTAATCAGTAAGAGATAGCGATTTTATATTTCTTACAGGAATTCACATTAATACTCAATGAGATGATTAATACTTTCAGATGTTTGGATGTAGGCCCAATACGTCATGGTATCGCTACTGTGATGTGTTATTCTGGTTGCAAACCTTCAATTCATCCACTGAATACTATTGAGCAGATTCACTTAGCTTTGTTGTTTTCAATCTTGCTCACTGCTGTCAAACGAAGGATAGATCACTGCTGTTTTACATTAGTCTCATTATGATCAATTCTTTTAATTTTTTACATGGTGGAGCATTACTGTCAAATATCAGTATGCGATATTGATTCATTATCTGGAGTGAGTACTGGACTTGTGTACTTGGGAGAAATGCTTAGCGTTTTCTGTGATAGGACAGTGCGCTACCAATGTGGCCTCAGGGTACGGTTGTTGGCAGAAGGCGGTTTGTGAATCTTATTAGGATAGTCGTGCCTCCCCAGGCAGATGGCCAGTTTTTGTGGAAGTGAGGCTGCTGCTTGCCTCATGCTAGTGTGGACGAAGCCTGATCCCTGGCGTGATGTGGGTAGGAGGTGCCTTGCCGCCACAGGTATTCCTAGAGAATACTTGACTTTGCCATTTTTTCCTTTCCTGCTCTTTCATCAAAAGCCGATACAATGTGACCAGCATGAGAACAATGGTCGCTTTCGCTTCACAAATCGGTTATCCACTCGAACGTAGTTGCTCACAAACACATTTGGTGCGAAGGATCCGCACTCTCGAGAAAACACTACTCTAGGCTGGTACCAACCTCACGTTTTTTAATGTACGTTTTCTATGTCGAGAGTGGGAAGATCCTATAGCGTTTCCCAATTTTTTTCGGAAAGTAACCGATATTCTTGTCCGTCACACTGGCAAAAGCATTGTTGAAAGTGTAGGGCTGTGGACGGGGAGCCAGGTCATTTCTCCTGGACTGCTGTTGTCTGGTGCTGATTGGTGCATGCTACCTCATTCGGAGAAATGTAATTGTCTCAAAGTGCTGTTTGCACGTTTTGCAACCTGATCAGCTCGTTTCTTGTTTACTGTACCATTCAACGTTTGCTCCTGAAGCTGTTTACAATTATTGGCATCATGTTGTATCGTTGACTTTGATTTTGTGACCTTCCCAGACGGGCAGCCATGTTGTGGTTTCTCCATAGAGTCTTCCATACCTTTTGGTATGCCGCACAGTGTGAGAGGCATTTTGTAATTTGATTTGAGACTTATAGAGCTTCATTCTCAGTTAATTTCACTGTTATTTATGTTAAGTTATTAGAGTAAATAAATAACAATTAATCTCAGTCTTGACTCACATTTCAAGATCCTTCACAGTCCTACACCCAACTTCTCGTTCTCACTGTGGCGGTGTTTTCGTTGTGTACAGTGTCCGATCACAACTATGAGTAACGTTAAGAATTCAGCTATAAGGAACAGCATACTCATCTTGTATGACTCAAGATTTGTTTTATTACAGACATTGCACTTAAATATCCTCGAATCTGAGCTGGGATGGACCAGACGCAACTTTCACAAGTTTCAGTGCTTTTTTTCCAAATACTGTAGTGTATTTCTCTCACTACAATGAGATATAGCCCACTTTACATTCGTGCGAATGGACAACCTTCCGCTACTTCTGCTTTGAAATCTAAATAGTAACTCTATACACCATTTGTATATATATTCACACGTGACGTTACAGCGCCGCAATTTTTGTCGGCACTATTATCATGAACACTAACTGCTCATGAATACAATGGAAACAATTCGTTGTGCTGTACGAAATGGTTAGCCATTCCCTGAAGAATCAGTTTCTAGAAAGGTAATGCTCAGGCTTACTAAGTTGAGTTTCTGTTCTAGATACTGTACCTCATTTTGCACTTAAAAAGAAAACTGTATCTCCAGCAAGTTTTAAAATTCCCGGAAAAACACAGTGGAAGAACTATTCGGCTACTTTATGCAGATTCTTTATTTTTTGCGGTGGCTTCCCGTGGGATCGCATGCTGGCCTTCTGATAGTCTGATTGGCTTGACTGTTCCAGACCGAAGTATTTTGTTTTCAGTGGCAGTCATGGAATTCGGTATCCAGTCAGAAAGGCAGCAGCAGTCGTATCAAAATCTTTTATTAACAATATGCCATTCAGCACATTTCCTGATATATAGACGGTCACATCCTTCGAGCATTCTGACGTCACCCGCTAGACAACATGGAGTGAAGCGGTGCCTGGGCATTGCAGAGCTACGCTGAAGTACCAGGCCAGGGCAGCAGCGCTAGTTTGGCAGGGTTTTGTACTTTACTAGGTCAGACATCAACTGCCGCTGACTTGACTGCTCCTGGTTGACATGGCCATGCAGCCTAAGCTGTTCAGAGATTCTACAGGGTGTTTCAAAAAGACCGGTATATTTGAAACAGCAATAAAAACTAAACGAGCAGCGATAGAAATACACCGTTTGTTGCAATATGCTTGGGACAACAGTACATTTTCAGGCAGACAAACTTTCGAAATTACAGTAGTTACAATTTTCAACAACAGATGGCGCTGCGGCCTGGGAAACTCTATAGTACGATATTTTCCACATATCCACCATGCGTAGCAATAATATGGCGTAGTCTCTGAATGAAATTACCCGAAACCTTTGACAACGTGTCTGGCGGAATGGCTTCACATGCAGATGAGATGTACTGCTTCAGCTGTTCAATTGTTTCTGGATTCTGGCGGTACACCTGGTCTTTCAAGTGTCCCCACAGAAAGAAGTCACAGGGGTTCATGTCTGGCGAATAGGGAGGCCAATCCACGCCGCCTCCTGTATGTTTCGGATAGCCCAAAGCAATCACACGATCATCGAAATATTCATTCAGGAAATTAAAGACGTCGGCCGTGCGATGTGGCCGGGCACCATCTTGCATAAACCACGAGGTGTTCGCAGTGTCGTCTAAGGCAGTTTGTACCGCCACAAATTCACGAAGAATGTCCAGATAGCGTGATGCAGTAATCGTTTCGGATCTGAAAAATGGGCCAATGATTCCTTTGGAAGAAATGGCGGCCCAGACCAGTACTTTTTGAGGATGCAGGGACGATGGGACTGCAACATGGGGCTTTTCGGTCCCCATATGCGCCAGTTCTGTTTATTGACGAAGCCGTCCAGGTAAAAATAAGCTTCGTCAGTAAACCAAATGCTGCCCACACGCATATCGCCGTCATCAATCCTGTGCACTATATCGTTAGCGAATGTCTCTCGTGCAGCAATGGTAGCGGCGCTGAGGGGTTGCCGCGTTTGAATTTTGTATGGATAGAGGTGTAAACTCTGGCGCATGAGACGATACGTGGACGTTGGCGTCATTTGGACCGCAGCTGCAACACGGTGAACGGAAACCCGAGGCCACTGTTGGATCACCTGCTGCACTAGCTGCGCGTTGTCCTCTGTGGTTGCCGTACGCGGTCGCTCTACCTTTCCAGCACGTTCATCCGTCACGTTCCCAGTCTGTTGAAATTTTTCAAACAGATCCTTTATTGTATCGCTTTTCGGTCCTTTGGTTACATTAAACCTCCGTTGAAAACTTCGTCTTGTTGCAACAACACTGTGTTCTAGGCGGTGGAATTCCAACACCAGAAAAATCCTCTGTTCTAAGGAATAAACCATGTTGTCTACAGCACACTTGCACGTTGTGAACAGCACACGCTTACAGCAGAAAGACGACGTACAGAATGGCGCACCCACAGACTGCGTTGTCTTCTATATCTTTCACATCACTTGCAGCGCCATCTGTTGTTGAAAATTGTAACTACTGTAATTTCGAAAGTTTGTCCGCCTGAAAATGTACTGTTGTCCCAAGCATATTGCAACAAACGGTGTATTTCTATCGCTGCTCGTTTAGTTTTTATTGCCGTTTCAAATATACCGGTCATTTTTGAAACACCCTGTATCTACAGGCACTGTACAGCTAGTGATCGTGAGTTAGGGACAGAAGTGGAGAAATGAACCTTGTATCTCACGTATGTGTTGTCCACCTAACAATGGCTGCAGCTCAGATGGTTACCGGAAGGATGATATGGTCGCACTTTGGCCGAACTGCAGGGATAGAAGGGGCATATCGTCGTGGTCGGATGAGTACACATTAACATCGCCTTAGTGACCGTTTTTCGGTTTCTGAGAGTGGTGTCGCTTATCGACGACTATCACGATGCTGGTTAGGTTTCTCGCATGCCGGCTTGCTGCTACGCCATTGCGATACTGGCAGATGTCAGCGTCCCTATGATGACGTGACCTGTGAAGAAGCTCCGGTAATAAGCGTTTCTCACAGCCTCACACCCGTTGTTTTAAGAAACCAGATTACACAAAATAGTGGACACGGGAGCGACCTTAGAAAGAGCCAGTGGCAAGGAGAAACGTTTTCTTATAGAAATGAATCTTTGCGGATGTCGGATACACTATCCAGATTTGCGAAAAATATTTCTGGAAATGTATGTCTGTAGCAAACAGCTGCATGAAAGTGTAACACTTTGTGCGTGAATCCTCAAGAGGGACTACAGGTATCTGAAACTCAGTAATGCAGAGGCATCCGGTTACATGAGCAGGAGTAGTATGAGATGAAGAACCCAGTGCAAAAATAAATAAACAAGGAAGGATATCTACAGTAAGTATAATTTAGGTAATTCAAGTGAGAGAACGATGTGAGTGACGCCTTAAGAACAGGTGGAGTGGTATTTAAGATTGATTGTTGACTATAAAGAAAGCCAAAGCATAGTGATATAGTAGATGTTACTGGGAAGCTGGGTTTTATGATTGTGGCAAGAGCCAAACGTTAGCATGGCATTGTGTCTCTGAAAAATAATGAGATAGATTGATTACTGTTCGTTCCATAGACCCATAGTGAGGAGTTTATCAAACAGGAAATGTCAAAAAATTAAACTGCATAAGACATATTTGCAAAAGAACTGATATGTTAATGTTACGTCTACTGACAGTGTTATGGTCGTCAAGGATGTGCGAAAGGTAGAAAACTTTATGAGTCTTTATTTTCATTTATGCTTGAATTAATAATCTTACCACGAGCAATTATAGGTATATGTACACAAGTATATAAAATAGATAATTTCCACTGGGGTCAGGTATTACATTGGATTCATGTTATGTCGTGTATCATAGTTAATGATACATGCCTTCATTAACATTGCTAAGGAATTGATCGGTGGAGTAGGAGATTCTCGCCAGTAAAATCTCTTCTTAAACCGTACTTTATTAGCAGCTAAACTTGCAAATTACAAATTTCTCCCGGTTTGCTCACACTCGATATTGTGTGAGAAAAAAAAAATTATCCAACATATTGCTCGTATTGCCCTTCCATCTTTCATTTGTGTGACCAGTTCCATTACCAAGGACAGTATAAATTATCTAATAATAATTTTCTGGGGACACGACAACTTCTCAGTAAGCCACACCGCGTTCTTCAACTGTTTCCGTTTTATTGCAGCCACAAAATGGTTTATGCGCTGAGAGGAAAGAACCTCACGCTTCTAGCACTTACGAAGGGGCAATGCATAAGCCCGTTTTATATCTCACAAAAAGCTTTGTTTACTATTATTTTACTGCACTGGGAGCAAACGCCGGGAGGATAAAACAAATAACAGCGAGTGGAGCCAGGGCGAGCTTCGAGTTTCGGAAGCCATATTGTTCTCGAGGATTCCAGTTCGACTCTTACGACTGCAACCTCTCCGAAAAGTTCTGGACGCTGCCGAAGACCGCACCTCTCAGCGAAACTCCCGCTCGCACGGCGGTCGTCAAGATTGGCTTACGGTATAAATATGCTCCGGAGGAAGGGTCTCCGCCTTCACGACCCACATAAAAAGTTTCCGTCTAAGGGAGCAACCTTTATTTCCAGGCTATCGGTCTGCGAAGCACGCTCAGACTTGTCTATATTCGGGACCTTAATCCTTTGTATCCGGCGATAAGGTAATCTCAAATAAAAAGCTATCTCTTAGCATGCAGCTCTTCTAAGTTCAATCATAGTGTTACAATAAACACATCGTTGAAAGGATTTGCTGGAGGAGAAGTTAGAAGGAAAATGCATTAGGAAACCTCATCAGTTACATGAAGAGCGGATGAGGACAGTTAAATGAAACAATGTGTACCCTTGGATTGGAGAGTAAATTGCTAATAACAAACGATTTTACATCACTTACTACTAGAAACGTAACTAAAATTGACAGAATTCAAGAATGGGAGGAGTTAATCATGTGGATGCAGCTCACCAACGATCCTTATCGATGAAATTAGGCAACACAATACTTTAGATTGCGTAAATGCCCCTTTTGTCTCCTTATTTATGCATTTTTGTGAATGCTGCAGCTACGTTTAGCAGCTCGAAGCGACAGTGACGAAAGAACGAAAATTCCTTTCCGAGTTCAAACAAAAACATATAGTGGCCTTCATACTGCGGATTGGCTTGAATATCAGACTGCTGTACTAAGTACGATCTACCAAAAACATGCAGATCAGCACGTGTAGTTAGTTGTCGACAGATACACCACCACTTAACTCAGAATTATCTGTAACAAAACAATCTCCACAGTCACTACAAGGAATAAGTGCGGAATAGCCACGAACCGGATTTTAGCTCACCCTAATTGCACGTGGCACCTGAAGAGTTATTGATGGTGTTTAAACAGCATACATTCTATGAGTCTTGTATTTATAATGGCTTTTGGTTCGGTGCTGCACCAACTACAGTTAGAGAAAGTACATCCGTTATGCATAACCACTAAGTTTTGTGACTTGATAAGAGCGATGTGGTGAACAGCTTAGAGACTTAATCTGAGGATAACAAATGGGTTTTATTGACAGAAAAATATCCATAAATTTATGTGGCGTTTAAGAGGGAACAGATCAATTACTAATTATATCCTCAAAAATTACAAAACCATGCCTGTAATGGAAGGTACTGCAGTACAAAGAGCGTGAAATATACATTATTTTTAATCTAAAATGAAAATGCTGCAGTCCAGTGTAGATTCCATAAGTTACACATCGGGAACCACGCTGAATTTGGTCGGAACCCTTTGGAACGCACTACGACGACTATATTTGCTCTGGTGTAAAGGGTGGAACTACTAGGGATCGTTCATAAACTTTTCACAAAATCTGAACACAACTGAAGGGTTACTTTCGAAATAGCGTAACTGTCTCCCATTCCGAAGCAAAAGTTTGAAATGTGGCTCATTGGCACCAACGATTTTCCTCTTAAATGGTGCAAAAGCATGGCGCCCTGCAACGTTATCCAAGGCGACGGCAACGCTTCAGACAACAAGATGTCGACATATGCGAAAGAAAGACACGAGATTAGAACTGCACATGAGGTGTAAGATGAATTCACGATGTCACATTGTCAGCAACGTCCATCAAAATTCTGCCCAACGACATCGTGAACGTGTCACACGATGAGAGTCCGTCACACCCCATCATACCCACATTTCATCCCTTGTTTTCTTGCCCCTGCGATGGGGGTCAGAACCACGAAGCCCAGCGATAAGATCAATTTCCTTATGGATGGCAGAGGAAAACCTTAGAGACAAACCACGGCTCAGGACCAAAACGAAAAGGCCTCAAAGGGTGGCATCAAGGGCGCGAATGAAATCACCCCTTCCCTTGGTGTGTTGATTCCCACACATTTCGCAATTTAAAAAGTCAGTGCGGTGTGTGACAAGGCGACGGACTTGACAATCATTCACACTACTCTCCCTTCTCTAAGGACACCATGGACCTGCTACTACATGGACATTGTTTGTACCTCTTTTGAAAGAAGCGCGATCACAATATTTGCTCTCGTGTAAAGGGTGGAACCAGTAGGGATTGTTTAAAACACAATTGAAGAAATTTGACCGTGATCCAAAGTAGCAAAGGGTGCTTATGCTTATTCAACATCCCTGTGGAGTGGTCATGCGCCGTAGGCACATGTGTAAATAAACGAAAATGGCCAAAAGTCCGTATAACACACCCGTCTTGTTCAGCAACACCCTCGGTACCACCCACGCACGTTTGTTGGGCACTTTAAAAATGTAACGAAAGTCTCAAGCACCTTGCTCGCAGGCAACCCATCTGACAGTCCTCAGATTCTGCATGATCACAAGCAGGAGCTTGTGCAGCGCCATAGTGCCACTGTATCTTATCTTTGCTGAATCTTTTCATATGACTGTTGTCCCGTGGAACTCGATTATAGAGGGTAAGTTTTCTGACAATGTTGTGTCCCTTTTCCCAGTAATGTAGATGGCTGCATGCATAATTGTCCACACAGCTCGAATTTGTTTAGTGATTGGGTATCATGTGTACTCAGGCCACATTAGCTCTCGAGCCTTCAGCCAGTATGCGTTCATCATATCAGTAGTACGGCCCTGTTGGCTGAGTGCTCAGCGTGACAGAATGTCAATCCTTTGGGCCCGGGTTGGATTCCCAGCTGGGTTAGAGGTTTCATTCAGTCAGGGACTGGGTGTGTGTTGTCCTAATTATCATCATTTCATCCCCATCGACGCGCAAGTCGCCGAAGTGGCGTCAAATCGGAAGACTTACACCCAGCGAACGGTCTGCCCGACGGGAGGCCCTAGTCACACGACATTATTATATCAGTGGTGGCTTGTCGGAGGCTAAGAAATCTGTGTTTACCACTGTTTCACAAACAAATCAGTGCACTAGCGAATCGAAGTTTTCGCATTTGTGGCACGTGGCTGTTGTACTCACATGGATTCAGTGCAGTTAGTCATTCATAGCGATTTTGTCATTGACAATCAGGTAACATTATGGATGAATCTGTGAGAGCAGGAATGTCTGAATAGTATTACACCACAATGCTGCCAAGTTAACGTGTGGTTCTCGTTCTTCAGTGAAATTTCTAGGTGTGATGTATATTATTGTCTTATTGTCGTCGTACGTGTGGTGATTGCTGTACATGTGTACATATAAAAAAAGCTCAATGAAACATTTCGTGATGTGCTTGTGTACAGAAGGAATCATTATGAGGTGGTCCTAGGCTCGTATAACTCATGCTGTTTACGAGACTGTGAAGATGCATGTACTCTGCCATTGTGCCTCTTTTCATATCTCGATGATAAGGACTTTCGCCCAATAGTGTAGGACGCTGATTAGCTCAAGGCCACTTTGCAAGCGAAGGAGAAGGGGTGGCCTGAACTGCACTATAATGATGTTACGTCAGAAAAGAAATCAGTCAATTGCCTGCTGAATATTCGCCACTATAGCTTCCGAGAGTGGAAGTATTTGGGCCATGCACGAGGAGCGCTCAATAAGTAATGTAACACATTTTTTTTCTGAAAGCAGGTTAGGTTTATTCAGGATTCCAATACCCCATATTAATACCCACTCTTTTGGCTACAAAGCCTTATTTTTCAAAAATCTCCGTTGGTAGTGACGGCCTTATGCCACTTTACAGGGAGGGCCTGTTTGCCTACATGGGACGAATCTAATTGTCGACGTCAGTGCCAATGTCTTGTTACATCAATAACCTCCATATATCATCCACACGTATCCTTCATTGCCCCAGGCAGATCGAAATCGCAAAGTGCAAGATTCTGGATGGAAGTTCAAAGAAGTTTTGTGAGCTCTTCTTGGTGCGGGAACTTCTGTGAGGCGATGCGTTGTCATGGGGAAGTAGATGTCCGTTTGTAGCGTTTGTGTTCTTTCTTCAATTTCCTGACGATAGACAACATACTTCAGAGTTGATCGTTGCACCGTGTGAGAGATATAAAACAGAATAAACCTTCAGAGTCCCAGAAAAACGTCGTTACCACTTCGCCAGCTGATGATGCGGCTTTGAACTTTTTGTTCGGAGGAGGGATGGTGTGAGAGTGTGCGAGTGTGTCACTATGACCAAAAGAGCCATCCAGTTGAGCAGAGAGGTTCGTGATTGTCATCCGTCGATCACCTCTAATGAGAGTGTCCGCACTTTTCGACAGTGCAGGAGTCTACAGCTGTGTGCGGCCAGCCGGCACGCGAGAGATCGAACAGATATGAGCAACCTTGTCGCGATGCTGGCGGGTGGGTGCCTTGCCCATCGATTCAGTGTTCACTGTCAGGTGTCCGCAGACTTCTGCAAGCGCATATGAATTTATGTGACGCCCTTGCTTTCCGCCAAAAGAAACCCGATGGTACCCTCTGCTTGGAACGCATGTCCGCTACAGACGCCATTTTGAAGTCTGTGTATAGCGCCAGCAGCAATATGAACACATTTCACCCAGGAGGTTCCGGTTTCTGTCGGGATGCGCATTCAGAGTGCCAATGGTGCTGTTTAAGAGGTACTCTCAGTTATTAATTACCTTGCGGCCAGGTGTAGCCTCTCAGTTGAGCCGAGAGAACAACGAGATTGGTGTTCTTTGGACCATGTCACTTTAGGTGTTTCGCAAAAGGCCCCACTAAGACGGCACTGACCGCCAGATGCCTTCATACAGATTTTAATGACGCCTTCCTGGAAAGTCATGTCTTGTTGGGAACATTCAACTACAGACACATCCACGGTGCATGTCGAACGGCGGATCCTCTCGTTCAGAACCAGTAATCCACCAATTCTGCTTTCGATGAGATGCTGCAGTTGTTCAATGCCTATGGTGTGGAGGGTCATCGATGGTAGACATCCTTGGTGGACAAACTGACCAATACGAAGTCCTTTTTTTTAAGGTGACCATTGATTAAAATCCGAGAGGAAGTGTGCGATAGTCTGCCAAAGAGATCTGTTGTGACACGATCTCCACATCCCATCCGCTTCATTGCTTCTGTTAAAAATCTCACCGGTCTTACGGTAAAATGCTTTCGCTGCTGCGGAGCGTATCACATCCCTTAGTCAACAGGCTGCAGAAAGAATGTTGCTACAACAATGAAAATCAGTATGAAGGTGTGCATATTTGTGGAAAATTAATATTTTCGGTTGTAGTAGTTGTGCACAGTGCAGTAATATTAGGTCCAGTATGTCGACAAATGCAATCAAATGGCATTGCATTTGATGTCATCCGTAAATTATATTACAACATATATTATTCAGGTGGTAGAGAGTGGAACTCGGTGTGATGGCAGTTCTTCTCTGTGCAGTGTTAATTTGGGTGTGCGTGCCTTTGCTCCATATAGGAAACAGACACCAAACAAACACCATTAGTGAAAGTATGTTGTGTACATAAACCACGATTATGGCAGTGCGACGCGGAAAAATACTGTAATGTGATGAAAAAGCAAAATTCAATGCGTACGAGGAAATGGCGCCTTGTATTCGTCAAATCCCCAGGAAGGTGAAGCGTTGAAGCAGAGTGGTGGATAATTTCGTTAGACTGGGCGTAGGATATCGACAGAACGGAAAATAAGAGCAATGCAGATCTCAAGCACATAAACATAGAAAATATGCGACACAGACAGCAATTATTCTCAACGTCTTGTTAATATATGGTTGCCAGTAACTGCGCGACGTGTACGTCAATTTGTGTCACTTGAGAAACACCTTTCATTCAAGAAGCGGCGGCAGAAACCTTCTCTAACACCCAAACATAAAAAAGTTTGCTGATAACCATATGTCACGGACTGCAAAATGGGGTAAAGTGATGTTCAGTGATGCGAAGAAGTTTAATGTACACTCATGCTCATAAACAACGGATAATTGCAGAATGTGGTGCCATAAAACGTGGCTCTACACAAAACTGGCGCTAATAGCATAGGCATAGGGAACACACACGACACAGATCTATAAGTCCACAGTATTAGTAATAGGTTGAGAAAACCGTACCGAAACACATGTGCTACAAAACTCCACTGTTTCCTGCGCATGTACTCCGACATCAATGTGGGATATGGTCACCATGCACACGTACACAGGCCGCACAACGGATTGGCATACTCTGGATCAGGTGGTCGAGCAGCTGCTGGGGTGTAGCCTCCCATTCTTGCACCAGTGCCTGTCGGAGTTCCTGAAGTGTCCTAGGGGTGTGAAGATGTGCAGTGCTACGTCGACTGAGAGCGTCCCAGACGTGCTCGATGGGGTTTAGGTCTGGAGAACAGGCAGACCACTCCATTCGCATGATATCTTCTGTTTCAAGGTACTCCTCCAAGACGGCAGCTCGGAGGGGCTGTGCGTTATCATCCATCATGAGGAAGTTGGGACCCACTGCACCCCTGAAAAGGCGGACATACTGGTGCAAAATGACGTTCCGATACACCTGACCTGTTACAGTGCCTCTGTCATAGACATGAAGGGATGTACGTACACCACCCCACACCATCAAACTACGATCTCCATACAGGTCCCTTTCATGGACATTAAGGGGTTGGTATCTAGTTCTTGGTTCACGCTAGATGAAAATCAGGCGAGAATCGCTGTTCAGACTGTACCTGGACTCGTTCGTGAACATAACCTGGGACCACTGTTCCAATGACCATGTACTGTGTTCCTGACACCAGGCTTTACGATCTCTGCTGTGACCAGCGTGTTCTTGTGTTGTTGTACACTGTGGACGTCCCGTACTGTAGCGCCTGGACACGTTTCCTCTCTGCTAGAATTGTTGCCATAATCTTGACATTACACTTCGTGGGGCACGGAGAGCCCCTTGCTACGACTTGCTGTGTTTGACCAGCCTCAAGTCGCCCTAGTATTCTACCCCTTGTAACGTCATGAATATGTGTTCTTTGAGCCATATTCAACACACAGTCAGCATTAGCACGTCTGAAAACGTCTGCACACTTAATCGCTGCACCGTTCTCTGACATGCACCAACACACCTCTGCGTAAGTGGACTGCTGTCAGCGCCACCGTGTGACGACCGCAGGTCAGATGCACCGCATGGTCATACCCCAAAGTGATTTAAACCAGCAAACCACCCACCAGAGCGTTGTTTCAGCATGTATCAGCATAATCCTTAATTTATTAGTATGAGTGTAGATGGCTTTCAGTGTTATTGGCATGAGTTAAGAACAGATCAGTAGGTAAGAATGAGCAGAAATTTTGCTACTGGGAGTCTTAGGATTTTGGCTGCTTTCTGCACTAAAGGAAAATCACGCGTTATCTGGTTGACTACTAGAATAAGCTCTAACATGTACAACGAGATGCTAGAGAGAGAAGTCATTAAAATGTGTGAGAACCTAGGGGGTGAAAGTCTAGTGTTTTAAAAAGATAGTGCATCTGAACATGTTTCTGCTACAAACGAAATGTTGTTTGAGGGTAAGTATAACGATGTCTTGCCCTGGCCTGCACGTAGGCCCGGATTTGAACCAGGTGGAAACCTTTGGGGAAAACTTGCCAGGTGTATTAACGCAATGAGAGACAATTTGGGATTACATGTGAGCCGAAAAGAGCGACACGGGAAGAATAGGCGATCGGCGACAGTTTCACTTCAAGACTACAAACCCCAACAGAATCAATGGTGAAGGAAGAACTGAGGTGAGACTAAGTTCTAACAATGCCATAAGACAACAAGACAGCAAGTGGCTTTATACCGATTACAATTCAGTAACGTCAAACGCCTTATTTTGTTACTGATGTTAAGAAACTATGTAATTCCGTCAGGATTGCTTACGTCTTATACTACTTTAATAATAAATTCGATACATATGTGCTTCAGATACTGTTCTATAACTTTAGTAGGAACTGTGCCTTTATGCTAATTTCCACTACTGTACGACGGACTGTATGAGAGCTTTTGCTGTAAGCTTAGTGGTGCTAGAATCTACATTAAGCAGCCTGACAGCCAGGAAGTTGTAGACGCAAGTGCTCCGGCCAGTTTTCGGGAGAATAACCCACTGATACGCAAAACTTTTGTAACTTTCGCATGATGAGTCACTGCCAGGTGACATAGCACGAAGAAACATTGGCTACAAACTGAAAGAGGTCCTACAGTGTAGTACGAAGGGTAACTGAAGGAAGTTTGCAATGAGACGAAATGAAATAAGACTTATATGCAAAGACAATTATCACACTGACCTCACAGCGATTTATGACGGTTCACTGGACAATACAAAAGGCAAAACATGGTTGTTAATAGGGTGTGCGGTCACCACCGACTACAGTACATTTACTCCTATGCTGGCCACGAGGTCTAATAAGGAGTTGTTGTGGTAGGGCGTTCCGCACCTCCATCAGTGTGGTTGACAGCTGCCGAATGGTCATTGGTGTGTGTGGACGAGCTCCAGTACGTCTCCGTACCGCATTTCACCGTATTTAAGTCGGGGGAACAAGCAAGCCAGTCTTTCGCCGAACGTCATCTCACTCTAAGAACTCCTTCATCAGCGCTATTTGATATGGCCGCGCAGCGCATTGACTTCCATAAAAATGAAGTAAGGGTCGATTGCACCCGGAAAGGGTGCACATGGGGAATAAGTACAGTGTTACAACAGCGTTGGCCGATGAGTCTACCGTATTCAAATTTTTGGAGGTCGCTACGCTAATGCAACATTTTTCCACTCTGCACCGTAACACCTGAAACCCAAAACTATCATTTACGACCGTGTTTCTGGGTACATTGAGTATCCATAACTGTCGTTTTATGAGAGTTAGTCCAGGATCGCTACACAGAGGGATCCTGCTCTCATCCAAGAAGTGCACCAGACGACACTTCTATTTTTGCCAGTTCCTATGCTCCTTGCATACGCTGCCGCAGTTGACCGTTGTCGACCATCTCCTCGACTTTGAGCAGAAGTGCCTGTTATTCGAAACGCTCCCAATGTACTTGAAACTATGCCGTGAGCAATACCAAACTCCTCTACTACGCTTGTCACATCAACCAGTTTCTCGACGTTTCTACTCTTTGAAATCTTCTAATTATGATCACCCCACCATTTTCTAGTGAAGAACACCGCCATAGTTTGCAGTATCTGCTCGCTGACTGAATGCCACTTCCCGTTCTTTTCTCAACTGCCCCGTGTTGGCGGTACAGCCACACTGGTCTCACGTCATGTGGCTTTCAATTCCTGTGCATGATTTCAATAGTCCTACCTCTGGCAACATGCTCCCGCACCCAGTTGTTAATGTGTTAGTTATTTTATCTTCTTCTTTCATCAGATTTGCAGAGCCATGTACAATCCATTTCTTCACAGCTTCACGTACAGTGGTCCAGTGCCACTCGTCATTAGCAATAGCTTGAAGGGCGTAATTGGGGAAACCCTAAAAACATTGGTAGTTCTGCTCGAAAGCCGTCGGTCCCTGGCGACTTCCCCTTATCTGCTGGGAAGATTGTTTGCTCAGTTTCGTTCAACGTGAATGAGGCTTTGAGAGTGAATCTTGCAGGTGTTCCTAGATGTAGCTGAGTACTGTGTGATAAACCTGATCGTCAGTGACATCTCTGCCATACGGGGTACTGCAAAACGCATGGAACACTCCATAATATCCCTCATGGTATCAACTCCCTGGGTAGAATTGTTCACAGTTTCAGTGATTATTAGCTGAGCATTTAGTCCGCGTGCCGGGCGTAAAACGTGGAGTAGCGATATCCCTGCTTCAGACACTACCCCTCTTGGTCGAGACAGAACAAAGACTCCAGTGCGTTGTTTTACATGTCCCATTTCAACTTTGCAATGCTTGAGCTTTGCATATGTCACAGTGCCAAAGACAGTAGTTCTCTCGTACAGGTCTCTGATGCATTGGTAACGAAACTCTATGCTCGACTTTTACAGAAACATTTCCATCACCATAAATTGATATCTAGGCTTTGCAGAGCAAATCCACCAGTTCACAGCGTCCCGCTGGTGGGGCCTATTTAAGGGGCTCTGGAAAGGCTCAAAATCATGAAAAGTTCAATTTTTACTTTTTTACGTTTTCTGAATCTGCAGACTATTACCTTTTGATAGATATATAATTCATTCAATTCCGAAGACTACAACTATTTTTAAATTTTTTTAAAAATGTGTTCTACATGGGCGTGACCCACTGTGGCGCTGTTAAACTGCTGTCAAATGGTGTTATTATTAACGTCCGTGTTCTTCAGGTACATTTTAGTGATGTGAGATAAAGTATGTGTTGTGGCTAACCTGTGATGGTTCAATATATATCGCTGGTGTGATTGTCGATTGTTTCATGTCTATTTACTCTGTCGTTATCTCGAAGATATTCGTAATTAATTCTGTTTCTTGAGTCTCTGTTTTGTTGAAGTATAATAATGAGTAAAAGTAAAGTTATTAGAAATCCTCTGAAGGCTTTTAAGAAAAGGAGAAATGTTGGAGAGCCAAAGGTATGTGTTATTACTGTAAACAATAAAGACGATAACCAAGTGAGTGAACCTAACCTCTCAAGTACACCTGCCCATAGCAGTCAAAGTGGGAAAGAAAATACTTCACAGAAGAAGCTTGGTTCAATGAGTGAAAACTATGAATTTTTTATGGGCGAATCGGATGTGAATGAAATATTTGATATGTCGGTTCTCAAAGGAATTTTTTCAAACTGTGTAAGATGTATTCATTGTAGTGAAGTTGGTCTGGAACTCTCCATAATAAAGCACGTAGGACTTGCTAGTGAAATACAACTGAAATGTGATAAGTGTTCATACATGACCACATTTTGGAACAGTGTTGCAGTAACTGCAACTGAAGAAAATGGTAGCAAAATCTACGAACACAACAGCGAGCGATGCTTGCTTTAGATAAGGAACGCCTTCGGGCTGCAGACAGGGCTGTAAAGAGTCTAGAAATACAAGCAAGAGTAAACAGGAGGAGGAACAAGAGGAAGCTGGAGGAGGAGTTTGCAGAGGACGAAGATAATCCATCCTATGGACCTGGAATGCACTAAAAAGTTAATCCAATCTTTGTCGCTCGAGTCCCAAAACTTTTATTTTCTCATACTAATTACATGTTTTCTAAGGATCTTCCACACATATTTGTTTCAAACTTTCAGTAAATGTTACACAGTACCTTCTGCATAATTTAACACAGCCTTTTTCCAAAAAACTGTATATTTTTGAATATATAAATAAAAAATTGCAAAAAAATGTTGTGAATTTTCATTACAATTGAAAAAAATCATCTTTAATAACTGAATTAAAATTTTGTAAAATCCCTGTGTTAGGTTGTAGCCCATATTCCACTAAATAATCTGTAAATAGTTCACCTTCCTACCTCAAATACTTTGTGAGGAAAGATGTAATTTATAAGCGTTATTTTAACATTGCAAGTATAGGGCGTTCCGGAGCCCCTTAAGATAATTTGCTCCCATTTGAGTAGCATTTCGTTTTTAGGTTTTGGGCCATGTAGGAAGCTAGTATTCAAATTCCAACAGCCGAAACCACGTGAGGCCTGTTGAAGCTATGCAATGTTGTCACGGAAATCGACTGCCGCTATGTTATCGCTTGTGACATGCGGTTGCAAGGCGGCAAGGACATATGTCTAATGTGCTTGCTGTAGCTGGAGCAGATAGGTTAACGTGAAGCAGAGCCTTGTGGCTTTTCCCAAGTGTCAACAAATAAAGATCAGTTTTAAGGGTACTGTCACTAACAACTGATCACGACCACCTATTTCGGGTGGATACTATATCTTTGGCGTTCTAAAAGGAACCAGAAAGAAGAGTTTGCGCAATCGGGAAGAGAGTCCCATGTCAGATCGTGCGCGGTTGGTCAGGCGCGGAAAAAGCATTTCATAGTTAGAGGGGCGAACGGTGAAGACGGACGGGCTGCAGCCCCAGTGTTGGAGAAACTTTCTGTTGTAGAAGAGGCGTTTGCATTAAGTGTGCTGAGTGAACGAAGAATGAAATACGAAGCTGGCTAAAGCCTGACACGTTTCAGTCAAAACTCGTTTTCAAAGCACTTTGTAGTACAGTGTAAGTCATGCAAGCAAGCGTACCTTGGCTAGGTTCCAACCAGTTATTAAATCATACACTGATAAAAACATTATTGGTTGTCTGGACTGCACAATTAAAGACATGTTACGTGCTATCAAGTTAATGTTTTAACATCATGGCTTACTCAAAGGTATGGTACTTCATGTTCAGTAAATGAAGGGGTGGAATATGCAAGGCCAAACATTACAAATAACTTCAGTTGTGTGAGTACGAGTCACGTTTTACCCAAAGTAGTAATCGTCGTAAAATCTAAAAAAAATTGTTGTATCAGAAAATATCAACAACGTTAATTAAAGTGAATTACCTAATTTCAGCAACATATTAATTTTCAGTGTGACTAATATATCACTGGAATATTTCCCAATTTGCTGAAATATGCTGAAGTTACTCCCTTTTATAAAACAGGAGCTAGTAAGATACCTCCTTTCCAGAAAATTTGCGAAAGATTAGTTAATTATCAAATAGCTTCTTAAACACACGACAAAAAAGTCACACCTTCGATTTCTAAAAAAGTCCCGATATTAGAACACCTTTTACACATACTACAAGTACCTACTTAATTCGTTTTACAATAAAATACCTAATATTGGTATATCTCGTGATCTATGAAACACATTTTACTATGCTCGTCAAAACACTCTTTTAAGTAAAACAGAATATTTTAACGTAATAGGAGGGGCTGAGAAGCGGTTCACACATTATCTAATTGACACGATACAAAGGCTGTCAAGGGGAATGAGCCCTGTATTAAAGAATCAGTCATCAGCTTGCTGGGAACTGCATACATGTAATATCCCACGCGGGTTCCGTCTTATGTTTACTAACGACTTTTCACCGGTAACATTACAACATGCTATGTTTCCTCCAAGTTTCCCCCAGGGATACCCGGTGTACATTGACACGTCTAGTGCCAAGTTCGCTATTACATCTTAAACGAAACTATGTTTCAGATGTTTTACATTTATTTTACATCCACGAGGACCATTTCAGGACTGTGGACAGAAAATTACCACTCGTTTTCTTGCTTTATGACATCCTTGCGGATCTCGCCACTGCTGGCATACTATATAACAAAAAGTAAGAGCTGTTGTTGTTTGTTCAAATGGCTCTGAGCACTATGGGACTTAACTGCGGTGGTCATCAGTCCCCTAGAACTTAGAACTACTTAAACCTAAGTAACCTAAGGACATTACACACATCCATGCCCGAGGCAGTATTCGAAGCTGCGACCGTAGTGGTGGCGCGGTTCCAGACTGTAGCGCCTAGAACCGCTCGGACACTCCGGCCGGCAGCTGTTGTTGTTGTGGTCTTCAGTCCAGAGACTGGTTTGATGCAGCTCTGCATGCTACTCTATCCTGTGCAAGGTTCTCCATCTCTCAGTACCTAAGGCAATCTACATCTGTTTAGTGTATTCATCTCGTAGTCTCCCTCTACGATTTTAACCCTCCACGCTGCTCTCCAGTACTAAATTGGTGATCCCTTGATGCCTCAGAATATGCCCTACCAACTGATCCTTTCATCTAGTCAAGTTGTGCCACAAATTTCTCTTCTCTCCATTTCTATTCAATACCTCCCCATTAGTTATGTGATCTACCCATCTAATCTTCAGCATTCTTCTGTAGCACCACATTTCGAAAGCTTCTATTCTCTTCTTGTCTAAACTATTTATCATCCATGTTTCACTTCCATACATGGCTACACTCCATACAAATACTTTCAGAAACGACTTCCTAACGCTTAAATCTATATCGATATTAACAAATTTCTCTTCTTCAGAAACGCTTTCCTTGCCACTGCCAGAGCTATCTAATCTAAATCTGCTGGTCGAGATTTGCTTTCGTTGTTTCTTTAACAGTGGCGTCGGGCCAATCAGTTGTGTTTCTACCTTTCTGTAATTTGATGGGAGCTTGAGCTCGGATGAAAGTATATGCGTTATATGTTGATAATTCGTACCACAGATCCGTTTACTCACAACGTAATAGAACGAATTCTTCAACACGTGAGTGTTTCGCCTATATTATTTGCACGGCATCCTCAAGGCAAATTTCGTAGATTCTGATCTGCATAATGTTTCCAGTTTCGCAGCTGTTTTTCTTCTGCTTCGTTTTCACAGCTCTAGGAAATGAACATCTGTTTACTTATATGTTTGTGTCTCTTTTACTGCATTATACTAAGCAATGCCGTGAAAGGATTTCACAGTCGCGTAACAAAGAAACGTGAGTAAAGGGATTTTTTAACTTATTCAGTAGTAGCTTACGTGACAGAGTGTTGCAATATGATAGGAGACCAAATATAATTGTTCTATCTAGCGTGGAAAATTATAATAATGCGAAGAAGTGCAGTGAAACTCGTATTAGCTGAGTCGAGCTCCTCAGAGAAGGAGCTCATCGGCATCAATTTCCACCAATGGAAGCGGTCTGGCGCGAGACACCGCGCCCTCTGGTCCCCACCGACGCAGCCGCCGCTGCGGGGAACACCGCCAATTTCCAGGCGCGATATTTTATTAACAATCTTCTTTGTGAGCGCACCCAAGTAGAGTGGTGCTGTGGGTGGGAGGAGGGGTGAAGGAGGGGGATGGGGCGACCGGTGGAGCTAGCGCCCCAGCCAAGCATGGCGGTAGCGGGGCCGGCGGAGGCGGCAGCGGCAGCGGCGGGGGTGTGTTTGTTTGTGAAATGAGATGGAAATCGTGACCCACTTGGTACTGCTCCTGCACGGTCTGGCTGGAGACCGACTCCTGTTTGGTGTGTGTGTGTGAGTGTGTGTGTGTGTGTGTGTGTGTTCCTCAGGGTGCTAGTGACAGGGTGCGTTGCCGAGCGCCGGATTGGCTCAGCTTGGGATGAGGGGGAACGGGTAGGAGAGAGGGTGAATGCGGGGTTGGAAGGAGCGGGGGGGGGGGGGGAGCGGGGGTGGGCACGCCGCTGCCGACTTGGCAAAGGGCGAACTACTTGTGCAAACAGCCGTGGCGACACAGGACGCCAGCCGCCAGCAGCGACTCGCAGCAGACGTCTTCCGCCGCTACAACTACACCGCTGTCATCCGCAAGCTACTACCACGACTCCCGGAAATATGACTGAAGTGTTGCACGGCAAAACCGTACTTTGTCTTGTATCGACACGAAATGAGATGGTGGAGTTGTGAGACTGACAGACATTAGAAGCTGAATTTAGAGCAGCAGCCAACATGAGTAATATTTACGTACACCGCCGAAAAAAAAAGATAGTACACAGTTTTAGAGGTTTCCAATACACTCAAGATTTACCGGGGGATCAAGAAGTCGGTACAAATTTGAAAACTTAATAAACCACGGAATAATGTAGATAGAGAGGTAAAAATTGACAAATGGCTCTGAGCACTATGCGACTTTACTTCTGAGGTCATCAGTGGGCTAGAACTTAGAACTAATTAAACCTAACACGCACATCCATGCCCAAGGCAGGATTCGAACCTGCGACCGTGGTGGTCGCTCGGCTCCGGACTGTAGCGCCTAGAACCGCACGGCCACTCCGGCAGGCAAAAATTGACACACATGCTTGGAATGACATGGGGTTTTATTAGAACAAAAAAAAAAAAAAAAAAACACCCCATACTGCTAGACACGTGAAAGATATCTTGCGCGCGTCGTTTGGTGATGATCGTGTGCTCAGCCGCCACTTTCGTCATGCTTGGCCTCCCAGGTCCCCAGACCTCAGTCCGTGCGATTATTGGTTTTAGGGTTACCTGAAGTCGCAAATGTATCGCGATCGACCGATTGCTCTAGGGATGCTGAAAGACAACATCCGACGCCAATGCCTCACCATAACTCCGGACATGCTTTACAGTGCTGTTAACGACATTATTCCTCGAGTACAGCTATTGTTGAGGAATGATGGTGGACATATTGAGCATGTCCTCTAAAGAACATCATCTTTGCTTTGTCTTACTTTGTTATGCTAATTATTGCTATTCTGATCAGATGAAGTGCCATCTGTCGGACATGTTTTGAACGTCTGTATTTTTTTGGTTCTAATAAAACCCCATGTCATTCCAAGCATGTGTGTCAATTTGTACCTCTCTATCTACATTATTCCGTGATTTATTCAGTTATCAAATTTATACTGATCTTTTGATCACCCGGTGTTATTGCTATAGAACATGAGTAGATGAAGCCGGCCGTGGTGTCCGAGCGGTTCTAGGCGCTTCAGTCCGGAACCGCGCAACTGCTACGGCCACAGGTTTGAATCCTGCCTCGGGCATGGATGTGTGTTATGTCCTTAGGTTAGTTAGGTTTAAGTAGTTCTATGTATAGGGGACTGATGACCTCTGATGTTAAGTCCCATGGTGCTTAGAGCCATTTGAATCATGAGTAGATGAAATGAATACATTTACAGATCGTTAAAAAAGTGATTCTGGGGTACTGGGCATCGACCCTTGCTCAAACTCCCATATTAGTACTTGGTGTAGCCTCCACGGGATTCAATGCAGGTGCTAATGCATACATCCAGCAGATCATAGAGAGAGTGAATAATGTTCTGGGATACTTTATGCCACGCCTGCTCGATCTGTCAGCCGGCCGGTGTGGCCGAGCTGTTCTAGGCGCTTCAGTCTAGAACCGCGCGACCGCTACGGTCGCAGGTTGGAATCCTGCCTCGGGCAAGGATGTGTGTGATGTCCTTAGGTTAGTTAGGTTTAAGTAGTTCTAAGCTCTGGGGGACTGCTGACCTCAGATGTTAAGTCCCATGGTGCTCAGAGCCATTTCAACCATTTGCTCGATCTGCCCATGCAGCTATGTGAGAGTTGTTGGTTGTCAAGTCGCACGAGTCACTTGTCGTCCCATCATATCCCACATGTGCTCAACTGGAGACAAGTCCGGAGTTCACGCTGGTCAGGGAAGTTGCTACACGTTTTGCAGAGAACGATGAATTTAGTCCGCAATTTTTTGGCTAGCATTATGCTGTTAGTACAACATATTATCTTCCTGTTGCAAGAACGACAAAAGAAGAGGTCCAACAACGTTCTGCGCATACTGGACGCTCTTTGGCATCCCCTCCAGGAGCACCAGAGGTGAACGAGAGCCCTGGCGTGGAGCCGGTTGATCTTGGACGAATGCACTCGAAGACACAGCATTACCCGGTCTACTTCATAAGCACAAATTACTTTAACATATATGCAGGCAGAATCTGCTTTCGCCGCCGAAGACCACGGTGCACCATCCTGTCTTCCAAGGGCACCAGTCTAACAGTGCACGTCAATGCTGTGGCATGAGTGGAACAAGTGCTAGAGATGTGCGTGCCTGTTGTTCCGCAGCTAAAAACTGGTTCGGAACAGTTCGTATTGACACATCTGGGCCTGCAAGCCCTCTTATTTCTGTCATGGTAGTTGTATGATCTGCCACTACTGCCCTAGCAATACGATGATCCTCGTAGAGAGTCTATGCTGGACGGACGTCCAGAATCTCATCGACGAGTGCGAGAATGTTCACATGACAACTGATACCAGCATCGTTGGGCAACTGATGCAACACTTCCTACTTTTTTTTTTTTTTTTTTTTTTTTTTTTTTTGAGTCATCGATCTTATGATTGTTTGATGCGGCAAGCCACGAATTTCTCTCCTGTGCCAACCTCTTCATCTCAGATTCGCACTTGCAACCTACGTCCTCATTTACTTGCTAGATGTATTCTTCCTCTACAGCTTTTGCCCTCTACAGCTCCTTCTAGTGCCATGGAAGTTATCCCCTGCTGTCTTAACAGATGTCGTACCATCCTATCCCTTCTCCTTGTCAGTGTTTCCCTCATATTCCTTTCCAATTCTGCCCAGAACGCCCCCATACCTTACAGTATCAGTCCACCTAATTTTCAGTATTCAGCATTCTCAAATGCCTCAAGTCTCTTTTGTTCTGACTTTCGCACAGTAAATGTTTCACATTCATTCAATACTGTGCTCTAAACGTACATTCACAGAAATATCTTCCTCAGTTTAAGTCCAATATTTGATACTAGTAGATTTCTCTTGGCCAGGAAAGCCCTTTTTGCCAGTGCTATTCTGCTTTTGATGTACTCATTCCTCCGTCCGGCATTGTCTATTTTGCTGCCTAGGTAGCAGAATTCCTGAACTTCGTGATCATCAATCCTGAAGTTAAGTTTCCCGCAGTTCTCATTTCTGCTATTCCTCATTACTTTCGTGTTTCTTCGATTTACTTTCTTCCATATTATGTATTCATTAGACTGTCCATGGGATTCAGCAGATCATGTAGTTCTTCTTCGCTTTTATTCGGGATAGCAATGTCATCAGCGAATCGCGTCATTGATACACTTTCACCGTTAATTTTACTTTCAGTTCTGAGCCTTTCATTTATTTCCATCATTGCTTCTTCTATGGACAGATTGAAGAGTAGGAT
This sequence comes from Schistocerca serialis cubense, assembly GCF_023864345.2. NCBI lineage: Eukaryota > Metazoa > Arthropoda > Insecta > Orthoptera > Acrididae > Schistocerca > Schistocerca serialis. The sequence goes on along the minus strand of NC_064645.1, from coordinate 545,080,721 downwards.
CGAAAGGCTACATCTCCGTCTTACACCCTATTAATCCGAGCACTTCGTTTTTGGTAGTTTACCCTTATTATTCCCTCTTAGTTCTTGTACATATTGTATGTTACCCATCTCTCCCTATAACTTACCCCTATTTTTCTCAGAATTTCGAACATCTTGCGCCATTTTACAATGTCCATTGCTTTTTCCAGGTAGACATCGAACTAGTGTGGCAATTTACCGAAAATACTGATCTGGATTTCGGAGCGCCACATTTGACCCCTTTCAAACTCGTTCAGTTGGCTGTACGAAGCACAAGTGCATTCTGTAACATGGTTGCCTGCTTGCTTCACACGTTGGCACCACATTGAGCCTTCTGACTGTGTAAGTGTAGATAGAGATGGCGCCCTGGTCGATATGCAACTAATCTGTTGACGGACGAAGTTGAAACCATTATTAGTGCTTCTGCGATCCTCCAGGTGGCGCATGCCATCATCGGATAAAAGTCGACGTCATCTTTCCAGATGTCCTAATTTTTTCCGGCGGTGTATGTGCTGCCCAGTGCACGATATAGCGTCATTACAATGCTGTTATGAGGTATGTGTCCTCAACTGAGAGCCTTTCGTGGTGTTTGTCAGGATTATTGCAGGCATTGGGTACATGAAATACAGAATTACGTGACGTGTTACGTCCCAGCACAGTTTTGAAGTGCGATCGGAACGTTGACGACAATCTGAGGGTTGTTTGAGAGTCCACTTTTATTGTCGGAGATGAGAGGAAGAAAGCTCTCCGAGGTAGACTGGGTTACAGTGGTAATCTTTTGGGATTAATGGCAGACTGGGTGTGCTGAAGAATTCGGTATTTATTTAAGTAATATCTTTATTCTGTTCGATAACTTATAAAAGAGGTGCCATTTCCTAATCCCTTTCTGTATTACTTGCCAGACTCAGTTTACTCTTATCAGCAGGCCACTCGCCTAAGCTTACAAGAGACAATTACTATCCCGCAAATGGTTTTTTTAATTACCAAGCCGCAAATGCTAGCTGCTCCTTGAGACAAAGACAGATCGTCTCTGTTCAGAGCTATTCCCCAGGATAGATAATGGTTACTTATCTTGCAGTTGCTGTGAGTGTCTCCAGATCTGATCACCGACTTCTCGGTGCGAATATTACTTCTGCATACTCAGGTTGGGCTGCAGACTGGCTTATTACTATTTTCGGACTCCTCCGTCAGACTACTCCATCAGAATTCTCCATCAGACTTCCCCATCAGACTGACTCTTCTCATTTTACCTTTTGCTTATATACTGTCTAAGTTGCGACTGACCCTCGATAATAGCCTCTCGGAATATTTCCATTGGCTGGCTCCCTTGACATGTAAATACTTTAATGTCGGATTTCTCCTAGAGGTTTCCGCTCGATGATACCACTTACGTATACTGGAAAGCTTCCGTTGACGTGAGGGCTTGTATCCCTTGGCGCAGTCTGAAATAGTTCCATCACGTGTTTAGTCCGTGATCTGACGGGCTATTGGAGGTTCTTCTTTACATAACATATAGAAAACTTCTGTTGTCGTCCAACTGCGATTCAAATAATGTCTTAATGTGTGTATTTTGATAGTATGCGTCTTATCTCTCTCCCCTTCACAAATATCCTCCACTAGGGTTTCTCAGTGCTTAAACTCTGAGACCTCTAACTTCTTGAAGTGACAATTGTTCTCCGCTCATTTCATCTGGCAAGTATTGGTTAATAAAATCATTATTAATTTGTTTTTTTTTTCTTGGGACTGGACAGACGTATGGGTTATTAACCATCACCACTTTATTTCTATAAAGACATTTATAATAACGCGCTCGCCACGACGACCCATCATAACTGTGTCTGACGTCCTACCAAGATCAGACACAGGGTTTTGAAGACTCTATTGTGAGCCAAAGAGACATACATTCCGCGTCGAAAGTAAAACAGCTACTTCAAGTTTGCAGAAGAATACTTTTACGTCTTTCTCTGGTTTATCGCTAAACGCTGGTACTGATGGTAATAATGAGAAATTCGTTATGGGACCAACACTGCAAGAGTTGTCATTTGACAAGTCGTGTGCACTCACTTCAGTCTGTTTTAACAGCTGAATCTCTTTTGGAAATCGTTTACAACAGTTTGGAGATCGAATGTGTTAGCTGGGCTTGATTCTGCCGTACTGATTTATGTACGCCAACACAATCGCTCTATTACAGCAAGACTTATACAAATCCATCACTGGATTTCGCATTAAAGCCTCATTTGAGCAGACTAACCTAAATTGCGGCACTGGATGACCGTGTTTTGTCGGATGACGTGCATGCTTCTGGTGCTGCTGCTGCTGATACGCCATGGAGTTATGCCAGACACTCGTGAACGCTCGGAAGTTCACACATCCCTGCAGCTCAACAGGACTATTGGCTTTCCATAATTGATCTCCCATGCTGACACCAGTTCTATAAGGCGGTTATGAGCTTTTTGTCCTCGGCTGACGGCCGCTCTTGGTATCTGTCAGGATTACTGCAGGCACTGAGGCACACAAATATACACTCCTGGAAATTGAAATAAGAACACCGTGAATTCATTGTCCCAGGAAGGGGAAACTTTATTGACACATTCCTGGGGTCAGATACATCACATGATCACACTGACAGAACCACAGGCACATAGACACAGGCAACAGAGCATGCACAATGTCGGCACTAGTACTGTGTATATCCACCTTTCGCAGCAATGCAGGCTGCTATTCTCCCATGGAGACGATCTTAGAGATGCTGGATGTAGTCCTGTGGAACGGCTTGCCATGCCATTTCCACCTGGCGCCTCAGTTGGACCAGCGTTCGTGCTGGACGTGGAGACCGCGTGAGACGACGCTTCATCCAGTCCCAAACATGCTCAATGGGGGACAGATCCGGAGATCTTGCTGGCCAGGGTAGTTGACTTACACCTTCTAGAGCACGTTGGGTGGCACGGGATACATGCGGACGTGCATTGTCCTGTTGGAACAGCAAGTTCCCTTGCCGGTCTAGGAATGGTAGAACGATGGGTTCGATGACGGTTTGGATGTACCGTGCACTATTCAGTGTCCCCTCGACGATCACCAGTGGTGTACGGCCAGTGTAGGAGATCGCTCCCCACACCATGATGCCGGGTGTTGGCCCTTTGTGCCTCGGTAGTATGCAGTCCTGATTGTGGCGCTCACCTGCACGGCGCCAAACACGCATACGACCATCATTGGCACCAAGGCAGAAGCGACTCTCATCGCTGACGACGACACGTCTCCATTCGTCCCTCCATTCACGCCTGTCGCGACACCACTGGAGGCGGGCTGCACGATGTTGGGGCGTGAGCGGAAGACGGCCTAACGGTGTGCGGGACCGTAGCCCAGCTTCATGGAGACGGTTGCGAATGGTCCTCGCCGATACCCCAGGAGCAACAGTGTCCCTAATTTGCTGGGAAGTGGCGGTGCGGTCCCCTACGGCATTGCGTAGAATCCTACGGTCTTGGCGTGCATCCGTGCGTCGCTGCGGTCCGGTCCCAGGTCGACGGGCACGTGCACCTTCCGCCGACCACTGGCGACAACATCGATGTACTGTGGAGACCTCACGCCCCACGTGTTGAGCAATTCGGCGGTACGTCCACCCGGCCTCCCACATGCCCCCTATACGCCCTCGCTCAAAGTCCGTCAACTGCACATACGGTTCACGTCCACGCTGTCGCGGCATGCTACCAGTGTTAAAGACTGCGATGGAGCTCCGTATGCCACGGCAAACTGGCTGACACTGACGGCGGCGGTGCACAAATGCTGCGCAGCTAGCGCCATTCGACGGCCAACACCGCGGTTCCTGGTGTGTCCACTGTGCCGTGCGTGTGATCATTGCTTGTACAGCCCTCTCGCAGTGTCTGGAGCAAGTATGGTGGGTCTGACACACCGGTGTCAATGTGTTCTTTTTTCCATTTCCAGGAGTGTATTTACTACGAGTTGTTAAATATCACCACTTAATTTCTATGAGGACGTTTATAATAAATTGCTCGCTACGCCGATACATCATAATTGTTTCTGACGTCCTACCACGAACAAATAGGAATAATGTGAGGTGAAACGGACACAATTTCCGCGTCGAAAATACGCACGTTGGAAACAATTCTGGCTCTGCAGTTGGCCAGCGACGGCGACTACTGTGTGCTTATAGGTGCTCTGCGGCTGGTCTACTCTGACACCGCAGTTCGTCAGCATTCCACGATAACCCCAGAGCGCACTCCTACTCGCACGTGGTGGCTGCGTCCAAGCCTGTGCCCCAACATCACCCCCTGCCCCTCTCCCCACTCCAACAAAGAATATGATCTACCGAATGTACCTCAAGATTACCATGTGGGCGTCATGAATCCGTTTCGCCAGTTGTGGACTCAGAAGGCATTGCAACGTTATCTCATTTGCAGACCCAGTAACGATTCATAATGACGAGCTGGCTTTTAAAATCACAGAACAAAATACTGAGAATTAAGTACGGATTGATATTACATGAAGATTCAAAAGACTTAATCTTATTTACTGCTCGAAAGAAATTTAGTTCATTGTTAGTAGTCATTATATTGGATATAAAAAAAATGGCTCTGAGCACTATGCGACTTAACTTCTTAGGTCATCAGTAGCCTAGAACTTAGAACTAATTAAACCTAACTAACCTAAGGACATCACACACATCCGTGCCCGAGGCAGGATTCAAACCTGCGACCGTAGCGGTCGCTCGGCTCCAGACTGTAGCGCCTAGACCCGCACGGCCACTCTGGCCGGCTATATTGGATATCCACTACTAAATTATTGTTATTGGAAAAGCTGAACAGCGAATGGTTTGCATATATTTGTATATTTTATTAGTTATAATAAACTTGTAGCATTTTTTGTTAATGGGAGCTTTCCAGCTGCATGAAAAGTAATTGGCAATGCAGAAGGCGTATCAAACACATCACATGATAAATCAGAGTGGGTGGCATTTAAAATTAATCCACCACCATTTAATTTGAGAGTGAAAATTTGATGGGGGTTGCCAGAAATTATACTCTAAATCTGACATGGAAAGTCGAATTGAAAGAGTAAATTGTACCTTCAGAAATGGCTCATACAGATGCATTAACTTCCAAGGGCAATCATCTCTTGGATAATTATTCACAAACAATTGTTTCTCACAGGTATTCATTCTACTATCTAAAATTACTGCCAATTCTACGCAAATTAACTTATGACTAAATTTACTTATATACAGACCATTCTCATTTAAAGATAAGAAATACCTTGATCCTTACTGATCAGTAAATAGTCCTTTAGCCGATACATGACGTGAAGGCCTGCTTGTTGCAATGTGACAGGGTAAGATAAATTTTATACATTTCAAAATTATACTTTGATGCGGCAATGCATGTAGAAACACAAACATTTAATTCATCTTCAGTCACTACTGTGAGTGCTGTAGTTAACTTATTATGGAGGACAAGGGGTTATTTTTAGGAAATATTGTGCGAAATTGTGATTTACTGTGTGTTGGTGCGCGATGCGCCAGCCTCACGGTAGATGGCGGACGAAGGCTGGCCAGCGCGTTATGCAGGTGACACAGTTTTACAACGAGCGTCGGCATGTGTGTACGTGCGTGGCAGCCATCAACAGCCAGAACGCAGCATTAGCAGAATTACGCAGGCGCGCGCCGCATTAGCCAACTCATCGAGAACATCCGAAGTGGCCGTGCGGTTAAAGGCGCTGCAGTCTGGAACCGCGAGACCGCTACGGTCGCAGGTTCGAATCCTGCCTCTGGCATGGATGTTTGTGATGTCCTTAGGTTAGTTAGGTTTAACTAGTTCTAAGTTCTAGGGGAATAATGACCTCAGCAGTTGAGTCCCATAGTGCTCAGAGCCATTTGAACATCACCCGCTCCGGTTATCCTATAACAAGTGGTGTCGGTCGGGCAACCTGTGCATCACACACTCCTGTTACAATTGGTGACAGTAGTGGTTTTCTCCCTCCTGGATTTGGAGGAAATTGTGGCTGGTAATCGACGAGGATATGTGGCACCTGAGAAGGGCAACAATGGATCAGCAACTCCTGCAACATGACACGTAAGTGCCAATTTTTCGTTTGGTGGTTTGTCTGAACCTGTAGCATAGTCTGTCTTTCCTTCCTGTTCTTCTTTCTGGGCTTACTGTAGTCTTAATTCGATAGCTGGTAGTGATGGAGCAGTCTGTGTCAGCCGAAGTGACTATTTAACAGCTACTTGAGAAAGTGTTGGAATTTGAGATAGTTCTTGCTCAGTCTAAAGAAGCGTGCGAGGAATGGTTTCCTGTTATGCAGTAATTCTTGACACTAACTCTGCGTCTTTGGTCACCCCATTCTCGTGAAAACCTGGGGAGGATGTTATGATTTTTTTGAGAACCTTAGCACGGCCGATAAATTGGGAAATTGGGGTGCAGAAACACTTTTGCATGTGGCTAAGCTGAAAGTAACTGGGGATGCCATGCCATGCCATGCCATGAAGAATTAAGGGATGCTCGGACATTTGAAGTATTCAAAAAAGGGTTGCTGGAAAGGTATCAGAGGAGAAATACTTCTAGATATTATCGGGAACAATTGAATAGAATGTATCAAAGGAATGGGGAATAAATAGAAGCTTTTATAAATCGAATTCGAAAAATTAATGTTAATACCTATTAGCTAATAGATTCTGATAAGGTTAATGAAGCCATTCTGCAGGAAGCTGAGCAGAGGGCACTAGACGCGTTTTTACAGGGAACACAACCCGAAACCTCCCGCAAGATTAGGATGGAATTCCCTAAGAGTCTCAATGAGACAGTCGGAATCGCTGTGGCGTTAGAGGAAGTGGAAGGAGTAACAAAGACACGGGACAGGAAAGCAGTGTTTAAAGCAGAAATAAAATGTTTCAGATGTGGTCGGATGGGACACATTAGACACGATTACAAGGAAGTACAATGCAGGAAATTCAGACGTTGGAGGTCATCGGGAGCCTAATTGCAATGGGTCCTGGCAGAAACATGATAGGAAACCGCAAGGTGGGCCTCACCCCCCCCCCCCCAGTTAAAGGGGCAGGGGGTGATGTGTCCACTAAGCAACACCCCCGGTATGGATTAATTCTAGCGCAGAGTCAGTGGCCGACTTTTTTCTGACCGGCTTGGTGAGGGGCAAACCGTGCAAATTTTTATTGGATACCGAGTCTCAGGTATCCGTGGCGAGTAGAAATGTACTCGGTAAAGTAGAATTAAAACCACCAAGCTGGGCGTTAAGTGGCGTGGGTGGGGGACAGGTGAAGTCACTCGGATCAGCGATGTTAAACTTCCGAGTGGAAATGAGGAACATCAAGGTGAAGGTAGTTCTTCCAGTTGTTGGCAGCAGCTATGATGTCATACTCGGATTGGATTTCCTGGTTGCGCATCACGCCAAAGTTAACCTGGAATGACCTACAGTAGAACTGGACGGAATACAATTTCGCTTAGGTTCTGCGGCCGAAAAACCATTACTGTCGCAAGGAACCGCCCAGACGTCGGGTGGGCCGCCGAAACTGCGTACAAGGTCCCTTAGGGTTAACTTACGGGATACTATACCGAAGGGTACAGGGAAAATAATCTAGGCAGTTGGTGGAGCTAGCGTGCCGGTAAATTCGTTGCGTGTCGTTGAATTTTGTCTGAGAGTGAGCCGCCGGATAAAATGAAGTGTTTTACGCGCCGTAGCGTGTCCTACGTGCGGGTGATAGAAGCAAAAAAGGTTGTGCCTGTCAGTGTTGATAATTTTGGCCTGGAAGATGTGCAGTTAGCACGGGGTACCGTAATCGTGAATCTGGATATAATAGGGGAAGATGAACTGGATAAGCATTTCGCAGCAGATTACACAACGCCGGGAGAGTCTGTCAGCTAGTCCGCATTGAGGGGTAAAGTAGCACATTTAAAAGGGCAAGACAGAGAAGTCATGGAGAACCTTTTGACGGAATATAAAGAATTATTTAATTCTCATGGTCCACTGCCCGCCACACCGTTAGTTCAGCACCACATCCCCACTGGGAATGAAGCACCTGTGTATAAACGTCCATATTGTGTTCCAAAAAAGTTTACAGCCTGTCATGGAAGAATTTATTAATCAACAGCTTAGGAATAGGATAACAGAAACCGGTAGTAGTCGCTGGTCCTCTCTTGTCGTAATAGTGGGTAAAAAATCACTTGATGGGGGCAAGGCATATCGTTTTTGTTGTGATTATCGTTTCCTGAATCAAAAAACTGTATCGGATGCATACCCAATGCCTAATATCACTGAAACTCTGGATAATTTGGGACAGTGTCGTTACGTCACGACCTTGGTCTTCGAAGCGGCTACCACCAGTTGGAGGTCGCCCCGGAAGACCGACCGAAGACAGCTTTTACAACACCTCAACACCTAAAGGTCATTTTCAGTATCGGCGAATGCCTTTCGAACCCAAAAATGCTCCGTCAACCTTTCAACGGTTACTAGATAGCCTGTTACGAGGGCTGAAACCTAATCAGTGTATGGTATATTTGAACGACATAATTGTTTTCTCAAAGGAAGTGCAAGAAAATGTGCGCCGTTTGCGCGAAGTTTTAGATCGTCTGAAAGCAGCGCGGTTAACTCTTCGTATGGAAAAATGTCATTTTTTGTTGCAAGAAGTCCGTTATTTAGGTCGTATTATAGGACAGGAGGGTGACCGCACGGATCCAAAACTTTTAGAGGTGGTAATGAATTTTCCGACACCTACTAAAGTAAAATAGTTGTAGTCTTATTTAGGTCTCGCCAGTTTTTGCAGGGGTTTATTCCAAAATTTGTGGAAATTGCAAGGCCCCTTACGCAGTTGTAAAAGAAGGGAGCAAAATTTCACTGGTCAGCAGAATGCGAAGAGGCTTTTCAAAAGTTAAAAAATATCTTAACATCTAGTCCGGTTTTGGCCTTTCCAGATTTTAGTAAATACTTTATATTATCTTGTGACTCTAGCAATTCTGCTTTGGGTATTGTATTACCTCACGAAATAGATGGGCAGGAATACCCGATAGCATATGCTTCCAGACAGCTAAACAATGCAGAAAAAAGTTATTCAGCAACCGAGAAGGAGTTATTGGCATTAATTTTCGGTATAGCCTATTTCCGGTGTTATTTGTATGGACGACGTTTCAAGGTGATTACTGACCATGCAGCACTTAAGTGGTTGTTAGGGCTTAAAGGCCCAACGAGTAGATTAACTAAGTGGGCTTTGCGTCTTACTGAGTACTATTTTGAAGTGATTCATCGACCGGGTAAATCGCACGGAAACGTGGATGGTCTGAGTCGTAAAGTACGCGCCATGGAATGTACACGGATAAATGAGAACGAATGGGAGGAGGGACAAACCGCCGACACAGATTGTTAACGATTTACCTCGCAGCGACAGTTCGTCGTGAAAGACGGTATACCGTACCGTAAAACTAGATATACCACGACGTTCCCATTTCTGAAACTGTATCATTATCTTTGACTGAACGAATCAAACCAATTTGATTCTTAACAGGATTGAATTGTAGTTGAATCCCATTCAAGGCTTACTTAATTACAAATGTAGCATTATCAGCCGGCCCGTGTGGCCGAGCGGTTCTAGGTGCTTCAGTCCGGAACCGCGCGACCACTACGGTCGCAAGTTCGAATCCTGCCTCGGTCATGGATCTGTGTGATGGCTTTAGGTTAGTTAGGTTTAAGTAGTTCTAAGTTCTAGGGGACTGATGACCTCAGATGTTAAGTCCCATAGTGCTCAGAGCCATTTGAACCATTTTTGTAGCATTATCTGTTTACACTACCATGTCTGTTTGTGGTTCAAACAAAACACCTATTGTGTGTGGTACTTCTACTATAGTGATGACTGGGTGTTGTGTGATGTCCTTAGGTTAGTTAGGTTTAAGTAGTTCTAAGTTCTACGGGACTGATGACCATAGATGTGAAGTCCCATAGTGCTCAGAGCCATATGAACTTCTACTATAGCATTGATGGAACACATCGTCCTTGTAAAAATTAGAATTATAGTACCCACGGTTGATTAGTTCTAAACACTAGAGTTAAAAAATGAATGTAATACAAAAACGTCTCTTGTGGTAATCTGTGGAATAAGCTTTAGTTACATTTGCGCACTTTATGTAATTGCTGCAAGCTGTATTTGCACAATACAATCACACATATACATGGCTGAGAAATGGACAGACGTTTTACCTTCACTCATACTACAAGCGTCTACTAATATTATAGGGGTGTCTGGGACTGGATCACTCGGCGCATAGCAACTCCGGGCTCGAAGTCTGGACTGCGACCTCGCACTGCTTGTGTCGAGGGTTTAGGAACAGCTTATCGCTCCTCGTTGTCGTCTAGCGATGCTACAGGAAGTCTACCCAGAAATAACTTTACACATTTGACCTGAACGACAATCGAAAGAAAAGGCATTTGGAGCTTAAGAGTGACTGGCGACAACATCACCAAACTCGGATACGGTCCTTTCCAAAACTTCTTGAACTTTTTCACCTGACTCTTTTTCAACTCTACGATCTCAGGTAGACAAGATCTCTTATTCGACACTATGGCGCAACTGCTTGGCGATCGTGTTGTTTCGCTTGCTGCAGGAAGGATTGATGATTCCGCCGTTTCACTCTCTTCCATGTCTCTTTTAGCTGGAGCGCTAGTACCTTTACATGTTCATTGCAGATTTCAGCAGACGATCGTACAAAGTCCAAGGGTGAATGGATCTTTCTTCTATATACAATTTCATATGGACTTAGTCCAGCTGGCACTTTGATTTTTGTAATGTAAGCGGTCACGACATGTGGGAGACACACATCCCAATTGTCATGCATACTGCTTACGTAGTGGCTAACCATCTTAATGACTTTTCTATGCCCGCATCTCGTGGTCGTGCGGTAGCGTTCTCGCTTCCCACGCCCGGGTTCCCGGGTTCGATTCACGGCGGGGTCAGGGATTTTCTCTGCCTCGTGATGGCTGGGTGTTGTGTGATGTCCTTAGGTTAGTTAGGTTTAAGTAGTTCTAAGTTCTAGGGGACTGATGACCATAGATGTTAAGTCCCATAGTACTCAGAGCCATTTTTTTTTACTCTTCTATGAACTCGCTCAACGCTTCCATTTCCTTTAGCGTGTGATGGTGTAATTCTGAGTTGCGTTGTTTGCATCACCTTACAATTCTGGTTAAGCAATCGACTCATGAAATTTGATTCTTGGGTCATTGAGTATGCTTAATGGTGAGCCAAGATTTAGAAGCCATTCTTTTACAGAGACCTTAGTCATAGTTTCGGCTCTCTGATTAGACAATGGTATCATGAGAAGATATCTAAAAAAACGATCTAACATGGTCAATATGTATTTTTATTCACTTATTTAGTCTTAGGCAAAGATCCAACATAATCAAATTCTACTATTTCGAATGGTTCACTAGTCTCTTGTAGTTCTTGTAATGGTGTCTTAGTTTTCCCCAAATTATTCGGTCTGCTACAGGAATGACATTCACGAAACAGACTCAAAACGTCAGTTTTCCATCTTGGCCACCAATGTGCCTCGGCTACATTAATGTTTGTTGCTTTTTTACCTCAGTGTCCAGATAACAAAGAAATATGTTGTTCTGACATCATTTGCTCTCTCATACTTTTCGGAATAATTAGGTGGTCTCCTTTACTACTGATCTGGTACAGCAATCCATCTATTTCGATAAAACTTAGATCATTTTTCCAATTTCTGCTTTGTGTATCCTCCTCCTCAGCTGCTTTTAACTCTTCCTCACGATTTATTGTGACACAAACAAGCACCTATCGTCTAATCGCCTCAGCATTTACGTGTAATTTGCCGTTCCGATGAATAACTTTAAATTGAAAGCCTACCTTGTTTCTCTGGAAGATGGGTCCCTTACGTTCAATAGCCATTTAAGTGCGGTGTGGTCTGTAAACACTGTTAACTTACTTCCTGTGAAAAAAAAAAAAACATCTGCGGTGTATTATGCCATTAACAAAAGCGCAAAGCTTCCTTTCTGTTGTGGTATAACTACATTCTGCTCTGTTTAATTGTTTGAAAGCGAAAGTTATTGGATGTTTATGGTTATCAATATGCTGAGACAAAACAGCACCAAAAGCAAAATTAGAAGCATCTGTTGAAAAAATGAAGGGCTTGTTGAAATCTGAACAGGCTACCATTGGAGCTGTGGCTAGGACAGTTTTAAGTTGTTCCACTGCCTTTGTGCATTCTGTTGACCAGCTGAATGTAAATTCCCTTTCCAGTAGCCATGTCACTGGACGTGCTTTATTTGCATAATCGGCTATGAAACGCCTGCAGAAAATTGATAATCCCAAAAATGATTATAATTCCTTTAAATTCTGTGGTTCCGGAAAGTTCTTGACAACTTCAATTAATTTTTGATCAGGACAGATGCTTTCACTGGTTATAACATGCCCAAGCAGTTAATTTGATTCTGTGCAAAGTGACATGTATCTACTGACAAAGACAGATCTTCATTTCTTATACACTCGAAAACTGCTTGAAGTCTCTCAGTATGCTGCTTCATGTTTTCACCGAAAATTATTACGTCATCGAGGTATACAAGAGCTTGAGTCCTCGTAAAACGAAATCCATCAGGTGCTAAAAGGTGCCTGTCGCATTCGAAGTTCAAATGGCGTTATTCATACACCCCTGTTGTTGTAACATACGAAGTTTTCGCTCGATTATCTGACTGCACCGTCAGCTGATGACATCCGCTTGTTTGATCACAAACAGAAAAAATTCGATGCTTCCCAAAGTAATTCAAGATTTACACTAGGTTTGGTAAGAGGTAAATGAATGATTACTGTTTTCAGAGGCCATTAATCGGCCCAAAAATGGAACTCAGGCACCCCGGAAACAGATTTCTTACTAACGTCGACAAGCGATGAACACCATCATGTATCTGTGTTCTGTAATTCCGGCTTCTAGTTATTCCTAAACCATATATTCTATTATCTCTTTTTGACTGAATTGTATTCTGTAAGGTCTGTGCAGCATTTCTAGTGTGTATACCATGCTGAATCAGATAAACGTAAATGAGCGGATGGCATCGTTGGCCGGGAGGTCCCATCTGGGGAAGTCCGGCCGACAAATGCCAGTCTTATTTCAGCCGATGGCACATTGGGCGACTTACGTGCCGGTAATAAGGATGAAATGATGATGAGGACAACACCCAGTCCGCGAGAGGAGAAAGTCTCTAACCCCTGTGGGAATAGAACCCGGGCCCGCTTGCATGTAAGGCGAGCACGTTATCACCCAGCTAAGCAGGCAGACGCTGAATCAAATGAGTGACAGGTATATGTGAACGATCTCGGGAAGGATCTGCGTATTCCAATATAACAAACGCAAAGTCTTCTGTTCTTCAACTGTCAAATATTTATCTTATGCCAAAACTTGTTCTGTAGTTCATTCTTAATTTAGACTCCTGACTGCAATTTTTCGGTGCCGTTACAAAGACGTGTCTTCGTACTTCAACATTAGAAAATTAATTTGGAATCCGTATGACATCACTTTTACTTACGCTCGACACTTCTGAACTTTGTTCATCGTGGCAATGCAATTGAAGCGCTGCAATGAAAGACTGCAACTACAAAGGAGATTCTCTCTACAATTACGCGCTAGCAATAAACAAAATCTACGCTAATTACACAAACTACAAGGAAAAAATCAGAAGATTCCAGTGAGGTATCCTCGGCTAAGGGTCGACATACGAAACGTCCCCTTTTTGAAGAATTATACAAGACTGTGCTTTAACTGACACACAATATTTTTTTAGCGCAACGCAATCTGACTTTCAATAATCCCTACAAAAGAATGGCCCTGTCTAATATTAACCTATACGTTTCACAAATCACTTACCTCAGAAAAATCTTCGTTACTCAAACTACTGCAATACAGCGAGCGCCACTACTGCCAGCTAAATAAAAGATTCAAACTAAGGAAGGCGCTGACTACTGATAGGCTTAGCAAATGAAAGATTCTAATAGAGAACAAACAATGTATTTACCTTAATAGCCATAATATATATATATATGTCAGTTCATGATTTTCCAGTCTTACAAATTTCAAAACTCCGCCATCTCTCTCCCCACATCCATCACTGCTGGCGGCTCACCTCCAACTGCACAACGCTACGGGCTGTTAACATCCAGCTGCCGCTGCCCAACACTACAATGGCAGACAACAATGCAAACTAGCCACAGACTGCACACAGCACAGCCAGTGATTTTCATACAGAGCGCTACGTAACGTTGCCAATAAGAAAACATAAACAGCCTACTTACATAGCCCCCATGCTCCCCACAAAAAATTTTACAAATTGTTTTGGGCAGTGGCCAATAATGATTTGATAAAATTTTTCATAATTACAATAACAAAGATATCAAATGCACACACTTATTGATACACTGTTGGTCAAAAGCTAATATTTTCTCACAGTCCATAAAGACAGTCCTAATCGTTCATCACAGTAAAATAGCAGTGTTTTTCTCAAAGTCTGAGCAGTAAAAGAAAATGCACACAGAAGTAGTGGATTTCCATGCTGTCTTGAAGAAGTAGTGTTGTCCTTCCAATGGAAAGACAGTGCTGACTCTTGACATGCAGACAAGTAATGGGCCACAACAGAGCAAACCCACAGCAGAGTCAATCGAAGTTTTGAAGAGTATTGGTAGGTCATCACAGAGCAGACCCACTGTAGTCCTGGTAGAGATTACGGTATTGGTGGGCCACCAGAGGCGCAAACCCACTGCAGTCCTTGTAGAAATAATGGTACTGGTGAGTCAGCAAAGACGCAGACCCACTGTAGTCCTTGTAGAGACGGCCAGCAGCCATCTGTTGCAAATGGGCAGGTGCACAATCACCATCGCAGAGTCTTGCGGACAATATAGCAAGTCCATAAACCACCACATGTGCATTCACAAAGTTTCTGGAATTGTCCTTAGAACCAGCAATGCTGTTATCCAGTCCCTTGCTGTATCATTAACACACGTGCAAACACTATCAGTCCCTACTTCTCACATATTGGCCATATACTATGACCAACAGAAACGTGTGCAGTGAAATGTAACTTAATTTGAAGAACTGGTGTCTATACAATTATAAATTTACAACATGATAATACAATTACAAAGGTACAAAATACATCATTAAAGAACATAATAGTACAGATAACATTTGTAGTAATATGGGCTTTACAAAAGAATCGAAATAACATATACATCAGTGTTACAGGAATTATGACATAAGTACATACATAAAAGATCAGAATAATTATTGAAACATCGACTTCACACATGAGCATTAAAACAGAACAGAAATAATCATGTCTAACATCTTTACAAAGAAAATAACATAATATTTGAAAAATTCTACAACATAAATCTTATTAGCTAAACACGTAAAGACAGGAAAAAGACAAATACACAGGGGTACATAAACACATAGCGGAATAATACAAAAGGAAAAATCGGGTTCGTTTTCAGTGTAACATTTGGTACTGCAGTCCAACCCAAAACTTCATTCCATAGATCTTTCCTCTTATTTCAACATTTGTTTCCACCAAACAAATCCTATCCAAGCATGCTTTCTGTATTTATATGTTCACATATTTCTTACCTCATTATTTATTTTGCATTATCTTACCTCATCATTTATTTCCAAGAAAATCCTACCTAAACCTGTTGTCCCTAAACCCTACTTTTTTGTTCATAACCTCTTTCAAAATACTTTTTTGGCCAAACCATTTTCTTATAGCTTCTCAATACATTTCTTCCAATTCATCACAACTCGTTCTCACATATAGCCTACCCCATCTTAAGCTAACTTAAATCTACTGAGCTCAGATGCTAAACTAAGGGGCAAGGCAATGCAGCAGCACAAAACAATTAACACAAACAGCAATGACAAAAAAATGCAGATCTGCAATGGAAGCAGCATTACAGAAATTAGCAAAGCAATTGCAATATTACAACTAATATAAGGCAATGTGCAGCCAGCAAGAAAAATAAATGTGGCTTAGCAGAGTAACACAAATTAAAATTCAGTAGCACTATGCCTGGCAAACAGCAGCAGATAATGAAATAACTTATACCTAAACATGACATAGTTCAAGCAGAAAAATAGTACACTAAAGATAACAATGCAGATAAGGGAAATGTATATTCACATCTTAATGTCTAAGTAATTAAAGTGGTGCACCACAAGAAGTTATTCTACCAACGAAGTTACCAAGTACTTGAAAAGAAAATTATGAATGCTGTTCCTGTGAAGGTAAATGTTTTTTGGTGCTCCCTCATTTTTTTGAAAAAATTATTATTTACTCGATCTGCAGACAGAAAATATTTATATTAGTACATCTATAAAATTTTATTTTAACCAATGCTGTAGTGCCGCTAGAAACTAGATATTAAACAAAATGAGCAATCTCTCAACTAGAAAGACAATGGATGTAAAATGTTTCTCATCATTTCATTAGGCATTTTAGTAAATATCATAAATTAAGAGCTCCACAGTGTAGTCATATGTTTTCAAGTTCGAGCGTGTCGTATTTGCGATGCTTTCTACAAAGGAATGTCAATAGCGAGGATAATGGCCTCCCTTTTTTTTTTTTTTTTTTGCACCTAATGGCTTTCTTTTGTCAGACGTCTACCTCTCAGCTGGGTGCCCAAAACGCATTACGCCAAGGTCACTTACCTTTCTTGCTGAAATATTTACGATGGCAGTTTCCGCCACAGCGACAGTAACATATAAAAATATTTCACAGGTCAAGAATTTGGGTTACACATCTGTAGAAACAAAATCCTATAAATATAACAGCGTCCAAAAAATTTTCGCCAGCATTGTGATACCTTCACGCACATACACACATTTCATAACTCTTACAGTACAATTCTTGGTTTCCAACAACCTTTTTCACAAACCAGGGTCCCTAACCACTACTCATTATTCCTTACCTTATTCGTCGACACTTCTTCAATATTTCATCATTACAGATATGTAGCATAATCAAATAACTCATATAGCATCAGCTTACTGATCATAAACATACCGCAACAGCATAATACACATAGTCATGGTAATAATAACATCATAACACCTCAGTCAACTCTCAAAATCGTCGTAGCTTCCTCCAATAATTTCAAAACCTAAAAAAATTCACTGTTCATGTCAAAAGTGTCATCTGCCTCAAACACACTTCAAAAATCATGATCCCATACCTAATACATCATTCGCGGCTCTCATAGTATCACAATGGTTCCGAAAAAATATAAGCATTTCACAAA
The DNA here is from genome assembly GCF_023864345.2 of Schistocerca serialis cubense. Lineage (NCBI taxonomy): Eukaryota > Metazoa > Arthropoda > Insecta > Orthoptera > Acrididae > Schistocerca > Schistocerca serialis. The sequence goes on along the minus strand of NC_064645.1, from coordinate 545,063,392 downwards.
GTACAGACAAAATACAATTTCATAAGTGTGAAGTTATCCAGCTGCGTAATTGCATAAACATCTGTCACTGATGTAATAAAAAAAATGTTTATCTCTCAGTTAAATGATCAGATAGCTGTGTAATTTGTGTGTTAGAGAAATATGGTACCGATGTGTAAAGTTGCATAAGCAAATACCATATTAGCTAGGGCTCCTTGTGCTTGCCAAACACATGATACACAAAGTAATCGTGTACCCCCCTGAGGATTAATGTAATTATACCCTCAGCTGTTACAGATTACAGCAATGGAATGAAATGTATTACGGAAAATCTATGTATCATTGTACTTCAAATATCTTTAAAAATAAATGATTTAAGTACAAAATTAATCACTCAAATACGTGTACTGTAGCGCTAAATGTGCGTCTTGGTGTAAGATAATCTCTGTGGAAGTGTCGTAGTTATTTTCCTCCGAAAGCTAAGTTCTGCAAAAGCCAATGTACTTACCTCATGATAAACAAAAGTGAAATGCTTTGTGTATAGATATCGTAGTTATTACGTACAGTACTGTGATCAAGAAAGTACTACACTGTAATGTATTGTTGTGCCACGAAAAAGGCTGTCTCATTGTTGCTATACCACATAAGTTGCTACTAAAACATGTTTTACTTTCCAGAATAATGCAGAAAAACTGTGCAGATATAAAACAGAAACACTGAAAAAGCAACATTGTAAATTGTCACTCATTAGTAGCGTCGTGATAAAACCGTGTAGTTGTCACATAAACTAACCACTGTGTCGTCTGGTATCTCACAGAAAGTACTTTAAATCCAGAATATACTTTCAAGTAAACCAAAATGATGCATTAAAATCTCATTAGCAGTACTGGTAAATGTTCTATGTATGTGAGCCTTATAGTCGTTATGTAATCGTGCAACTAACAAGCAAGAATGTACAAATAACAACATTGTGTCGTTTGTTCACTATAACAATGCATTCATAATTTCTGTTGAAATAAGTTCTCTTGGTTCTTGACTGGATATTTAACTTCAAACATTGTTGCATATTAACAGCTTCTAAGTCTGACAAAGTATACTAGTAATGTGAAGTGAAAAGTTTTATGGCAAAGACAAAGTTAAAAAGCTGATTATCTCTCAATAGATGGTTTTACATGTGAAATGTGGTGTAAACCTTTACTCTTCCTAGTACGCAGAGTTTCAACTTGAACGGAATTATCATGCGGTATACGTCGGTGAGGAATGCTAAAATTTTTTTCAAGGTTAGCATCAATGTTATTTTTCTCTGAGCCAGACGGCGCAAGCGGCTGCCTGCGGTGCGAGTCATTGTCTGTTCCTTTGTTGGCGCGCGTCGTTATTGGGATTAGGAGACCTAGCTTCTACAAATTCACGTTGTCGAAAGTGCCCAGCTCTGTTTGAATCCCACCAGTTCTGATGAAATTCAGGTCTGTCGTTATGATTATCTCGTCTGTCGTCATGTCGGTAGATTTCATAATTTCTTTCTTGTCGGTCATGTGGTGGAGGACTTCTTCCTGAATCGTACCTGCGTGCTGAACTGTTGCGTCTGAAGTTATTCTGTCTCCCTTGATAATAATTGTTTTGGTTCCCATATTGTCTGTTTCTAAGGTAATCTCTGTCATATTCATTACTACGGAAATGCGATCTTTCTCTGTAACTATTATTACTCTGCCAGTGGTTGTCATATGAATGGTGTCTGTTTTGGTAACGATTTCCGTTGTAAGAATAGCCTTGTCGTGTCCAGTTATTGTTTCTGTCGTCACGGAATTGTGACGTATGTGACCTGTAGTGATTGTTTTCCTGTTTTCGCATCCGGCGACTGTCTGTGTCAATTTCTAATTCTTGTAGGAGTCCCTGAAAAGCTTCAATGTCGTCTTTGCAACGTCCTGCCAAAATAATATTTCTTAAATGTTCAGGCAATTTCATTAAGCAAATGCGGATGAGTTCTGAAGGGCTGTATGGGTTTGAAAGATATTGATTCTTATGTAACATGTCTTCAAAATATTTGACAAAACTGGAAAATTCAGATTGTTCAAAGTGTTTCATCATCATGATGCTATGTTTTACTCAGTCTTGTGTAGCTTGAGACCAATATGCTGAGAGGAAGGCATGGTAAAATTTTCCTTCACTGTGACAATCGTGAATGACCGATCGCATTCTTACAGCTGATTCATTCTCTAAATAGTCACACATAAATTCTAATCTGTGTTCTAACGACCAGTTGGGAGGAAAACAATGAGAGAATTGATGGAGCCATGCTTGTGGATGAATGTCATTGCCAGAATTCTTAAATGTTTTTAATTTACGTGTAGTAATGAACAGGTGGGAATTTAAGGAGATGGGACCTGGATAAACTAAAAGAACCAGAGGTTGTACAGAGATTCAGAGAGAGCATAAGGGAGCAATTGACAGGAATGGGGGAAATAAATACAGTAGAAGAAGAATGGGTAGCTTTGAGGGATGAAGTAGTGAGGGCAGCAGAGGATCAAGTAGATAAAAAGACGAGGGCTAGTAGAAATCCTTGGGTAACAGAAGAAATATTGAATTTAATTGATGAAAGGAGAAAATATAAAAATGCAGTAAGTGAAACAGGCAAAAAGGAATACAAACGTCTCAAAAATGAGATCGACAGGAAGTGCAAAATGGCTAAGCAGGGATGGCTAGAGGACAAATGTAAGGATGTAGAGGCCTATCTCACTAGGGGTAAGATAGATACCGCCTACAGGAAAATTAAAGAGACCTTTGGAGATAAGAGAACGACTTGTATGAATATCAAGAGCTCAGATGGAAACTCAGTTCTAAGCAAAGAAGGGAAAGCAGAAAGGTTGAAGGAGTATATAGAGGGTCTATACAAGGGCGATGTACTTGAGGACAATATTATGGAAATGGAAGAGGATGTAGATGAAGATGAAATGGGAGATATGATACTGTGTGAAGAGTTTGACAGAGCACTGAAAGACCTGAGTCGAAACAAAGCCCCCGGAGTAGACAATATTCCATTGGAACTACTGACGGCCGTGGGAGAGCCAGTCCTGACAAAACTCTACCATCTGGTAAGGAAGATGTATGAGACAGGCGAAATACCCTCAGACTTCAAGAAGAATATAACAATTCCAATCCCAAAGAAAGCAGGTGTTGACAGATGTGAAAATTACCGAACTATCAGCTTAATAAGTCACAGCTGCAAAATACTAACACGAATTCTTTACAGACAAATGGAAAAACTAGTAGAAGCCAACCTCGGGGAAGATCAGTTTGGATTCCGTAGAAACACTGGAACACGTGAGGCAATACTGGCCTTACGACTTATCTTAGAAGAAAGGTTAAGGAAAGGCAAACCTACGTTTCTAGCATTTGTAGACTTAGAGAAAGCTTTTGACAATGTTGACTGGAATACTCTCTTTCAAATTCTAAAGGTGGCAGGGGTAAAATACAGGGAGCGAAAGGCTATTTACAATTTGTACAGAAACCAGATGGCAGTTATAAGAGTCGAGGGACATGAAAGGGAAGCAGTGGTTGGGAAGGGAGTAAGACCGGGTTGTAGCCTCTCCCCGATGTTGTTCAATCTGTATATTGAGCAAGCAGTAAAGGAAACAAAAGAAAAATTCGGAGTAGGTATTAAAATTCATGGAGAAGAAATAAAAACTTTGAGGTTCGCCGATGACATTGTAATTCTGTCAGAGACAACAAAGGACTTGGAAGAGCAGTTGAATGGAGTGGACAGTGTCTTGAAAGGAGGATATAAGATGAACATCAACAAAAGCAAAACAAGGATAATGGAATGTAGTCTAATTAAGTCGGGTGATGCTGAGGGAATTAGATTAGGAAATGAGGCACTTAAAGTAGTAAAGGAGTTTTGCTATTTGGGGAGCAAAATAACTGATGATGGTCGAAGTAGAGAGGATATAAAATGTAGGCTGGCAATGGCAAGGAAAGCGTGTCTGAAGAAGAGAAATTTGTTAACATCCAGTATTGATTTAAGTGTCAGGAAGTCATTTCTGAAAGTATTTGTATGGAGTGTAGCCATGTATGGAAGTGAAACATGGACGATAACTAGTTTGGACAAGAAGAGAATAGAAGCTTTCGAAATGTGGTGCTACAGAAGAATGCTGAAGATTAGATGGGTAGATCACATAACTAATGAGGAAGTATTGAATAGGATTGGGGAGAAGAGAAGTTTGTGGCGCAACTTGACCAGAAGAAGGGATCGGTTGGTAGGACATGTTCTGAGGCATCAAGGGATCACCAATTTAGTATTGGAGGGCAGCGTGGAGGGTAAAAATCGTAGAGGGAGACCAAGAGATGAATACACTAAGCAGATTCAGAAGGATGTAGGTTGCAGTAGGTACTGGGAGATGAAAAAGCTTGCACAGGATAGAGTAGCACGGAGAGCTGCATCAAACCAGTCTCAGGACTGAAGACCACAACAACAACAACAATGAATAGCTTATAGTCAAAATCATCGTGTCGGCGAGTAGCATATCGGTCATTGTTACGTCGTGTCGGCGGTTCCATTGCCTATTTCCTTCATAACTTCCGAAATGCCCTGTGTTATTATTTTGCGGCTTTTCCGTATTTCTAAGTCCCTCTTCCCGTGTTGGAGCGCGAGTGTCCTCTGAAATTTGTAATTTTTGTATTACTTGTGCCAACTGATTTTGTACTTCCCGGATTTCTCTTTTGTACTGTATATTGATTTGATTTTGATTGAATTTCCTAATTTGTTCGCACTCTTCTGTGTCATTAAAGACTACCGGTTTTGTGTCATTCAGATTATCATCTACCTTCGTAGATAAATTAGTGAACTGATCCGAATTTTCGGCTACTTTCTCCGATAGTGTACTTATTTCCTCAGTGTGTTTTTCTGAACCAAGTTTCAGAGTATCTACTGTGTCCTTTAAGTTTTCCTGAGTTTTTGCAAGTTGCGTAACCGAATCGGTAGATGCAACTGAGTCAAATTTAGCTTGCAAGGTCTCATGATTTTCATGAACAATAGTTTGCAGTTCTTTTATGGCTGTTTCGTGATTCTGTAATGCATTTTCATGCCGCGAAAAAATAGGTTGAAAATGGTCACAAATTTGTGTTTTTACGTCATTACAGACTTTTTGACATTTCGATTCAATGTTATGTAACTCAGTAGTTAAATCTTCACGTGTTTGTTCAAGAGTTTGTTCCAATGAGTCTAACTTTTGAAGCTGTTGCTGTGTTTGTCTCTGATTTTGTTCCATCGTGTCTAACTTTTGAAGCTTTTGCTGTGTTTGTCCCATTTGTTGTATTAATTGTAATAACAATGCATTGGTATCTGAAACATGTTCCTCAGTGCTTTTCGGCAGTGAATTTGCACCGGCAACATTCACATTTTGACAAGCGGAAAATGTATCATGACTCATTTGAGAAAACGGTGAGAATCCAAAACCTGAGTCTACAGTATTTGCAATATTGTGTTCTGTCATTCCCGATTCCTGAGGCGAGCTGTTGCCGACCGATCGATCGGTAATGCTTCCCTGTTCACTACCTGTTTCACTGTCTACACCATTATTTGACGCCCGCTCCATCTCCCTATGCACCAAATTACTACTTTGAACATTAGTAAATTCATTACTCGGCGGCGCTGATAAGCTACGCTCGTCGTCACTATTATTTCTCAGTTTACTTTTGAGCCTAGTGTTACGTTTTTCACACGCCATTATTGTCACAATATTTCTCACGATAGCACAGAAAAGCACAATTTGAAGAGCAAAATAAGATAACACATTAAAATAGAAATGGAAATAATGTCTACTTAAATACTTGGTGCAAATCTACATGCATGTCACAACTGTTTTACTGTACAACAATGAAAGACTGCAACTACAACGGAGATTCTCTCTACAATTACGCGCTAGCGATAAACTAAATCTACGCTAATTACACAAACTACAAGGAAAAAATCAGAAGATTCCAGTGAGGTATCCTCGGCTAAGGGTCGACATATGAAACGTCCCCTTTTTGAAGAATTATACAAGACTGTGCTTTAACTGACACACAATATTTTTTTAGCGCAACGCAATCTGACTTTCAATAATCCCTACAAAAGAATGGCCCTGTCTAATATTAACCTATACGTTTCACAAATCACTTACCTCAGAAAAATCTTCGTTACTCGAACTACTGCAATACAGCGAGCGCCACTACTGCCAGCTAAATAAAAGATTCAAACTAAGGAAGGCACTGACTACTGATAGGCTTAGCAAATGAAAGATTCTAATAGAGAACAAACGATGTATTTACCTTAATAGCCATAATATATATATATGTCAGTTCATGATTTTCCAGTCTTACAAATTTCAAAACTCCGCCATCTCTCTCCCCACATCCATCACTGCTGGCGGCTCACCTCCAACTGCGCAACGCTACGCGCTGTTAACATCCAGCTGCCGCTGCCCAACACTACAATGGCAGACAACAATGCAAACTAGCCACAGAATGCACACAGCACAGCCAGTGATTTTCATACAGAGCGCTACGTAACGTTGCCAGTAAGAAAACATAAACAGCCTACTTACACAATGTCTGCGTTGCTCATGTTAGATATTGTTATTGCGACACTAGCTACTTTCTTTCTCACCATCGTAGCTACGCCTAATCTCCTCGCAACATAACAATGCATTTTGTCCAGTTACTCACACTTATCCGACCGCACGGTCAATAACAGAATTCCACCTCTGCATCGGGGTGACATCATTTCGACGTAGATTTCTTTCCAGGTCCCTGGGTAATTTGATGATGATGATAAATCTGTACATCAACTAGGAGGGTTTACATTCATGCGTCGGTCAGATTGGTCGATCCAAAGAGGTAAGTGCTCCTCCTCCTTTGAGTAGATCTGAAGAATGATTTCTTGGATCGTAGTTTCTACTGCCTGGTCTGATCTGCCAAAAATACCTCTGCCTCGTTAGGGAACAAGAAATAAAATCCAAGTACACCTTCGTAGCGCCTTTCATTGTCTGTAACTACTTCCACCCTCAGTGTGTATTTTTATTAGCCTAAGCATGATTCTACCTGAACATATGCTTGGTTACGTAACTTCTCGCCGTCTAATCCGCGCTCATTTAACTTTGGTAGTCTGAACTAATCCCTTTTGTCAATGTATCACCACATCAGTGAGGTCAGCGCTCCTGAATCAGTAACTAGCTTCATGTGTCGTCCACGATTTACAAGATGTGTAACGAAGTCATTCTCGATATGGTTTTCGGTGGAGCTAACAGGAATCGCTGTCGCGGGCAGGAGGAAGACCATGTGGGTGGACGATGTGGTGGCACATACGTCCCCGTACTCGTTTAACGATGAGTCTAAGTTGTCTGTTGCCCGCATTACTTTTTCTTTTATTGCGGCAATCTCTCGATATGTAGCACTGAATCCCGCAACTGCAGCAAATTTGTTTCTCCTCACAGTCTTTCGTTTATGACTAGGGTTGTTACATCAGTGACATTCTGCATTTGTGTTGGCTTCGTGACGCTCTTCTTTTCTTATATCATTCGGCCGTCTTAATGCTTCCACGAAGCCAACAGCTACTTCAACTGCTTTCTGAAAGGTCTTATATCGTGCCAATGTGACTGCTTTGCTTACTTCCTCGCCGTACAACCCGTGGATGAATGTGTATAAAGCTCTCTGATCGGCTTCGAACAGCTGAATGCGATTCTCATTCTCGTCATCTACAGCTTGGTATGTTTGAACGTTATTGTTTCGAAAACTCTTGGGCAAACTAGACATTACATTCGTCCCGCCGCACACGCAGGCTATGGAGTTGCTCTCTGTAGAGTCTGAGGGCAGTATTGCATTTGAATCAATGAACAACTGTAGCTTTGAATTCATTGTAATCTGATTTCACGCGAGTGGACTCTGCGCTGATGAAATCTTGTGCTGCTGCCTGAATAATTAACTTAGCAACTGATAATTTACGTGAATCAGTCCATGAACCCAACAAGGGAGCTCCGTCGAGTTTACGAAAGAATAATTTTATGTATTCCTCGGTTTTACCGCTAAACACTGGTACGGATGGCAATAATGAGAAATTATTATGGGGCCACCACTGCAAAAGCTATTATTTGGCAAGCCGTGTGGAATAATGCGCTCGCTTCTGTCTGTTTTTGACCGCTGGATCTTTTTTCGCAAATCGTTTATAACAGTCTACAGATCGGGTTAGATTCTGCCACACTGGTTTATGCACGCCAACAAAATCGCTCTATTGCTGCCAAAGTTTTACAAATCCATGACTGCATTTCGGTACTGTAGCCAAACTTAAGTTGACTAACCTGAATTCCAGCGTTGGGTGACCCCGTGTTGTCGGATGACGTCCAAGCTGCTGATACTGCTGATGATGATGATCATGATGACGGTGGTGATGATTAACATGGAGATATGACAGAAACTAGAAGTTCTCGGAAGTTCACGCATCACTGCACCTCCACAGGACTGTTGGCTTTCCATGATTGATCCACATTCTAATACCACTATTATAGGTCGGTTACGAGGTCTGTGTCCCGGGTGAGGGCCTCCCTGGTATTTATTAGGATCACTGCGGACATTGGATCCAACAGGTATAGAAAAACACGAACTACGAGTTATTAATCATCACCACTTTGTTTCTATTGCAACTTAACCTTTGTACTCGTGGTGGTATAGTTATAACTCAACCTGGCACGAAGATTACCGTCGCTTGTCATGTCCCACAGCTCCTTCAGGCTACCCTCGTAGTAATGCTTAAACAAACTGGTGTGGTCCACGAAATTACAGGCCCCTGAGAGTTACTGCTGGGGTATAAATAATTTCCAGCGGGTGGCTTTAACCAACCGGTAAAAATTTGAACACAACGGATAACGCAATTTTTAATGGAATCACTACAGAAGGCACCTAAGCGTCAGTTCTTCTTGGTGTAACAATTTTAATGGCCAGTAGTATATAAGGTACGGCAGTGAAGCGGACGGTTTTGAAACATCCACCAGTGACACAAATTTATTCATAGCGATATAAAAGAAATACTACATCAAGTACAATCTTTGCAATTTGAAGAGCCCATCACTCGCAACTGCCATCACGTACTTGGCAACCATATTACTTCACACCTATTTAAAGTCTTTTACGGAAGTTAATCATCACGTCTTGCAGGACAGTCGCTGGAAATTGATTAACATTCTCCCGAATTTGATATTGCCCGTTCCCCGATGGTGTGCGGTGAGAAACACCGGAAGATGTGAGATTTCAAGTGACCCCAAAGGAATAAAGTACACGCTGAAAAATCAGGGGAACGTGGATACTAGGAAATGCCCTCGTTCTTGGAGGTGGGATGACCAGGAAACATGTTCCGTAGCTCGTTAACTGAATGCCGCGAGGTATGGCATATCGGCCCGTCTTGTTGGAGGAATGTGAAGTTACGGGAAGGTCAGAGGCTGTCACACTAGAAAATGGTTCAACAAGTGAACATTATACGTTTTGTATTCACATTAAGGGTTTTGTATCCCGCCTGGAAGGCGGCGCGTGGGTCTGCTCCCGAAAAATGAAAGGTTGGGCGAATGAAGGCAGCGAGTAGCAGCAGGTGAGGTAAAACACGTCAGTACTGCAAGTAAGTAAAAGTGGTTTACTGGTGCATAAATATATACAGACGCGTACATAACTTTGTACAGATGAGCACGTAGGTGCGAAGCCTTAGACCCGTCGTAAGTAGAGCAAAGGCTCTATACGACGCAAAACTGAAGCAAAGTCCCGGCCGTCTGCTCTTGATCAAATGGGCTGAATCTGGAGCGGAGCTCGTAGAGCTCCACAGCGCCGGCTGTGGGCGCTGTCGTGGTGCCAACCTAAGAACTTGCACCTAGGCCGTGGAATCGTAGCTATCGATAGCACAAACGGCACTGCAGGGATCGTCTGAAAAAAGAAAAAAAAAACAAGAAAACAAAAACCGCATCGCACTACGACTTTTTGACTGTGAAGTGGCGTTTGTTGATGCTTTTCAGGATTTTTACACGACCAGTATCGAAAATTTTGCTTGTAAAGAAAGGTTGACACATAAAAATTGACCTCAAGATCACATTGTCGCACAGGCCTCGGTTGCCATTCATGAGTTACAAGAATTGCTGGCAAAGCGTTGTGTCTTTGGAAGGTTAACCGCATTCAGTTTTCACACTATCTGAATTTTATAAGGGTGGTATTGCTGTTCCTTGTGTAACATTCGCCGTATATTGCGATCCGGTATGTCCAGCCTCAATGCATGTTTGCGTGCAGATCGTCAGGAACTTCGGCTGAAGACATCTTCTACTCTTACAACATGTTCTGGTCTGCACAACCGTATCACCCGTATCCTCGAAGTTCTGTACCCGCTTCGATCGGATGTGCGGACGGCACTCGGGCATGACGTGCGAGGTTGCAATGAGCACGAAATACACGCTGTCCGACCACGTAGCTAAAGCTTTTCTAAAACGGCTCTGAGGTAGTAGCGCGTTGTTTATTGGTCCACGACGTCATCTCGACTCAACATCTGTCCATTGACAGATGACACCACTGCCGTTTTCTGACTCTTAACGTAACGTGCTATTTCCAAGTTAAATCGCCAGTTTCACTGTGATATTTGTTGTGTGATGTTAGTTTCGAGTATAACAGTATGTATGCAACGTAAGACAGTTAACTGAACAAAGGGTACTTAGCACGAAGAATGGAATAAACGAAGGTTCGGCTATAAAGCTGAAAACTGTTAAATTTAAATTTTCCTGTGTGTGCAAAAAAACTTTTAAATCGTAATCAAGGCCTTCCCCGGCTGCGACATAGTGCAGTGCGGAGTCGATTCCGCATGTCATTTACGAAATGAGGAAAAAGAAATATTTATTGATGCTCTCTTGTGTAGTAGGAGTCGTTTCAGGTGGTCACAAGTCAGAAGCGCCTTGCTACGCTCAAATCAGCTAAGGTTATATCATATTTCGGTTGCTTACATTGTTTTAGAGTCTTATGACGACCTTAATATTATACATTCAAGGGCAGTCATCCCAGCAGGCTTTGGAAGCTGGTAACAGAATGCGAGAGTTAGATTTTATATACATTATACATGGTAAATTGTTCTGCATATCCATAGAAAGTCTTAGACCAGTGGTATTTAGGAAATCGGAGACTAATTAGATCATGAGTAGTACTCGTATCGTATTATTACTATATGTGAAGAAATTATAATTTTTAACGGGAGAAAGTGCTGTGTTTGAAATCAGTGAAACGTTTTTCATAATCAAAGTACCGTGAAATAAATCTCGAAAATGTTCACAATGCATCATTTGGCAAGATCGGTCGTGAATGAACAAAACGATAGATACAAGCCATGTGCACTTCATTCTACCTGGCTCTTTTTACGAACCATTTGATTAGAACAGTTAACAAGAGTTGTAGACTGCACTGTTTCAGGATTCTTCAGCATAACTGAATAATGAAGTACATTAGTACGTTCTGTAGTGTCACAAAACATTGACTTCAGCTCTCATATTCCACCCCCCTCAGCAACACACGAGATCGAAAACTTATAAGTATAGTGCATTTTAATAGTTCCTGTAACGTATAAAAACTAATTCCTCACACTACTTCCTTAAATTTCCTGCGCATCCATTGTGCTGGAATGAAGTCCATGCTGCGTAAATAGACGACAGTGCGCGGATCTGGCTGTTATACCAACACTGGGTGCGACTCTGCGTCAACAACAAGTTGGCTTCGTCCGATTCCATGATGAGCAGACATTATTAAGTTACTGTTATCAAAACTATACGATTTGAATGCAATGTATTCACTATTAGTTGTGCTGTGTACCTTTTGAGTTGCTATGCTATTTCACTTTATCATACAGGGTGTTTGAAAAAGAACCCCCTAGCTTTAATGTGTCTAGAATCTGTATAAAGTGACATACACTATTCTAGTTTTTTGGTGGTTAATTCATTAAGTCTCAAAGTTTGGCTCCCCTGCAGTTGACAGATTTTCTTGACCTTGAGACGGCACCAGTGCTGTTTTTTTCCTCAGTTCCCTCAGTTCAGTCTAGGCATGCATGCAGTGAAGAGGCTACATTGCATGTCAGTGCAACAGTTAATCGTCATTACTGCAAAATTTCGGGGGCAGAGCATTCACATGTGAAGTGTTGGCAGAAGAGCCAACACCGTGTTGCTAGAGGAGGCCGAAATGCACGCGTTTAATTACACGCTGACTGGCGTGAGGTCAGGAACAGTTAAGGGAATTAATAGTAGCAAATAAAGTACGTAGTTGATGTAATACTTAACTTTAATCCATAGGTGGTGTACATCGCTCTTGTTGATACATGTTTTATAAGATAAATATCAAATGATATGGCGCCTTGCTAGGTCGTAGCAAATGACGTAGCTGAAGGCTATGCTAACTATCGTCTCGGCAAATGAGAGCGTAATTTGTCAGTGTAGCTTCGCTAGCAAAGTCGGCTGTACAACTGGGGCGAGTGCTATGAAGACTCTTTAGACCTGCCGTGTGGTGGCGCTCGGTCTGCAATCACTGACAGTAGCGACATGATGGTCCGACGTATATTAATGGACCGCGGCCGATTTAAAGGCTACCACCTAGCAAGTGTGGTGTCTGGCGGTGACACCACAACATGAAGTTATTCAGTATCAACGTGACTCTTCCAAAGTTAGTGCCTGGTGCGGTTTTATAGACGATCGTGTGATTGGTCCTTTCATTTCTGTAGAAGAAACAATAAACGGGGACGTTTACTGTGACATGTTGACAGAGTACATCTTTACCCAAATAGACGATATTGAGGCGGAAAAGGGACTCGTGTTTTCCCCAGATGGATCCCCACCTCATTACAGTAACCATATGCTTGCGGCTCTTGACACTCGCTTTCCAGGAAGGTGGATAGGCAGGGCTAGCCCTATATCTTAGCCACCACGAAGCCAAGACATAACACCACTGGACTTTTTCTTTTCGGGCCACATAAAAAATGTTGTGTACAATGAAAAGATCAGAGACATGAATCATTTACGGGAAAGAATCGTCAAGGCGGTAGGGACAGCTACACCTGAAATGTTGGTGAATATGTGGCGAGAAGTGGAATATCGTCTCGATGTGTGCAGGGCAACAAATGGATCCCACGTTGACATCAACGACCATTCAACAACACTTGAAGGCATTCTCTTTCATTATATGTACTCATTGATATAAATTTTCATTAATTTCCAAATTAAATTTGTACTTAAAACTAGATATTCTTTCTCAAACATCACGTACGCGGCAACTGCTAAAACAGTTCTAACTTTATTCATTATGTGGTATATTGCTTTCTGAAAATGTAAATAACAAATTTGGTGAAAGGTAATATTTATAGTTTGAAGAAGAAAAGTGAAAATGTTACAAGGCTGATTGCATGCAAGATAGATCACAGTAACTGTAAAATTAGATATGTTGTTGTTGTTGTTGTTCTGGTCTTCAGTCCTGAGACTGGTTTGATGCAGCTCTTCATGCTACTCTATCCTGTGCAAGCTTCTTCATCTCCCAGTACCTACTGCAATCTACATCCTTCTGAATCTGTTTAGTGTATTCATCTCTTGGTCCCCCTTTACGATTTCTACCCTCCACGCTGCCCTCCAATACTAAATTGGTGATCCCTCGATGTCTCAGAACATGTCCTACCAACCGATCCCTTCTTCTAGTCAAGTTGTGCCACAAGCTCCACTTCTCCCCAATTCTATTCAATACCTCCTCATTAGTTATGTGATCAACCCATTTAACATTTAGCATTCTTCTGTAGCACCACATTTCGAAAGCTTCTATTCTCTTCTTGACTAAACTATTTATCGTCCATGTTTCACTTCCATACATGGCTACACTCCATACAAATACTTTCAGAATCGACTTCCTGACATTTAATTCTATACTCGATGTTAACAAATTTCTCTCCTTAAGAAACGCTTTCCTTGCCATTGCCAGTCTACATTTTATATCCTCTCTACTTCGACCATCATCAGTTATTTTGCTCCCCAAATAGCAAAACCCCTTTACTACTTCAAGTGTCTCATTTCCTAATCTAATTCCCTCAGCATCACCCGACTTAATTCGACTACAATCCGTTATCCTCGTTTTCCATTTGTTGATATTTATCTTATATCCTCCTTTCAAGACACTATCCATTCTGTTCAATTGCTCTTCCAAGTCCTTTGCTGTTTCTGACAGAACTACAATGTCATCGGCGAACCTCAAAGTTTTTATTTCTTCTCCATGGATTTTAATACCTACTCCGAATTTTTCTTTTGTTTCCTTTACTGCTTGCTCAATATACAGATTGAATAACATCAGGGAAAGACTACAACCCTTTCTCACTCCCATCCAACCACTGCTTCCTTTTCATGTCCCTCGACTCTTATAACTGCCATCTGGTTTCTGTACAAATTGTAAATAGCCTTTCGCTCCCTGTATTTTACCCCTGCCACCTTTAGAATTTGAAAGAGAGTATTCCAGGCAACATTGTCAAAAGCTTTATCTAAGTCTACAAATGCTAGAAACGTAGGTTTGCCTTTCCTTAATATTTCTTCTAAGATAAGTCGTAGGGTCAGTATTGCCTCACATGTTCCAACATTTCTACGGAATCCAAACTGATCTTCCCCGAAGTCGGCTTCTATCAGTTTGTCCATTCGTCTGTAAATAATTCGCGTTAGTATTTTGCAGCTGCGACTTATTAAACTGATAGTTCGGTAATTTTCACATCTGTCAACGCCTGCTTTCTTTGGGATTGGGATTATTATATTCTTCTTGAAGTCTGAGGGTATTTCGCCTGTCTCATACATCTTGCTCACCAGGCGGTAGAGTTTTGTCAGGACTGGCTCTCCCAAGGTTGCCAGTAGTTCTAATGGAATGTTGTCTACTCCGAGAGCCTTGTTTCGTCTCATTTCTTTCAGTGCTATGTCAAACTCTTTACGCAATATCATATCTCCCATTTCATCTTCATCTACATCCTCTTCCATTTCCATAATATTGTCCTCAAGTACATCGCCCTCGTATAGGCACTCTATATACTCCTTCCACCTTTCTGCTTTCCCTTCTTTGCTTAGAACTGGGTTTCCATCAAGGCTCTTGATATTCATGCAAGTGGTTCTCCTTTCTACAAGGGTCTCTTTAATTTCGCTGTAGGCAGTACCTATCTTACCCCTAGTGAGACAAGCCTCTTCATCCTTACATTTGGCCTCTAGCCATTCCTGCTTAGCCATTTTGCACTTCCTGTCAATATCATTTTTGAGACGTTTGTATTCCTTTTTGCCTGCTTCATTTACTGCATTTTCATATTTTCTTCTTTCATCAATTAAATTCAATATTTCTTCTGTTACCCAAGGGTTTCTACTAGTCCTCGTCTTTTTACCTATATGATCCTCTGCTGCCTTCACTATTTCATCCCTCAAAGCTACCCATTCTTCTTCTACTGTATTTATTTCCCCTATTCCTGTCAATTGTTCCCTTATTCTCTCCCTGAAACTCTGTACTATTTCTGGTTCTTTCAGTTTATCCGGGTCTCATCTCCTTAAATTGCCACCTTTTTGCAGTTTCTTCAGTTTTAATCTACAGTTCATAACCAACAGATTGTGGTCAGAGTCCACATCTGCCCCTGGAAATGTCGTACAATTAAAAACCTGGTTCCTAAATCTCTTTCTTACCGTAATATAATCTATCTGATACCTTTTAGTATCTCCAGGGTTCTTCCATGTATACAACCTTCTTTTATGATTCTTAAACCAAGTATTAGCTATGATTAAGTTATGCTCTGCGCAAAATTCTACCAGGTGGCTTCCTCTTTCATTTCTTAGCCCCAATCCATGTTCACTTACTATTTTTCCCTCTCTCCCTTTTCCTACTGATGAATTCCAGTCACCCATGACCATTAAATTTTCGTCTCCCTTCACGACCTGAATAATTTCTTTTATCTCATCCAACATTTCATCAATTTCTTCGTCATCTGCAGAGCTAGTTGGCATATAAACTTGTACTACTGTAGTAGGTGTGGGCTTCGTATCTATCTTGGCCACAATAATGCGTTCACTATGCTGTTTGTAGTAGCTTACCCGTACACCTACTTTTTTATTCATTATTAAACCCACTCCTGCATTACCCCTATTTAATTTTGTATTTATAACCCTGTATTTACCTGACCAGAAGTCTTGTTACTCCTGCCACCGAACTGCACTAATTCCCACTATATCCAACTTTAACCTATCCATTTCCCTTTTTAAATTTTCTAACCTACCTGCCCAATTAAGGGATCTGTCATTCCACTCTCCGATCCGTAGAACGCCAGTTTTCTTTCTCCTGATAACAACGTCCTCTTGAGTAGTCCCCGCCCAGAGATCCGAATGGGGGACTATTTTACCTCCGGAATATTTTACCCAAGAGGACGCCATCATCATTTAACCATACAGTAAAGCTGCATGCCCTCGGGAAAAATTACGGCCGTAGTTTCCCCTTGCTTTCAGCCGTTTGCAGTACCAGAACAGCAAGGCTATTTTGATTAGAGTTACAAGGCCAGATCAGTCAATCATCCAGACTGTTGCACTTGCAACTACTGAAAAGGCTGCTGCCCCTCTTCAGGAACCACGCGTTTGTCTGGCCTCTCAACAGATACCCCTCCGTTGTGGTTGCACCTGTGGTACGGCTATCTGTATTGATGAGGCACGCAAGCCTCCCCACCAACGGCAAGGTCCATGATTCATGGGGGAAATTAGATATATTTTTCATAAATATAGTGATAATATACTTAGCCAATCATAGTTTGGGCTTTAAAAGGGCCAGTCTACTGAGTAAGCTATAAAATCTTTAAATGATAAAACACCACAAGCTGGGATCTTCAGTGACTTATTGAAAGCCTTTGACTGTGTGACACATAGTAGTCCAAGTCTTTATGGAATACATAGTTCAGCACATGTCTGATGTAGTTCCCATTTAAGAAACCGAATGAAGAGCTTTATCTATGTGTGTTCAAATAAAATAGACAGGGAAGCGACATCATTTGTATGGGGAGAAATTACAGTGGGAGTTCCATAAGGTTCGGTCATGGGTGCACTACTTACCATACTTAATGTTAGTGTTTTAGTATTTAATAGGGACCATGAGGGAGAATTAACTATGTTGGCATATGTTAATAGCATTGTAGTGGAGGTGAGGAAAGAAGTATCGACAGAGAAAATAGCAAATAATGTTTGTATGAAGGTTAACAACTTGTTTTGCACAAATGGGCTAGTTTTAAACTTTGAGAGAACATATATCATCTACATTGTGCTCTGAAAAATATCCCACCTCCTATTTACCTAGCACACCAATAAGAATTAATAAAAAGGTTGGAAGGGTTTCAGTAATAAGGTGTGGACATTGATGAACACTGTAAATGAAAAAATGATATAATACACCTGCTAAAACGTTTGGGTTTGTATACGTTTGCCATAAAAATAATAGCCAACTTTGGGAATGAACAAGTATGTTAGTTAACACATTTGGGATATTTCAACCCACTGATGTCTTTACGGATAACATTCTCACGTAACCTCTCACTTAGGCGGAAAATAATCATTCCACAAAAGAAAGAAATTAGGATTACATGTGTGGTATACACATGTAAAGCTTGTACGCATCTCCAACTTCCAGGTTAATAAGCCACGTTTGCATAGTACATTTATTCACTTACAAAATTAGTTACAAACACTGTGACAATCTATCTACAGAAATAAAAATGTCAGACTGATATGTTTTCTAAGGTAGATTATAGATGTTTCTCCTCACCAATTCTTTCAACTATGTGGAATTATTGAATAGAAACTTTTAATAATCACAAGAAATTGCGCACTCCATAAATTAATCTACATCATACACAATACGTCTTTTCAACCGAAAGCACACAAAGGAAAATTTCTCAGACCTATGTGGAGGGACTAACAAGGTATTCTCTGACTGAAGGGAAAGTAACCTCTTATTGTGGACACTAAAGAAAATAACAAAAACCATTGTTGAGAATGCCTCTATACCAGGAAATTAAACTCAAATAAAAAGGAACTGAAAGACTCCAATAACCTTAAAAGGGACAAAGTACAACAGAAATACAGAATGTACTATCATGTCCTTTAAACCAAAACTTCAGACAAAATCAAATTTTTACCTCAGAAGACAAACATAAAAATATGCTTCAACAAGCACAAAACATTACAATTATAAAACTGTCATAGGATAGAACACTCTTTCACAAAATTCTAAACTGCCAGCATCTTTTGTGGCTTATGACTGTCCTGTGGGCACATTTCACATCATAACGTTATTTATGGATAGAAGTTATGGAACAAACAGGTAACTAACAAAATTGCCTCAACAGAATACTAAAACAAGGTACAGCTACTTAAGGTTGTACTGTGACTGTTGAATATGACAACACAACGAAAATGAAACGGTCACTCATATTAGTTCGAAACAATAATGGCCGGAAATACATGTATCTGCCACTTGAGGATCCCAGCAACATTCTATGACTGCATTGCTCACACACCAAAGTCCACAGCACCACATCGGTGTGGGGCACCGGTAAGTTGTTTGCATCCAGAACAACTCATGCTGATGACACATGGGCAGTATGCAGATTGTTTTATTATTTCTGTTTCAATATTTATTCTTTCAACAGGTTTTTTAATTACTAGTACATATCTGTCCACATCTGCGACGACAACAATGTCTTCTGTAACACTTAGTATTGACCTAGGTGAGTTCAAGTTGAATTCAAAGATGCAATGTCTAACTGAAATAGAATAACTTATTACTTTACTAAATATGACTTTCTCCCGTCACTGTTTTAGGTTCAACAACAATCATACCAATACATGGTCTGGGAAATAGACTTGTTCGTTCACTAGACAATATTTTTCTTTGCCACCCTGAAAACATTTTTTAAATAATCATCCAGAATGAAATAATAAAGTTCAGTGATACTGAGGATGGGTAGGTGATACATTAATTTTATTAGAAGATACAGAAAAAGAAATGGATGTCTTTCAATGATAGGTGATTAACACACATAAAAATTACATGTTCACAATATAGCATGAACAGAATAATAAAATAAACGTTCTGGATCTTGAAATCACAAGAAATTGAATGATGTATAATTTCATCTTCCGAAAGCAGACAACCGTGGGCTGTGTAATACACAATAGCTCTGGTCACCCAAAAGCATACAAAGAAGCATTCTTTGAGCTTGCATGGAGGTATCCATTGACTGAATGGAATATACCATCTTAGGTCAAGACACTAGCAAGAAAGGCAAAATGATTACAATCACTCTTAGTTAACAAAATTAGTACCAGGAAAGTAAACACAAATGAAAGGAATTAAAAGACTCCAATACTCTAAACAGGGACATATTATAGCAAAAATACAATATCCACTATTGTCATAGCAAACAGCACTCTCATAAACTGGCTCGTTCAGGTTTTTATAATGGAAACAGCAGCAACTATGAGTAAATTTACATTGGAGCAACTGGAAGAAATTTCAGTTTACAAATGAAAGAATACAGGAATCTGACTGGCACCAAACTATCTTCATTAAGTTCAGACATAAGAACCAAAGTACATGCCCAGTTTAATGACACACCTGCTAAAAATATTTTGAAGGAATATGGTATTTTCGCATATATAATAAAATTTCCTGACTTTATTTCAAACAAGCAGACACATCTAAGAATAAAGAAACGAAAACTGCCCTAGTTTCCTTTAGCATGCAGTAAATTTACTTTTTGAGGTGGAGATAATGCAAATTAGAAGCAACATTACAGAAAACTTGTTGTAAATAATGATGTTTGCACGACATGTGCAGTATTTGTCCCAGAAAAAATTCCCTATCCTGACTGGATATAGAAGCATAGACGTATGTAGCAAATCACATAAGCACATTGTTAGGTTAAGACTGTTATGAACCACCGTCTTTGGCATCTGCTAAAGCTGTACATGTAAGATAAGTTACACTATTAGAATTCAAAAAACCATACTATCCTACTCACAAAACACTTAATACTATAAATGACATAAAAAATATTTGTATTCTGTAATACAGATACTACCAATGATGTATCAATGACTGAAACTAGGTTAATAAGTAAATTACTAGCAACAAGAATCTTACTTCAGATAGACAATTATTAATGTGACACATTTAAAATTATTTGTCAATGTTATGTTAAAATTATCATGTAAAATAACGTTGGCACAGATATTGCAGATGTTTGCAGTCAGTTAACTAGCTATAAGGAATTAGACTCATCTTAATAAAATAAGGATTGCATCGTTTCCTATACTGATACACCAAATCGAAACTAGGCAACTAATTAACTCAAACTGAAAATTGTAATGCATTAAAAGGAGGCAGGTTTTAAAATAATAGTCGAGAGGTACCTACATATAATTACTAATGTTGTCTTTAAGAAAGATAAACGACAGTGGTGTAAGTTCATGAAAACGTAACTGAAATAATTTAAAACAACCATTGTTTTGTCCGCTAATAGGAGAAAGAACTGAAAAAGTGAAAGTTTTAACGAATTCAGCGAAGTCACAGTGCAGATTACTTAATGTAAGTCAATATTGTAATTTCCGTATAATAGTGCAAAAACCGCATTCCACATTGTTTGTGCCCGCATCTCGTGGTCGTGCGGTAGCGTTCTCGCTTCCCACGCCCGGGTTCCCGGGTTCGATTCCCGGCGGGGTCAGGGATTTTCTCTGCCTCGTGATGGCTGGGTGTTGTGTGTTGTCCTTAGGTTAGTTAGGTTTAAGTAGTTCTAAGTTCTAGGGGACTTATGACCACAGCAGTTGAGTCCCATAGTGCTCAGAGCCATTTGAACCACATAGTTTGTCATACAAATACAAACATCACGACGCCGAGCAAGTGCTAATCCTTCGACAGTTTGATGAAACTGATGCACTGAATCAAGATAGTATTCCAAGAGGGGCTGAGTGAAACTATAGTTTGCACAACTGCTTTGAACTAACGATAAATAAGTAGGGAGGAAAATTAACAACAGACTCCTCCTGCAATTTGACGTAAGTTGAGGCAAACCCGATTTTGATATATTGAACTGTTCTGAAAGAAGGATGACAAAGTGGCTCCTATTTGGTCACTAGTGGCTAACATATGTTGAACTGGTCTGGCTTTTGATGTGTAAGGCAACGAGGCGAAATGCGGTACCGCCTCGCGTCAACAAACGGTAGCAGCTGCGTCCGTGTTGACGTGGCATCGGCATTCTAACGAGTGAGCTGTTGTGCGCAGCGTCGGACCAAGATAAGTGGTGCGCCGCTGTCAGCGAGCGGGGAAGCCCCGCCGGCCACGTGACTGATGATGCGGGCGAGCGGGCGCGCCCGCGCGCTGGACGCCGGCCAGCCGCCATGAAAATTCATGGCGGCCCGGTCGACCTCCTCTGCCACAGCGGTGTTGCCAAATGCTGACCCATCCTACAATGCGGCTGGGCTTGGATAATGGTGGAGGAGTACTAGAGCTATTATGCAGATGGTCAGCTAATAATGGTTCAACATACATCAAATTCCTGCCTGTTTCGTGCCAAATGGTCTGGCGTGGTGTTGCAATAACTAATAACGCAGCAAAAAGACGCTGAAAATGTAAATCGAAGAAAGGATAAAGTTTAACAGCCTGACGTCGTCCGTGTTATTAAAGACGAATACGACCTCACTATGATCAATCAATGATTTCAATCATTGTCATATTCGTTGACATTGTCAAGGTATCTGTCGTAATTTTTATTTTCAGTGTCGAAAATCCTCGAAGCTAAGACAGTAAAAACAATGTTCAAATGTGTGTGAAATCTTAACGGACCAAACTGCTAAGGTCATTGGTCCCTAGACTTACACACTACTTGAACTAACATAAACTAACTTATGCTAAGAACAACACACACACCAAGAACAACACACACACACCCTTTCCCCAGGGAGGAGTCGAACCTCTGGCGGAAGGGGTCTGCACAGCCACTCTGCCTGGCTTAAGACAGCAAATAGATTTTCATTTTTATTGCACGTCTCGGCGACATAGGAGCCATATTGAAATCACGAAAACATTTTTGATCAGTGAGATTGCCGTATGGTTTAACATTCGTTAAAATCTTTTTTAAAATAACAACCTACATACAGAACATATAGGTAAAATAACTTTACGTCGTTCATAACCAGTCATGCAGACGTTGATAAAACTAAGGCGTTAACGCTGTTATAATTTAGTAACTGACACAATACAAATACTGATTAAATTGAATCCATTATTAAGTGTTAACGGCATAACGCCTTAGTTTTATGACCTTCGTTCTATATGATTGGTAATGAACGATATAAAGTTATTTTACTTACACGTTCTATTCGGAAGCTGTCATTTTAATAACAGTAATAACTACATTAAACAAGAATGCTTTTATGGTCTGAAAACGGCTCGTGTGTAACTGGTACTAATAACAGAAATGAAAATGTATTCGCAATCTTGACTTAGAGGATTTTCAATTTATCGTATAAAAATTTTAATTATTTCTTACCATTCACTGGACAGTGTGAAACATTGGTTCCCGCCTATATACGGTCGTGAATCACGAAGGATAATGTAATTTTCTAGTCCACAAAATGAATCTATTGCTCTATTTATTTTTCAGTGGTGTAAAGCCTTCGCTTGCTTCTTCTGTTTTTATTACATATACTTCCCTAAATTACCATCACTTCTCTTAGATGCCTCAGAATTTGCCCTGACAACCTATCTCTTATTACGGTGTAGTTCACTTAAAAAATCTCTTTCCTCTAATTCTAATCGGGACCTCATAATAAGTTACTCAATCTATCGATCAGATCTTCGGCAGTCTCCTCTAGCTCAACATTTCAGAAGCCACTCTTTTATTTTGCCTTTATTAATAATGACGCCATCTCACTTCCGTACAAAGCTACACTCCAAATAAATGGTTTCGGAAAGATCTACCATTTACATTTATATAGTGTTAACAAATTTATGTCGTCAGATATTCTGTTCCTACTATTTTCAGTCTGCCCTTTATGTTCCTCTGCTTCGGTCATCAGTTGGCTTCTACCCAAATTCTACTACTTACAGTCTCATTTCGTAACTTAACTCTTTCATCAGCCTATAATTTAAAACTACTACATTACATTATCCTTGTTTCACTTATGTTAATGTTCACCTCATAACGTCTGTCAAGGTACCATTCATTTCTTTCACTTGACGTTCTTATTCATTTGCCGTCTTTGACACACTTACGTCATCAAAAAACCATAAACCTTCTGTTTATTCTTGCTGAACTTTAATTTCTTATCCAAAACATTTCCTGGTTTCCTGTACTGCTTATTCCATGTACGGATTAAATGCAGCACGGGTGAGCTGCAAATATCTCTCAGTCCCATCTTTCCACTACTATGATTGTAGTCTGCTGTCAATACAAAGAAAGAACAGATACCATCTTCATACAGATAAGGCTTACCGGCCAATGATCTTCTTCAGTGCGGATGCACTCACATTGCTCAAACTCTCACGGGAATCGGTTGATTCACTGCCGCAAGTAATGGGTACAGTGGGCAGGGGCACTACAAATGCAGTGGTTGGACTGTAAGCTGGAAATGTGGATTTCACGAGGAGCGTGCCAGAGATAAGTCCTTGCAGTCGCATTATTTTCTGTGTCCTCGATGGGTCAGTCGGATAGAGCGTCTGCCCTGTAAGGAGGAAAGCCCCGGTTCGAGTCCCATACGGGGTACACATTTTGAACTGTCCCCGTTGATATTTATCAACGCATGTAAGCAGCTAATGGTCTGGATTTCATTGTAACTTCAGTATTCAATTGGTTGTTACCTTGCCAATGCTATTTATTTCGCGTCGGATGTCCATTTAGAACGCCTGATATTAAGTAAGCTTCCTGAATGTAATTTCTTATGATGCCTCTCCAAACGTTTACGCTCCACGGCCGATGATGATGCACTTGGCGAAGCAGCATGGATTTTCGGGCGCCCAGTAGTGCATGGTATACAAATTTACAGTAGTATGGTTAGTAAACATTGCTTCATCGGTAATGAGTATAAGCTGGAACAACGAAGGGCCGTCTCCCAGTTGCTGAAGGGTTAACCGAGAAAATTATGAACGACGATCGAAATGATGGTCGTAGAAAGCCCGGTATTGTGACAGATGATTGGGATGAAAATTCTGTCGATACAGCATGCGAATGACACTCGTCTGGCTGATTCCACATTACTTGGCACTATTTATCGTACAACTGTGAGGATTCATTAGGGTCTCAGCCAGTTGCGCCGGCCGAAGTGGCCGTGCGGTTAAAGGCGCTGCAGTCTGGAACCGCAAGACCGCTACGGTCGCAGGTTCGAATCCTGCCTCGGGCATGGATGTTTGTGACGTCCTCAGGTTAGTTAGGTTTAACTGGTTCTTAGTTCTAGGGGACTAATGACCTCAGCAGTTGAGTCCCATAGTGCTCAGAGTCTGCCAGTTGCAGTATTCTTTCTTACCCTCTTATCACGTTAAAGTAGTCTGTCTCCACTAGCTTTTAAATAATTCGTGGAATTGCGTGGCGCGTCGGAAACTGGCGATCTGGATAGATAGTCCTATACCGCTGTACTGTTTTACGGCATTTATTTTACGGTCACCATATAAAAGTAAAATATCCAACTTCTCCTCATTGGTGTAAAAAACTGCACGCAACGAATACAGAAGCAGAATTGAGCGCCCTGCAGTGCGGTCAAGTTAAGAGGCAAATTTGTTGTCATTGTGATACAGCGTAGCGCCGGCCTATATGGCCGAGCAGTTCTAGGCGCTACAGTCTAGAACCGCGCTACCGCTACGGTCGCAGGTTCGAATCCAGCCTCTGGCATGGATGTGTGTGATGTCCTTAGGTTAGTTAGGTTTAAGTAGATCTAAGTTCTAGGGGACTGATGACCTCAGCAGTTAAGTCCCATAGTGCACAGAGCCATTTGATTTGAACACAGCGTAGCACGAGAGCTCAGTTTGGCGGTGTTTGCGCCGCCACTGCCGTTGCCGGTCACCATGTTCTAGGACATCTCTCGAATCTTTTATAACAGGTTTCGACGTAAACATTAACAAAAGCTATATCACTGTAATTGTCTTCTCAAGCTCTATCGATAGCAGCCATAAAAAGTAGAGGGTTCCGTAAAAAAAAGAAAAGTACTTACTTCAGTATCTCCGTTGATACCAGCCCTAAAAACATTAACCAATAAACAAAATACGTGCCCCTCGGCGCTCTACCACTTGCCGAAAACCTCTTCTCTTATGCGTATTCGATCACGAAATAAAATGTGTGTTAATTTCTTACGAGACTCAAACATAACTGCCTTGATAACTGCGGTGCAGATACACAAGAAGGTCCGTGCCTCTTGCAAGTGTACAGGATTCCCTCCGAGGAAGCAGGTCAATGGACAGTAGTCGCTAGTAGCGTGTCACAAACTGAGAATTTGGGTGTCCGGATGACCGACGTGGCTAAGGCAACCGCTCGCGTTAAGCGGGAGTTCCGGTTTCGAGTCATGGTCCGATACAAACTAACGCCACCGAATTACTTCGATGTCCGATTGCGGCTGGAGTGAGTCTCTCCTTCGATAGTCAGGCAATATGTACCATAGGTTCGCTGTTTGGGCTCTGTCATATTGTTCCCGCAGTATTGCATCTACCGATTTATCTTCATCGACATCCTCTTCCTTTTCCATAATACTGTCTTCGCACTTCTCTCTATGTCGACTCTGTATATTTTCCATCAGTCTTTCACCTTCTTGCCATCTACATCTACATCTACATTTATACTCCGCAAGCCACCCAACGGTGTGTGGCGGAGGGCACTTTACGTGCCACTGTCATTACCTCCCTTTCCTGTTCCAGTCGCGTATGGTTCGCGGGAAGAACAACTGTCTGAAAGCCTCCGTGCGCGCTCTAATCTCTCTAATTTTACATTCGTGATCTCCTCGGGAGGTATAAGTAGGGGGAAGCAATATATTCGATACCTCATCCAGAAACGCACCCTCTCGAAACCTGGCGAGCAAGCTACACCGCGATGCAGAGCGCCTCTCTTGCAGAGTCTGCCACTTGAGTTTATTAAACATCTCCGTAACGCTATCACGGTTACCAAATAACAGTGTGACGAAACGCGCCGCTCTTCTTTGGATCTTCTCTATCTCCTCCGTCAGACCGATCTGGTACGGATCCCACACTGATGAGCAATACTCAAGTATAGGTCGAACGAGTGTTTTGTAAGCCACCTCCTTTGTTGATGGACTACTTTTTCTAAGCACTCTCCCAATGAATCTCAACCTGGTACCCGCCTTACCAACAATTAATTTTATATGATCATTCCACTTCAAATCGTTCCGCACGCATACTCCCAGATATTTTACAGAAGTAACTGCTACCAGTGTTTGTTCCGCTATCATATAGTCATACGATAAAGGATCTTTCTTTCTATGTATTCGCAATACATTACATTTGTCTATGTTAAGGGTCAGTTGCCACTCCCTGCACCAAGTGCCTATCCGTTGCAGATCTTCCTGCATTTCGCTACAAATTTCTAATGCTGCAACTTCTCTGTATACTACAGCATCATCCGCGAAAAGCCGCATGGAACTTCCGACACTATCTACTAGGTCATTTATATATATTGCGAAAAGCAATGGTCCCATAACACTCCCCTGTGGCACGCCAGAGGTTACTTTAACGTCTGTAGACGTCTCTCCATTGATAACAGCATGCTGTGTTCTGTTTGCTAAAAACTCTTCAATCCAGCCACACAGCTGGTCTGATATTCCGTAGGCTCTTACTTTGTTTATCAGGCGACAGTGCGGAACTGTATCGAACGCCTTCCGGAAGTCAAGAAAAATAGCATCTACCTGGGAGCCTGTATCTAATATTTTCTGGGTCGAGCCCTTGATTTTGAAACAGAGGCAGCTATTTTCGCCATACGCTTCTTTAAGTTCCAGTATGCGGCATCTTTTTCCTCTTAATCATGCTTACTTCTACAACACTGCATTTCTCCCCTAGCCGTTCCTGTTCTGCCGTTTTACGGTTTCCGTCAATCACACTTTTTAGGCGTCCACATTACCGTTTCACAGCTTCATACGGTGACATTATTAAAATTCGTTCCTTCCAAAAACTATATTTAATATCTTAATTCTTATTCAAGGATTCCTACTGAGCATTGTCCTTTTGTCCAGCTGTGTTCTTCTTGTCTTCATCATTTCACGTCTCCAAGCGAATCATTCACCTTCTGTTTCATTTCTTTTGCCTGTTTCGGTCCACATTTAACATTACCTTTCAAACGCTCAGCATAATCCGGTTGATACATCTCATCCTAAAAAGTTTACTAATTTTGATCTTTCTGCAATTTCTTCAACGTTATCTACATTTCGTAGCATCTACGGGAACGACCGTTTGTGTGGGTCGGCGGCTAGTGTGCGTCACTTCGTGTTTTTCGAGTTTGACGAAAAACAGTGGACGCATGCCGTGCTTGGAACAAGGCGCAGACACCGCTACGCCACTGGCTACAACTTGAGTGAGGCAACTGTTCAGCCTGTGTCACAAATGTATTTTATTTGTTTTGCAGTCTTGAAATTCTTGAACAGTGTAATTTTCACCATATGGATTGTAACCTCCCCCTCACTTATCGACCTTAATGACAGTGAAAAATGAAACCGCGTGTACCTAATGGGAATTTTGGAAAAGCAATCGTCACCGAAGTTAACCTGTCGGTAAATAGGGAGGAAAGGGTTACATCTTAATGAAAGGAAAAATGCAAGTGAAACTGGTGGAAATTAATTTTGAAATAGGGATAAAGTTAATAAAGAAAGTAAATGTGCGGCCGTTACGTTAACAATCAACTAGCGCTAATTAGATATTTGAGATTTGGGGGAAATTACGGTCGCCAGTCCTATGGACAATTACTATAATAACTGAAAAAGAAAGGTTATTACACATATAATTAGCACTAGAAGCGTGGCAACTGAAGGTTGACACGTGTAGTATGAAAACTGAAAATTTGTCAGAAGTAATAAATTTCGCTACACTTAATTTAGCAAAAGAATTAATGAAACTGGAAAATCGAAAGTTAATTTAGTGACTGAAGTTAATAGTGAGCTTTCTTTCTGAAGCACATCGAAATACAGTTAGTCTTGGACTACCTCAACAATCATTTCTAAAGCTACTTGAATCTACGCAATTTAGAAAGAAGAGATTTAACTTTGAACTTGAATTAAACGATTCTGAACAATTAACAATAGTAAAATTTAGTACGTATCAAGCTGAGCTGCAGTCACAGGTAAGCTAAAATACGGTAACAAAACTCGCACTCTTAATTTGTGCTTGTGTAATCTAACTATTGTAGCCAGCTATGAATACTTAAATTGAACTTTGAAATTAAAGCAGTGAAATGAAATTATGCTGGCGTTTGAATTTCAACGACACTCGGGTTCATTTCGGAAAAGGAAGGGACCCTGCTTGGCAATGCAATTGGGACAGTGAGCAACAAAGGTTCATGCTAAGTTGCTGTAATTTTGCGAGGCAAATGGAACAATTTGAAAAGCTGAGGTCTGCCATACAGTTCTGAAACTTTACGTGCTTTTAGTCTTCCTTGTTGGTTGATTGAAGGTTTTAAGCCGTCGATCGAGGAGGTGGCGACAGTCACTCATTGTCGGCCGTCGCTGTTGCAGAAGCTGGATGTTGGCGCGCCTTCTTCTCGACACGGTCACCAGGCGAAACGGGCTCTTGATGTGCGCCAGCTAATGCTTCCCGTCCGCGACACCATGTCAGAAACTATCATCGCGAGTCGAGCGCAATTACATGCTGCCAAACCCCGAAAGCGCGGCAACTCGCGGGAGCGTCACACAACACACCTGCTCCACTCGCTACTCCAGCCAGACTCCTACTGTTCTGCCCGCGCTCCACGCGGCAGAGTTAACTCTACCAAAGATCCTACACACTTTGATTCTTCACACGACCTATCGATGTAATCGTTCGATAGCAGTTTTCCCTAGGCAAGACCCAGCGTAAAAATACAAATAATATTTACGAAACAAACCAATTATACATCGACATAAATGCATAAATATATATATACAAATAGTAAAACAATTACAATATGTAAAGACACAGAAATGTCATATATTCAGGCAACAGAAATAAGGAAAACAAATTATAGTACAATAGATGGAAATAGGAGGATATGCATTTCCGGCGTTACAGGATACAGTATTGAAGGTCTTCCTGTTTCAGTGTTCAACCCTGAAGTTGGTTTGCAGCAGAGCCCTATTCGTCTCTTCTGTCTGCCTTCCTCTTCATTTTCACGTATGTGTTACATCCAACGTCATTCATGATCTGTTGCATTTATGATTCCCTGATCACCCCCACCGATTCCCTCCGTCAGTAGCTCCTTCTACTATTGTTCCAATGATGTTGTTGAGTCGTAGGATGTGCTCGGCAATTCGGTCTCTTCTTGTTTAGTTGTAGCTCCACAGAGATCTGGTTTTCTGTACCCTTCGTTACTTTCTCTCTCCTGCTGATGTTTATCATCCTTCTATAGCACCACATCTCCAGGGCCTCTGGCCGTCTTCTCTCTTCTCTTCCCATTGTCCAAGTTTGACATCCGAACAGGGCTACAGTACAAACGAAAGCTTTAGTGATACGTTTACTTATTTTCAGACGTATTTTTTCTGGTGAGTAAGTTCCTCCTCAGATTAAATGTAATTTTGTCCTGTTGTATTCTATTCGCAATTTCTATCCAGCTTCTACCATCCCTTGTGATTTTCATTCCCAGGTAGATGAATTCCTCTGTCACTTCCAGCTCCTCTCTTCCAATTCGCATTCTCAGAGGTTCATATTCTGCTTCTGTACTGCACACCATCAGTTTAGCCTTTTTCTTGTTTATTCCTATTCCATACTGACTGCATAGAATCCTTTCCATTGTTCTGAAGATTTCCTCTAGATCTTCTTTTGTTTCCGTGACTATAGCAATATCAGCTGCATAACGTAGCATGTCTATCTCCTGCCCATTAATTTTGATCGCCGCGTCAGTAGTTTCTCGAACTTGGTCTTTAGCTTCCTGGATGTTTGCGTCGAATATGAGAGGAGAGAGAGCGCATCCTTGTCTTACCCCTTTCTAATTTTTGCTTCTTGTTCCTGGTGACAGTTCCTAATCAGTGCCGCCTCATTCTTATATAAACTGTATATCACACAGATTCATTCCACTTTCCCTCAGCACTCTGAACATCTCATGCCAGATGACGTTATCAAATTCCTTTTCCATTCTTTATTAGTTCTGCAGAGATGCCATCAATAGGCGTCGCTTTGTTGTCCTGTATTTTTTTTAGACCTTTGTCAAATTCGCCTGCTGGTGTGGCCGAGCGGTTATAGGCGCTTCAGTTTGGAACCGCGCGACCGCTACGGTTGCAGGTTCGAATCCTGCCTCCGGCATGGATGTATGTGAAGTCCTTAGGTTAGTTAGGTTTAAGTAGTTCTAAGTTCTAGGGGACTGATGACCTCAGATGTTAAGTCCCATAGTGCTCAGAGCCATTCTTTGTCAAATTCTTCCAGCCGAATGTCATCTCCCTTGTCATCTTCATCTACTTTCTGCTATTTTCCTGTTACTTCCTCCGAAAGAGGCATAGAACTCCTCAATGTACTCCTTCCTACTCTTCACCATGTCCTCACCAAACAGCATCATCCCCTCTTTATTTTCTATTGTGGCACAGAGTGTTGTTTTACGTTTGTTGAAAAATTTGTTTGCTGTTCAGTAGGATAAATCAGTTCTTCCGGTTTGCATATTTTCTTCCACTTCCCCACACATTTCCTCAAGAAAATTTTTTTTTGCTCTCCTAGTTTTTCTATTGTCTAAATTCCTTAGTCTTCTGATATTTCTTGTTCATCAGTTGCGTTTTTGTGTGATCTCCTGTTTGCTATAAGCTCAATAACATCTGCCGTAATCCGTTTACTCTTGTTTTTGGGTTTAGTTTTTCCAACTATCTTTGCTGTTGCTTTGTATATACCAGATTTAATTAGGTCCCAGTCTTCATTTACTCCACCATGTTGAAAATTTTTAGCTAGGTTGTTTGTTTGGTGAGCATAGCGCTTTGCCAGTCCCCCGGTTTTCAGTTTTTCTAGTTTCCATTTAAGTTTTCTGTCTTCTTCATACATTTGAAGCTGAGTCAACTTTTCTTCAGGACCATGTTATTGTCACTCTCTATGTCTGCACATGGATAGCTCTTGCAGTCTTTTGCCTGGTTCCTAAAACGTGGTTTCACTAGAATGTATTCAGTCGACTGTCTCCTTAGGTCTCCAGGGGCCTTCCATGTGTATCTTCTTCGTTTGTGATGTTGAAAAAGTGTTTGAAACTAACTGGTGCTTCGAGCTGAGCTCGATTAGTCGATCTCCTCTTCCATTTCTTCTTCCAACGATCACTTCCTCCGGTTCTTCACCCACAACCTCATTCCAGTCCCCCATGGCTATCAAGTTCTCATCTTCCTTAATATTTCTCATTGCATTACTTAATAACTTGTATATTTCGTCAACGACTGCATCTTCTTCTTTGGATGTTGGCATGTATACTTGTATTATCACAGTTTCCTTTGGGTTTAGTTTCAAGTTTGACTAGTATTATTCGAGAGCTATATTGCACATATCGCTTGACAAGTGAGCCATAGATTTTCCTCAAAATTCCTCCAACTCCTCCGATTCCTGGTCTAGCTTGGTCAGTTCTGGCGTGAATGACTGTATTCATCAGATCCGAAATCACCTGGTTGGGACCATTTCATCTGTGATATACTTACGATATCGGTATCCTGTCGTGCTATTTCAAGTTTCAGGTTTCCTAGTTTGCTAGACTGAAGCAGTGTTCTCACATTCCAAGTTTCAATGTTAAAATTCACATAGGTTTCCTTCACCTTATCGGTATCTTTAGCATTCATCACCTGGAGATCCGATTGGGGGACTATTTTATCTCCGGAAAATTTTACGGAGATACTGCCATGGTTTACTGCTGGTGCCTGGGACACCCGTAGTTCATTAATGTGGTGGTTTCCCGCTGCTTTCCACATCCTATGCCATTGACCATCAGCTAGTTCTTTCGCATTTGGAAATGATTTCTCATTTCCAGGGCAAGAGTGTCACCCCTCGGTCCCTGTCTACGTTATCCATCATATGAAGTGACGTTGCCCACTCTCTACCACGTGGAGGTGTAGATCAGGAGGTTCCCTTCATTGGGTCTAAGATCTTGACGACATTTCCTAGTCCCCTCCAGCACTTTAGAGAATAATGAAGGTGAAAAGTAATACTTTTACAACACCATAGGCTAATGCATATTGTAATTTAATAATGAATTTCCGCTCACAGAATCATATTTCTGTTTCTGCCGTGTGTTAATGTGGAGTGTCAGTCGGGTAGCATGAGCCACACCAAAGTCGCGTGGCTAAAATATTTAATGCATTTTAATTACAGCATGATTCCTGTTACGTGTCGATAAAAGATTCCCAAATACCTTTTTTAAAATTATTATAAAACAGCTATTAAAAATAATTATTCTTATTACTTTTATTGTGCGCCTATGTAGAAGCCGCTTTACAAATTTATGCAAACTCCGCGCACTGATACAGGTGCATGATACACTAGCGACACCTGTCGGTGCCAATTGTCAATTTTCCGGGCAGTACTAGCCCAAACCTGCTCTAGCGAAGCCTTGGCTGCAACAAAATACACAGTAGTGGGCAGTGTGGGAAACGGTCATTTATCGAATTATTCTGTGAACTGTGGTTTCAAACTTTGAGGGGCCAATGATTGTTCATCTCGTCCCTAACATAGCTGGTAATGATTTAGAAAGGGTACTCGTCCACCTGCAATAGATGTTGTAACCTTTTATCGATGGATGCCATAACATGCACATTCGATGGTTGGATCCCCTTAGTTCCACCCGAGGACATACACTGACTGTGTACTCGTCGCTTCGGAAGAGCCCCCTGCCATTGCCGTCTGTCCGCCTGCCAGCCGCTGTCGTCCTCTCGTCCGTCTGTATGTCGCCGCAGCCGCCCGGACGCCGCCGCTGCATCCCGGTGTTCGCCGCCGCCGCCCAGTCGCCGCCGCCGCCGGGGTTCACCGCCGCCCGGTGCTCGCCGCCGCCGCCGCCTTCCGGTGCTCGCTGCCGCCACCGCCGACGACGACCCCCATTTTAGTCCCTTTCGCACTTTGGTGGCTCCTGTCGCCAGTGGAGCCGTCTTCAATCATGGACACCCCCACTAGCACCATCATCTACACCTCCCCTTCACCCGCCCCCACAGTAGTCTTGTGGAGTGCTTCCTCTGGGCTTAACCTGTCTCACCCACCTCCCATACTCAAGGTCTCCCCTTCTGTCTTCTCCTCCTCCCACTCTCCTTCCCCTGTGCTCCTTCCCCTTCTGCAGCCCCTGCTCCTGCCCCCCCACTACTGTTGCCTGCCAAGACGACTTTTACCCCTTCCACAGCCACCTCGCTGCAACTACTACTGCTTCCACAGCCCACTACAATATATATACAAGTACATATACATCCCTTCAGTGTCTCTGAACTCCCTCCTTCCTTGCCTTCCCTCTTCATCTCCCTCCCTGCCCGTCTCCTGCCTCTTGGTGCGCCCCCTGTCCCCCCTTCTCCTCTTCCACCCTCCCGCATCCTCCCTCCCCTCTTTTTTCCTCCTCTCCAACCTTCAGTCCTTCGTCATGTCCCTACCAGCAGTTTTTATTCTTTGTGAGTGTTCCGTCAGTTCCCGTGGTTTTGTTTTCTTAAGTGCCTCACTCTGGGTGATTTTTATACGGTGGTCAACTTTTAACTTTGACTCAAGTGATTTTAAGTACGCAACGAACTGCCAACTGTGTTCTTTTAACTCTATGTCGACTTTTTAATTGTCCCCCACTGTCGCCATATCAGTGTATATTTTAATTCTCATCGTCTAGATTTACTACATTTTATGTCCCCTTTTTACCCTCATTTTTTATGTAAGAGTTCCCCTTGTATTTTTGTTAAAGCCATTTGGATGAAGAGCGGTGGACTGTGGTGCTGCCAGCCCTCCCCTGCCCCTATTGGGCAGGGGATTGAAATTACAGTAAAGGAGAAAAATTGATGTTACATTGATATGGTATTGAAATGGACATGCTATTTTTTATTTAATTATATCTCTGTACACTTTATTATTGTATCCAGATATCTGAAAATAGTACCCATGCTTACCGAAATCGCTAATCGACAGTAAAATTTATTTACAAGCGATATTGGCCAAGAAGTTCACCTTCTCTCAAGTAATTATTACAGAACACTCCTTAAAACTCGATAAGATGAAACAATATTATTTTTTGTCATTTGTTATCCATCTGTGTGTCTGCCCGACAGTGAAGACCTCACTTTCCCAGGAACAGGTAGACGGATAGAGCTAACATTTATGTCACAACGTCTACGGTTCCTTGGCGGTGTAAAGACTTTTAGCTTCTACATAGATGCAGTCGAGGTATATGTTCGTTAATGTCAAATATTTTGATATATTCGCAGTATCGACATTGATAACCGAAAAACTCTTCGATAGTCTAGATTCCAGACATGGATTTATTTGTTGTATACGTAACTACGTCTGTACGGAAACCTCGGTGTACGACACCTACTTGCTTATATCCAAATGTATTTTTTATTTTTATTTTTTGTCAGATCTGCCTCATTGAGGTCGCCAGCGGACAATATCTCCTGGTCCCATATTCTTACGTATTACTCGTTGACAGGAATAGAGAATGCAACAGTGCTGCACACTGTCCATCAGGAGGGAAGTGCGAGACCTACGTTGACCCAAAAAGGAGGCGATCGTCTGCTCATCAACCTCGCCTCTAAGCGTCCATTACGAACAGAAAAGCAGTGCTAACCTTCATCGCTACGATGAGCGGAAACAACAAGAGCACACCTGGAATGGAGCCTGAATCAACGGTTTTGGGTTCTCTTCACCGTCTAGTGCAGAACTTGTCCGACGCCTGATGGTCTTCTAAAAGAATGTGGAGGCGGCCAGGTACAACTGCTTCTCTCACAAATTGAGTCCCACGGGTTTCTCAGGGTAATGAGCCAGTTACTAAAGAGGCTGGTGGTATCGCGTTGGACGCCTTATAACACTACCGGTTTCTATTAAATTAGTAATCTACCGATAATGTAACTCCTGTGATAGGATTTTTATTGTTGTGTTCGTGACTGTGTGCAACGGAAAGGTGTCTTACTAATTTTGTTTCCCTAAAAATATCCATCGAACGGTGGCGGTAGCAAGACAAACGACAATCGAACCAAGGCTCTATTAAGAATCAAGTAAACTGTTATTATGTAAAAGGAAGCGGACGCCAGCCCAACTGGGCAAACTTGTACCCACTACTTGCATTGTTCTTACAAACGCCTCTTGGCGTTGACGTTACTTGATACGAAACTTCTATTTTGCTAACAAGATACAAGACAGTAGCACAATTTTGCAGGTAAGGTACTGATGCGTTTAGGCAACAGCTAATCCTCCATAACACTTATTATATGGACGTTGCGTTAGGACAATAATGATAACTATAGGTAAACGATTACTAATGATGGAGCACTACTGACTTACACAAGAGGTTCCTTCATCAGTTTAGTTACAGGAAATTACTATTATTAAAATAGATATGAAGTAATTGTATCTTTTGTACCTCTTATTATCTGCGTTCTCAGGGAACATTCACCCTCTTATATTATTTACCTCAAGTGGAACACGATACCAGGATGTAGTACTGTTTGAACATTTGTAGCCAGTAGCTTATTTTTGATTGGTGTTATTGTAATATGACATTTATATCTCAGCTATTAGCTTGGTCATCCAGAAGATAATATATTGGTGGGCTCAGGTCGAGGCTGAAGACTTTAGTCACAACAGATTATGGGGAGCACTGTTAACTATGTAACACACGAGATTGAAGTCACTACTTTTTCAGTAAGAAGAATCTCTGAAATAAATACTTTGAATCTTCTCGTAGTACTTGTACTTTAAATACATTTCAACTGTCCATTAATGAAAACTAAGTGGATTGTTTGAAAACTTATGGTTACTAAATAATTATGTGCTTTACAAGCCAAAAAAATTTATAAATTTTTGTTAAGGAAAATAGTTTCTTTTCAGTTTAATAAATTAGAATGCTCGGATTTATCGTAGAATTTTGGATAGGACTGGGTCCAGGTAAACGACTAACGATAAAATGCAATGGCTCAACAAAAAGTTTACAGAACACAAAGCTATTACTGGAAACGAAACCACATAACTGGTCCATCCAGCTATGCTGTACCCCAACTGATAATTTGAGATGAAAGTGGTGGCAGTGTCCATTTCCTGTGTTATTCAAACAAGGCAGCAAAAGTATCCATGGCTCTTCCAGTGAAACAGCCTCTGAAAATTCTCTTTTTAGCATCGTTTTTTCATACTACAGAGCTAATGAAAATATGCCATTAATAAGAAACCGAACTGCTTTCACATCCAAGGCGCCTATATCGTATAATCTTGCAGTTCTTCCCGCCTCTTTCGGTTCGAAAGGTGAGTACCCTTTACCTGCTAGTAACTCTGAAAGTAAAGGTTAAAATACTCCTTTTGGTTTTTGTTTCTCATTTTGGATCTTTTAGCTTTGGTCCGGACGAATTTCATAACTTTAAACCTCAGCCTTTGGCGGGGGTCCCACACTCAAAAGATACACTATATTCACCCCATGTGTGCCGTATGAATTGCAAATGTTCTTATGGATTACAACAGACGGCAGGTATATCTGTAACGAACATGTAAATCACAGAGTTCTGAACAGTTAAATTTATGAGGTTATTTTGTGTGTTTTAAAATTTTATTTATATATGAAATATTTCTTTATCATTTGGTCGAAGGATAGGAAAATCCTTTATTAGGCACAATTTCTCTTAAGGTACGTATGTTTTCAGAAATTTCTTATAACTAACTTACATACACGAAACAAAGTCAAAGAAAAATGAAGGGAATTACAACAGAAAGTCTGAACATTTGTTATTGTTACCAAGTTTAAACACTCATATCATACAGTGAACATAGTATGCTGAGTCATATGTTCATCTGTTACAGGTTTCTCTACTTTCATTCTCGGAAGCGCTTTGTGATTTATTGTTGCTCGATCTGCTTACCCGACTCACACTTTTGAGTTCGATGTCTCCACTCTCAGTGTCGGTGGCCTCATCGATGCAAACGGTTAACAATCATGAGCAGCTTGTACAGCTAGGTGCCTTGTTAGCATCGAGTGGAAACTTTCCGTCCAATTACGAACGGCGGCTTCTGTGGAATTACAAAGCCGAAGAGCACCCAACGCAGAGCACATCAGCCGCAGAACTCTGTCTGGCAAGTACCCAAATTATCCTCTCCTTTTTTGATCATTGTCTTCTGTGTTCCTGAATTCTCGTAAAATGTGCATTCGTTCGTCGCTGATGCGCCAGTCAGTAATTTTTTTTTTCTAACGACACCTCACTTTTCACTTGATGTAGCACTACGGCATTTACCTATTGGTTTTTGACGTAGCCTTTGCTTACAGCTTTTGATCACTCACACTTTTCTTTATCCTTGAACATTAATTTTGCATGAGCGCATTACAGTATATCATATACAATAATTACAATCAAAAATAAAAATTTCAACACAAATATAGTTGTGTATATGTACTTGTATATATATTGTAGTCTTAACGTAATGCTATCCACTGTACCATATCCTACAAGTATGTCCACAATTTAAGTGCATCGACTGCCTCTCATAAAATATTCCTACCTCTCATTGTCATAACATACTACTGTCTTTAGCAGGCACCCTGAGATAATGTAAAGTTGTAGCGAAGTTATGTACTATGTACGTAATTGTCAGGTATGTTCCCTAGTAATGATGCAAAATGGATCTTTATCCACGTGCCTTCCTTCAGGATAATTCTCATCATCTAAACTGGTTACTAACTATATTTAAAGTCGCTACCAACTATTGACATATCTGTACTCTTCAACCATCTAATACCAGGCTTCATTTGTTCACTAGTTCACTGAAAAACTACGTCATATCTGTGTGTGGACCCAAGTACAAATCGAGTCCTATCTCTTGTCAAAATGACAACTAGCAACTGCCTGCAGTACGAAGAATTCGAAGCTTCTGTTACTTGCCAACGTAACATTCTTCCTATTTCCCTATTCACGGCTTCTTTCTTCACCCAAGGGAAGGCGTAAGAATTACGACAGAAAGTTTAATGTGAATATACGTCCATTTTGTTACTGTCATCTTTTATAATCCTTGGTTTCTTACAACACAACTGTTTCCGCAATGTATGAGTAATTTACACCGCTGCCTTCTTTATGTCGCAGCTAATTAACCAGACTCACCAGCCTTTTCATTGATAACATGATGTGGTACAGTACTGGGATATCCGACACCTCGTCACTGCGTTGCTCGTTTATTAAAGGTATTTCAGGATTGATAAAATCTGTTCACCAACGAGCAAGCAAAATTTACTAATAGCCACGACGAGTTTAGCCTTAAGTTGTCTGAAAAGCTCCATCGCTAGAATAAAACTTACTATTAATTTCTTAACCACAAGAAAATTGGGTTTTCATAGTACTGTCTAAGGTAATAGAAATGCAAGCTTGCAGCTTGACACTTTGTGTTTTCTTTGCTATAGCTGTTAATAATTTGTAGTTCTGCGTAGGAAAAGTGGATTCATGAATGTCCTATGCCGTCACATTAAAATAACTCTTGGATGAAACGATCGCAGAAGCACCAGTATCCATAATTATGTGTACTGTTATATTGTCTACATTCGCGTGTTTTATTGTTGTACCGCTTTCTCGGAACATAACTCCTCACGTCAAGTTCCTTATCATATATCAAAAAATGAATAAGTACTGAATGCATCCCCCTCCCTAAATCCAGGTTCTACCATGGCAGCGTCGAAATACTCCCAATACTATTAATTATCTCGATTATTTGAATTGGATGTTCATGACAACGCCACTGCTTGTTTCGATTCCTACTAAAAGTTGGTTCCCCTTTTCCAACGCTATACTTCAAAGCGGGATTCGTGTGACCATTTAAATTTCATAATAAACATTGCCATTGTTTAGGTACCCCTTAGAGGTTGTACCATACCAGTTTTATTTATTTGGTTTGATACTGTTACCTTGCATGTTTGGGTAAGCAGTGTTTAATATTCAATGTATTGCATCCGCTTTTCTGTGCGTTGCTTTAAAATTACGACTGTCGGGTCTGCTATCAAATGCTACTAGCTGTCGCCACCCTTGTTGGTGGTTAGTTATTGCTTTGACCTGCCACTGTACTATTATCAGATCCATACGGTGAATTTTGTTTCTTGTTTATGTACGTCCCTCCCCATAAATGAGGTCAATGGCATCAACTGTGGATTGGAAATACTCTAAATCGTTTTCTTATGCGGTGACTAACTTGTCGTTAATGTATGCAGGTAGACTACCGTTTAAAATTTTATGAACATCTGCATGTAATACAGGTTTACTCCAATGTTGTTGTTGTTGTGGTCTTCAGTCCTGAGACTGGTTTGATGCAGCTCTCCATGCTACTCTATCCTGTGCAAGCTTCTTCATCTCCCAGTACCTACTGCAACCTACATCCTTCTGTATCTGTTTAGTGTATTCATCTCTTGGTCTCCCCCTACGATTTTTACCCTCCACGCTGCCCTCCAGTACTAAATTGGTGATCCCTTCATGCCTCAGAAAATGTCCTACCAACCGATCCCTTCTACTGTTCAAGTTGTGCCACAAGCTTCTCTTCTCCCCAATCCTATTCAATACTTCCTCATTAGTTATGTGATCTACCCATCTAATCTTAAGCATTCTTCTGTAGCACTACATTTCGAAAGCTTCTATTCTCTTCTTGTCCAAACTATTTACCGTCCATGTTTCACTTCCATACATGGCTACACTCCATACATATACTTTCAGAAATGACTTCTTGACACTTAAATCTGTACTCCAAGATAACAAATTTCTCTTCTTCAGAAACGCTTTCCTTGCCATTGCCAGTCTACATTTTATATCCTCTCTACTTCGATCATCATCAGTTATTTTGCTCCCCAAGTAGCAAAACTCCTTTACTATTTTAAGTGTCTTATTTCCAAATCTAATATTCTCAACATCACCCGACTTAATTCGACTACATTCCATTATACTCGTTTTGCTTTTGTTGATGTTCATCTTATATCCTCCCTTCAAGATACTGTCCATTCCGTTCAACTGCTCTTCCAAGTCCTTTGCTGTCTCTGACAGAATTACAATGTCATCGGCGAACCTCAAAGTTTTTATTCCTTCTCCATGGATTTTAATACCTACTCCGAATTTTTCTTTTATTTCCTTTACTGTTTGCTCAATATACAGATTGAATAACACCGGGGAGAGGCTACAACCCTGTCTTACTCCCTTCCCAACCACTGCTTCCCTTTTATGTCCCTCGACTCTTATAACTGCCATCTGGTTTCTGTACAAATTGTAAATAGCCTTTCGCTCCCTGTATTTTACCCCTGCCATCTTTAGAATTTGAAAGAGAGTATTCCAATCATCATTGTCAAAAGCTTTCTCTAAGTCTACAAATGCTAGAAACGTAGGTTTGCCTTTCCTTAATCTTTCTTCTAAGATAAGTCGTAAGGTCAGTGTTGCCTCACGTGTTCTAGTATTTCTACGGAATCCAAACTGATCTTCCCCGAGGTCGGCTTCTATCAGTTTGTCCATTCGACTGTAAAGAATTCGTGTTAGTATTTTGCAGCTGTGGCTTTTTAAACTGATTTCTTTGGGATTGGAATTACTATATTCTTCTTGAAGTCTGAGGGTACTTCGCCTGTTTCATACATCTTGCTCACCAGATGGTAGAGTTTACCTTGTTGGTGGTTAGTTATTGATTTGACCTGCCACTGTACTATTATCAGAACCATATGGTGAATTTTGTTTCTTGTTTATGTACGTCCCTCCTCATAAATGAGGTCAATGAGATCAACTGTGGATTGGAAATACTCTAAATCGTTTTCTTATGCGGTGACTAACTTGTCGTTAATGCATGCAGGTAGACTACCGTTTAAAATTTTATGAACATCTGCATGTAATACAGGTTTACTCCAATAACTGGTCGCAACTAGATATTTTTCATAATAATTTCTTAGTCCATATTGTGTATTATTACATGGTGCTGGGTCAAAAACTTCTCGTCTGACGCATTCTTGTACTACAGGTGATCAAAATTTAGCAATAAAAGCCTGTCCACAGTGATCATAGGTTTCCTAATTCTCAGCTCTGTCCACTACC
This sequence comes from Schistocerca serialis cubense, assembly GCF_023864345.2. NCBI lineage: Eukaryota > Metazoa > Arthropoda > Insecta > Orthoptera > Acrididae > Schistocerca > Schistocerca serialis. The sequence goes on along the minus strand of NC_064645.1, from coordinate 545,021,993 downwards.
CTTGGCAAGGGATCCACTTGTGTGTCCCACTACGTAACGTATCTTTTGCTGTTCACTCCAGCTACGCGGTAGAATATCTCGAAAATATCTGATGAATAATGCGAGATGTACCTTCTTTGCTTCCGCAGATAGTCGATGAGCGAGAAGTATTGTCATGTGTATGCGGTATAGTTATCAGCCTCACGTATGGATGGTTTCCATGCTGTACATAAAGTACTGCTAACTGCCCATATGCCACACACCCTCCTTCGTGTAGATCGTGTGAAATATTATTATTTACTGTTTTACCAGTTGTCTTTTGGTTATTAATAACAAAAAATGGCTAAAATGGCTGTGAGCACTTTGGGACATAACGTCTGAGGTCATCAGTCCCCTAGAACGTAGAACTACTTAAACCTAACTAACCTAAGGACATCACACACATCCATGCCCGAGGCAGGATTCGAACCTGCGACCATAGCGGTCGTGCGGTCCCAGACTGAAGCGCCTAGAACCGCTCAGACCACAGCGGCCGGCTATTTATAACAAACGGTTCTCTTGAACTCATGCTTCCTACGCCTGTTTCATTACGTACTTAGTGAACAGCTTTCTTCAGATCGGCATCAAGTTTTTTAATAAACGTATTCTCCCTTTGGGTTACTATCCCTTCCACTTCTTCAAGATGAGTGCTATGTTGCTTCACCACGTTTTCTGCAAGTGCACTATCGCTGTCAAGTAACTCATCATGAGCAAAATCCTTTAATTTTTGTAGGGCGATACTGAAGTGAACTTGTTCTAATTTAAGAAGTCCCATATCTTCAGATATTTTTTATATTTGATACGGTAAATAAATGTATATATTGTGTAAATCTGACATGCTGGCTTACAACACAGTTACCGCTATTGCTATAATATCACGTTCTCTCTATAAACTATTTTATTTCAGGATAACCTTCTCAAAGTTGTGATTCTTTTCATACGTTCATTTACAAGTTCTCAAAAATTTTCATTAACTTGTGCTCTGACTTTTTCTAAAAACTCGAAAATTCTGTTTTGAAGTTGCCTGACGTTTGTTCCATCTGCTTTGGCGATATTTGTTGGAACTGATTATGTATCTGCTCACGATATTGTAGGGCATGATTGTCATCCCCACATGTTGATAACACACGATTTCGTACTGTGTGCTGCTGTTCCTTTTCAGTGGTTATTTCTAGTCCCCCTATTTCTGGACTAAGAAAGACACGTGATTCACAATAATCATTATGATACAAACTATTGCGAGAGAACGTGCTTGTGGGCGTCGATCCACAAGGCCGCTTATCGTAAGTCGTCATCTGTTTTTAACAAACCACTAGTTTTCATTTTTCGTCTGTCCTACTTTGAGTGCTTTTTGGAGTCGCCGCAATTTCCATTGGCGACTCGTTATCAACTGCGGGTACATTTGTTTAGTCGAAGAGCATTATTTCGTCCGGTTTTTCAGTAATATAGCTCTTCTCCACAGCAAAATTCTGTCAGATATGTCTATGTTTACAACTACTTGTTACTGTGGATATGAGTAGTTTACTGGCAGGATGGTTTCTGTTAACACCTGGTATGTAACTATAACATGAACAGATACTGTCTGTACGAAGAAATAAAAAATGTTTTCTAGAAGTAATAAAAATAGACTTTCAAAATAATTGTACAAATTTGATGCAAATGTGCCTAGTAAGATTCAGTTGATGTTATTAACAGACTTTTTACTCACGTAATCCAAAGAGGAGTACGTTCGTCAATGTAGTTCCCCGTGGATGTCTTGTTTATTCTTTAACTATCTATACTTTCCCAAGATTCTTCGTGTCACATGAATATATTCCGTTTATACATCGAAAAGTTTTTCATGAAATGAAAAATTATTGGCATCAGTACATGTACATTTGATCTGTTTTGGAAAATTATGTTCCCACAATGTTATGTTTACGAAGTCAAAACTATAGCATGATTCCAATAAATCGCAAATAATTAGAATTTTATACAGGTCCTGTTACACACAGGCTTGAGTCTACTGTAATTATTCAGTGTAGATAGCGGTACAACGGTGAGACTGATCTCGCAAAGTCAGACCCATGTTACAAAATTCATTACAAGTGATTCCTGAGTCTATTTTGGAACCTGCGTATTTTACTAAACGTATGTAAAGATTTTCGTATTTTCTTACCAGTCTATTGGACTGTGAGTTTAGCTTCGCAAATGCGGAAAATTCCTCGAACGTCTCCTCATAGTCACGATATTATATCTCTTCTGTCTTGACTGTGTCGATTACATTTTGAAATAATGTATATGCAGTAATGAAATTTTCTTCTTCGCATAGCTTTTTGAGAAGGTTCAATCTTAATTTTCTTTCATTTGCAACTGTATTCTCACTATAGGTACAGATCCGATACATCGCAGTTGTCTTTATCATTTCAGTGAAACAATAACATTCTTTTATCGTTTACAAAGGACTTTAACTGTAGAAATTTCACTATTGCTCACAAAAAACAGCCCAAATACTGTAATATAGGATCTAACAACGCGTTTTAACTTGGTAGTGTCTGCAGTGTAACATACTGCCTCATATTGATTGTTTTTGGACGTGGAATGTTCCTGCTCAAGGCACACCAAATTTGATACTCTATGAAAGTAAAGGTTAAAGTATTATTATTTGTTTTTTTTTCTCATCTTCCGTCTTCAAGAATATGTTAAGACTAATTTCATAAGTTTAAACATCAGCCTGCAGCATGCGTCGCACACTTAACTGATGCATTATACAAATCATTGTCCAGAATGTTCTTTAAACCAGTGGTGAACATTTGTGGCCTGGTGGCATGAAGTATCGTCATTCATAAAAATTCCATCGTTGTTTGGGAATATTAAGCCAATGGATGGCTGCAAATGGTCTCCAGGTAGACGAACATAACTGTTTCCAGGCCATATTCGGTGCAAACATAGTCCAATTTGGAGACACGACCGGCTTCCATAGTGTCTTGTTGACAAGTTGCATCGTTGAGTTAGTGTGATCTGCACCACACTCCAATACTACCATCAGCTCTTACCAAATAAAATCGGTGTCATATGACCAGGCCGCGGATTTCCAGTTGTGAAGAGTCCAACCTATATGGTCACGAAACCAGGAGAGGCGCTGCAGGCGATGTCGTTGTGTCAGCACAGGCACTTGGCGTCTGTCAGTCTGATGTCATAGCGCATTACACAGGATTTCGCAGCACTGTCCTAACGGATGCGTTCGTCGTACATCCTACATTGATTTTTGCGGTCATTTTACGCAGTGTTGCTTGTCTGTTAGCAATGGCAACTCTATGTAAAACCCGTTTCTCTCGGACCTGTGTTGTCCGTGCTAAGAGGTAATGCATGAAATTTGCCTTTGTGGCATACCCCTGACACTGTAGAGCTCGGTAAATGGAATCCCTGACGATATCAGAAATGACACTATTCATCCTTCTAGCCCCTGCTACTATTCCGCGTTCAAAGTCTATTAATTTCCATCGTGCAGCCATAATCACGACGGAAACCTTTTCAGATGAATCATATGAGGAAAAATGACTGCTCCGCCAGTGGACTGCACTTTTATATCTTGTGTACGCTATACTGTAGTCATATGTATATGTGAATATCACTAAACCATCACTAGTCAACTCAGAGTAAATGTACATCTAAAATGTTTACTGGAAGTGCTTGAACAGCTCTCTCGAAAAACGACCTCAAAATTTCCAAAAAAGCAATACAAATTGTGTTAAAAAACAAACTACAAAACACGAAGTGTAACGTAAATTTTCCATAAAAGGCTATACAACAATTATCTGCAGGAGTTCGACTCTCATTATGTTTAAAAAATATAATACTAGATAAAACTTGCGTCAGTCGTTGGAGGCGGTCTGAAAGTCACATTATTCTTGAAAAATCAAGTTTGCCAAGATCGCTAGCAATTCTTGTTTTTACTATTAGCGGGCTTGACAGATCTACGCTGTCATCATTAGGTCATGTAACATTATTAGATGTACATGCTCATTACAATAATGAAGTTTCATAGCAAAAGATTGTACATCTAATTGTACATGCTTGTTACAACAGTGAAGTATACCGTGCACAGCTAGTGACGTTGCAAGATCCAATGATGACAGCGTAGATCTTTTTAAACGGGTCACAATAATGAAAAGAATTGCTAGCGATCTTGGCACACTTCATTCTTCAAGAATAGTATATATAAACCTAATTTTGACATTTCACAGAATAGGATAAAATAACCCAAAACACAATTCTATAGCTTCAGCACGGAATACCTCATGAATGCACAAATCCGTGTATAATATTTATGTGTAATACTATTTGTCATATGGTTCACGTTCATACAGAGAAAGATATTATGCTAGTTTTTCTGATATAAAAACAATAAAACTGGGGTATTTAACTGTTGAAAGGAATCACTGCTCGAGCATGTGTCATGCGAAATGCTTAGGTGTGCAGTTTTTCTGGTTTTATCGTGGGTTTTGGAACAACAGACCGACACTTTGTAAGGAAACTGGTTACGTTAGCCGGGGATCAGTTCGATTTTACAGATCGGCGAGTGAAAACTTGTTCGCTGATGAACATTGTATCACTCTCAATATTACAGAACTTAAAATTACTCGAGCAAGAAGTCTACGGACGTGTAGATTTTCTTCAGGACTTCAGGAACTTAGAGAAATTTTCGACAGTTGCCCATGTGGACTTCAGCTCTGAAAAACAGAGTAGTGTTAGTCTTGGAAAAATACTGCTTAGGTCCGTAACTTTAATTCTGAGCTACAGACTCGTGTTTTGTGAAATTTCTGAAGAGTTTCATCGGTTAATCTCTGCTTGGCCGCGTCATGTTTATAAACTTGCAAATTATCACTAAAGGTTGGGTGACCTTGGAAAGATATCCGTAACCGACTTCTTTCTTTTTAATTTGACTTTGAACTGTATCATGGTGAGCCGTACATATTGCAGTCTTGGTCGAGTATGTGATATAATCTGTTGATGCACTCATAGAGTTAAGCACAGTTTCATTAAACATTTTAGTTTCTGTTAAGGACATTCACGCATTTCGCCATCCATAACCCTTCATGCAGTTTCATCAAGTTATGGGAAGTTGAGTGAATGATAACAAAGTAACACGACACGTGTCCTTTGGACACATACTGAGCCAGCGGACTTTGAAAGTTACTTAGTTAAACGCTTTTGCACGAAGAAACAGTGTGCAAGGAAAGAGGAGTCGCAGCCATACCAAATGTCATGAAACAGGCAAGAATGCGCTGTTCTGATTATAATAACTTTTGCATGTCATTCATTCACACTTAATTCAGTGAATTTTTTATAGAAAACCATAAGGAGCTTCAGATAACTGTTACTGGATTTTGAAAGGCGTTAGTTCTCGCCGAGTGAGTGAGATATGGTATTCTGTTTCAGGACTATTTGATTTAGTATGTAGGCACAGAATATGTAATTATTATTAACAAAAAAAAAACTTACGCTACTCGAAAACTCCATTATTAAAATATTTGCGATTAATAATTAACAGATCTACCATGTAAAAAGTGATTCAACAGCTGCACTGGATTGTTTAATAACACTTGTTACGGTATTTCCCAGCACTGAACTATGCATTTCGTCTGTATAAGTGTTGCTCTTTCGCGCTGAGATCAATACTAGAGTATTTCGCTGCAGAAGGCAGTCGGTACCTCTTGATCAATACTAAATTCGTCTTTACCATAGCTTCTCAAATTCATTAACATGAATAATTAATTCTAGATTAGCAACACCACCAGATTAGATCCCTGTTGATACTACTCCTACATTTTCCAGTCTCTTGTACTGAACAAATAATTCTCTCCATATGACGAGTGATTGCTTTGACGCTATAATTACTTTAGGATAAATGTATAGCACGCTGAAGAGCCCGAGGACGGGCACTGATTAAGGAGGTACTCCTCTCTGAAAATTTCAAAATTGATTTTTTTCGTTAATATGTTCTCTGGGATGTCTGCGTCATTGTATTGTTTATACCTAGTTTGCCAGAATTTCCGTTGGTGATTTGTGAAAAAGTATCTCCAAAATCAGTTTACATCGAGGAAAAGAGTAGTCGACATATTTGCCAATTTGATAGCAAATAAATTTAACGACGGACCAACAGGCGTTATGGAAATTATGAACGTGCTCGAACTTGAGATCGGACCAGCCTATTACAAACTCTGCTCAAGATTGGGCAGAAAACGTATAGAGTGGACAGAGAGGCAGGAGACTTAAGCTCCAAAAAAGGCCCGCATGGCCACCAGAAGAAGGAGGTGGATCTATTTTGGATCTGGAAGGACTGCTGCACGGTCCAGGGATCGCTGAATGGAAGTATGTTTAACTTAACTACAAAAGTGTAACCAAGGTTTTGAACGTATTTTTGTCGAAAGGGATTTTTCAAATTTCAGGAAAATGTATTTCTGATCGGAATTTGACGCAAATTAGATTGAATTCTGTCAGAGTACCTGTTCGTAGAATTTTTCTGGTATTTTCTAATGATTGTTTTCGGTGCAAGCTTTTGTGTCGATCTTTTTGTCGAAGAAGATGACATTTCTTTCAACACGTCACCTTTTATGTCACATCATAGTATTTACCAGTTATCCTATGTATATCGATATAAAATACATTGAAAACTGCGTTCACAAAATTATTTTGTTACAAGTGAAATTGGAGAGCTTCGGAATTCCCCGCCGAACAACATTGTTCAGGTTACTTGGCGTAGATTTTTCATTGATTGTCAGATGTGGACACAAAAATGCTTTCTGAAGATAAAAGTGCAAGAGCTAAAACAATATCGTCGGATTTAGTGTTACATCTTATTTAACTTGAAAGAAGAAACCACAAATATCACATATTTTCGACGACTGCCATGGTTTACGTAAACCAATTAATATGAATGACGAGATAGTTACATTATAAAAGACACTGCATATTCCCTTACCAACCCTTTTCTAATTAAAATTTCTACCAAATTCACTGTCGATGTGGCGTTAACCACCAATATTCCTTTCCTTTTCCTGAAAGAGAGGTAAAAGTTTGATATTTATACCCTTACAACATTCCTTAGATCGGAAAAATCAAAAAGATATAGTAAGCGGTTCAATAATATTTCCACTTGGTGCTAAAAATAGGAGACCCTCAAAGACTGGAGATTCATTTGCCTTTATCTCTCCAGCAGATGTCAATGCGCTACCATAGGTTCCTTTCCCACGTATTCTCACCCGTCGACGTCTAGTGGTAAAGATAGGGACTGGTAAATCCATTCCAACAAAACGTAGAAAGACATTCGTTAAATGAGGAAGTCACAGTCCGTCCAATTAAGTTGATGGTTTGTTCTTTGCTGTCAGAGCACTAACAAGGAAAATTCCACTTTCATTTAACGACCGTATTAAATAGACGAGCGCAGCTACAAAAGGACTGGCCTAGCTATAACGAGCAAAATAATTTTTTGGGACAAGTTTTCATGCAAAAGGGCAGTTGGTGGCAGGCTATGGAATTTAGATAAAGGACAGTGCTATGCAAGGAAGTCACCCATAAGATCACAAGAAAGCTGGAACACCTGGAAAGACGACGTCGATTTTTAATCCGATGATAGCGTATGCCAGGAGGTTAGTACATCTACTGATAATGGCTTTATCTCGTCCATCAACTGATATCTTAGTGGCATAGCTATCAGAGCCCCGTTTGTATTTACCCATTAACAGGGAATGCTCTCAGCCATCAGGCTCAGTGTGATGCAGATATGTGAAGGAAGCAGGTAACCTTGCCAGTGAGATGGATTCGTAATTCGTATAGTCAACTGAGAAATTTTGAAAGGGTCGGACTGTGGCCTTCCAAGTGGCGGGATATTCCTTTCGGGGAATTACCGAAAAAGGTTGGACGAACTGCATCAGTTGCGCAACGATGCTGGTTTCTGTGGTCGTGTGAACATTCTGTCACCTGTAGACGAGTTTCTGGAAGTCCACGCAGCGCAGATGCCCGCCAGGTTCGTCGTATTTTAAGGGCAGCAATGGAACATTGTACATAACATATCCGCCGTCTGCGGATAGGAAAATCTCAGAGTGTGAGTTATAGAGTTTTTATTACACTGAAGTTTTCTTTCAAAATTTACAAAACAATATTCGTGAGGTAGGACTGATCCTCCAAGCCTACCAATAACTAAATCAGAGATCCTTCCAAACATAAACTGTCTGTAGTAACCATGCAACTTCACCAAACCAAGCCCCGGGCGTCTCGTGAAGAGCAGCGCGCAGTCCACGTTGCCGTCACCTGAGTCCGAGGTCGAGTAGAGGTCCTGTGAGGATGGCTCCGGTACGCTGGCGGCGGTGGACGACGACGCGGCGGCTACGATGACACCAGTGGGCTCGCTCGGCGTGAACTGCCTCTGCAGGTTTTTCTTCTTTATTGATTTTCAATTTCCCCCCGAAGGTGGCGGGCTGGCAGCAACTTACTATGCTGCTCTACAGCCTACAGACTTTGTTAAAAACGGAAGAAAAAGAGAAACAAGAAAAACAGGCGATAAAACGGTGACTTAAAGTGTAAAATGGCGGAAAAATGCGGAAAGTTAAAACAGAAAGCAAAGGGGTTGGCAATGTTAATAAAATACACAGGAATCAGACAAGTAACATAGTAGACACACAATTAAAAAACATGGCGGCAGTCTGGTTTCTGTTCCCAAGAGGTAAAAAATCACACCCAGCGACAGTATGATGGCCGTTCACAACACTTCCCAAAAGACAAAACACGGAACACTCACTGTAAAACACTGCACCAAAATGGCGGCATAAAGCTGAGACTCCCGAGCCAAAGGCACCTCTGCAGGCTCCTGCGCCAGCCTAAATACTGCTCGGGGCATGGATATGGCTGGCTCTATTTGCAGTCACGTGTCGAGCGGAAGGAAAGAGGTCCGCGGCTGTAGCGACCTCTTGCGGCGCCGTGGACGCCTCCTGGTGGTCTCTGGGAAGCGTCTATGTTTCCGGGACGACCGGCCAGGCTGACCTCTACTCGGTCCGGGGCCCGCTGTACCGGTCTGCTTCGCGGGTAGCGCGAGTTGCAGGCGCGTAGTCTGGACACAGTAGTACAGCTACCGCAGCACAAATAAGAAGTCGTGTGAGCCGAGATGTGACAACACGAACTGTTGCGAAACGGTTATTGACTGTGGGACTACGGGCACACACATCTCTAACCCGTGTTCCACTCACAACACAGCATCGATGGGCATAGTTCGACTGGAGCCTTCAGAGGATCACTTGGAAGATGGTCTTCAGCGATGAAAACAGATTCTGAATGCATTAAAACGATGTCTGTTTGCGTTGTGACGTAGACCTGGTAAGACACACTGGCCCCATCCCAAGCCTTGTGGTATAGGGTGTTTCTGGAGGGGTCGCTAACCAGCAATCGCTACGTGCAAGATGTTGTTAAAACCCGTTCTTTTGCTGTCCTTGCAACAGGTAGGTGATGTGTTGTACCAACAGGATAATGCTCGTCTATGCACTGTTCATGAACCTGGACGTAATCTGCAAGACGTGCAGCAACTTGCCTGGCCAGAGATATCTGCGGACTTGTCTCCAATGCAGCATGTATGGGATATGATAGAAGTGAGTCGTGCGATTCGTCAACCAGAAACCCTTACAGAACTACGTGAACAAGTGGCGAAGGCGTGGAATGTCGTAACCGAGGACAGTATTCGCCATACATCTATCCGACTGGATTCCAGGGTCAGCGTCGCTCACTACAGAGGCTGTATAGTAACTACAATCTATTGACCATTGTAAGACGTGTATATTTCTATTGTCTATTGTCAAACCACAGTTTATAAAAGATTTTTATATTTTATTAATAGGATTAAGTAGGCATAATTAATATTTGTCATTCTGGAAATAATTGTGGCAGCAGGGAATGTCTGCACCAAAGCATTGTTGGCGGGAGAGACCGCGTATGGATACATTTTAAGAAAAGAGCGGGAAAGACCTCGCATTGATACATTTTGTAATGGTAGCAGGGATTGTCTGCACAGAAAGCATTGTTGGCGGGAGAGACCGCACTTTAGCGTTCGTAGGAAGTCACTAGTAAGCGAGATGTGAAGCGAGTCGGTAGCAGGTCTGAAGCGAGAGGTTGAGAGGAGCGGTGTGCCTGCAAGCCACCAGCTATGATTTAGAAGAGATCATAAACGGATGTACAGAGACATCGGCTATCTATTATGATAAGAGGAACTAATATTAATGAAATAATTTTTTTTGAGAAACTCAAGACTACTGAAGGTATGTTTGCGCAATGCTAGTTGTAAGATTATTGTAAAAAGTAAGTCCCATCTGAACGTTTGTGAAATCATTTCATTACCAACAGTAAATATTTGAAGAATCGTTTTCAGAATATAATTAATTTTTGTCAGCAATATTGCATTACTGATTACAATCCATCTCAAAAACCATCAACGTAAAACTTCGCAAAATTTTATTGATGTCAAGAAAAAATTTAACTATGAATTACGTAACTTCAGTCAAACTAATTAAAGAATAACGTCAGATTTGCTATTAAAGAATAACGTCGGCTTTGGTAATAAATAGGCAACGGCCTTGCCGCAGTGGATACACCGGTTCCTGTTATATCACCGAAGTTAAGCGCTGTCGGGCGTGGCCGGGACTTGGATGGGTGATCATCCGGGCCGCCATGCGCTGTTGCCATTTTTCGGGGTGCAATCAGCCTCGTGATGCCAATGAAGGAGCTACTCGACCGAATGGTAGCGGCTCCGGTCAAAGAAAACCATCATAACGACCGGGAGAGCGGTGTGCTGACCACACGCCCCTCCTATTCGCATCCTCATCTGAGGATGACACGGCGGTCGGATGGTCCCCGTGGGCCACTTGTGGCCTGAAGACGGAGTGCTTTTTTTGGTGATAAATATAGCCACTTGTTATGACAGCCCACTAGCAGCTAATAGAGTATAGTAAAACAGAGTAAGTATATTCATGTCGCTGTTAGATGTAGCAGTCAGACGGCGATCCAGTAACAGTAAAACAGGTGAGGAACAGTTTTGGGTTGTTGCAGGTAACGACTGAGGGCCACGACGACCACATATTCTATGTTTCGTCGAAATAATCAGAAAATCACTTTTAATAAGCAGCAATTAAATTTTATGCGAAGATTCCACTTGTTATTATTGAGAAAGAGAATTAAAAATGGTTCAAATGGCTCTGAGCACTATGGGACTTAACATCTGTGGTCATCAGTCCCCTAGAACTTAGAACTACTTAAACCTACCTAACCTAAGGATATCACACACATCCATGCCCGAGGCAGGATTCGAACCTGCGGCCGTAGCAGTCGCGCGGTTCCCGACTGCGCGCCTAGAACCGCTAGACCACCGCGGCCGGCAAAGAGAATTAATTTCAAAGGGAAGATTACATTTGTTATCATTAAGCAAGAGATAGAAATCCTAAGGGAAGGTTTCATAGGTTGTTGTGGAAAGGAAGGTTGGGTAACAAAAGAGATATAGAGGAGACGGGAAGGTTTCACCATCTTCAGGTGCCAAATAATGGTCAATGTTCGAAGCAGATGCAAAGTGATAAACTATTGCAGTCAATTGTCACGAATTTCCTGAATTCTTAACAACTAATTTCATCCGGATCCTTCCGGAGTAAATAAACGTATTGGATTTGATTAGCAAAAGAAGTAATTGTGCATAACTTTTCATTGGTGCGGGTTTCTCATGACACGGCAGCAGAGAAAGCTGCTAGGACTACGGTACGCCTGAAGACAAGAAAAGATAGAGGAGTGACCACGTGTCGTCCCAGTTATGCCCGCATCTCGTGGTCGTGCGGTAGCGTTCTCGCTTCCCACGCCCGGGTTCCCGGGTTCGATTCCCGGCGGGGTAAGGGATTTTCTCTGCCTCGTGATGGCTGGGTGTTGTGTGCTGTCCTTAGGTTAGTTAGGTTTAAGTAGTTCTAAGTTCTAGGGGACTTATGACCACAGCAGTTGAGTCCCATAGTGCTCAGAGCCATTTGAACCATTTGAACCCAGTTATCCATACAGCATCACGATGGACTTAGATCTATCCGAGTGTGCAGGCTCCATGGATAACGAATGTTGCCAGACTGCATTCATCATTGTTGTACAGGTTTACAGTATGATTTATGGTTGCACTGGCAACAAAGTCCTCTCCGGTTTCCACAGCTGGTTCAATTGGCTCAAAGCACTATGGGACTTAACATCTGAGGTCACCAGTCCCCTAGAACTTAGAACTACTTAAACCTAACTAATCTAAGAAAATCACACAAATACATACCCGAAGCAGGATTCGAAACTGCGACAGTAGCAGCAGCGCGGTTCCGGAGTGAAGCGCCTAGAACCGCTCGGCCACAGCGACCGACCCACAGCTGGTAGTTTTGAAAACGGACCTCACATCTGCTCCATATTAAGGCCAGTGGCTGTGGCCTGCGTTCTGTTGTACGTGACATCTATCAACAAGATAATGTAAGACTACATGCTGCCAATGCTTTCGTTACGTAGAGAGATCGACTTTTTCGCTGGACACCATGTTCTCCAGATCATTCATGCATTAAATTTTTGGTCTTGGGATGCCGAGACAGTGGGAGCGACAATGACGCAAACCGGGTCAGTCGAATCGTAATGAACTTGATGAATGATATGGCAGTCATTCTACGCTACTCCAACTCTGCACCAAAATTCATGTATCGTAGTGGTCAGTGACGGATGCGTGGAAGATATCACATGCACAAACACAAATAGATGAAATACTGAAATAAATACATAAACAAAAGAAAAACCATGGAATTGTACGAATGGAACGGGAACTGGTAGAAGTGATGTACATTTACAGAGATACAGATGTACACAGTTTCAGAATATTGGTCATCCGGATTGAATCCGGAGCGGGACACATCACTGAATACTACTCCAGTCAATGAGATTCCAGGCCGAAGATGTGGCTGGATATCGCCCGCCATACGAACAACCAAGAGTGAAGGTCTGGGGTGACATTTCATTTCATAGCAGGGTTCCACGGCACCCTTACAGCTCTGCAGTACATCGACGATGTCCTGTACCCTGGTTTCTCTCCCTGAATGGCAAGCCATCCTGGGCTTACATTTCAGCGAGATAACGTCCGCCAGCGCACGGCGAGTCTTTCCACTGCTTACCTTCGTTCTTGCCAAACACTACCTTGGCCAGCAAAATCATCAGATCTCTCCCTATTTGAGAAATTTCGGAGCATTACTGGCCGGGTCCTTCAAGCACCTTCCGATTTTGTGGATCTATCACGGCAGTAGGACAGAATTTGGCATGAGGCAAGGAACCATATGTGTCAGTCAATGCCAAGCCGAATAACTGGTTGCTTAACGGCCAAAGGTGGACCAGCGCGTTATTGTTTGCTCAATTTGTGAAACTTTCTCTTGAACAAATCATTCAAATTTGTCTGAAATTCTTTATTTGTTTGTCTGTACACGTACCTCACATTTACTGATATCCGCCCCATCCAGATAATTGCTTCATGGTGCACCGTTTTTTCTTGTCTAAGAGTGTAATTCTATACTTTTTCTAATTAGTTTGTACATGAACAATACTGTCTGGCATTCTTCTTGGCTAAAGAGATTGAGCTGATGGATAATCCGCGTCTTGCTGAAGAACTGACAGCGTTCCTAATACGAAAAAGAATAAGACTGCAGGCAGATAAAGGACGGCGGTGAGGTGGAGATTGGCTGGTGCGCCCACACGTGTTACCTGCGGCAAGACAGCGCGTCATCCGGGCGGACAGCCGCCGTCGCCGCCGCCCCGCCTGAATGGACGGCGGAGCTGGATGCGGGGGTGAGGCGGCTCCACCGGCCTGCCGGGCGCATCCGCCTCCACCTCCGCCTCCACGGCCGCCCGCGCTGGCGTGGAGCGTCGCGGTGGCCTAATTTCCCGGGGGACTGCTGCAAAGTTTTAGTACAGAGCGCAGCGACAGTCCGCACGTCATCTAGGCCGGGGCGGCGGCGCGGCTGGGGCCGGCTAGTAAACCTCAAGGCCAGTCTCTGGGGACGGCCGGGAACCACCTTGATTCAGGCTGAATGCTCAGCTCCTATGACCACCGGCCAGGGAGCGCATCCTCCCCTCACGGGAAAGCAGCTTCTAGTCTCGGTCTGGTGGACAAGCTGCAAGTACGCACCAGCAACCAAGAGCTATTGCTACATGCACACAAGTACACCGCAAGAGGTAGGATAGACGGCACCGATATTGTTCATTCTCTTTCCAGTTCCATTGCTGATTTCGCTGATGCTAAATTACCCTGTACACGCCCAAATCTCTTATCTTTTCTTCGAGATACCTACGGGACATTTGCTTTGTTGCAAGCATAATGATCACAGGGTCATCTCCGAATACAGCTTTAAAATTACCCCAGTGTATTTAGCACCTACTGCGTCGTCTTTCTTCAAATGCTTCCTATTGAGGTGGTAACCCTCCTCGAAGGCATGAAAAATAGGTGATTTTCGTGACTTTTGTTTTAAATTAAATAAGAAGTAATGCTAAATTTGATGATATCGTTTCATCCCTCATACTTTTTTTCTTTAAGAAATCATTTGTGTGTCCATGTCGGACGCTATCTGTAACCACTGCACCAGATAGAGTGATTTCTTGCGGACGGACACTGGTCGCCGTCAGGAATTCCCGAAGCCCTCCTAATGGGCCTGTAATAAAGTAATTTTGTGTAAATCATTTTAAATACATTTTCTAGGGTCCTACATAGGATAACAGAAAAAAAATTAAGTACTATCAAAATGGTGCGTGTGGTGACACAAATTAATGTCACTTTCTTGCCCCACGAAATCGAGACAAAAGCGTGAACCGGAAATGGACTTTTTAAGATCTCGCAGTTGACTAAGTACGCTGTAGGGAATTCAGTTTGCAATTCCGGCATCACAGTCCTCTCAAACTCCTACGTACTGTTCTCAAGATTGTTTCACGCCAATTGCAAAATGCTGTTTGGTGAGAAAAACGGTATTTAAACTTTTAGGTTACATTAGTGTGATTGCGCCGTGACTTCCTGCGATGCTGTTGACAGGATAGTTTCTCTGTAGAAGTTAAGCGTCTTTGCGACGTTCTGGTTGACTAGAGCCCTCTATTTAGGACGGCCGCGACTCGCGAGTTGACGGGAGACCAGCTCGGGGAAGTGACGGAGAGTCGGTGGGGGTTCAGTGACGGGGACTCGGTAGGCTGCAGTGACAGAGGGAAGACAGCGGACGCAGCATCGCGAGTAGTCAGTCGGCGCTTGGCGTACTGCGAGGACGCACGGTGTCGACATTCTGGCGCCTGGGTCTGGCGGCGAGTGAAACTGGAGAGCGGGCCGGCCGAAGTGGCCGTGCGGTTCTAGGCGCTGCAGTCTGGAAACGCGAGACCGCTACGGTCGCAGGTTCGAATCCTGCCTCGGGCATGAATGTGTGTGATGTCCTTAGGTTGGTTAGGTTTAACTAGTTCTAAGTTCTAGGGGACTAATGACCTCAGAAGTTGAGTCCCATAGTGCTCAGGGCCATTTGAACCATTTGAACCAACTGGAGTGCGGAAACAGTCACCGGTCAACATAGGCTCTTTTCAAGAGTCGTGCCTACCTCGAATCCTGAGGATAACGCGGAAGTTTACCCTGGCGTGCATGTTATCAGCGAGCTCCTGGACTAACATGGTCGTCGTAACTGCCGTCTCCTTCACATCTGCTGTGCAGCGAGCTACGTTAATTTAAGTATTACCTGCATTTTTCTTACTTGTCACTTCCTCTTCCGTGTCTTTTTGCTTTTAGGAAGCTTTGATTTTCCAGTACTAGTAATAGTGTTCTATAGATTTCGTGTTTGTTTTTAATACAGTCAGAGAGAGTCCCTTTAGGCGGATGTAGTGCCAGTAGTGCTAGTGTTTGTTTTGAATACAGTATAGAGACAGGTAGTGCGTATTTTCATTGTTTTCAACAAGGAGCGTCTAGTAACCACAGTTTAGTCAGCTATCAGCCGCCTTTAGTGAATTAGCAGTCTAGTTAAAAGTTGATTAACTCTCTAGCCGGCCGGTGTGGCCGTACGGTTCTAGGCGATTCAGTTTGGAACCGCGTGACCGCTACGGTCGCAGGTTCGAATCCTGCCTCGGGCATGGATGTGTGTGATGTCCTTAGGTTAGATAGGTTTAAGTAGTTCTGAGTTCAAGGGGACTGATGACCTAAGATGTTAAGTCCCATAGTGCTGAGAGCCATTTGAGCTCAGAGCCATTTGAACCATTTTTTTATCAACTCTCTACAGTAAACAGTTGAATTCTTAGGATGGACAGGGTCTGTGACTGCTGTGTACGGACGCAGGAGAAGCTGGCCACTGCTCGCGAACAGCTGAAAGTGTTGATGACCGCGGTCAGCCGTCTTCAGGCTGCTGCCTCGGAGCGTAGCGGCAGTGGGGAGTCTGGTGCGTCGCATGGTACACCTTAGGTGTTACATGCTTCAGCCACGATCCCTGCTGTCGAGACATCTTCGCGGGTAGCGGGCGCGAATGGGCCACCCTCTCCCCAAGGGGAGTGGCGGGTTCAGCGGCGTTCGCGGCGCACGAGGCGGAGGGTCAATCTGAAACCTGGCCGGGTGGCATCGCCCGCTCTGCCTGTGAGTGGACATGTGGCCGACTCCTGGCGTCTGGGATCAGAGATCATCCTTAGTTCATACAGGCGGTTGGCGGAGTTGGTGAAGGCGGAAAGCATCGCTCGCGGGGTGGAATCTGAGCTAACTATTTGTAGTATCGTTCCCAGAAACGATCGTGGTCCTCTGGTTTAGAGCCAAGTGGAAGGCTTAAACCAGAGGCTCAGACGATTCTGCGGCGTTCTGGGGTGCAAATTTCTCAACCTCTGCTATCGGGTGGAGAAATGTACAGGCGCCCTTAATAGGTCACCCGTGCACTACACGCAGGAAGCGAGTACAAGGGTAGCGGAGTACGTGTGGAGTGCATATGTGGGTTTTTTAGGTTAGAGAATTTCCTCCCTAGGCCCGACAAGACACCTCCTGAGACGCGACAAGGTAGTATTAGGCAAAAATCAAAAGGGAATAACAATATTAATGTGGTAATAGTAAACTGCAGGAGCGTCTATAGAAAAGTCCCAGAACTGCTCTCATTAATAAACGGTCACAGTGCTCACATAGTACTAGGGACTGAAAGTTGGCTGAAACCAGATGTAAACAGTAATGAAATTCTAAACTCAGATTTGAATGTATACCGCAGAGACAGGCTGGACAGTGGAGGGGGAGGCGCGTTCATAGCGATAAAAAGTGCAATAGTATCGAAGGAAATTGACGGAGGTCCGAAATGTGAAATAATTTGGGTGAAGGTCACGGTTAAAACAGGCTCAAACATGGTAATTGGATGTCTCTATAGGCCCCTGGCTCAGCGGCTGTTATGGCAGAGCACCTGAAGGAAAATTTGGAAAATATTTCGAGTAGATTTCCCGACCATGTTACAGTTCTAGGTGGAGATTTTAATTTGCCGGATATAGATTGGGAGACTCAAACGTTTATAACGGGTGACAGGGACAAAGTATCCAATGAATTTTTTAAAGTGCATTATCTGAAAACTAACTTGAGCAGTTAAGCAGAGAACCGACTCGTGACGATAGCATATTAGACCTTCTCGTGACAAACAGACCCGAACTATTTGAAACAGTTAACGCAGAACACGGAATCAGTCAGCTATCATAAAGCGGTTACTGCATCGATGATTTCAGCCGTATATAGAAATATTAAAAAAGGTAGGAAGATTGTTCTGTTTAGCAAAAGTGACAAAATCAACCGAGTTAGAAAACTGTTGCGGAAGCAAAGGGAACTTCACAGCAAACATAAACATAGCCAAAGCCTTGCAGACAAACAAAAACTACGTGAAGCGATATGTAGTGAGAGGAGGGCTATGCGAGAGGCGTTCAGTGAACTCGAAAGTAAAGTTCTATGCACTGACTTGGCAGAAAATCTTAAGAAATTTTGGTCTTATATCAAAGCGATAGGTGGAGCAAAACAAAATGTCCAGACACTCTGTGACCAAAATGGTACTGAAACAGAGGATGACAGACTGTAGAATTTTGGGACACGTATTATGTTCGAGTATAATGACTTTTCTGGAGACTAGAAATCTACTCTGTACGAATCAGCACAGGTTTCGAAAAAGATCGTTTGAAACCCAGCTCGCGCTATTCGTCCACGAGACTCGGAGGGCCAAAGACACGGGTTCCCAGGTAGATGCCGTGTTTCTTGACTTCCGCAAGGCGTTCGATACAGTTCCCCACAGTCGTTTAAAGACCAAAGTAAGAGCATATGGACTATCAGACCAATTGTGTGATTGGATAGAAGAGTTCTTAGATTCAGAACGCAGCATGTCATTCTCAATGGAGAGAAGTCTTCCGAAGTAAGAGTGATTTCAGGTGTGCCGCAGGGGAGTGTCGTAGGACCGTTGCTATTCACGATATACATAAATGACATTGTGGATAACATCGGAAGTTCACTGAGGCTTTTTGCGGATGATGCTGTAGTATATCGAGAGGTTGTAACAATGGAAAATTGTACTGAAATGCAGGAGGATCTGCAACGAATTGGCGCATTGTGCAGGGAATGCCAATTGAATCTCAATGTAGACAAGTGTAATGTGCTGCGAATATATAGAAAGAAAGATCCTTTATCACTTAGCTACAATATAGCAGGTCAGCAATTGGAAGCAGTTACATTATCTGGGAGTAGGCATTAGGAGTGATTTAAAACGGAATGATCATACAAAGTTGGTCGACGGTAAAGCAGATGCCAGACTGAGATTCATTGGAAGAATCCTAAGGAAATGCAGTCCGAAAACAAAGGAAGTAGGTTACAGTACACTTATTCGCCCACTGCTTGAATATTGCTCACAAGTGTGGGATCCGTACCAGATAGGGTTGATAGAAGAGATAGAGAAGATCCAACGGAGAGCAGCGCGTTTCGTTACAGGACATTTAGTAATCGCGAAAGCGTTACGGAGATGATAGATAAACTCCAGTGGAAAACTCTGCAGGAGAGACATTCAGTAGCTCGGTACGGGCTTCTGTTGAAGTTTCGAGAACACACCTTCACCGAGGAGTCAAGCAGTATATGGCTCCCTCCTACGTATATCTCGCGAAGAGACCATGAGGATAAAATCAGAGAGATTAGAGCCCACACAGAGGCATACCGACAGTCTTTCTTTCCACGAACAATACGAGACTGGAATAGAAGGGAGAACCGACAGAGGTACTCAAGGTACCCTCCGCCACACACCGTCAGGTGGCTTGCGGAGTATGGATGTAGATGTAGATGTAGAAATGGTGGGCCATTTTGTGGTGGAACTTTTGGATGTGATTGCTCCGTGCAGCCACTTTGATTTTCGCTAGTCATTCCTTAAACCACTTGGACAAGAGTCCGGATACTTGGTATTGCAAGTCCATTTAACTGCGCTGTAGCCTGGTTCCGTTGCATTTATCTTGAATTACAGGGGTGGCCGATATTCGGTGATTCCTTTTTATTATTATTATTGCTAATCTGTTAACTGTTCAATTTTATGAATCAAAGTTTATTTTCTGTATAAAACTTTAGACCCTAATTTAAAGTGGAATTGCCAACTTCTTCCTTGTTGGCAACTATAACATTAAAAACTTTGCGCCGTCAAACGGGGCTTTGTTATTTAATTTTGTGTGCAGATTGTCTGGTCATTATCACCCTGAGAGAGCTGTGGTTTATAAAATTATCAAGTGAACTTTCACGTCGTTGGAGATTGTTTAATCAACTACTGCTTTAGTAGTAACTGCGGTTGTCACACTATAACATTTAACATCTCTTCCTGCATTTGGCGCTACCCAGTGCTTGGCTATTGGTTTTAGTATTTTACTAAACTGAGTATAAATACTGAGTTTGTGTGTTCTAGAAGCCGTTATTGGAGTGCGCAGGCCCTCCTGCCTGTTGTCAATTGAGCTCTCGAACACAGAATTCAGACGTGCGGCCAATGTGAAAACCAAACTTCGAGAATGTGGTGATTGCTGCGTAGATCTTTCAGGCTATCATGACATCATATTGCCGAACGTTTCTCGTAACAGTTCAATCACGTATTATGAGATCTTGCTATTTGAGTATTTTTTGAAACCCTTAGCATTTACAAATTGTTATTTTTCATATTGAATAAGGCCTGATAATTGACTTAATTTCTGCAGTTATGTTAAAGTTATATTTGTGTCAAGTAACGTATTATTAATTTAAAGTTGGGGCCATAAGGCTGTTATCCATTTACAATTTTTTGAATTATCTCAGTGCTTCTATATAACTGAATAATCGGTGTAGATCACTGCAATTTACAAATTCTAATTAATCATTGTGTTGTTACCAGTGCTCTGTTTTAATTAACGCGGTGAAAATCAATTTTAGTGTCCTCAAATGAGGTCAGAATTCCACTCCATTAGCCCATGTACCTGCTTACCAATCCTATACTTTACCACTGATTATGTGAAACATACCCCTAAACAACAATCCATGGACAATACAGCAATTTTTCCAGGTCCGATAGGAAGTCTTCTTTGCGACCGTGGCAGTCTCGCCTGCGTGTACGGCAGCTTGTGTCATTCGCTGCTCAGCTAACTCGATACACTTTTCGTCGGCGTTTGTGTAGAAGCAGTAACCAGGTGGTCCGATCTCAAGTTCGTGCACAAGCATAATACATGTAACGCCTCAAAGGCCGTCGTTAAATTGTACCTCAGCAATGTTGTTCCCGCTGTGAATGGTTTTCGAAGACGCTTTCCCAGATATCGCATTGTATCTCGATAATGGAGCTGCTGGCGAACTTGAAATGAACGCTGCAACAGAGTGGACAAGTCAGAGAACCTTTTAAGCGCAAAAAGAGAAAATAGTTGTTTTGAAATTTTCGCGAAGACTGTCTCCTTAAGTTCCACAAGCAGTTCTGATGTACATTCGTATGGGCAATGGGCCATGGAAACAGCACGTCGTGCTTACTTGATAAGGGCTCTAAATACTGGAACAATATTCTAGAATATTTCTGTATGCTGTTGCCTTTATAGATGCATTGCACCTTCCCAGAAGCCTTCAAAGAAATGTAAGTAAACAAATGGCCGTGCCAACACTGAATTTACGTCATTCTTTCATTTCCCCTCACTTCTTAGCGTTACCCTAAGTACTTATAAGACATGATGTCTTCACATTATTCAGCACTAGTTTGGCGTTATATTTATACTTCATTCCTCTTTGGTATATTACATTTAGCCACATTTAAAGGGAATCGTCACTTACTACAGAAGTGAAAATTTTGTTCAAGTCTTTCTGCAGTTCTCTACGATCGTCCATCGACAATACTATTAAGTATATAGACTCATACGATATAAAACCTTCGTTACGTTTTGCAACAGTACGTCACAAGCTTGAACTCTCAATGCAACGACGATCTTGGAACTATTTTATTACCATCCTGCAATTTTTTCATGAGCTAGTCTTCGCATCTCTACATCACTAGTACAAATAACAACCTCTACAATCTGTTTTGCGTATTCTATTCTTCATATATCGTCTTCTTATTTTACCCTCTACTCCTTCTTCAGGAACTGAGTTTAATCATTCCATGACGCCGCAGAATAAGTATTGATAACCTATCCCTTCTTTTGACAAGTATCTTCAATGGAACTCTTTCTTCCCTATCCCATTCTTTTTAATACTTTTTCAATTCATACTTATCGTGCCACAAGTTTCCTTCCCAAGTCATTCGAATAGTTTCAAATGAAGTAATTTGTTTCAAACTCAGATGTGATGTTAATGAGAATCGTTATTTAAAGAAGCTAGTATTTCACTTAAGCAGGATAATTTTGGATGGAGACTCAATTCAGATAGGACTTACTGGACTGTTTATACACGGTCCAGTCACATGAATGTGACCACCACCTATGTATTACGTCAACATGGAATAACCACACATAGACGAGAGTTGTATAAAGGATACGAGGAAAACTGTGCCGTAGTTGTGATAAGGAAACGGAACGATTTGTTTAACGTCCAAAAGTGCCGGATAATTTGCTTTCGGGCAAGGGTGGAACCATTTCCGAAATGGATAATCTTGTAAACTGTTCACGTGCTACAGTGGTTAAAGTATACAATGCTTGGCAATATGGCACTTCACACAATCGTTGTCGAGGTAACAGTGGTGCACCACGGGTCATAGACGATAAGATGAACGACGGCTGCGGAGACGAATACAATCGAATAGACGTGTAACTGTTGAGGAACTGACAAGCCCGATGTGCCTAGGAGCTACCAACCGTGTCTCCTCAACGAACGTTGCTCTGTATTGTCCTCTGCAGAGGCGCTCTCTTCCTGCATCCTTGCTGACTGCTGTTCACACGTGACGAACGCTGGAAATAGCACGCCAATACCGCAACTGAATCATGTTTTATGCTCCATAGGGCAGATGGCCGTTGTCGTGTACGGTGTGAAATGTTTGAAAGCAAACATTCTACAACCATCGCCAGAAGAGGCCAGGGTGGAGGCATTTCCTAGATTATCTCGTGATTCTGGAAGGCACAGTAGAACAACACAAGTATGCATCTGTCCTGGGGGATAATGTTTATCCTTATGAACAGTTTGGTTTCTTCCTCGGCAGGATGAAAATTACCAGGAGGACAGACCACCTCGATCCGGTTGTTCCGGCCGTGGCACCTCAACCGAGAAATCTAGCTGGCCAAGGCAATGGAGTCGGTATGAATGCACATATCTGCTGGTACCTTCCAGAACCTCACTGATTCTCTTTCTGCACGTGTTGCAGCCGTCCGCGCTGCAAAGGGTGGTTATTCAGTCTTTTGACAGATGGTCACATTAAAGGGACAGGACACTTTATGTAGGAGGATGGATGGATCTCAGGTCTAGGAAAAGGTGACTGATAAACATGTGCAGGGAAAGAATATGGTAGATTGGGAGATGTAAGGATTGTGAGATCTGCTGATAAAGACATCGCAGCAGTACAAGATTCCTTTAGGCGAGGTATACAGTAAAATGGTGTGCTCAAGAATTTTGGACACCTTGCTATGGCGAAGGTAATCGAAATGAGGGAGGAAATGAGGGTAGTTTATAAAATTGTACAGGCTGCAGGTATGAGATGATAGCCAGATGATAAATGCAAAGTATACTTCATACCAGTCAAGTTTAAGAATAAACTGGCAAAACGTGGGTAGAGCACAGGTCCATCTGTAATTAACATACGTAGAGTTGGTGTAATCTTTCTCTCTCAGTGTTAGCTGCTTGGAGTGGAGTTTGCAAACGAGAGCCACTAGATGTGTCTTATGAGAGGCTGGGTAAAATTACAGTCAGATCTATTGTTGCCCATTTAAGTTGTGTTACGGTTGTGGAATAGATAACTTAGTATGTGGAAATCGTAAACATGGCTGTAACTTCGGCAAGTGTATAACAGTAAACTTGGGTAAGGTCGAAAAAAATTAGTCAACCAGTTGCAGCTAAAGATTAATTGGAGTCCTTGATCTAGGTTTCGACAATTTGCTAATTGTCATCTTCATGTCATCTTCAGAACGTATAATGAACCTTGTTACATTACAGCGAATAAAGTGAAACGACCCTTGTCGTATGAGAGAAGAGTTGTTTGGCTTTATCCAACGCACTCAATCAACATGTAATATAACAATGTCCATTACAGCTTCTAAAGAAGAGAATTTAAAAATAATACCGTAACCTAGGGCAAGAGTTCCAATAAACCTTTATCAGCATCTAGCTAGAGGAATTCTCTCTCTCTCTCTCTCACTCCCTTTTTTTTCAAAGTTCGCTTCATTTGTGATCTACTGCTGAGCTATTTTTAATAACAAGTGATTATATGCCATACCTGGCACACATTGCCTAGCCGTTAGATGCACGTGTCGTGCAGGCATGTAACTCTATCACTAGCAAGTATAGTAACCAGAAGGGGCCGCTTATAAACAGCTGCTACCCTCCAATGGCAAAAGCAGGCCTATAAGATTTCATGCCCTGTCTTCCACTTGCTGACGACTTTGACTATCCTTACAGCTGACCATGTTAATAGTTCTTATAAGGAAATATTCATAAAATGCGTGTGGGAAGCTGCCTTTTCTAGGCTTGTTGGTACCATCGTGCAATGAAGATTTCAAGACCAGCTGTCTTAGTTGCTACTGAGTCTTCCAGGTTGTACGGTCGTGGCACATGAAATGTTTCCACTCCTGACGTCTCGCCTAGAGCTACACTGAACATCATCAAACGTGAATCTGGTTACTGTGAGTCCTCCCGACTGACGAGTCGCACGTTGGTGAATCACATAAGTACTGTGAAAGAAACCTTATTTTCTAATGTAGGGACAGTAGCTCTACAGAATCCATAGATAATTGAATTTTATATATGATAGATGACAATCGTTAGTTTAGTTTTGTTTCTGACATGAATTAAGTCTTCCGGTCACATGTACACTTCTACCACGCCTATTTGTTCACAATATTTATGTCGCTCGTGACGTCCGACCCGTTAGTCTAAAAATGGCTCGGAGCACTATGGGACTCAACTGCTGAGGTCATTAGTCCCCTAGAACTTAGAACTAGTTAAATCTAACTAACCTAAGGACATCACAAACATGCATGCCCGAGGCAGGATTCGAATCTGCGACCGTAGCGGTCTTGCGGTTCCAGACTGTAGCACCTTTAACCGCACGGCCACTTCGGCCGGCCCCGTTAGTCTGCAAGGCATCGGAACCTCTGGTAATGTCCCGCGAATCTCCGGACGAAACGTTAGAAATACAAAGTTTAATGGTCGAGATATGTTTTTCAGCCACAACTGGATACACTCCTAACGTTTCACAATTATGAATCCGTTCTTCTGGTCAGATACTGTTGTATTAACATCCACTGTTCCTTCTGGGAGTAGTTTATTCAGTTATTAGTTTTGTACTCGAGAATTATGAAGTTCCTAGTGACGTATTGACATCGATATTCTGCGAGAGATATTTCAGGAACAAACTGAGAATAGAAACGTCACCTAACGGCGATACAAAGCATTTCAATTATAGCGGCGAACTGCCTTCAGCCAGAGTACTCCTATGGCAACAAATGTGACGGACTGCAAACACACCTCTCGCAACAGTCGTCAAAGGTTAAACGGCGCGGAACACGCCCTCACTTGTCACAACAACGCTGTTGAGCAAACGAACGTTTATTGCCAGGGGATGATAGTGGCGGGGGGAGGGGGGATGGAGGGGATGGGATAGCGTTTCCGGACATGGGTTAACCTCACAGTTTGTTTCTCATGACGCCTTCTACAATATTGCGAAGTTGCTCAGTATCGTTTTGTTGTAATATGTATAATAGTGACACTGTTTCGAAAGTGAGTCACTTATGAGTATAATAAGTATAGCCTGATACAGATGTGCATTCTTAGTAGGGGAGAGCTGCCTATACCTCACAGGCTCCTAATTTGTAGCACTTTAAAAAATTACTGTCTCTTGTATTTCCAACATTTAGGAATGTCAGCGTGAACTAAGTGCTACTTGTAGCGAGATTGTCAGCTATAAGTTCTGTGTGTCGGGGAACAGAGAGCCAAAAGACAGCGTTCGTTTTGTTTCAGTTTTCAACTAACTCATCTAACTTTCTGTGCACGTGGCAGAAGAACTACAGTTACCAGGTAAGTGCTAAGGCAATGCTTTATTTATGGGTGAATGTACTTGAAACAACCTTACCACACAGACAATCAAGAATTTGTGTTCATTGTAATTCGTTTGTAGGAAAGTCGCTAAGAAAATATATCCCGACCCTGCCTTTAAGTTACCGCTAGGCTGTATGTTTCAGATATTGTACCGGAACAATTTATGAAACTATTTCGTATACTGAGCATTAAAATTTTTTTTAGTGTTATTAGTGCAACGTAATGTTTAACCTGGATGAGTTGAATTTCGCAATTCGTTTTTTATCTTGAGTTATTAATGAAATAATTATTTTTACTGCAGCATATCCGCAAAAACGCGTAATGGAAAATGAATCACAGGTGAATAGCCTTTAGTAGTCACAATAAATCTGAATGGCGATCAATGTGTGAATGAATGCGCACGCTTATGAAATGTGCCTAAGCTTACAATTATGATGCTCGCTGAGTACAAAAATAAAAAAGAAACTTGAATGTGTCTTCGCTCGACGAAAGATTCGTACCAAAGACTGAAAAGTTGCACAGGTCACACCAATCCACTAAATTATATGCCCATATCATTAATGTCGATATGCAGCAGGATTTTGGAACATACACTCCTGGAAATGGAAAAAAGAACACATTGACACCGGTGTGTCAGACCCACCATACTTGCTCCGGACACTGCGAGAGGGCTGTACAAGCAATGATCACACGCACGGCACAGCAGACACACCAGGAACCGCGGTGTTGGCCGTCGAATGGCGCTAGCTGCGCAGCATTTGTGCACCGCCGCCGTCAGTGTCAGCCAGTTTGCCGTGGCATACGGAGCTCCATCGCAGTCTTTAACACTGGTAGCATGCCGCGACAGCGTGGACGTGAACCGTATGTGCAGTTGACGGACTTTGAGCGAGGGCGTATAGTGGGCATGCGGGAGGCCGGGTGGACTTACCGCCGAATTGCTCAACACGTGGGGCGTGAGGTCTCCACAGTACATCGATGTTGTCGCCAGTGGTCCGCGGAAGGTGCACGTGCCCGTCGACCTGGGACCGGACCGCAGCGACGCACGGATGCACGCCAAGACCGTAGGATCCTACGCAGTGCCGTAGGGGACCGCACCGCCACTTCCCAGCAAATTAGGGACACTGTTGCTCCTGGGGTATCGGCGAGGACCATTCGCAACCGTCTCCATGAAGCTGGGCTACGGTCCCGCACACCGTTAGGCCGTCTTCCGTTCACGCCCCAACATCGTGCAGCCCGCCTCCAGTGGTGTCGCGACAGGCGTGAATGGAGGGACGAATGGAGACGTGTCGTCTTCAGCGATGAGAGTCGCTTCTGCCTTGGTGCCAATGATGGTCGTATGCGTGTTTGGCGTCGTGCAGGTGAGCGCCACAATCAGGACTGCATATGACCGAGGCACACAGGGCCAACACCCGGCATCATGGTGTGGGGAGCGATCCCCTACACTGGCCGTACACCACTGGTGATCGTCGAGGGGACACTGAATAGTGCACGGTACATCCAAACCGTCATCGAACCCATCGTTCTACCATTCCTAGACCGGCAAGGGAACTTGCTGTTCCAACAGGACAATGCACGTCCGCATGTATCCCGTGCCACCCAACGTGCTCTAGAAGGTGTAAGTCAACTACCCTTGCCAGCAAGATCTCCGGATCTGTCCCCCATTGAGCATGTTTGGGACTGGATGAAGCGTCGTCTCACGCGGTCTGCACGTCCAGCACGAACGCTGGTCCAACTGAGGCGCCAGGTGGATATGGCATGGCAAGCCGTTCCACAGGACTACATCCAGCATCTCTACGATCGTCTCCATGGGAGAATAGCAGCCTGCATTGCTGCGAAAGCTGGATATACACTGTACTAGTGCCGACATTGTGCATGCTCTGTTGCCTGTGTCTATGTGTCTGTGGTTCTGTCAGTGTGATCATGTGATGTATCTGACCCCAGGAATGTGTCAATAAAGTTTCCCCTTCCTGGGACAATGAATTCAAGGTGTTCTTATTTCAATTTCCAGGAGTGTATATTCTGTTCGAACATTATGAATTACCTCGAAGTAAACAGTCTATTGGCACACAGTCAACACGGATTTAAAAAACATTGTTCCTGTGAAACACAACTAGCTCTTTATTCATATGAAGTGTTGAGTGCTATTGACAAGGGATATCAAATTGATTGCGTATTTCTGGATTTCCTGAAGGCTTCTTACACTCTACCACACAAGCGGCTTGTAGTAAAATTGCGTGCATATCGGAATACCATTTCAAGTATGTGACTAGATTCGTTAGTTCCTGTCAGAGAGGTCAAAGTTCGTAGTTGGTAATTGAGGGAAAATCATCGAGTAAAACAGAAGTCAGGTTACCTTCCATTAGGAAAGTGGGTGCCCCCAGCGACTGTTATATGACTTATAAATTATAGAGCGCAGCAATCAGCCGTCCTTTTTTGTTTGCACGTTTTATTTGGCAAATCTAGATTTCGGCTAGTGCCTAGACATTATCAGTGCACTATTTTCTAGTCTCCATGCATGTCAGAACAACAGGGAAGTGACAAGCATCGAGACTAGAAAATAGTGCATTGATAATGGTTAGGCACTAGCCAAAATCAGGATTTTCCAAATAAAACCTAAAAAAAAAAAAAACGACGACTGATTGCTGCGCTCTATAATTTATAAAACACAAGTGATTTCTGGCGTTTCCCAAGGTAGTGTTATAGGCCTTTTGCTGTTCCTTATCTATATAAACGATTTGGGAGACAATCTGAGCAGCCGTCTTGGGTTGTTTGCAGATGATGCTGTCGTTTATCGACTGGTAAAGGTATCAGAAAATAAAAGCTAATTTCAAAAATATTGAGAAAAAAACACTTGTATGATGCAAAAATTGGCAGTTGACCCTAAACAACGAAAAGTGTGAGGCCATCCACATGAGTGCTAATAGGAATCCGTTGAACTTCGGTTACATGATAAATCAGTCAAATCTAAAGGCCGTTAAGTCAACTATGTACCTAGGAATTAAAATTACGAACAACTTAAATTGGAAGGAACACATAGAAAATGTTGTGGGGAAAGAATACCAAAGACTGCGTTTTATTGGCAGGACACTTAGAAAATGCAACAGATCTACTAACTAGACCTCCTACACTACGCTTTTCCCTCCTCTTTCAGAATACTGCTGCGTGGTGTGGGATCATTACCAGACAGGATTGAAGGAGTACATCGAAAAAGTTCAAAGAAGGGCAGCACGTTTTGTATTATCGCGGAATAGGGGAGAGAGTGTCACTGAAATGATACAGGATTTGGATGGTCATCATCAAAACAAAGGCGTTCTTCGTTGCGGAGGAATCTTCTCACGAAATTCCAGTCACCAACTTTCTATTCCGAACTCGAAAATATTTTGTTGGCGCCGACCTATATAGGGAGAAACGATTACCATGATAAAATAGAAAACCAGAGCTCGTACGAAAAGATATAGATGTTCGTTTTTCCGCGCCCAATACGAGATTGGAATAATAGACAATTGTGAGCGTGGTTCGACGAACCTCTGTCAGACACTTAAATGTGATTTGCAGATTATCCATGTAGATGTAGATGTAGATTGCTTCTGTAACACATGGAGCGCCTGTTGGTCACTTCGTGCTCTTTTTCTGTGTCACTGCAACCCACCTCATCTGAAGTATAAGTGGCAATTTTTACCTCTCTTACTACGCTGTTCCCTGATGTATTGAATTTTCAATTTTTATCGAACTTTTTGTTCACCTTGTACAATATGACATATTCGAAAAACCGAAAAGGACCCCCATATATTTTCGAATGTCCACAATATTGCATAGATTAAAAAGGCCAGTTATGTTGTAGGGTTCATTTTTTTACATCCGACCGGTTTTGACTCATATTCCCAACATCAGGTGTAATAACTTGCTGTGACCCTTAGCGTCGCGGGGGAAGAATACAGGACGCAGTGTGTCACTAGCGAGTGCAGGGCACGGAGTACATAATACTGTTAAACGAGCGGAAAAGTAACGTGACACACTATCTATATTCATGGATGTATTTATGAAAAGTCGATATTGATCCTTGTACTGTGAACGAAGACTCGACTGGGTCACTTACACATAATCGCGCCTACATATGGTTCAAATGGCTCTAAGCACTATGGGACTTAACATCTGAGGTCATCAGTCCCCTAGACTTAGAACTACTTAAACCTAACTAACCTAAGGACATGACACCCATCCATACCGAGGCAGTATTCGATCCTTCGACCGTAGCAACAGTGCGGTTCCGGTGGGAAGCACCTAGAACCGCTCGGCCACAGCGGCCGACTTCGCTCATACAAAGAGAACATATCTGGCAGAATGGAAATCATGTACAATGGAATTAGGCCGATACAAGGCTAGCGACCAGCGCTCTGCCATAAATCCTGAATGCTGTAGCTTAGTACTGCCCGTCTCCGTAATGCACAGCACGCTATCGTCTGAATGTAACACGCAGAACAACTTGAGTGCTGTTGTCGCCTACGTCGCAAAGAAACAACGGGGAGTGCAAGAGTTCATCGTCTGGAACAGGAAAAAGGAAAAAAGGAAGTGTAAGCAGCAACAAAAAACCAACAGCTGTATTTTCATCTCTCATTTGTTTCAGTTGCACCCAGTTTCAACATTAAGTTATGCCATGAGCAGGTCCTCTATGGTAACATTGTAGTTGAGCTTATACTGCCAGACAAAATATCATATAAAAGCGAACCAGTATCCGCAAGAGCGTATGTAACAAACCTATACACTCAGCCGCTCAGAGTGTTTACGAGTTCGTAGCTATGTTGCGTGCACTGATGCCGATACCGGCTTTGTTTTACATAATATATTGTCTGGCGGTTCGCGAGCCGTGATATACCAGCCTGACTGTCACCCACCATACAGCCCGACAACGTGGAGTTCTGACCTGTGGTGCCACTTGTTTTCATAGCAGGACCTTTGGTTGTCATCCGTCGCAACCTTACAGCACAGCGGTATGTCTTCAGACAAGTATGCCTTGGTCATTGGTGTCGACAACATTCTAGACCCCATTTTGTTTCGCTTCATGTCAAGCCAACCTAGGCCTACACATTAGCGTGATCTTATACGCCTCCACACACGGCGAGAGTTTCTGTTGCCTGTGTTCGTGCTTGCATAAGCCTACCTTTGCCAGCAAGGTCCCTGCACCTCTCCCCAGGCAGGGATTTATGATCTCTGGATTTTGTTGATCTAACGCGCCAAATGGAACGAAATGGGCACGAGATACTTAAGGAGGTTATCAAAAAAATCTGTCAATCAATGCCAAGTTGATTAAACACTTGCGTTAGGGCCAGACGCGGACCGACGCGTTATTGACGTGTTCAGTTTTTGAAGTTATTTCTCTTGAATAAATCATCAATATTTATTTATTTATTTATTTAATTCTGTTGCGAATGTGTAGCCTTGTGTTCTTCCCGACGCTGTGCAGCGCCTTTCCTTCTTTTTCTTCTCTTACCTCACTTAGAGAATTTCTTTCTGGTGCAGTTCTTCTAATAATGCCTTCAAAGAGCCAAGATATTTTTGGTGTACTGGATATAAAATTGTAGCACTTAATATCAGATG
This sequence comes from Schistocerca serialis cubense, assembly GCF_023864345.2. Lineage (NCBI taxonomy): Eukaryota > Metazoa > Arthropoda > Insecta > Orthoptera > Acrididae > Schistocerca > Schistocerca serialis. The sequence goes on along the minus strand of NC_064645.1, from coordinate 544,990,669 downwards.
TAGTGAAAATTTGTGGTACATTCGTAAGCGACCAAACTGCTAAGGTCATGGGTCTCTAGGCTCACACACTACTTAATCGAACCTAAAAACTATCTTACGCTGAGAACAACACACACACCTATGGTAATGGAAAGTCGATCAAATATAGTACGCCAACAATAGTGTAAATAACATACTTGATTTAATGTCCTGTTAACTCTGCTGTATATACATTCGTATTGAGTCTGAATTCCCGCCTCATGTGCACAAGTGTATACTACAAGTTCACTAGAAATGCCATATAAACCATAGGTCAATATAACAAACTGCGGCATCTCCTTAGCCAAACAAATACACTGATATGCGCTTCGTCAACGATTATGGCCTAAATCGGAGGATTCCACGTCGTAAATGTTTGAGATGTTGCAGGAATTTCTAAAGAGAGCAAAAAACTATATATTTTTTCTGTGTCTTTAGGTCGCCTGACCATAACTGATTTCTGTTAGGTCTACGACGTTGCTTCCGCCGTTTTGCAAGAGACGGCAGTAGCGGCAAGTGGGGTTCAGGTGGTTGGTCATAGGTGTAGTACCCCAAGCTTCGCCATCTGTAAACATAAATCCATAAAAATATTAGTCTATTTGTGATTGCATCATAAGGTTATTCTCGATTAAGTACGTCAACGTACGTACGCATTTCTCGCCATTTGCGAGAAGTTTTAATTTTCTGCTTTAACATGAAGAGATCTGCGGCTGTGGCTTTTACAGTGACGGGTAAGACCAATGGCGAGGGAACTATGAGTGGAAGAACGTGCAGAGAATGTTTTCAGAACGGTTTTAAGAGCGGTGCTTTTGATGTCGAAGACCGGCATGGCGGTGGGAGACAGAACGTTTTCGTAGCTACTGAAACAGGCGAAGACAGTCACAGGACATCGTTATCGAAAGCAATTGATGCTTTTGAGTCCAGCACTGAAACACAAACGGCCACAATACAGTGATAGGCACGTAAAGGTAATTTTGCAGCAGGTCAGTGCTCCACTCCATGTCGCAAAACTCATCAAAATATACATGGAAACGTTGAAATGTGAAGTCCTATCCCTCCCGCCGTATTCTCCGTACGTTTCTCCCCCTACCACTGTTTCGACCAGTGGCATACAGTCTGGCTGACCAGCACTTCCGATCATATGAACAAGTGCAAAATTGAATCGATTCATGGATGCCCACAAAAGATGCCCAGTTCTTCTTCCGCGGTATTCGTATGCTATCCGAAAGATGGGAGAATGTAGTGGCCAGCGATGGGCAATACTATGGATCATAATTTTTTGTACGTTTTTCTCAATAAAGCCCAGAACTTCGAGAAAAAACGGCGGAAGCAAAGTTGTAGACTTAGTAACTGTTGTGTACATAGTTCCGCGTAGTCAGCGCGTACACAACTTTCCCACTAGAGCGCGCCCCGCTAAGCACAACAGCGCAGGCGCAGCGCTCGTCCGTCTCCACACTACGAGATGGCGCTGTCTTAGAGACGGACCAAATTCTGCTTCCGCCGATTCGCGTATTAATATGTGACGCACCCAATGAGATTGCTGCTAACGTAGTTCTCCTCGCGGATCACACTCGCGCAGTGATACCTGAACGCTCGAGGTATTATAACGAGTGTACAGACCTCTGATTAGTCAGTCTGCATTAGTCTGCACAGTCTATAGTGAAGTTTCAGTCTGCGCCTAATAAGATTACCATATTCCTGTACATAGCCATGAAGAGAAATGAGTAGACACCTTATCAAGTATCAGAGATATGTGAGAATAAGATTAACGTACCAAGACCAAAGGAACTTCAGATTGTCAATTGTAAAAAGCATCCAGAACCAAATAAAGTTATTTTTGTTGTGGCGTAGCAAGACAGCCACGCCACGGAAGTAGCCGAAAGGCACGCGTTTAGTTCACGCAGGCAAGAGATAGGTCTGTAACAGGATACGTAATGAATGCTATAAAGAAAAGTACGTAGCTTCTGGAATACTTAACTTTAATCCATCCTTGTTGTATACATCGCTCTTGACGATACAAGTGAGACTCTATAGATACATGCAATGTTACTAATGGCGCCTTGCTAGGTCGTAGCCATTGACTTAGCTGAAGGCTATTCTAACTATCTGCTCTGCAAATGAGCGAGGCTTCGTCAGTGTAGTCGCTAGCTACGTTGTCCGTACAACTGGGGCGAGTGCTAGTCCGTATCTCGAGACCTGCCTTGTGGTGGCGCTCGGTCTGCGATCCCTGACAGTGGCGACACGCGGATCCGACATGTACTAATGGACCGCGGCCGATTTAAAGCTACCACCTAGCAAGTGTGGTGTCTGGCGGTGACACCTCAATTTTTATGCTTGTTATTATTTTAATAAATGTGTGTGAAAATTAATCAAGTTCTGTTTAAAGTTGGTCACCGTCAATCTGCTGCTCTAAGCGTGCAAGTGGCATTTCTATCGTCGGACCTAACGGCAGAAGATAAACACGCCACGATAAAACCACGACACATGTTGCTGACACTCGGCTACTTCGTTAGAGCGACAAGTCAAATAATCTGATGGTGTGTGTACCGAAGATCTTACAGTACGCACACCACAGTAACTTAAGAATCCATGTACTTATTTGTAAGAGCTGATTACAGGCTAACTGGTCATCTTCTTCAAAATTAAGTAACTACATCAACATTGAAATACTGTCGCTACCTTCCATTTGAGGTTAAAATATTTAGTTCTGACTGATTAAAAGAGGTTGGAACTTGCAAAGACAATTTGAAACATGTATAAGAAAGCGCATAAGGTACTAGAGATAGTGAGGAATACGAGGTAGTAAATGACATATCTCGAGCATAGAATCACTCTCTTGAACTTTAGATTCATTTTTAATTTACGAGGCATACGTACAATACAGAGTATTGTCATGGTGGCGGGGTTTCTACTGGCAACACAGAGAGACGGTCACATGTATTTCGAAATATCCGGTTGCCGTAGGTGAGCTGATGGAAACACAAAAGGTCGCTGCTGACCCTCCACAATAGGAATGGAAAATCACTTTGTTCCGGAGCATACGGGACCCCGGGCGATGCGGCGACCTCGGTGTGTAATCCCACAAAGAGCAGCCAGATGGCCGCTGGCCTACCTAGGCTGTACACTGTGCATGTAACACACTGACGCTGGGTTCATTCAGCGCGCTCTCGTTCAGCGAAGGACCACCGTGAGACCCATGCGTGTGCTCACAGGCTCGCCAGCGGTACGTTTACCTTGCAGTTTGGTAATAAAGGGTGTCCTACATAAAACTTGTCCGCCTCGCGCCCGCAACTCTAGGTAAAAACGAACTAGCTAAAAAGAATAGACAACACTAACGTTAAAAACATGTAATATTTATAGGAGGTGCTAGCAGTGGTGGGCATGGGTAGCCAGGCATCACTGACTTCGTGTGATGATGTTACCAGAAACACACTGTAATTCAGCAGGCGTTATGTTGTTACCTTCTCTAGTACCGCTCCGTTTGAGATCATCTATTGTGTGAGGATTGTCAGTAAACACTTGGCCTTTAGTGTGCCCCGTAAATAACAACGACACGATGTTAAGTCCGAGCACATCATAGACCAGAGGTCTCTGCCGACAAGCCAATCTCCAGGGATGGTGATGTGGGTTGTCATTCTCTTGGATCTGTGTGCGGTTGCTCCATCTTGATGAAACACAGAGTACAGCTTGTCCACATCTGTTAATCGTACGTAGAAAGAGTCAAAGATCTCTAGCTATTTGGCGCTGGTTAAGGTGTAGTTGAAAATTTTGGGACAATAATGCTCATGCCAAACAACTCACACCTATATTTCCTGAGTGAAGAGATTCTTCGATCAGAATATGTTGGTTGTTCTGCAACCAGTATCTGCAATTCTAGAAGTTTACGTAATCTGAAAAATTAAAGTGGGCCTCATCTGACGTGAAGGGGGCGGATGATGTTAATGAATGAACTCTTTTTTCCCTGTTCCACAAATTTCAGCTATTTCACTATACTCAGACAATAGGTTTTTAATTTAATTTCTTTTTCTTCTCGTGTCATCACTCTTCTGACTAGTTTGTTTGTGGTCCACCACGAATTCCTCTCATGTGCCAACTATATGCTGGATGTATTCCAATCTCAGTCTTCTTCTACAGTTCTACCCTTCTTTATCAGTGTTTTTAAAAAAATGGTTCAAATGCCTCTGAGCACTATGGGACTTAACATCTGAGGTCATCAGTCCCCTAGAACATAGAACTACTTAAACCTAACTAACCTAAGGACATCACACACATCCATGCCCGAGGCAGGATTCGAACCTGCGACCGTAGCAGTCGTTCGGTTCCGGACTGAAGCGCCTAGAACCGCTCGGCCACAGCGGCCGGCACTCAGTGTTTTCCATACATACCTCTCTTCGCCGATTCTGCAGAGAACCTCCGCATCCCTTATCTTATCGGCCCACACAATTTTCAACATTTGCCTGTAGCACCACACCTGAAATGCTTCGATTCGCTTGTATTCCTATTTTCGTTCACCCCATCTTCCTCTGCGATGCAATGCTGTGCTCCAAACGTTCAATATCAGAATTTTTTTCATAAAATTGTGGCCTCTGTATGATACTAATTGACGTCTCCGGGCCAGGGATGCCCTTGTTGCCTGTACGTGGTCTTCTTTTTACGTTCTTCATGCTCTGTCCATCATGGTTTCCTTTGCTGCCTTGGTGGCAGAATTCCATACCTTCATCTACTTTCATGGTCCTCTATTCTGATGTTAAGTTTCACACTGTTTTCATTTATGCTACTTCTCATTACTTTACTCTGAAGCCATATTCTGTAGCCTTCACTTTCACTGAGGATAGTAATGTCGTCAGCGAATCTCTTCATTTATATCCTCTCACAGTAGAGAGGGGCTGTCTGGTCTTGATTTGATCCAAAGAGTTAGTTCATTCTAAGGAATGGATGATGGGTGATTCAGAAAAAATGACTAGTAGCTTATCTGATTTCAAAATGTGTCTTTGGTGGCTGTAATGAGCAGAATGAAAATTCTTCCATAGGCTGCTGCAACGGCGCCCCACGCCCAATCCATAAGAAAATGTTTCCCAACATACAAAAAATGTGTTATAGAGCATGTGCTCATGTGGATTTATGTACCTGGTTAGTACATGACGCTTTTCCCATCCACGAAAACAACAAAAAATAAAGAAAACTCCGTTTTTTTTTCAATTTATTGGCTGTCAGGCCTTACCCAGTCAGCCATTTCAATAGTAATAACAATTACAACGGCACAAAAGCAAAAACTTCACAAAACCCAGCCCCTGAGTGGAAAAAGAAATCAACTTTGCGAAAGAATGAACTCGAGTTCTCTGCCTTCATAATCTGCCGTGCCGACTGCACAACTACTGAGGCAAACGATATACTGTATATTTAGACTTGTACATGAATGTAGAAAAGACTTCATGCATCATGTTTCCACACTTCGTTTGATAAGAAAACCTCAAATTTTAGAAGCTCAATAAGTGTTTACATACTTTTGAGTGAATTGTTACTCTTATATTTTGACTTAGCATCACACTCTAAATTTGTTGTCAGTGATTATATAAGCTACAGTCTTCAGCCACAGCGTGGTAGGAGTGTAGCGCAAGGTGACCCAGGCATCACTCCGCTCCCAGTTGCTCGGCGCTCCCACCACTCTCACGATTCTGACCGTAAACCGTCCACTAGCTCACTGCTCTCCACCACTCGCACTCAGGGATTTGATCACAGGGTATCTCACTTGCTCACTTCTCCCCACCACTCTTATGGATACTATTGCAAGGAAACTCACTGCTCTGCGGATGAGACCAAAAGGAGCAGGTCACATGGTGACTTGAGGTATCACTTCGTTCTTTGCACTCTTGGCACAGTGATACAGCTTTCAACTCACTTTCCTACCTGAACACCTCTCCGTCCATGTCCAGCTTTTTAGAAAAATAGCGGTATGTGTAACATAGAATTATTTTCACATATTTGATAGTCCATGTTTACAGGTTGTATCAGGAGGAGTGGTCAATATTGAGGGATATGAAAGAAATGATCAATGATCATTTGAAACAAAAAACTGAATGTTGATGTATGCCCTACTCAAAAGTGTTTTTGAGGCAGAACACATTTAAAGTTACTTTTGTAAGTTTTTCTTAAATAGCTTGCAATCCGCTTGTAATTAATTTTATTTTCAAAGGTAGGAGATCGTATGTAAGTCGGCTGTGCAGTGTTTCCGAGATTTATAAACTGATTTTGCTCTCACTTTAGCCTAGGTGCTGGTTTTCCCTTCAAATTTCCAATATTTGGGGCAGAAAATTTATTGTGTAATCGATTTAGTATGGTATTAAACCCATGGAGCTCGTCTTTCAAGTCCAGGAATGGAATGGATATCGTTTCCCAAATTATCTTTTGCACCTCCTATGCAAGTACAGGTATTCGTGGCAAATATATGCATGAGAGTGTCACTATAGGCTGCATTATGGGTTGGTGCTAGCTGAAATATTGTTACATTTGTAGAAAAAACCACACATCTGAATTTGAAAGTGAAAGGGCAAGATATTTATGTTACTAGTATTATTTTACGCTCTTAAGTCGAATCGAAGTTTTAAAGATCAGCTCTGAAACAGCCTATCCCGCCTATTTTCGGAGGTCTGTAGAGGATGCGGATTAGGCAAATATTGGTAAGGAATTCGATATTTACGAATGTAGGGATATTCGTCTTGTTTTTCTTCGTTACTATTGAATGTGAGTAGCGCAGGCGGTAATAAGCCAAATCGTTTATATGCCGCTACTCCACCTTCTCATCTATTACTTCTGTGATGTCTTGGGACAATGGAGTCTATGATGACTGAAGTGGAGAGCATGCTTGCTCGAACCAGGTGGCCACGTTCGTTAGAAGAATGATACGGATGAGAACATTCTGAAGTATATGGCGGAGTTTGTTGAAATGAGTTGAAAGGGAAGGTCAACTAAGTTCTCCAGTAATAATACAGGCACCCTAGTAGAACCTGTGGCTGCATGAGTAGTTAAGTTCGTAGCTCGTAAAGCGCAGGCTTTAGAATTCATTTGCACTGCTTTTCTCCAACCTTCATCCGCACAATTGACCTGCCGTCTCCCGTTCACACGCTATTTAGCCCATGCATATGACATTGTTCAAAATTTTTGTTTCGGCAGCGAAAGACTGGCGTATTTTCGGGCTTGTCTTCGTGAGACCCTTAATCACTCTGACTGTTTCAGATCTTTTCGTATATGATAGGAACTTCAGATCGTAACGTACTGCATCTTGCCCTGTTACTTCTGATTGTAGAATGTGCTGCATGTATATTTGTTTTCACTTTAAGAATCTGCAGTTTAAATTGTCTGTGTTCACAATATATATTTGAAGTTTTCCAGCATACTTTTCAGTGCAGCACAACAATATGTCAACCACATTGTCTTCGACTAGAAGAATTACGAGCGATGTACGGTACCATTTTACGAAAATGGGAGAAAACCGAAAATGCCGCTAGCGTCTGCAGATAATGTCCATGGTTTTTGGCTTATCATCAAACCGGAAGGGACATCTAAAATCGAGGCATCCTATAGTACCACTGGAACGATGTGAGTCAGGAAGCCGATGCAGAAATTCTAGAAATCGTTTCTCGTGAATCACCCTCACTCACACCTGCTCCCACTGCTGGTGAGGGACTCGAGTCTCAAGCTGTGTCCAGCCCACCAGTGTCTTCCAGTGTTAGTCTTGATTTAAGTTATTTTGTAATTCCATCACCCTCAAATGCTTTTCATTTACAACAACCTATAAGTAAAAGTTTTAGTGTTATAAAGCAGCTCACATTTAACAAAATTATGGTGTTAGATGCACAGCTTTTAAAAATGATTTGCTGAGAATACCATGAAATCGTTCGAATGGCTCTGAGCACTATGGGACTTAACATCTGAGGTCGTCAGTCCCCAACAACTCAGAACTACTTTAACCTAACTAACCTAAGGACATCACACATATCGATGCACGAGGCAGGATTCGAACCTGCGACCGTAGCAGTCGCGCGGTGTCGGACTGAAGCGTCTAGAACCGCTCGGCCACCGAGGCAAGCGAAAAAAAAGTGGTTCTGAGGTACTGGGCATCGATCCATGCTCAAATTCCCATATTAGAACTACTTAGACCAAACTAACCTAAGGATATCACACACATCCATGCCCGAGGCAGGATTCGAACCTGCGACCGTAGCAGCGGCGCGGTTCCGGACTGAAGCGCCTAGAACCGCTAGGCCACAACGGCCGGCGATAAAACAAGTGATTCTGAAGTACTAGATATCCTTTCCCTATAGTTGAAGACACAGAATATATAAAATAATGTAAGTTTCTATGCTCTCACTGCACATTTCATAGATAAAAGGAGTGGACTAAAGTATACCTTTTACAGTGTACACAACTCAAAGACAACATTGCAGAATACATCTCAAACTGGGTAAAGTCTGTTATTACCAAACACAAAATCGATTTTACAATCACCTCAATAACAGACAATGCGTCAAATATGTAATGAACTGCCATGCGTCTCAAACTTCGACACATCCCATACTCTGCACATTCCTTAAACCTCTCTGCGAAACACGCAGTTCAGAAGTCCACCTCGCGGGGTAGCCGCGCGGTCTATGCGTCCTGTCACGGTTTGAGCCACTCCTCCCGTTGGAGGTTCGAGGCTTCCCTCGGGCATGGGTGTGTGTGATGTCCTTAGCGTAAGTTTGCTTAAGTTTGATTATGTAGTGTGTAAGCTTATGGACCAATGACCTCAGCAGTTTGGCCCCAAAAGATCTTACCTTAAATTTACAAATTTTCAGAAGTCCACATAGAAAACTGTTGACGAGGTCAAAAGGATTATATTTCTAAGGTGAGGCCCTTTCCTTAAAGCTAACTTGCGGAAATCCAAGGAAGTTTAAAAAATGATCGACTGAAACTGGAACAAAATGTCCTAACCAGGTGGAGCCCCACTTACGAACTGTTGCAAATATTTACATTAATTGAAGATCCCATAATGTTTGGTCTCGCTATTTCAGTAGGAAAATCGATTACTGTACCCTTACAAGATAAAGAGTGCGAGATAGTGTAGCAAGTTTTATAGATTTTGAAAGTTGCCATTAACATAATCAAAGAGGTATCCTCTGAGAAAAAAAGTCCTACATTCAGAAATGGAAATCTGGCATGATTAATGGAACAGTAATTGAAATCTTTTAAAGACAAAAATAAAGAAAATTGGTTTATAATGGCCTTAAAGCGTTATCAGAGTGGCTTCGGGTTATCCCCAGGAACTAACTGACTGGTGAGGCAACGGTACTGTACACCAGATTCAAAAAGCAAGGATTTTCAGCAGACAAAGTATTTTAGAAGTGCTAGACGGCTATTGCAGAAATGAAAGCTTTGGTTGGTCAACACTACGAAACACAGCTCATTCTTCAAGCAGTCACTACCATAATGCATAGGACTTGTTCTAACTGGGGGGAGTTTGATGAAAGTCTTGGTCAGCTTCAATCAAGTCACCAACCGGAAAGTGCAGCAGTTGTCGACTTGGACACATATTTAGCGGAGTGATATTTGCCTAGAAGCAGTGACCCCTTAAACTGGTAGGAAACAAGAAAATTGTTGTGTTCAACAACGATTCAATTGGTTCTAAGTGGCATGTATCACAGCAACATTAGCGCACTCTGAACGAATATTTTCAAAAGCAGGACAAATATGCAATGATAAGAGAAACACACTCATATCGACTAAAATGGGTCAGATATTATTTATAAATGACAATATTGATTAATTTTTTCTTTATGGGTTCATATATGGCAATATTGACTGTAAATGAGGACTGCAGATCACTTAAATTACAGCTATGTTATAATTCTCATATTGCATTTTTTCCAATAAATGAATAAAAATATAACAAGAATCGGTCTTCAATCTTCAGATTTCGCCACTTGGTGAAAAATATTTAAGAGCTTGAAGTAGTATTGATAAGTTTTTCGGCAAACGATATTTAAAACTTTTATATCTTAAAATTACTAGGGACAGAACAAACAATTATTACTCCTCTCCGTATGTTCTTTCAAAATAGGAACAAATCTGATAAAAATGCCAATTTAGTGACCTGAATTAAAAAGGCAATGTGCCTTCATTGTACTTATCTTCTGAGTGACTGGTGAGTCATGAAAAAGTAGTTCATTCAAGTGAGTGACCAGTTCTGATCCGATCTCTGAAAAGAACGATTTTGGCCATCTCTGTTACACATTAAATTTTTGTCCCACTCTTGTGGATTTCTTTTATAGCTGTCACTGCTTCTTCGATGTATGTATGAACAGTAGGGGGTGAAAGACTACATATACATGTACTATATATACTAAACACTATCACCTTCGTGTATATGGAATGTGTCTCTAGTGCTCACCCTACTGCATCCTACTTCCAGCTCTTACTGTGTCACTGGCACTGTGAGTGAAGAAAGTGGCCACCAGGAGAAAAACTACCCCCCCCCCCTCACCTCTCTCTCTCTCTCTCTCTCTCTCCCTCTGTGTGTGTGTGTGTGTGTGTGTGTGTGTGTGTGTGTGTGTGTGTGTAGTAAATCTTCGCTTATGGCCACTTTCGCCGACTCACACTGTCAACGGCCCAGTACGAGGGGACAGTCAGATGTCGTAGGGCAAATTCCAGAGACTCATTCTGCAAACACACAGAGGGTAGACTGGAGGATGCTCTAGACTCGCCTTAGAATGAACACCTATTGAAGAGCCAATGCGAAATGTGCAAATGAATATAACTGAGAGATCCTCTGCAGACACAGGTATGGAGCACAGGCACAAAAGCATCGTGAATGCACATTTGGAGGTATATAAATGATTGAGCTGGCAACAGCCGTTTCCAGACCTCATGCAGAGATAGCCGTTACAAGCAAGTGCTGGTGGCTGCTTTCGCAGCAACTTAGGACATCAGGAAAGTATCAGAGGAGTATGCGACTATCGCTGGGAATAACTATGACAGTGAAGATATGAGAAAGACGCCAATGCACCAGTCGCACACCAGTCCATAAGACACGAAATTTACAGCCTACACTGGGACGCCTGATCACAGAATGGTGATCCGCCAATATTACCACTGAGAGGAGGAAACATTTCGTGAGTAATTGAGTTTCGAGAAGAGTAAGTGAAGCCCGTCCGTGAAGTAGAGTGCTAGCAGGAGACATAGGAGCTCATCGATCCGTCTCTACATCCTCCTCCCAGCATCGTAAAATCGCTGATTCGGCTATGATGACACATGGTGACAACGCGGAGGCCGTACCTAGGCCTCGCTGTAGAGCCACAAGTCGCCGATAAGACTCCAGACTCACTGCCACTGCTACGAAGTGACGTGCTGTACCAACCCAGCGTCTGCACCATCACCACACGACAAATTACTATGAACAATGGTGAGATGACTCGTTGCCCTCTGCTACTCCTTAATACCTGAGTCAGATCAACGCCCAGACACGCTTTTTGTTTCCTTGCTCACCCTCGAATTGGCCTCTACTGGGCCGCCGGTTTTTACTGTACCCCTTAATTTGTGTTTGCCGTACCCTCACTTTCCCCCAAATTTCCCTCAGTTAGCCTGCGGGTTTATAACGCACTCTCGTTTTATGTACTCCCCGCTGATGTCCCTAGAGTTTCCTCAATCTCTCGTGAACTCTTCCCCGTCTGCCTGACGTTTTCCATAATTGTCAATCTCCTACTACGAAAAATACTCCCCAGAACGAACTGACCGAGAAAGTAGAGAAGATATGACGCTGATGGCAATACTAGCAGCAGCATACGGAAGAATGAAAATATGAAACAAAAGCGTGGGAAGGTTGTGAGAACCGATACTATATACAATAGCTACCGCACATTCAGCCAACACAACAACCCCATCCATACGGCTAATGTCACACACAACGAGATTATAATTTTATAGAAAAGGAATGGGAAGTTAATTCTTCCTGATGATGATGATGATGATGATGATGTTGATGATGATGATGTTTGGTCTGGGGGGTGCTCAATTGCGCTGTTAACGGCGCCCATACAAATTCCCAACCTTTACTCAATCCAATCTCGCCACTTTCATGAATAATGACGGAATGATGACGACAACACAAACACCCAGTCATCTCGATGCAGGAATTCTTCCTGAGTCATATGTGATAGTTTAGAATTTCACACACTAGGAGAAACATGAGAATGAAATCAAAACAAAGCCCCACGTTGGGGGTCAGAAATATAGTGAACTGAGAAATCTTTTGATCGCTGAAATAAATTGACATGAAGGTTACTAAAAATATTGCCCCACCCAATGAACCAAAAGCGAAGTGAATCTTTCAAATTTTTCTGTGATATCACATAGCATGCTAATTAACAATGAGATCGCCTCAACCTGGGAACCAATAATTACATGACATGAATAATTTTGTGAACTCAAAGAGCATAAGGTTGGTAGGACAGGGGACTGATGCATGAATGACATGGATCAGTATTGAAACATTAAATGTTTACGTTTATTACAATGCACTTTCGACAAAAAATATAAACTACAAATCTCAGAATTTACTTCACGGGCCGTGGAGGAGAGGGCGAATGAGTAATCTCACCAGTATTCACGGTAATTGGTCGCGAGGTGATAATGAGTGCAGCGGAGGCGAGTCGGCAGCTCTCATCGGAAACCTGCGGCTTTACGTCGAAGCCCAGGTACTGTGTCTGCGTAATAGCCGTGTGTTACCATACCCGAGCCCTTCCGGCTAGCCGTGCGGTCTAACGCAAGGCTTTCCCGGCACGTATCCGTCCGGCGGATTAGTGTCGACGGCCGATGTGGCCGAGCGGTTCTAGGCGTTACAGTCTGGAACTGCGAGACCGCTACGGTCGCAGGTTCGAATCCTGGCTCGAGCATGGATGTCTGTGACGTCCTTAGGTTAGTTAGGTTGAAGTCGTTCTAAGTTCTAGGGGACTGATGACCTCAGATGTTAAGTCCCATAGTGCTAAGAGCCATTTGAACCATTTGGATTAGTGTCGAGGTCCGATGTGCCGGCCAGAATATGGATGATTTTCAAAGTGGTTTTCCATCTGCCTCGGCTAATGCGGGCTGGTTCCTCTTATTCCGCCTCAGTTACACTGTCGGAAACACTGTCTCCACTTACGCGCACACCATAGTTACTCTATTACGCAAACGTTGGGTTTACACTCGTCTGGAATGAGACGTTTCCGGGTGGGGTGGGGAGGAGGGGCGTCCACTGGGGGCCGAACCGCTCAATAATTCTGGGTTCGGTGTGGGGTGGCGGTGGGGTGAGTGGACTGCTGTAACCTGTTGTGGGGTTGTGTACGACTGAGAGCTACGGCGGGGACGAAGCGTCTCCGTCGATTCTAAGTCCCCAGTTCAATACATACGTACATACATGCATACATACATACATGCATACCATAGCCGAAGCACCGATATCCGGGTGTCGCCAAGCCGATGTACGTGATAGATGGAAGAGCTACCATGTCCCCTAGCTCCCGCGTTGTCTCACGACCCGCTTCGCTCCTTTTTATCTAAGCTCACCAAAACGTAGAATTTTTCCTGTTCTCGGCGTTGTTATTGACGGTCTAAATTTGCAGTGCATGCCTCCCCTGTAGGGTGGAATTTCTGAATCTTGTTTCGGCTGGTGTGAGTCTCGGGAACTGGCGTCCTTCTCACATCTTCACTGTCAAACCTGTTCCCAGCATTGGCCGCGTATGGTAGCGATGTTTATCTGCATCCCTCAGTTGCTTTGAAAGCTGCCACACGACCACTATTTCTAACGGCCTGCGTGAGACCTGGATAGTCTCACGTTCGTGCATCGCCTAAGAATCTGTTGGCGTTCGTGATTTATTAGTAACGTTCTTACTGTTCAGAAAACCTTTTTTTCTTCTGCCGTTCTTTATTTTCGCAGCCTTCCTATGCCAATTCTGTGCGCTTTGTGTGTACACTTAATCGCAGTACCTTAGGAAGGCGGGTGGGGTGGCGTAGGAAATCTCGACAGGTTCTCGCTTTTGTAAGACAGGTAAAAACGGCTGCTTCCATCTAGAAGATTCACACTCCTCCGCGATTGCGTACTTGACTATTTTGTGTCTATGCTCCATTCCACTATCTACAGGTGGACCCGGGGTTATCTGCATATTTCGCATTGTTCGCCAGGCTGTTCCCTAGGCGTCCTTTCTGCATCGAGACGAGAGCATTCTCCAGCTTAAACTCTGCACGTTCTCTCTGGCTGTCGCACTATGATGTCCGACTTTTCCCTCAGCTTCGGACGCCGGCTCTGTGATTTGATGAAAATGGCCACCAGCGTATATATTACAATGATTAATCTAAAACTTGCAACGCAAATATTGCGGAGATGAAAGTGTTATTGTTGTGCGGATTTCACGGAATGGGTAGGTAGTCAGTCTCATCTTGTTAGCAAATCAACAGATTGCAATAATAATTAAAAATGGGTATTTATCGAGAAAACCTTCATCTTTTTGAATGAAACAATGCCTATTGACGTTAAAAACCTAAAGTGAATTAGAATGTCACTGCTGTTTCTTTTAGGATTCTAGTGCGAGTCATTTACGAGATATCATGTTTAATAGTTTCCACAAGGACACCCTTTTATTGCCATTCAGCCTGAGTAGTTGCAAGGAGTGATGTTGCTATGTTTGCTCACACTGTGCTTGTGTGTCCCTTAAGTTTGCGGCAACTTGTTAGTTAGTGATAGTCCAAGCTGTAGGTCGAGATTGAACGATGGGATTTACCATCGCAGAAAAAGCCGACATGCTCATGGTGTATGGAGAGAGTAGAAAGAATTCAATTCGTTTCTGCCAGCTTTTAGTGTTACGCTTCAGTTAATTTTTCTGGGAAGGGTAGCATGTATGCCTACTGTGTGCGGACGTGGGAGGATCTGGCTGAAGCTCGCAAACCGTTTAATGTGGATTCGGCTGCGATAAATTGCCTTCAGGCTGTCGGCTCGGGCTGTCGCAGTGGCGGAGATTTGGAGCGTCACATGGGACACCTCAGGTATCGCTTGTTTCCCCAAGAGCTCTACTGCCGAGGCATCTTCTAGTGTATCCGACGCTATGTACTCGCTCAGTGTGTGGTGGGTGGTAACGCGTTTGCGTCGCTCGAGACAGAGAGCCAATGTGGAGGCTGGCCATATGGCCTCGCCTGTTCACCCCGTCAGTGAAAATGTGGCTGTTCCTTCAGCAGGGACCGAGCAAGAACACGTGGGAACGCGTTTTCTGGTTATTTGGAGCTCAAATGTTAGATGGGTTATGGAGTCTCTTAGGAAGAAAGCGTTCAGGACTGGAAAGAAAGCCAATGTGCTCTCGGTATGTGTGCGGGGGAGTCTCATGCAAGATGTGGAGGCTGTCTTTCCCGCCGCTGTCGAGCGTACAGGGTGCAGTCGTCTCCAAGTTGGTGCCAACGATGCCTGATGTGCTTGTTTCCTGAGTCCATCCTCCGTTCTTACATGCGGCTGACGAAGGTAGTGAGAGCTGCTGGCTTCACACCCGGCTACTACAGCCATGGTACTCCATCACACAAACGGATATCTGGCATCTATGAAACAGCGCTTTCACATTTGCATGTTTGGATGGTTGGCAGCTATAGCGGTTATTAAATACTAGTATTTCACATCTGTAATGGCTTATCTCGCGCTTATACATTGAAGAGCAAAAGAAACTGGTACAGCTGCTTAATATCGTGTAGGGCCTCGTGAGCAAGCAGAAGTGCGTCAACACGACGTCGCATCGGCTCGACTAATATCTGAAGTAAAGCTAGAGGGAATGTGACATCATGAGTCATACAGGGCTGTCCATAAACCGGTAAAAGTATGAGAGGGTGGAGATCTTTTCTGAAAAGCACGTTGCAACGTATGCCAGATATGCTCATTAATGTTCATGTATGGGGAGTTTGGTGGCTAGCGAAAGTGTTTAAACTCGGAAATTTTTTTCTGGAGCCATTCTACAGCAGTTCTGGAGGTGTGGCATGTTGCATTGTCTTGCTGAAATTGGCCAAGACGGCCGGAATGCACAATGGACATGAATGGATGCAGGTGACGCTTCAAGATGCTTACGTACGTGTCACTTGTCAGAGTCGAATCTGGACGTATTAGGGGTCCCGTATCATTCCAGGTGCACACGCCTCATACCATTACAGAGCCTCCACCAGCTTGAACAGTCCCCTGCTGACATGCCGGGTCCATGGATTCATGAGGTTATCTCCACACCCATACATATATAATTGGAAAAGACTCGTCCGGCGTGACAACCAGTTTCAAGTTATCAAGAGTCCAGTGTCGCTGATGACGGCCAGTCGAAGGTGTAAAGCTTTATCTCGTGCAGTCATCAAGGGTACACGAGTGGGCCTACGGCTCCGAAAGCCTACATCGTTGGTGTTTCGTTGATGGCACAGCATTGAAATCTGCAGCAATTTGCGGAAGGTTAGCGCTTAGGTAATGTTAAAAGGTACTCTTCAGTCGTCGTTAGTCCCTCTCTGCAGAATCTTTTTCTGGAAGCAGCAATGTCGAAGATTTGATGTTTCACCGGATTCCTGATATTCACGGTACACTCGTGAAATGATCGTACGGGAAAATCCTCCCACTTCATTGCTGTCTCGAAGATGTTGTGTCCCTTCGCTCGCGCGCCGACTATAGCAGCACTTTGAAACTCACTTAAGGTCGGCCGGGGTGGCCGAGCGGTTCTAGGCGCTACAGTCTCGAACGGTGCGTCCGCTACGGTCGCAGGTTCGAATCCTGCCTCGGGCATGGGTGTTTGTGATGTCCTTAGGTTAGTTAGGTTTAAGTAGTTCTAGGTTGTAGGGGACTGATGACCTCAGATGTTAAGACCCATCCGGACCAGTACCAGCATACACTCTCCAGCATGTATGATCTAACAGCGCCCCGAAGATATGATGGGCTGATATTACAGATGACGATTGTCACCACACAAAAACCGCTGGAACCTATAATGGTAATTCCAGTATCTCTCTCCATTTCCACAGTGAAACAGACATTAACCTTGTGTCTTTTAGCTCTACATGGCGTTGAAACTGTAACACACCGAGAATAGTGACACGGTCTTCATTTCAGTCAGGCAGTAGTAGCCGACCGAGACAGACGCAGCAACAGGGAAGTCACCGCTTTTGTGACATTTCTGAGTTTAAAAAAAATGGTTCAAATGGCTCTGAGCACTATGCGACTTAACTTCTGAGGTCATCGGTCGCCTAGAACTTAGAACTAATTAAACCTAACTAACCTAAAGACATCACACACATCCATGCCCGAGGCAGGATTCGAACCTGCGACCGTAGCGGTCGCTCGGCTCCGGACTGTAGCGGACACTCCGGCCGGCATTTTTGAGTTCCTAACCAGGAGCGAATTCTATTCGGTGTGCTTTAATATTTTAGTTTATTGAGTTTCTGCATGTAGATTTAATATCTAATAGCCACAGTTCTCCCGTTTTCATTCGCGTCAGAAAGTAAACCGATTTTGTGGCATATTACAAGTTCCTAAGTAGGGGCAAATTATTTAGTTTCACCTGCGTGCTTGGGTAGTTAGGTTTTGGAATATCTGCGTATTACTAGACACAGTTCGTGCGTTTTCGTCAGGGTCTACAGTAGAGTTGCGCAGCACGTGCCGATAGTCCGTTTATCTGCATAGTTTAGTTTTCCATGTCTTTAGTATGGACAGGGACTGCGAGTGTTGTGTGCGGATGCGATCCGAGGTGGGGACACTTCGCTCTCAGTTTCGGGCTGTGATGGCTTCGGTTACACAGCTTGAGGCTGCAGTTGATGGGCACCACTGTTGTGGGCCGGCCGTGGGGATCCAACGAACGTCCATCACGTCCGAGTCCTCCTATCGGTCTTCACCGGTAGCCAACCCAGTTACTGCTCGCACTGAGGCTGACACCTCACCTGTTGTCGAGTGGGAGGTCGCTCCAGGGCGAAGCAGGCGGCGAAAGACTTCCCAGGCGGTCGCATGTAAGTCTTCCCCGGTTTGTCTGACAAACAGGTTCCAGGTGCTGTCTGTGGCTGACACTGTCGCTGAGCCAGATGCTGTCGCCTGTCCTGTTTCAGAGGAAATCACTCAGCCTGCAAGATACGGGCAATCGCAGAGGGTGGGATTATTGGTAGTTGGTAACTCCAACGTTAGGCGCGTTATGGGGCCCCATAGGGACTTGTCTGACAAGAAGGGTAAGAAAACCAATGTGCACTCCGTGTGCATACCGGGTGGAGTAAACCCAGATGTGGAGAGGGTCCTCCCGGTTGCTATGAAGAGCGCAGGGTGCAGCCAAGTGCAGGTGGTTGCTCACGTCGGCAAAAATGATGTGTGTCACTTTGGATCAGAAGAGATTCTCTTTGGTTTCGAGCGGCTAACAGAAGTGGTAAAGACTGCCAGTCTTGCAAGATGAAAGCAGAGCTGGCCATTTGCAGCATAGTCGACAGGACTGATTGCGGAACTCTGGTACAGAGCCGAGCGTAGGGTCTGAAGCAGAGGCTCAGATTGTTCAGCGACCGTGTAGGCTGCAGATTCCTCGACTTGCGCCAAAGGGTGGTTGTGTTTCGGTTCAAAAATGGTTCAAATGGCTCTGAGCACTGTGGGACTTAACATCTGAGATCATCAGTTCCCTAGAACTTAGAATTACTTAAACCTAACTAACCTAAGGACATCACTCACATCGATGCCCGAGGCAGGATTCGAACCTGCGACCGTAGCGGCCGCGCGGTTCCAGACTGAAGCGCGTAGGGCCGCTCGGCCACACCGGTCGCCAGGGTTTCGGGTTCCGCTGAATAGGTCAGGTGTCCACTATACGCAGGAGACGGGTACACGGGTAGCAGGGGCTGTGTGACGTGCACTGGGCAGTTTTTTTAGGTTAGAGGATCTCGGGAGAACACAAGAAGGGCTTCAGTCACAAAGGGTGCAGGCTGAACACATGAAGCACTTGCCGATAGTCCGTTTATCTGCAATCGTAAAATGCGTTTTAGACAGGTACGTGCCGAGTAAAACTGTGAGGGACGGGAAAAACCTGCCGTGGTTCAACAACAAAGTTAGGAAATTACTGCGAAGGCAAAGAGAGCTTCACTCCGAGTGTAAACGCAGCCAAAACCTCTCAGACAAACAGAAGCTAAACAATGTCAAAGTTAGCGTCAGGAGGGCTATGCGTGAAGCGTTCACGTGAATTCTAAAGTAAAATTCTATGAACCGACTTGACAGAAAATCCTAGGAAGTTCTGGTCTTACGTTAAATCAGTAAGCGGCTCGAAACAGCATATCCAGACACTCCGGGGTGATGATGGCATTGAAACAGAGGATGACACGCGTAAAGCTGAAATACTAAACACCTTTTTCCAAAGCTGTTTCACAGAGGAAGACCACAATGCAGTTCCTTCTCTAAATCGTCGCACAAACGAAAAAATGGCTGACATCGAAATAAGTGTCCAAGGAATAGAAAAGCAACTGGAATCACTCAACAGAGGAAAGTCCACTGGACCTGACGGGATACCAATTCGATTCTACACAGAGTACGCGAAAGAACTTGCCCCTCTTCTAACAGCTGTGTACGGCAAGTCTCTAGAGGAACGGAAGGTTCCAAATGATTGGAAAAGAGCACAGCTAGTCCCAGTCTTCAAGAAGGGTCTTCGAGCAGATGCGCAAAACTGTACACCTATATCTCTGACGTCGATCGGTTGTAGAATTTTAGAATATGTTTTTTGCTCGCGTATCATGTCGTTTTTGGAAACCCAGAATCTACTCTGTAGGAATCAACGTCGATTCCGGAAAGAGCGATCGTGTGAGACCCCACTCGCTTTATTTGTTCATGAGACCCAGAAAATATTAGATACAGGCTCCCAGGTAGATGCTATTTTCCTTGACTTCCGGAAGGCGTTCGATACAGTTCCGCACTGTCGCCTGATAAACAAAGTAAGAGCCTACGGAATATCAGACCAGCTGTGTGGCTGGATTGAAGAGTTTTAAGCAAACAGAACACAGCATATTGTTCTCACTGGAGAGACGTCTACAGACGTTAAAGTAACCTCTGGCGTACACAGGGGAGTGTTATGGGACCTTTGCGTTTCACAATATACACTCCTGGAAATTGAAATAAGAACACCGTGAATTCATTGTTCCAGGATGGGGAAACTTTATTGACACATTCCTGGAGTCAGATACATCACATGATCACACTGACAGAACCACAGGCACATAGACACAGGCAACAGAGCATGCACAATGTCGGCAATAGTACAGTGTATATCCACCTTTCGCAGCAATGCAGGCTGCTATTCTCCCATGGAGACGATCGTAGAGATGCTGGATGTAGTCCTGTGGAACGGCTTGCCATGCCATTTCCACCTGGCGCCTCAGTTGGACCAGCGTTCGTGCTGGACGTGCAGACCGCGTGAGACGACGCTTCATCCAGTTCCAAACATGCCCAATGGGGGACAGATCCGGAGATCTTGCTGGCCAGGGTAGCTGACTTACACCTTCTAGAGCACGTTGGGTGGCACGGGATACATGCGGACGTGCATTGTCCTGTTGGAACAGCAAGTTCCCTTGCCGGTCTAGGAATGGTACAACGATGGGTTCGATGACGGTTTGGATGTACCGTGCACTATTCAGTGTCCCCTCGACGATCACCAGTGGTGTACGGCCAGTGTAGGAGATCGCTCCCCACACCATGATGCCGGGTGTTGGCCCTGTGTGCCTCGGTCGTATGCAGTCCTGATTGTGGCGCTCACCTGCACGGCGCCAAACACGCATACGACCATCACTGGCACCAAGGCAGAAGCGACTCTCATCGCTGAAGACGACACGTCTCCATTCGTCCCTCCATTCACGCCTGTCGCGACACCACTGGAGGCGGGCTGCACGATGTTGGGGCGTGAGCGGAAGACGGCCTAACGGTGTGCGGGACCGTAGCCCAGCTTCATGGAGACGGTTGCGAATGGTCCT